>NC_138062.1:28495288-29095288 GCF_964194185.1 Rhinolophus hipposideros | reverse complement strand
TCCCAATACAGAAGTCTTAGACCCTTCAAGAACTACTTGAGTTGTGGTCCCAAAGAGCTGGTAAAAATATCCTGGCTGCTTGCCTGACCCATTTCCCTCTCAGCCCCACTTATGTTCAGACCATGGGTGTTTTCTTATTTTCCATCTTGTGTTCTCCTCAACAAGTAGAAAAGAGTGTGCTGACTGTTGCCTGCCAGCCCCTGAATGCATTCTTGGTCTGAGAGACGTGTCTTCCTGCAGTTGACTACGTCGGATCAGTGTTAGTGGGCACAGAGAATCACCTGTCTCTCTCTGTGGAAACCCATGCCCTGTCCCCACAGGGGAATGGTTTCGACAAAGTTCTTGCCCTTCTTTCATTTGCATGGTCATTTCATAAGGATTATTGAGTGTCTACCATGTGCAAGGCCCCAAGCTCCATACTTGAAACAGGAGATACAGTAGCAGACCAGACTGATCTGATCTCTGTCCTCATGGAGCTTGTGTTCCAGCTCTTATCCTATTCACAGGCTTTCAGTATAACATTAAGCACCTGAGAACAATAATATACAACAACAGGTGAAGGGGACGATGGAGCGTGGCTGCTTGCCAATCTACTTATGCAAAACACAAGTAACTCAGTTGTTTAAAAAAATTGTCAAACTCCATCTTCATTGCTAATGAGTTAACAATAGCCCAGGTGGCTCTGGTTTTACAAATAACCAACAATAAGGAAACGGGGATGATTAAATACAAAGAATATAAGCTCGTTCATTCAAAATGGTAGTAGTAGCTCATGTGACAGAAACAATAGCTAATATCCCCTGAGCATTTACAAGTGTGACAGGCTCTTGGGGGCTTCACACGAATGAACTCCCTGAATCTCTATAACCACTGGTTTTGTTCTAATCATCTCAGTTCTGGGGGGGCGAGGTGGGGGTGCAGGAGAGACTCAAGCACTAAGAGGATCACATAAATTGAGAAGTTAGGACTTGAATTCGAGAAATCTTAAACACTACCCTCTATATAACAGAAGCAGTGATACTACTAGAATTCTAAAAGTTTAACTCTGAGAAAGGTGGAAATGGAGATCACAGATCAATCATGGTAGAATACAAAATATTTTAGTCCTATTAGCATGTTTACAGAAATAAACAGCTCTGCATTCATTTATCTACATTCAAATGACCCAATGCACTTTCTGTAGAGTGAAGCCATAGAGAGCCCTTTAACTAGGACTAACCCACACATAATCAAGGGTCCTCTGATCCCCAAAGGACTCAAAGGAGGCTGGAAACTCCTCCTCCCTGACCAATCCTGAAAGATCTCAGTTTTTTCCCAGCATGTAAAGGAGTCAGGAAACGGTGAAGTTATGGAGCTCCTAGGATCTGTACCTGCTACATCATAAAAGGAGTCTATCTATGATCCAAAATACTTCGGTCTGTCTTACTCTGCCCATATTCTTCAGCACCTTTGGTCTTTCTAAAATTATTCCTAAAATTTCTCTTAGCAAAAAAAATTTCAATGTGAACCATTTTTGAGTATCATTTCCTCCCTCTCTAAAATCATTTGACTATTTGTTCTTGAATCATAAGTTGGAGGGAAGAGAAAGGTGTTTGCCTTTTGAAGCTGTATAATTTTATGCAAAGAAGAATGTCAAGCAGGATACCAAAACACATGCTAATTGTAGCAAGTGGGGGTAACATTTCCTGCATCAAGATGAAGCGTCATTTACTATTTAGGCTGATCTGATTTCCTAAGTTATCTAGTGTTAACCAGACAAATATCTTATTCCCTTCAGGTATTTCTGAAACATAACAATGCTTGAACAAAGAACACCAGAAAATTAAGAAACGTAAAGGGCTGTCTTTTGAGATCCTTCTTGGGTAGCTTAGTATTGGACAGAGGGAGGTAAAAAGCAGGTTGAGTATCTCTGCATTTACACTGGGAGGGGTGTGCCCGAGGGCGTGCGTTCGAGTTCAGACTGAGACTTGAGGCAGAATGGTGGTGAAAGAAGTGTTTTACTAGGAGAACCAAGATAGGAGTTGGGTTTGTGAGAAACCAACAAAACTAACTTTTTTTTGACCTTTCTATGAGGTTTCAGACTTCAAATCAGGGGCCAGAAACTTCACGTACTGTTATATACACAAACCCAGAGAATGGTGATTAAAATCACGGATATTATAAATAGTGTGAACCCTCTCCTACTGTCAACTTCTTATCTATAATTCCAGGCAGCAGTATCTTCCAATGACAAAATTCCACTGTCTAAGAAAGAGAATGTTTGATTATGTCATTTTGGTGGTTGTTGCATATACTTAGTTGATCAATATAATTGCACAATGTACCTTCTGGGTCCTGATGCACCTGATGTGTCATCTTTCATCTGGTTGCATGATACTTTCATTTCTTTCATTGGCATGATACTGTCTTAGTGTGGGCATTTGTTTAAGTGACACTACCAATAGAAAATCCAGAACCATTCATTTTCTACTCATTCTAGTAAACGTAAAACCAGAAGTCTTTATTAAAACAGTTACACATAATGATATTTGCTCTTTTACTAAAATGATGATTGTAACGAGTGAGATTTGATGAAATACCCAGCCAAGTACTTACTTCTCCATGTGTGTTATAATGCCCATTCAAAATCCAACCTTTCACAAAAGTTGGATTCAAAGATTCTGTTGGAATTCCTTGCTTCTCTTAGGACCCACAGCCCTGTGCATGCGTATGGTCCTGGGGCATCAGACCCACTTGTCATCTACCCTTTGCCACTTTGCAATGGCCACTTTGAACATTTGTGCCAGTTATTCAGTTATTCTCTCTCAGCCCCAAACACATCCTGATGTTCAGCTTCTGGTACTTTGTGATACTCTGCGAACCACACTTCTGTGTTGGGCTTCCTTTTAGGCTTTACACGCAGGGCAGCGCTAGAGGGAGATTAAGGCTGAGGATTGAGAAGGGCTTGATCCTAACTACCTGCTCCTGTTTGCTGTCGCAGGGACAGTGCTTTTCCCTCTGGGAGCTTTCCTTGCTTGGTTGAGGTTTCTGTAAACATCACCCCACCAAGGTGCTCCATCTTCCTGGAGCAACTGAGGTGCCTTCTGTGGCATCAGCTGGATCTAGTCTGCAGTTTCCTCAACACGGTGGAACCAGTCTCATCATGTCCTCTCAGAGACACCCACACCACAGCCAGTGCCTCTCATCCCAAGCTCTGCGGGGCCTCTGCCTCTACATTCCCCCCCCCCTTAATTTTCTTGGTTCTTTCAACTATAGGGAATCATTAGGTTGGTAATGTAATTGCAGTTCAAAAGGTTAAAAATAATTGCCAAAACTGCAGTTACTTTTTCACCAACCTACTAGTGGCTTCTTATAGTTGCTACCACCATGATCTCATAGAGTCCCCCACTTGCCCTTTCAGTTACCTACGTAGTTAACAGGTTTTTTATATTCATTTTTTTTCTCAAATAACTAGTTATGGTTCTGCCTTCTGGTTAGACCCTGACTTCTGGTTAGACCCTGATATAGTATTGAAACTTGTCAAGTTATTGCTAGGGACTCCTTCTCCAAAGAGAGCTACCCAAGGTCACCATTTGTTCTAGAATAAGTCATATTTTTGAACACTTAAACAAGCAAAACCCCAAAGTTTTGAAAAAAATCAATAAGTAAAATTGGCTTTACCCTCATTAAAATCAAAGCTAAATGGAAATGTAGTAAGTACTTATAGCTGAATCATAAGCCTTAAAACATTTTATAAAAAAGGAAAATGACCTTCAGAAAGGAAAGTAACCCAGGATGACACAACCAGTAAGTGGCAGAGTTGGGACTTAAGCTCAAATCTAAACCTAAAGCTGTACATGGTGCCTCCACAAGCTGGATGGCATGAAGCCATTCCTTCTCAGAGTAAAGAGAATGAACTGATTCAAACTGAATACATATGGTACAGTTCTAGAACATGGGAAGGTCGGTATTAAAAATGAAGAAAACAGCATTCTTTGCCTCCAGGAAGTTCTCAATCTAGTGGGAAAGACAAGACAATGACCATGTGGTATTAATTAATGCAACCCAGAGAAGTGGAATAAATTACGTGGGGTAAGGACTAACTTTTCTATGGTTGGTGTTATGGATAGCGACCTGGACAACTGTCATTACTAGAGCTTCTTTAGCAGTCAGTAATTGATTCTGCTGTGGAATATCAAGAATGTGGAATGTGTGCCAAAAAAAAAAAAAATGAGATAAGAAAGGGAACTCTATTTATTGAATATGTAATGTTTGCCAGACACTGTGCTAGGTACCTCACTTATTCTGCCTTACTTAATCATCACAACCATACTATGAAAAATAAATTATTAGCAGTAGTTCCATTTTGCAGATGTAAAAACCGAAGCTCAGAAGAATTAAGTAACTTGCCTTGGGTCAAGTTACTTGACCCCAGCCTCTAAGAGATAGGATTGAGATATAAGCTCATGTTTGGACTAAGGCCATGGCCACAGGTATGGGGATAAGGGGTCAGACCTGAGAGATTTAGGTAGTTGTGGGGACAGAGCCAGGAGTGCAGTTTCCAGGCTCTCGGCCTCATGGAAAGGTGGTGGCTCAGGTAGTAAATGGCCGTCAACTGTGATTGGATGGCCATCAGCTGTGGCTAGTTGGTCGTCAGCTGTAACCAGTGAGCCATTGGCCACTAATATAACTGCCGTGGTTACGCTGGCAGCAAAATGGGGGCTAGCAAGAAGGTGGTGGCTGAGCTAGCAAGCAAAGATTGCAGTTAGCATGGTAGATTGCAGCTAGCAAGTGGGGTTGGTTGATTGGCAGAGAAAAGCAGGCAGCAGGTTGCGGATCATGTGGCTTCTGCTTCCTGTGTCCCCAACCCAGCCACCAGCGAGAAAATAGTGGAATGACTCCCCTTTCTATGGCTCCATGGGTGTTCATTTTAGGCCTCACCATGTCCTGCATTCTTATGCGGGGAGCGGGAGCTGAGACCCGACATGCTACCCAGCATGACAGTAGTGATTACTTACCCATGATGCTTCTGACTCTCTGTAAGGTGAAATGAGAGATGAGAAGTTTATAAACATACTACCTTGTGCCTCATCTGTGCCTTGGACATACTAATGATGCTACACATTGTGTTTGTCACAAAGAAAGGAGATAGGAATTCCTTAGGGTAAGAAAATTAGATTCATGCCCTCACAGATATTTGTGTTATGTTAGAAGGAGGGAGCCCTATTCTGCTCTTCAGTACTTTCTAACAAATCAGGTAATGTCTATCAACCTTGCCTATGTCTCACTCCTACTCATAATCTATCATGAACACACTCCAATCCAAATATAGTCATGCACCACATAACGACATTTAGATCAACGGCCAAATGCATATACAACAGTGGTCCCATAAAATTATAACAGAGCTGAAAAATTCCTATCGCCTAATGACATCCTACTGCAACACATTCCTCACATGTTTGTGGTGACTCTGTTGTAAATAAACCTACTGTGCTATTAGTCGTATAAAATTATAGCACATACAATTATCTACACTACACAATATTTGATAATGATAATAAACGAGTCTGTTACTGATTTATATATTAGCCATACTATAGTTTTATTATTTCAGAGCGTATGCTTTCTACTTATAAAAAACTTTGATGTAAAACAGTATGTCTGTTACGCCAGCAGCCGCCTCATATATCTAGTGTTTACCTCGTCTCTTGAATGCATTATTTTCTCTTGCGCTTGACTTAGTCTCGTGTTGTTTTGTTCACCATGGCCCTTAAGTGTACAGCATCAACAGCTAATGTTATCAGTAAGAGGCCACGTTGAGTGATTGAACTGGAAATGAAATTAAGTGATTAAGGATTATGAAAATGGAAAATTGGTGCTGGTTATTGCTCCCCAGTCAGGCATGTCCTGTTCCACCACTGCTACAATCTTGAAGAACAAGAACAAAGTGACAGAAGTTGTTAAAGGATCCCCTTCATTGACAAATGAGACTAACAAAACTTCTAGAAGGGCCTATAGAAGACATGGAGAAACTTCTAATGACCTGGATTGAAGACCGGATACAGAAGCCTGTCCCTCTTAGCACCATAATAATCATGGCCAAAGCAAAAACTTTGTTTGCGATGTTGAAAGAAAAGGCTGGACCAGATTATAATGTTGAATTTACTGCTAGCTCCGGGTGGTTCAAATGATTCAATAATTGTTATTCATTACATAATGTAAAATTGAGTGATGAGTCTACAAGGGCTGATGTGAAGACAGCTGAAGAATTTTTGGAAACTCTAGACACACTGATTATGGAGGAAAATTACTTGCCAAAGCAAGGAATATTCAGTGTAGATAAAATCTCCTTATTCTGGAAAGGACTCTCTCATCCACAAGGAGGCCAAGTCAATGCCAGGTTGCAAGGCTTTTAAGGACAGGGTAACAGTCTTGCTTGGGGGCAATGTTTCAGGCTACAAACTGAAACCCTTTGTGATCTGGCACAGTGAGAACCCAGCGCCTTGAAGCATATCAATAAGTACATGTAGTGAGTATACTACAGGAACAATAAGAAGTCATAGATGACCTAGCTCCTCTTCCAAGATGCCTTCCTGAATTGCTATGCCCGTGAAATGGAGTACAGTTTGGAGAATAACATACCTTCCAAGATTTTGCTTATTGTTGATAATCCTCCCAGATATCCTCCTTTCATGGGTGATCTTCATCCTTATATCAAAATGATGTTTCTCCCTCCAAACACCACCTCTTTGATCCAACCAATGAGTCAAAGAGTTGTAGCAGCTTGTAAGGCCTCCTCCCTGAGGAGGACCTTTGCTCAGGCTATTGATGCAACTGGGGAAGACACTGATGCAATTCTGGAAGGATTTGCATCTGTGACTGCATCCAGAACCTTGCTTGGACTTGGGGTGATGTCATCAATTAGCACATTAATGACCTCGAGAAGAAGACACTCAAAAAGTTTGTCCACAACTTCAAAGGATTTGCCAAGGATGAGAAGGTTGCAATAATCAACAAGGCTGTGGCTGAGATGGCAGCCAGCTTGAACCGGGTGTGGATGAAATGACATTGAGGAGCTCCTAGCAGTGATTCCTGGGGAGCTGACTAACGAGAAGTAGTTGGAACTGGAACAGGACCGCATAGTTGAAGAAGAGGCACGAGAAAAGGAAATTACAGGAGAAGAAAAAGAAGAACCCCCCCCCCCCAGGAAAACCCAGAGAAGGGTTTAGCGGAAGCTTTTGTAGACCTCAACAAACTCCTTAAACAGTTTGAAAAGTGGACCCCAACACTGAAAGGTTTTCATTAATAGAGAGGAATGTTCATGGGGCATTACCTGCTTACAAGGAAATCTATGATTTAAAAAAGAAAGAAAGAAAAGAAAAGAGAAGAGAAGAGAAGAGAAGAGAAGAGAAGAGAAGAGAAGAGAAGAGAAGAGAAAAAAGAAAAGAAAAGAAAAGAAAAGAAAAGAAAAGAAAAGAAAAGAAAAGAAAAGAAAAGAAAAGAAAAGAAAAGAAAAGAAAAGAAAAGAAACAAACCAAGCAAACTACCATGGACATATTTCTGAAGAGTGACACCTCCTCAAGAAGGGCCTCAGGCAGGTCCTTCAGGTGTTCCAGAAGAAGGCAGTGTTTCATAGGAGATGACAGCGTGTTATTGGCCATGAAGACTTTCCAGTGGGACAAGAACTGGAGGTGGGAGACAGTGATGATGACGAGCCTGACCCTGTGGAGGCCTATGTCAGTGTGTGTGTGTCTTAGTTTTTGACAAAAAGTTTTAAGTAAAAACAAACAAACAAAACAAGTTTAATAGCAAAAAAGCTTATAGAATAAGGATATAAAGAAATAATATATTATTGTACAGCTGTACAATGTGTTTGTGTTTTAAACTAAATATTGTTATTACAAAAGAGTTCAAAAAATCAGTTTATAAAATAAAAAAGTTGCAGTAAGCTAAAGTGAATTTATTATTGAAGAAAGAAAAATACTTTTATAAATGTGGAGGCTAAAAGAGGTGCAGCATCTTTTAAGCATTGAAAGAAAAAAAAAAAGAAAAAAACCTCTCAACCTAGAATTAAACCAATGAATTTATCTTTCAAACACAAAGGTGAAGTATAGATTTTTTTTCAGACATACGAAAGCTGAAAAAATTCATTACCAGCAACCTGTACTACAAGAAATGTTAAAGGAATTCCTCCACACAGAAGTGCACTGATGTTAGATGGAAATATGGAGCAGTATTGGAAATGGTCACTACATAGGTAAGTAGAACCAGTATTTTACTTGGCATTTAACTCTTTTGGAAAGATAACTGTTCAAAGCAAAAATAATAACCATGCCCTTTATCAGGAAGTGTTGTAAAGCAAAGGAACTTTCACGCATGTCGGTGGAAATATAAAATGATAAAACTACTTTGGAAAACAGTCTGGCAGTTTCCTAAAAAGTTAAATATATATCTACCATATCCCCACAGACATTTCCATCCCAGGTATTTACCTAAGAGAAGCAATAAAAGCACATGTTCACACAAAGATGTATACAAATGCTCATAGCAGCCTTATTTATAATACACAAGATTTGGAACAACCTAAATGTCCACCAACAAGTGAATGGGTAGACAAATTGTGGTGTATCCATACAACGAACATAACTGGATGAATAAAGCCAAAAGTTGTAAATTTAAAAAGACAAATATTGACAGATCTGAAGGAAAATTGATCAAGAAGAAAAAGAGAAGACACAAATAAAAAGTGTTAGGAATGTTAAGTGAGGACAAAGTAGAGATGTAGTAGAGAATAAAAAGAAAATAAGAGAATATTATAAACAATTGTATACCAATGTAATTGTTTTTAACGTAGATAAAATGTAGACAAAAATTGAGATGCGAGGGTCCCTAGGATCTAGTTCTTCTCTGGAAAGGCAGATGCTGAGGTATCTGTAGTGTGGACAGCTTCAAGATACACTTCATAGCCCATTTCTTTGTAGCTTTACTGAGTAACAGGCCAAAGAGCTTAAGGGAACTTGAAGGACAGGAGAGAAGAGTAAACAGCAAGTAAATTGGGGGTGGGGAGTGTGTGAAGCTTTATGCAGTATTTCCCTCCTCTTCACTTAAGACCGCTATTGGCTCTCTGGTGACATCTGCAGGCTAATGAGAGAATGGAAACTGAAAGCGTTAAGGAAGGAACACAAAATGTCTAGGGCCCAAATCAACTAGATTTCTAAGGCCTGCTATAACATGCGTGTGAATCACCTGGGGGTTTTGTTCAAATGCAGATTCTCATTCCGTAGGTATGGGGTGGGATCTGAGATTCTGCAGGTCTGTCTCCCAAGTGACATTGCAAGGCTACTTGGTCACACAACCACTCGTTGAGTAGCAAGGCTGTAAGGGACTTTCAGAGTAGGAAATGTCGGAGGTGAAAGGATGTTAGAAGTCATCTTATTCAACCTTGTTCAACCTACAGGTGAGGAAGCTGAGAACAGAGAGAGAAGACAGGAACCACCACAAATGTAAATAATGTAAGATAGTTTATTTCTCTAAATCTGGCTTTCTTGTTTGTAATAGCAAACTATGTGAGCTCAGAAAGGCTTTCCAGCTCTAATATGTAATGATGATATTACTTGCCCAAGGCCTCACTGCTTAGATAGAACAATGCAGGCCTCGCTTAGTCTCCTCTGATGAACTCAAGAGATCACGTTGGACTAATCTGATCACCAAACGCCTTGGGCATAAAAATGGCTGTTTTGTACAATGGATGTACAATGGATGATTTTATATATCATATATATATATATATGATACATATATGATATAGATAATTTTTCTGTCTCTCCTTGATGCTCTTACTGCTGGCTGGGGAAGTAACCCATTCTAGATTATGTCTAGAAGATGCTCCTAGTTTCCTTGTGAAACTGATATTTCAGAGGGTAAAAGCCAGTCCAGATTGTCGAAGGGGAGTCCAGGTCAGAAATCACTGGCTGCTTCCTACTGTCATCTCTGGCTGCAATAACCAAACAAAACAACAACAACGAAAAATCCCCAGTCACTCTAGCACATCATCTACCAACTTACAACAGAGGTTGCCTCCAGCCTGACCCTTACATTTCCCAGAGTATCCACTTCCCCAGGTTCTGTGGAAACCCACCCCTCCTCATGCCACAATTGCTCCCTGTAACCAGGATATGGGGGAAACAAACAGAAGTACTGATTTTAAATGCAAAGATATTTAGAGACAAATTCAGCTAACTCTCAACTACATTAGGTGTAATTGGTCCAAGAATTGGAATGAATTACCTTGAAAAAGCAGCTGACACTGCGCTTTATAATCCAGGGCCTTGGAATGAATTACCCCCAAACCACAATTAATTGGCAGAATATGGAAATAAGCACTGATACATGGAATTCATTAACATTACCATTTAAAGTAATGGTTAAGCTATATGACTTTAGAAATGCAGAAATTGACACGTGTATGTATGCTCTGGCAAGGGGTAGTGGAAAATTCCCTGAACTGAGAAGTGGAAGATAAGGGCTTACTTTATCCCTGAATCTACCACTTACTAAATGTATGCCCTTGGGCAAGCTACTCAGCCTCTCTGGGACTCAGATTCCTACATTTGTTAGATGAAGGGACTGCATTCGATGACCTCTCCATTCCCTTCCAGCTCCAATGTTTTCATACTTCAAAACCTGTATAGCCTAGGAGAAAATTCACAATTTCTACAGAGAAAAATGTTGCTAGTAAGTTGCCACTGATTCCTTAATGTCATACACAGACGTATCTGTTCGCTTGGGAACTGTATACATGGCTAGTTGCTTGTCATCTGGGATCTAGATCATATTCAGACTTGTTTCCTCAGCAGGAGTCACCGTGTTTGGCATATGGCAGGACCTCATAAATGTTGAGCAGGTGAATGAAAAGAGTCAAGTCACGATTGAAAAATTCTAAAATTCTGGCAAGTCTTAAGATAATTTCCTTGATCCTACTTCCGGTTACTATCTGATATCTGTCGCCTCTTCAAAGCCATATCTCAAAAGACGAACTATTGACTCCATTTCCCCACTTCCCACTTTTTCCTCAGTATGCTCCAGTCTGACATCTACCCCTTTAGGGAGACTGAAATAATCCTAACGTTACCAGTAATCTCTGTGTTCGTGTGGTATTGTGAAATATGTATATTTGGTCTTGGTCCTTGGTTCCTGGGAGAGAGCTCCTAAAACCCTTGTACTTTTGTGAGTGATAAGGACGAGAGGGGGTGTCATTTGTTATTCATAAGTTTCTTTCAACCACATTTGAGCTTGTGCGAATGAATGACTATTGGAGGATAGAGGCTGGTTACTAGAAGAAACAACCATTGGATTAGAGGGTTAGAATTTTCAAGCCCTCTCTGATCTTTGGGGAGGAGAGAGGAGACGGAATTGAGTCAATCATCAATGGCCAGTGATTTAATCAATCATGCATTCATAATGGAACTTCCATAAAAATCCTAAACAGTGCATTGGGAGAACTTCTGGGTTGGTGAGTATGTGGAGATACTAGGAGTGTGCTGCTCCTGGAGAGGTCATGGAAGCTTCTTGCCCCTTCTCTGTATCTTGCCCTATGCATTTCTTCCATTTGGTTGTTCCTGAGTTATATCCTTTATAATGAACTGGTAATAGTAAGTAAAGTGTTCCCTTGAATTCTGTCAGCTGCTGTAGCAAATTACCAAACCAGAGGAAAAAGTTGTGGAAATACTAGAGACCCAGACTTGCAATTGGCATCTGACGTGGGGGCAGTCTTGTGGGACTGAGCCCCTAACCTCTGGGGTCTGCACTAACAGCAAGTAGTTAGTGTCAGAATTGAATGAAATTGTGAGACAGCCAGTTGGTATTTACAAAGAATTGTAGAAATGCTTGGTATGGAAAACCCACACATTTGGTGTCAGAAATGTTATGAGTAAAGAAACTGTTTTCCTTTAGTTGGCAAACCAAACGGGCCTTTTGTAGAGTTTATTGTTATGGTCTGAGTTTTTGTTCCCTCTCCCCCCTACCCCAATTCACATGTTGCATCCTAATGCCCAATGTGATAATGTTAGAAGGTGGGGCCTTTGGACAGTGATTAAGTCATGAGGGTAAAGCCCTCATAAATGTGATTAGTGTCCTTGTAAAAGATCCCTAGCCTCTTCCAACATATGGGAATAAAATGAGGAGACTGCATCCCAAGAGAGGGCCTCCACCCAACTATGCTGGCACACTGATCTTGGACTTCCAACCAGCAAAACTGTGAGAAAGAAATTTTTGTTGTTTATAAGCTATCTAGTTTGTGGTATTTTGTTATAGCAGCCTGAAGGAACTGAGACAGCTGGTAAATGACAAAGTTAGAATAACATATTTGTAGTTTTTATCCAATACCTTGCCTTAGTCTGTTCAGGCTGCTATAACTGAATACCATACTGAATACCATACTATACCACCCATACTGGGTGGCTTAAACAATAAACATTTATTTCTCAGAGTCTGGAGTTTGGGAAGTCCAAGATCAAAGTGATATAACATATGGTCTCTTGTGACTGGTTTCTTTCACTTAGCCTAATGTTTTCAAAGTTTATCCATGTTGCAGTATGTGTAAGTACATACTTCCTTTCTTAAAATTGGTGAATAATATTCCACTGTATGGGTATACCACATTTGGTTATCCATTCATCAGTTGATTGATGTTTGGGTTGTTTCTACCTTTTGGCTATTATGAATAACGTGCTATGAATATTTGTGCATGAGTTTTCAAATGGACATATGTTTTCATTTCTCTTGGGTATATATACATGAGTGGAAAAGCTGGGTCAGATGGTAAATCTATGATTAAACTTTTGAGGAACTGCCAAACTGTTTCCCCAGGCAGCTGTACCATTTTACATTTCTACCAGCAGTGCATGAGAGCTCAGATTTCTTTACATCCTTGCCAACTCATAGCTGGGGCCGGTGAAAAATTCTGGTTGCCTGCCCCTCCCAGGAAGATACCATATCCCTTAAGTGAGAGCTGGGAAAAGAGGGAGCCCTGTGTTCTTGGCTTTACCTGCCTGGAGTTTCTGTCACCTTGAGCTTGGAGCAGGTAGAGAAGGAATGAGTCATGGTTCAAATGCTACAGATGCTCACTGTTCTTACCAAGTTTTACTAGATTTTCTTGAATAAATATTTCTTTATTTGCTATATGCCCTAAGGAAATTTTCCAGAGGTTTAAAAAATAGTTTTCACTAGTTATGCTTGTTTTGCTAGAGACTGCCGTGCTCCTGATGCTGTCATTCCAGAAGCTGAAATCTAAATGTTTGTTGTTTAAAGCTGCTGAGATTGTGGTAATTTGTAATGCAGCATGGAAAACTATTATACAGGGAACTCGTGTTCTATAAACTTTACTTTCAGAAACACTGAGGTAGGGTAATCAAGCATTGGAATAAGTTGAGAATTAGATTAAGTTTAAATTGATAGTTAATGATTAATGGAAATGTATTGACTATACCTATTTCAACAGTGAAATATTTTAGTATATGATTTTAAAAGGAAGAGCATATTTTTCTCATTTAGTAAATTATGCATAGCCAAAGTGCCACCACCACCTCTTGCCAGTATATGTTATTGACAGGCAAATACATGTTAGAAGGTTAAGTAAACCAGTGGATTGAACACTTTTGAGTTTCACTGGGCAGTTAATTTCCAAAAAAATATGGGAGACCATTCTAAAGGTGCCTACTTTTAATATTTATTATATAAGGACACCTTTGAAAAACCATCGACACAAACCATTTCAGATCTGAGAGGGCATTTAAGCATCAATAAAGAAAGAAGGTCATAATCTCAGGATTATGAAGGGTAATCCTTTAAATTGAATGCATTTAGCCTCCTAAAATGTCATTTATGCCCCTTATTTTACTCCTTTTATGGTGGAGCTCTGGAAACTTCATTACAGAGTGATTGGCATTTTGGAACTATAAAAATTTGCAAGTGAAACAAATAAAAATGGCGAACTTAATGGGCTCCCTTGTTTTGGCAAGGCACCCGTCCCCCGTTTATACATTTTGGATGTATCGACTTAATTTCTGTCGATATATAAAAATTAACATACTGAGTGAGTATACCAAAATATTTAATAAGCACTCCTCTACATACATAGCTATCATAGTGTACTATATTCACATTTTTTATATTCAAGTACTTGTGAAAGAAACTTGGAGAAGTAGATTTCCAGTCAAGATGGTGGAGTATATAAACTGTGCTTACCTCCTCTCATGACCACATCAAAATTACAACTAAACTACAGAACTACCATCATTGAGAATTGCCTGAAGTCTAGCTGAATCAAACCCCTACAACTAAAGACATACAGAAGAAGCCCCCTCGAGACTGGTAGGAGTGGAGATGTGGAACGGGCTGGTCCCACATCCATGTGTGACCACTAAAAATTGGGAGGTCTATCTCGGCTGTGGAGGTCGTCCCCCCCACCTTCCAAAGGTACCCCAGTCCAGGGTTTTAGTGCCAGGGAAAGAAGTTCCCATAACTTTTGGCTGTGAAAACCAGCGGAGATTGTGGCTGAGAGAGACAGAGGGCAGCTGCAATCCTAGGCATTCCTCTTTAAGGGCCCATGGACAGACTTACTCGCTCTGAGCTCCAGTTCTGGGGCAGAAGCTTGAAAGTCACCAGGGTCTTATGGGGAAGAACTGAGTTGTCTGGCTGCAGGGTGAGGGCTGGAGGGGTAGCTTTCTCCCAGATGGAGGAGTTGGCAAAAGCCATTGTTTCTTTGTTGAGCCCTCCCCATTCCTGGCATGCAGATGCAGGTGGCTGCCATATCTTAGTCTCCATTAACCTAACTAATACCATTTGTTTGCCCTGCCCTGGTGATTCCCAGAGATCCTGCCCCACCAAACTTCCAGACCCACTGAAGCCACTGCCAGAGGTTTTTCTATACAAACAGCCTGTCTTGGCTCATGTTGAAGAATTTCCTAAAATCTCTCAAAGGTGCACAAAACCCAAACAAGCAGCATCTGGCTTCAGCATGTCCCATACCTCTTGCTGAGCAGCCTGTCCCGACCGGCAGGACAATGCAACGTGGGACGAGGGGAAGAAACCTGTTGAGGATGAAAAAAAAAGGGGGAGACAGGAGACGCGAAGAATGGAGGCAAGACAGGGATCTGATCAAGCCTCAAAATTTTATTACGATGGCGGGTTATATATATAGCTATGTCAGATGGGGGTGGGATATGCTATGTCATAGGGTGGCGAGGTACTTGTCGCGGGCTGATAGGCTAGGACAGGGCGATGCCATATGAGGTACAAGGAAATGGGCAGGCTCTGGGTTTGGCGCGCGCGGGCTCTGGGTTTGGCGCGCGCGGGCTCTGGGTTTGGCGCGCGCGGGCTTTGGGTTTTGTGACCAGGAAGTTCTGCCTAGGCAGGGCCTGGGGATTTCTATGGCTTCCGACATCTCCTCCCTTTTTGTTTGTTTTAAGGAGGTGGGCCTTGACCGAGTGAGGGAACAGAGGCCTGGTTCCTCCAACGAGCAGAGCTCGTTATTGGATGGTTTTGGGTATCTTTTGTGGAGGAGAGGTAGAGATTTTTTGATACCAACCTCTATGCAAACCAGGTATGTTCTCAGGAAAGTTAAAGGGAGCCGACCGTTGTGAGTCGAGCCCTTTCCTTGCAAATGCTTTGCTTTGCACTCACCTCGGTGCCCATACCCCTCCCCAACTCGTGGGGGGAGTAGACATACCCTTAGTATTATGCCGTCCCCGTGGGGAGGAAGCCAAGATAGCCTTCTTCGAGGCCGTCCCCTGTTGCTAGCCGCTGATAATGGATTTGGATTGGTTTGGCCAAAACGGCATCGATTTGGTTTTTAATGAGGTCAGTAATGCGCCTAAAAGCCCATGGCCCGAAGGCTATTAAGAGAAGGATGCATAGGAGGGGGCCAAGGGTGGGGAGCAGGTAGGGGAGAAGTCCGTTGAGACCCGTCCAGAGTGGGTTTTCGAAGAGTTCTTTGCGTCTTTTTACTAGGTCCTCTTGTAGTTTTTTGATCTTGTCTCGGACGATCCCAGACTTGTTAGCATAGAAGCAGCAGCGTTCCTGTAAAGCTAAGCAGATACCTCCCTGTTCTGCAGTGAGAAGATCTAGGCCTCCACGGTTTTGTAAGACTACTTCAGCTAAAGAGTCAATCTGATCTTGGAGATCATTGATGGTCCCAGAAAGTGTTTGGACATCATCTATCAGCTGGCGTGATAGTTTATTGTAGGACTGGACTGCAACACCTACTCCCGCGGTACCCGAGGCTATTCCAGCAGTAATTCCTAGCCCTACGAGTAAGGGAATGGCTGTAATAGCACGCTTGTGGCGCCCGGTGGCAAATTCTAGGCTGGGGAGAGGGACAGGTGTGTCTCCTGGGATAATAGAGATATCAGGGAGGAGACTAGCTGAGACACAAAGTCCAGTCCAGTTGGTGGGTAACGTGGTGTAAGCGAGGCTGTTCCCACATATGAAAACTTGTCCAGGGCTAGAACACAAGGTTCCGTTAACTTGAATGATGTCAGAACAGTTAGTAAAAGTGACAAACCCTAGATCTACATCAAAAGTGTTGTTTTGAAATCGTCCCTGATAGCAGGGGGAGGTATTAAATCCTACAGGTTGAACTCTAAGAGGAAGGGAGAGACGGGAACAGTTAGAGATTTGTGTGTTTACTGTGATATTGGAGGGGATTGCAGTAGGTATGGGAGTTCCTATAGTCATGCAAAGCCAGCAGTCCTGGGCAAGAGAAGGGTTGGAATGATTTAAGGCCCAGAAGGTGGATTCGAGAATGTTGTTGGTTTGTGTGTCTAAATCCATATCCCGGGATTTTGGGAGAGCCAAGGGGTGGTAAGTTAAAGGGGGGAATAGGTGGTGGAGTATTTTTTGAATGTGCTCAGTGACAAGAGTCTCTTTTAATATGTCATTTGGCCCTCCGCCATCTGAAATGTGGACAGGCATTTTAGTTGGCCAACAGACTTTATTTCCAATTGTACCACTGCAGCCCGCCTGACTATATTTGTTATTGTCAGAGAGGGAGGTGGAGTCCCAATCGCCTCCGAATGTGGCGGACCTACGTCTCAATAACATGGCTGTGAGATAAGTTTGGTTGTCTGAGCCAGTACAAATTTGGGTGGTTGTGTAGCAGGAAGAATGCATTTGATCAAAATAGCTGCATTCGCTGGGGCAGGGCGGTGGTAGTCCTGCAATGGGGGGAATAATGTGGGGCTTATTGGTACAGGTCCATTGTGTTTCATCTATTCCTAGTCCGAATCCCCCCTTTATATTAGGATTATAGGCGAGGTAGGCTACTTTATTACCGCAATCAGTGGATGCTAAGTATGCTAAATCTACCTGTCCTTGTGGGGCTGGCTCCTCGGTGTGGGCACGGAGGTATCCACTGGGCACTGTGCCTCCCGGGCAGTCACATGGGTTGCCATAGAGCTGTCTGTATAGCTGCTCGCGGCTTACGGGGGGCCCAAACCCTCCGTAAACGGGGATGATGAGGAATGTGAAGAGTGTCAAAGTGAAGGACTCCATGAAGAACTTTATGTCCTGTGAAAAGAGAGAGAGATTTTCTCAGGGAAGATATCCCTGGAGTCTTTATGTGTTATTTGGATTTGGGGTGTTGACAGGCTTAACGAGACGCTCTGGCAGCCATCGCGCGCCGCCTTCCTGAGAATCATAAATGCAGGCTGACCCACGTCCCCAAATGAGGACTGGATCGGGGCCGTTCCATTTGGAGGTTAATGGATCTTTCCACATAACTGTAGCATATTGATTTTTTGTTTCTTGGTGCCAGAAGCGATCGGCAGCCGATTTTCCCTGAGCGTCAAGTTGTAGGAAATTAAGGGTAAATAATGCATGGCTGAGAACATTACGAGGAGATCCTTTGGTCGGATAGGCAGTGGTGGTTTTTAACTTGTTGATGGTGTTTTTGAGTGTCTGGTGGGCTCGCTCTACAATGCCCTGGCCTTGGGGATTGTAAGGGATGCCAGTGACGTGTTTGATTTGGAATTGAGCACAAAAGGCTTGAAATGCCTGGGAGGTATACCCTGGTCCATTGTCTGTTTTTATAGTTTGAGGTTTTCCTAGTGTGGTAAGGCATTGGAGGGTATGGGCTATGATGTTTTTTGTAGCCTCGCCCCCATGAAGGGTGGCAACCATGAAGCCGCTGAAGGTATCTATAGTTACGTGTACATACTTTAAATGGCCGAATTCAGGAATATGTGTAATGTCCATCTGCCAGATTTGTCCAGGGAGTAAGCCCCTTGGGTTAACTCCTAGGTGAGGAAGAGGCAGAAAGGTTATGCACCCTGAGCAACTTTTAACAATGTGTCTAGCCTGATCTCGGGTAATTTTGAATAACAAGCGAAGTGTGTGGGCATTGACATGATGTAAGTTGTGGAATTGGGTGGCTCGCGTTATAGGATCTAAGGTTAAGGGACATACTAAGCGGGTATGATTGTCTGCTATAGCATTGCCCTGTGAAAGGGGTCCAGGGAGGTCAGTATGAGCCCGAAGATGACTAAGGAAAAATGGGGTCTGTCTTTGTAGTATGAGATGTTGTAGTTGTTGAAAAAGTTTGGCAGCGCTGGTAGAGGGCTTGATATATGGCACTGTTTCTAGTTGGGGCACAGACAGGGCGATATAGGCACTATCAGTGTACAAGTTAAAGGGTGACTCCTGTAGTTTTTTAAACACCTTTATAACGGCATAAAGTTCAACAAGTTGGGCAGACTGAAATGGAGACTGCACCTGAAATCTTTGTGAGTTAATGACATATGCTGCTACGCCAGAAGAAGACCCATCCGTGAAAACCAAGGCGGCATTTTGTAATGGTTTAGTGGCTGTTATCTTTGGAAAAACAAAGGGATGTAGTCTGGAGAACTGTAGGAGTTTATTAGGGGGATAATGATTATCTATCTTGCCCTGAAATGATGTAAGGGAAATGATCCAGTCATCGTTATTTTGGGTTAGCCAATTAAGCTGTTCTTTAGTGTAGGGGAGAATGAGCTGATCAGGGTCCCTGCCAAAGTGTTGTCGGCTTTTTTCTCTTCCTATCTTAATAAGTTTGACTACCAGGGATGGGTATGTGACTAGGACCTTAGACGGGGAGGAGGGTAAATGAACCCAGAAGAGGGGATTATCTTGCCATAAGACCCCAGTAGGTGTATGAGGGGTTGCACAAATAATGAGGGAGAAGGGCTGTTTGTATGATAGAAAGGTGACTTGTTGTTGTTGAATTGCCTTTTCTAGTAATTGAAGAGAGCCCTTTGCCTCAGGCGACAGCTCTCGAGGGGAGAGAGGGTCTGAGTCTCCCTGAAGAATATCAAAGAGTGGCTTGAGGTCTCCTGTAGTGAGCCTTAAGTATGGTCGAAGCCAGTTAATATCTCCCAAAAATTTTTGAAAGTCATGTAAAGTGTATAAATGACTAGTTTTAAGTTGGACTTTTTGGGTGGTTATGGACTGATTATGTAGCTCAAATCCCAGATAGTAGTAGGGGTCTTTGAGCTGGATCTTATTGGGGGCAAGTTGGAGTCCATAAGTGGTAAGATTGTGAGTTAAGTGTTGGCAGCATTGGAGTACCTCTGTGGTGGTCTTTCCTGCTAGAAGGATATCGTCCATATAATGAATAATATAAATAGTGGGCCATTGTGTTCTAACAGGATCCACAGCTTGTGCCACAAATTTTTGGCATAGGGTGGGACTATTGGCCATGCCTTGTGGGAGGACTTTCCACTGAAAGCGCTGCATAGGACCCTTGAAGTTGGTTACAGGCAGGCTAAATGCGAAACGCTCTCTGTCCAGGGGGTGTAAAGGAATGGTAAAGAAACAATCTTTAAGGTCTATAATAATCTTGTGATAGTTAGCTGGGATAGCTGTCGGGGAAGGGAGGCCTGGTTGGAGGGCTCCCATGGAGAACATGGTTTTATTAATTTCTCTGAGATCCTGAAGGAGGCGCCAAGACCCAGACTTCTTTTTAATAACAAAAATGGGTGTATTCCATGGCGAAGTAGTTGGTTCTATATGTCCTGCCGCTAATTGTTCCTGCACTAACCGAGAAGCTGCGGACAACTTTTCCTCAGGTAGTGGCCATTGGTCCACCCAAACGGGGGAATTATCTTTCCATTTTATCTTCTCCGCATGGGGTGCAGGAGGATCAATGGCCGCTAGGAAAAATCCTGACTGCCTAATCCTTGTCGGTTAGGGTTGGGCTTTATAGAGAGGGGATTTTTTATCCCTTGACCAGCTTTTCCCAGTCCCTGTCCAGGGAGATAGCCTTGGTTAAGCATCTGTTGAGCAACTATTTCGTTGGGGCTGCACATGATAAGTTTGAGTTGTGATAGGATATCACGGCCCCACAGATTAATGGGAATTCCAGAAATAATATATGGCTGGACCTTACCAGTATTGCCCTCTTCGTCTTCCCATGAGAGTATTTTAGAGCTTTGTCTGGGATTGGCTGATTGTCCTATGCCCTGTAGATGGGTATATGAGGCTTTAGAGGGCCATGTTGAAGGCCAGTATCTATCTGAGATGACTGTTGCGTCCGCTCCCGTGTCTATTAAACCTTGAAATTTTTTTCCATCTAAGTACAGGGTTAAAAGTGGCCTCTCTAAAGTGACCTGTTGTATCCAATAGGCATCTGAGGAGCCGAAGGCGGACTCCCGTCTCTTTGGTGTCAGATATTGTTTATTAGAGGTGTCTAATGGGAGAAGCACAAGCTGTGCTATCCTTTGGCCTTTTACTATGGATACAGGGCCCAGAGGGGCCGAGGCTAAGAGTTGTATGAGTCCTGTATAATCATTATCTATGACTCCTGGGATTATATTCAGGCCGGCGAGGGAAGAGCTGCCCCGTCCCAATATAAGTCCAAATGTTTCCGGGGGCATAGGTCCCGTCGTGGTGGTGGGAACGAGTTGGACCCCTTGGTCTGGGGTTAGTATCGAGTCGGCGGCGGCACAGAGGTCCAGTCCTGCGCTTCCGGGGGTAGCCCGGTGGAGGAAACCGACACTTGAGCTGGGAGGATCTGAGGACTTGGTTGTTGGGGAACAAACCTGACAGCCCCTAGGTTGTGTCCCGATGGAGGGGCCAGGGGCTGGCCCCGACTGGGGTTTCCCGGTTTCCTGGAAAGGGGGATACCTTCAATATCTGTTTTAGAATAACAATCAGAGGCCCAATGTTTGCCCCGTCGACATCTTGGGCACACGGTGGAAGGCATTGGTCTGGAGGGTGTCGGTGGGGGCTGTGATGAATTTTGGGGTTGTGGACCTCTATTTTTTATTGGGCAATCTCGACTAAAGTGTCCAGGTTGTTTACAGGAGAAACATAACCTAGATTGTTGATTAGGAGGCTTGTTTGAGGCAAAGTCTCGGAGGGCGGCTCCGATAGCGAGTCCCAAGGTATGGGAGGCTCCAACCCCTGAGCATAGTTTAATGTAGTCAGCAAGGTTGCCTCCACGGTGGGGGCGAATGGTTGCCTGGCAAGTGGGGTTAGCATTTTCATAGGCTAAATGTTTAACAAAGGCGCTGTCGTTCTCGCCTTCTCCGACCAACCGTTCGGCGGCGTCGGTGAGTCTGCTGATAAACTCACAATATGGCTCCTCGGGGCCCTGACGAATCTTTGCCAGGGAGGTGGTAGCGGAGCCTCTTGGAGGTAGGCGGCGCCACGCCTTGAGACCAGCGTTCTGAATTTGAGCTAACAGCCCCGGGGGAAAAGTTGCCTGGATTTCATTGGTATGATAGGGTTTTTCTCCTAGTAATTTATCCCGAGTCCATGATCTTGTTGTTCTATTTTCACTATTGCGCTGTGCTATCTCTCGGCAGTTTTCTTTAAACTCTGTGTGCCAGAGGACGTGGTCCCCCCCAGAAAGGGTGGCACGAGCTAATTTAAACCAATCATTGGGTGTGAGCCAACGGTCACTGAGACCTTCAAGAATTGCCAAGGTGTAGGGCGCTGTCGGGCCATAAGAGCTTACTGCACCTTTTAAATCTTTAATATGTTTGATGCCTAGCCGGTGATATTTTTGGCCAGTGGGATCATTGGAGTTGGGAGTGTTATCTTCTGGGTCTTCTGTGTCAGAGGCCTCATCGGCCGAGGGGGGATTATGAGAGTCGGGGGGTTCATTGTCAGTCTCTTCCATTGTATCCTCTTGAGAGGGTGGGCCACGGTTTTGGCTGCGGGTAACTGGAAAGGTCATTAGGGTCTTTTTATTAAGTATTGGGCCTTTTTGAGGTTTTTCAGGGTTTTGGTTAGGCATTAAGGTTTTAAGTTCTTTTTCAAGGGCATGCAGCTCCTTTAGGAGTTGCATATGTTCGCGTTTTTGTTGGAGTGTCTCTCTAAGAGAAGAAATTTCTTGGGTTAAAGATATTTTTGCCTGCCTAATGGGATTGGTTAAGGATGGGGTGTTTTGAACTAGGGTGTCTTGAGGGAATAGGGGTGGGTTTGGGTTTAAGACTGGGTTATAGAATGTTGGGAGTTCCTGAGGGGAGACATAAGGGGGAGGGGTATGTATTTTTTGTGAAGGGGCGCGCAAGGTTGGCGCGGCGAGGCCCCAGGGATCTTCTTTTTTATTATAGCGGGCAGCTTGTTCCTCTAAATCTATCTGGTCTCTTGGGGAGAGCTGGTCCTGATTATTAAAGGCCAAAAGGGAAGGGTAGATTTTAGGGGGGTCTTTTAATGGGTGATTCTCTAAGGCAGAGGCTTCCTGATTATCAGCTTGTTTTTTAGGTTCCTCTGGCATGTCTATTGAAACAGATTGGCAGACAGAAGGAGGGCGGGAACTCTCTTTTAGGACTGTTTCCCCTGTCTGTAAGATCTCTCTAACATCTGGGTCTGAGGAATGTATTTTTAGGATATCATTAATCAGATTCCAATATGAGAATGCCGATACAGGGACCTTGTTGGGTCCAAAAACCCGATAGTAATCATTAAAACAGTCTCCAACTCTCTTCCAATATTTTTGATCAATCGTTCCTTCTTGGGGGAACCAGGGGCAGATATCAGAGACAAAACTGAAAAACTCACGTAAATCTTTTTTTCTAGCCTTAACTCTCCGCATCTTGAGAGATTCCTTAATACCCTTAAGGAAGAGTTCATGTGAACTCAACTCCTGTCCCATGTCAATCACCTACTCACCAATCTCTCGTCCTTCGCTGGGCGGCTACTCCAACGTCGGGCAAACTTGGAGTCTTTTCTTACGGGTGAATACCTCGTGAACTCCAAACGAGCCTTTTTACTGCCGAGGGGGCTGTCGAGTCTTGTCCCTTATGGGCTCGAAACAAGCCACACTCGCGCCGGGGAGGCCCTCGAGTCTTGTCCCACGAGTGAAAACTGCGTGGGCTCGAAAGAAGCCAGCCCGTGGAGGCTCAGGGAGGGGGGGGCCGCGGCGGTTTCCAGAGTAGGTGTCCTCATAGAATCTTCGTACCTCGGGCCCCACGTTGGGCGCCAAAATGTCCCGACCGGCAGGACAATGCAACGTGGGACGAGGGGAAGAAACCTGTTGAGGATGAAAAAAAAAGGGGAGACAGGAGACGCGAAGAATGGAGGCAAGACAGGGATCTGATCAAGCCTCAAAATTTTATTACGATGGCGGGTTATATATATAGCTATGTCAGATGGGGGTGGGATATGCTATGTCATAGGGTGGCGAGGTACTTGTCGCGGGCTGATAGGCTAGGACAGGGCGATGCCATATGAGGTACAAGGAAATGGGCAGGCTCTGGGTTTGGCGCGCGCGGGCTCTGGGTTTGGCGCGCGCGGGCTCTGGGTTTGGCGCGCGCGGGCTCTGGGTTTGGCGCGCGCGGGCTTTGGGTTTTGTGACCAGGAAGTTCTGCCTAGGCAGGGCCTGGGGATTTCTATGGCTTCCGACAGCAGCCCTAAGCCCAGCACTAACCACAGCTGATCTTGGTTGACAGCTGGGCCTCTTGACGCACCTCCAAGCCCAGCATGGGTGGCAGCCATCTGCGGATTGCTTTGTGGCTCATACCAGGTACCTCTGGGCAGGCACATTTGTGGCTGAACTAGCCCTGCAATGGGGGCCCTCCCAGGAGGCCCTGGAAACTGGCACACCCAGAAAACAGCTCCAGACCAAGCCAGAGCATCACCCAGCTGCCTCCAAGGACAGCACACCCAAAGGGAAGACTGGGCAGACACCAGAGCCCTGCTAAAGTGAATACTACTCTATAGGGTCAGCCCCTGCACAATAGCTCCTCCACTGTAGTGATGACCAATCCTCACAACCAATCAGCCCAAGGGTGAACCCTCCCATTGATGGGAAAACAGCAACCATTGCTCAACTACAACAAGAGGGCACATGCAACCCACACAAGAGACACACCTGGCATACCTGGCTCAGGTGACCAGGAAGACTGTGCCACTGAACCCCATAGGCCATCTATTACATAAGGCCATTCTACTAAAACCAGGAGGCATAGTAGCCCTACCTAATACATACAAACAAACACAGGAGGCAGCCAAAATGGGGAGACAAAGAAACATGTCCCAAATAAAAGAATAGAACAAAGCTCCACAAAAATAACTAAACAAAATGGAGACAAGAAATCTACCGGATGCAGAGTTCAAAACACTGGTTATAAGGATGATCAATAAACTCAGGGAGAACTTCAACATAGAGATAGGAAACATAAAATTGGAGATAGAAAACAAAAATGGACCAATCAGAAATAAAGAATACAATAACCAAAATGAAGAATACATTAGAGGGAATCAACAGTAGATTAGATGAACGAGAGGATCGAATCAGTGATTTAGAAGACAAGGTAGCAGAAAACACCCAAACAGAACAGCAAAAAGAAAAAGGAATCCAAAAAATGAGGAGTTTAACAGGCTTCTGGACAACATCAAGTGTATCAGCATGCACATCATAGGGATACCAGAAGGAGAAGAGAGAGAGCAAGAAATTAAAAACCTATTTGAAAAAATAATGATGGAAAACTTCTCTAACCTGGTGAAGGAAATAGACATACAAAGCCCAGGGAGCACAGAGAGTCCCAAACAAGATGAACCCAAAGAGGCCCACATCAAGACACATCATAATTCAAATGCCAAAGCTTAAAGCCAAGAGAAAAGCAGTTAGTTACCTGCAAGGGAGCTCCATTAAGATTGTCAGCTGATTTCTCAACAGAAACTTTACAGGCCAGAAAGGATTGCCAGGAAACATTCAAAATGATGAAAAGCACGGATCTACAACCAAAATTACTATCATTTAGAGTCAAAGGACAGATAAAGAGCTTCCCAGACAAGAAAAAGCTAAAGGAATCCATCACCACCAAACCAGTATTACAAGGAATCTTAGAGGCATTTCTTTAAAATGAGAAAAAGATAAAAAGTTTGAATAATAAAATGGCAATAACTATATATCTCTCAACATTTACTTTCAATGTAAATGGATTAAATGCTCCAATCAAAAGATAGGATGGCTGAATGGGTAAGAAAACAAGACTCTTACATATGTGGCCTACAAGAGACTCACTTCAGATTGAAAGACACACACAGACTGAAAGTAAAGGCATGGAAAAAGATACTACATGAAAATGGAGGAAAAAGTATAAGTAGCAATACTTATACCAGCAAAACAGACTTTAAAACCAAGGCTATAACAAGAGACAAAGAAGGACTCAGTAATCCCACATCTGGGTATTTATCCAAGGAAACTCAAAACGCTACTTTGAGGGGATGTGTGCATCCATATGTTCATTGCAGCACTGTTTACAATGACCAAGATGTGGAGGCAGTTGGGTATCCATGATAGATGAATGGATAAAGAGAGGTGGTACATATATACAGTGGGAATATTGCTCAGCCACAGAAATGAGTAGGTTCTTGCCATCTGCTGTGGCATGGATGGGTATTGTGCTGAGTGGAGTACATCAGACAAAGAAAGACAGATGCAATGTGATTTCACTGATATGTGGAATCTAAAGAACAAAATGAACAAACAAACTAAACAGAAACAGACATAGATACAGACAACATTTTGATGATTGCCAGATGGGAGAAGGATTAAAGGGGGTTAGTGAAACGGGGGAAAGGATTAAAAAGTACAAATTGGTTGTTACACAGTAGTCATGGGGCTATAGGGTACAGCATAAGAAATATAGTCAATAATATTGTAATAACTATGTATGGTGGCAGATGGGTACTAAATTTATTGGGGTGATAAATGGGAGGGGAATTGGGGGACAGGGTGAAAAAAGGTGAAGGGATTAAGAAGGACAAATTGGTATTTACAAAATAATCATGGGGAGGTAAAGTAAAGCATATATAGTCAATAATATGGTAATAAATATGTATACATCAGGTGGGTACTAGGCTAGTTAGGGGGGTGCTTCTTAAATTATATAAATGTCTAACCACTATGATGTACATGTGAAATGAATATAAAATAATACTGAATGTCAAAAAAAAGAAACTTGGAGAAGTAGAGGAATTGAAAGATAGCAGTGTGTACATTGACATTCAGCCATAGAGATTAAGCATTTTTGAAATCGTAATGTAATAAATGCGGAAGTAGGATTAGGTAGAGACGTCAGATTTACACAACAATTTTCAGGAACAATTTTGTAAAATAAGGAATACTTAAGTTCATTATTAATTTAGGGTTAGATCCGAGGACACTTTTCTGTTATCATAATATATCTCTGAGAAATTTTTCTATACTTGAAGAGCCGTGCAGCTGCTCTGGGCTTCATCCAACTGAAGCTAATGTCTCTATAATTCTTTATTATAGCTAATAACATCCCTGGAGCCTTCTTACTGTGATTAAATGCTGGCAAAGGCTTTGCCAAAGCCACTTAGCAAAAAACTGGCATCGTCGGTTTCCAGTAACTGAGTGGCCATAGGCAGTCATAGCAAAGATCAAAATCAAATTCTGTGGAAAACATGTCACATTTGAAAAAAGTAATCGGCATTCATTTCTGGCACGGAGTCTGTGGTCAAGGCATCCCCCACACAGTGTTTGTTGAAGGTAAATGGAATGTATCACTGGTGCCTCCTTTTCCATTTTTAATTCCATGTTGCTCCTCCAGAGAATTATAAGAGTTATTTTTCTCTTCCTTTTTTCCTCTTCACGAGAAAAATCAGGTAATGCACTCATCCCAAAAATTATTTAGGAGATGAGGAGTAACTGAGGCAAAGCAAAATATCTTCCAAAACAAATAACCTAAGTGTCATTTTTTTTCTCTTCCTCAGAATGTAACATGTTTTGAAATAAATAACAATTCTGGCAAAAAGTCTCCCCCTCTGGACTTTAGGGTGGAGAGAAAAGCTCAGATTCCATCAAGCCAAAGGGCGATCTGGGTTGATGATATTCCCATGCTTCATAGACAGACTAGAATGGTCCTTTCCTAAATCTTTCTTCATGTTTGAAAAGTCCTACCTGCCTTCAAGGCAGCATATTCAGGGCCTGCTCAGCTATAAGGGTTTCTGGTGGCTTAGAGCTGACAGTAACATCACCTGGGAATCAACGTGGCGTCAAGCATGGTGACCATTCAATTAGTAGGAAGGTTAATAACCAAGAGAGGACTCTACCCGTGACAGAATCAGGCAGTCCAAATCTACCAGACAGGTGTTGAAACTAGGGGTCCTCAGGGGAGCACACGTTTAGGATTTAACATGTAAATGATGCAGCGATTACCAGGGAATATGCAAGGCCAAGTCAGGGACTGAGGTGAAAGGAAAAAGCATTATCGGAGCCTGTCCTGATCTGACCCATCTTGTCACAAACAAGACCAAGAAAGGCTGGTTATCCTCCATAAATATTTAATAAGGAGTAATGAAGTCTATACTTGCACCAGGAATACAAAGATAAAAGATTTCCAGAGCTGAAAAATGGTCAATTTTTTTTGACATAAGTGCCTTCTTTCACTCCCTCCCAAACCCTGGTGAAACAAGAATAAAGTGATTTTGTCTTTTAAAGGCATAAGCCTACAAGAATCGGCTAACAGAAAGAAAGGACAAAAGCAACATTTTTGAAACTGGAAAGCTGGTAGACAAGTGATGAATGACTTAGACATGAAAAGGCTGAATGTTAAACATGAAGTAAAGATGGCTATCAAATTCCCAAAAAGCTTAGGACTCAGAGGCAGTAGCTGTTTTGGGCACTGGGGATGAAGGTGTGGCTAAAACCAGAGGATTTGTTGAAAGTCTATTTGAAAAACAGAAACGATACCAGAAGCCACGATCATCCCTAGCACCCAGATGGTTATCACTCCCATCTTTTGAAAGCTTGAAGTATCACTCCCAGCTTTCAAAAGAAAAACATGGGGGCTTTTTGAAGAAATGGCTGATACCAAGCCTGGAGCAAGAAATGTATCAGTCTGAAACATCTTGTCCTATCCATTAAAAATGAAGCTATCCAAAACAATTAAGATCATGTAAACAAGATTCAGGAACCAATTTGAAGAGGCTCCCACTGGCCAAAGATGTTATACTATGAGTGTCAGTAAGGACAATAATTGCAATGAATTAAAATCCATTAAATCTATTGAAATCCATGTTTCTACAATATATTTTTTGAAACCTTAAGTAGTTACCTTTGTAGGATGATTGGCAACCAATTCATTATCTTGAAAATGTAAATAAGTGGAAATAATGAAACATTTCTTCTGCCATTTTTATGTAAATGGTGTAAGTAGATAACAAAATAGTAGTTGAGAGGAAACTAATAAATAAAAATGATAATAATAAATAAAACTAATAAATAAAATACTAATAAATAAAACCTTTGAACCTAAGGGTTGTGCATCAATAACTACTAATATCATAAAAAGAGAGACAAGCAGACCTTACGTCCCTCCTGATGAGAAAACATGCCATCACCTAGGGTTTAATACACATGAAGTGAAAACTAACAGGACTACAAGAAGAGAGAGAACTCTACAATAATTCAAGATTTTAACACTGTTCTTTAAATAATTGATAAAATGAGTAGAGAGAAAATCAGTAAAGATATAGAAGACACATATACATAGAACATATGTTGTTTTATGTGTAAAACAACTCTATCGATAACTTGATCTAATAGACTTTTATAGGCTAATCCACTTCAAACTGCAAAATATACCTTTCCTATACATGCACATGAAAATTTCTCTAATATAGATCAAGGGTTGGATCATGAAAATAAAGTCCAATAAGTTTCAAAATAAATTTCAAAAAAACTGTAGCGTTTTCTCTGATTAAATGAAATTACATTAGAAATCAATAACACTAAGATATCAAAAAAAACCTCCAAATGTTTGGAAATTAAAAATCATGCTTCTTTTAGTGGTTACCAGAGGGTAA
Source organism: Rhinolophus hipposideros (assembly GCF_964194185.1). NCBI lineage: Eukaryota > Metazoa > Chordata > Mammalia > Chiroptera > Rhinolophidae > Rhinolophus > Rhinolophus hipposideros. Next base: position 29,065,987 of record NC_138062.1, on the reverse strand, counting down.
GGGGGTGGGGGGAGGGTGATGAGGGTAAGGGGGATCAAATATATGGTGATGGAAGGAGAACTGACTCTGGGTCGTGAACACACAATGGGATTTATAGACGATGTAATACAGAATTGTACACCTGAAATCTATGTAAATTTACTAACAATTGTCACCCCAATAAAATTAATTAAAAAAAAAAAAAAGAATTGTACACCTGAAATCTATGTAAATTTACTAACAATTGTCACCCCAATAAAATTAATTAAAAAAAAAATCATGCTTCTAAGTAATTTTGCATTAAAGAATAAATCACTAGAAAACTTACATAATATTTTGAATTAAAACATAATGGAAATGCAATGTATCAAAATCTGTGATGCAGCTAGAGTAATGCTTAGAGGGAATGTATAGCTTTAAATACTTATATATAAAGGAAAAAAGATTTTAAATAAACTATCTAAATTTCTACCTTAAGAAGCTATGAGAGAGAAAAAAGAAAATTAAATTTAAAGCAAGTAAAAGAAAGGAAATAAAAAAGGTAAGAGTAGTAAATAATGAAACAAAATATAGACAAACAATAGAGAAAATGAACAAAGCCAAAAGTTTATTCTTTGAAAATAAAATTAATTATATCCCAGTAAGACTAGTCCAAACAATAACAAAAAGAGTGAAAACACAAATTAATAAAATCAGAAATGAAAGAATGCATGACTACACATCCTACAGAAAATAAAATGATAGTAAGAGCATATAATGAACAACTTTATGCTAATGAATTTAGGGGTTTAGATGAGTAAGCAAATTCTTTGAAAGACACACTTATCAAACCTGATTCAGTAAGAAACAGAAAATTTGAATAGCTCATATCTATTAAAGTAGTTAAATTTGTAATTTGTAAATCACAGAAGAATTCTGTTAAATACTTATGGAAGAAATAATACTAATCTTAAACTTTTTCAGAAAATAGAGAAGGAGAGAATACTTCCCCAATATTTTACCAAGTCAGCATAACCTATATATCAAAACCTAACACGGATGTTATGAGAAAAGAAAATTATAGGTCAATATTCTTCATAAATATAGATACAAAAATCTTTAATGAGACATTGGCAAATTAAATCCAGAAACGTGTATAATTATTTGTAAGTCTCCAAAAAATCAACGAGAACTAATAAATAAATTAAACAAATGGCAGGATATAAGCTTAACATACAAAAATCAATTGCATTGTTTATACTAGCAACATAAAGTAGAAACTAAAGTGGAAAACAAGACTATTCACAACAGCATCAAGAAACATAACATACTTAAGAATATATCTAACAAAAAACATGCAAAACCTCTACACAAAGAATGATAAAGCATTGCTAAGTAGATTTAAATAAATGAGATACTTTGTCCATGAATGTAAAAACTTAGTATTGCTAGGATGTCAAATTGATCTATGTATTCAATAGAATCCCAATCAAAATAACAACATACTGTTCTTGTTTAAATTGATAATTCAGAAACTTTTACAAAAAATCAAGGTAACTAAAATAGTCAAAACAACATTAGAAATAAAAAACACAGTTGGAAGAGTTCTGCTACCTGATTTTAAGATGTGCTACATTATTATACTAATCAAAACAATATGATTTTTGGGGGGACCTGGCCCGGTGGCTCAGGTGGTTGGAGTTCCATGCTCCTAATGCCGAAAGCTACCGGTTCGATTCCCACATGGGGCAGTGGGCTCTCAACTACAAGGTTGCCGATCCGACTCCTGCAAGGGATGGTGGGCTGTGCCCCCTGCAACTAACAATGGCAACTGGACCTGGAGCTGAGCTGCGCCCTCCACAACTAAGACTGAAAGGACAACAACTTGAAGTTGAATGGCACCCTCCACAACTACGATTGAAAGAACAACAATGTTATTTGCAAAAAATCCTGGAAGTACACCTTGTTCCCCAATAAAGTCCTATTCCCCTTCCCCAATAAAATCTTTTTAAAAACCACAAAAAAATATGATTTTTGTATATGGACAAACTAATAGATCAATAGAATACAAATTAGAATGTTTGGAAAGAGGTCCACATACAGAGGGTGACAAAAAATGTATACACATTTTAAGAAAAGAAAAAACTCTATTAAAATTGTAATGGAACGAATGACGCTAGCATTCATTTGATTAACACCATCTTTTGAGAGAATGTCATACTACACATTGCTACTGTAATTCAATTCAACTTCGAAAAGTAGTACACAAATAACATCTCTTAAAATGTGTACATTTTTTTGGCACCCCTAGTATATGCTGTCCATTGACTTTCAACAAAGTCACCAAGGTAATTCAGTGGGGAAAGTCTTTTCAATAAACAGTGCTGGAAGAATTGGATATATGTGCGGGAAAAATTAACCTTAACCCATATTTCATGCCACACAAAAATTGAGATGAGCATAAACCTAAATTAATTAACCATAAACCATAAACCTAACTTAAAAGCCAAAACTATCAAACTCCTAGAAGAAAATTTAGGAGAATATCTTTGCAAACTTGTTAGGCAAAGTCTTCTTAGAAATGACATAAAAAGAACTAACCATGAAAAACTGTTCATTGTATGTCATCAAACATGTTAAAATCTGTTCAGCAAAAGATGTCAAAAATAAATAAATCAAAAGGCAAGTCAAAGACTGGGAAAAATATTTGTAATATATACATCCAATGAATGATTTGTGTTCAGAGTGTATAAACAACTCATACAACTCGATAAAGACAAACAACATAATTGAAAAATGGGCTAAACACTTTAACACACTTTCTAAAAGAAGAGTGATCTTTTATATGAATTTTCAATGGGCACATGAAAGGATGCTCAACATTATTAGCATCAGGAAATAAAAATTAAAACCACAGTAAATACCACTTTGTACCCATGAGAAAAAAAATCAGACATTGTTAGTGGAGTGTAAAATGGCACAATTTTGGAAAAAACAGCTTGGAGTTTCCTTATAAAGTTAAATATACATATACCCTATGCCCTTGAAGTCTCACTTTTAATATTTACCCATAACTAATGAAGATATAGATCCCCAAAAAGACTTGTTCAAGAATGTTCGTAGCAGTTATATTCATAATATTCCCAATTTGGAAACAGCTCTATATCCCTCAACAGAAGTGAGAAATGAATTGTGGTATGTTCATTCAGACACAAAAAAGTACACACTGTATGATTCCTGTATGTGAAATTGAAGGAGAGGTAAATCATATGATAGAAATCAGAACACTCCAGGTGGTGAACACACAATGGGATTTATAGATGACGTAATACAGAATTGTACACCTGAAATCTATGTAATTTTAGTAACAATTGTCACCCCAATAAATTTTTTAAAAAGGAAAAATAAAGAAATCAGAACAATGATTATCCATGGGTGGTGGGGATTATCTGGAAGGGGACAAGAAGGAACTTTCTGGGTGATGGAAGTATCTATTATTTTGATTGTGGTGTTTGTTACCCAGATGTGTACATTTGCATATTTTATGCAAGATAACTCCAACTTACCACTTGTGCACTTAAAATCTATGCATTTCACTGTATGTGGATTTTGATTCAATACAACTTAAAATAAATACATTTTTTAAAGCAGTCTTAAAAAAATAAAGGAATTTACAAAAGATGCCAGAAGGCATGCCTTCAGTCTTGATCCAGCCTGGAATTTTAAAGTATATTCTATTGGAATTTTAGGCCAAAACCACAATGTGAAATCGATGTGCTGTCAACTAACTCAGCTTGGTGGACGCCTTTCCCAGTTTTCTTTCCCTCCAGCTCTCTGCCTCTCCCTGCCGTAGGGGAGCAATATCAGAGAAAGTCCTTTTGGTCTTTCTCTTTGACCATGTTCCAATATTCTTCTTGTGGGACTAACCTTTTGTTTTGGCGATAGGCCTCTGACAGCCTCATATGTCGTGCAAGTTGATTCTACCCCATAAACACTGCCCTGATTAGATTAATTTTGTTCTTTCTAGCCCACTGTCATGGGCTAGTTTAACCCATCTTAATTTCTCACCTGGACTTTCACAACAATCTTCCACTGTCTGCCCGCAAACAGATCTCTCCATGTAACACATGATTCTGATCCTGTCACTCTCTTGCTTTAAACCCTTTTATGGTTGGTTCCCTGATACCTACAAAACAAAATCCAAATTTCTACCATCAGAAAAGCCCATGATCTGGCCTCTAGCTATTTTCCCAGGCACTTTTCCCTGCTATTTATTGCTCTAAGACTGCATCCTTTCTCTTTCCCCACACATACTATGCTCAGCCTGGAGAGCCCTGCCACTCTGCTTCTGCCCACCAATCAGGATGGTCACACAAACTTCTCATCCTTCAAGACCCGTGTCAGTGAAATCTCCCCCCCCACACCCCCCCCAAGCACAATCAGGCTCTCATTATCTACTTACCACATTGTATTGTGTCTATTTATTGACTAGTCTATATACTTCCTGAAGGCAGGCTGGGTTTTTATACATATCTTTTCTTCTTTTTTAACCTTCAGCTCCTGGCTCAGGATCATTTGTTCTATGATAAATGAATGACTAGAAGAGGGAGGAAAGGAGTGAACGAGTTCACTCACTTTGAGGGTTTCCAAGAGCGATTCTTAAAGTGCAATCCCCCTTTTCAAACACTAGGAAGAATCTTATCAAAGTCTACCTAGTTCAGATTAAATTTAAATCTATCTATCTATCTATCTATCTATCTATCTATCTATCTATCTATCTGTCATCTATTTTCTGATTTAGGATTGCTGAATTTGTGCTGACAATACTAACAGGTACATAAAGGGGCATAGGTATTGGGCCCCTGCCGGTGGGGAAAGGGGGGGTCTCTTCCCTTCTGATATCCACCTAGCTTTTCAACATGCATGGGGAGCAATTATTTTAAAAACTGGGTGTATCATGTTGCTGGAGAAGTGGTCTCTGGTTAAGGGCAGTCTGGTAGTAACAATCCCTGGGCTTGATTTATGGCTCTGCTTCATGAGTTGTTTTTTTGTTTTTTGTTTTTTTAACGGGAACAGGACTTTATTGGGGAACAGTGTGTACTTCAAAGACTTTTTTTTTTTCCAAGTCAAGTTGTTGTCCTTTCAATCCTGGTTGTAGAGGGTTCCATTCTGCTTCAAGTTGTTGTCATTTCAGTCTTAGTTGTGGAGGACACAGCTCAGCTCCAGGTCCACTTGCTGTTGCTAGTTGCAGGAGGCACAGCCCACCATCCCTTGGGGGAGTTGAACCGGCAACCTTGTGGTTGAGAGCCCACTGCCCCATGTGGGAATCGAACCGGCAGCCTTCGGAGTTAGGAGCACGGAGCTCTAACTGCCTGAGGCACAGGGCCGACCCCAGCTTCATGAGTTTTAATGTATGGTACATGTGTATACAGCCCCACCCGTTTCTCCACTTAACTATCTTCCTGGAGGAAAGGGCCTGAACCTATGATTTTCATATGTCTTGAGAATATCCTGTTTATTTCTCTTCACAAAGTATATTCAGTAGATACTGTTTCTTAGTGGCAGGGTAATTTCCAACAGCATGCAATAAACAGAAGGACTTTCATCCCCTATACATGCCAAGTCAGGATTGAGTAGTTAAATGTAAACTACCAAAATCTCTTTCCTATTATTCAATATATTGATTCACCCTAAGAAGTTGAGAATCAAAAAAAGTGTTTCCATGCTGAATTAGCAAAGAACATGGTGGATCAAAAACCGCTCCAGGGTGCTAAAATTGTGACCAGATGTCAGGGCCAGACCAGAAGTCTTACACAATCACAGAGGATGGAATACTCATCTTCATGAGGCATTAAGTGGGCGTCTTCCTTGAGAGAGGGTTAGAATTCCCTGTCACATCTTCTCAGCTTGCTGGACCACAATGGAGGAAGGAACTCATCAATTATAGGTCACTCAGATCCCAGCACATTTTCCAAAGCACTTCTTGTTTTCAAGTCCCATATTCCCAGAACCAGCAAAATTTCATTTCTTATTGGGAGGTAGGAAAAGTCAGAGAGCTGCAAGTGGAAATCTTTAGCCATTGAGGATGAGTAAAGTTTGGTGGAGTCCAGCCTTCCTAACAGGCAGCTGTGTGGAGAGCTTTCCAGCTCCTGCTTTGCTCCAAAGCAGCACCCCACACCCCACCCCCAGATCCCCAGCCTTAGGAAGCTGCTCCAGGAAAGCAGATTACCTCTTCCCATTCCTGTTTTCTCTTTTCTATCCTCAAATGTTTCCATCTTATGATCACCATCTGTCTAAACTGTCCTTCGGGAGGAAGGGGCAGTATGAAGCCAAAAGTAATTAAACTATAACAAGATGTTATATTTGCCCAGTGTTTTACTATTTGCCTACTTCACTTAGGTGTATCCATGAAGATGACAAAAGTTGGGTGAAAGGTGGTTTTTTGTGAGATTAAGTGGAAACGGCAAATGTGATAGTCACGTGTCTGACAGGCATCATCAGGCTTCAGCAGGTGTTTGGAACCACGTGGAATGAAGAGTGTGAGTGAGGTGACTACGTGATGATGTATTCTTTGCCTCTTCTGGTTTCTGGCGACTGCTGGCATTCCTTGATTTGTGGCCACAATGCCACATCTTCAAGGCCAGTATCTTCAAATCTCTCTCAGTTCCATCTTCACATTGCCTGCTCCTTTGTGTGTCTGTCAAATCTCCTCTGCTTCCCCTTATAAGGACACATGTGACAGCATTTATGGTCCACGGGATAATCTGGGATACTCTCCCCATTTCAACATCCTTTCACTTAATCCCATCTGCAAAGGCTCTATTTCCAAATGAGCCAACATTAACAGATTCAAAAGATTAGAACCTGCTGTCGTTGGGGGCCATTATTCAGCCAATTACAACGTCTTTTGCTCATTTTCTGTCTGGATTGTTTGTTTTCTCTACTATTGAACTTTCAGAATTCTTTATATAATAGTCTAGATACAAATCCTTTGCAGATACTGGTTCACAAATATTTTCTCCTATTCTGCAGCTGGTCTCACCTTCTTCACAGGGTATTTTGCAGAACAAAAGTTTTTCATTGTGATGAGGTTCAATTGATCATTTTCACTTTTTATAGAGCATGCTTTTAGTGTCAAGTCTACGAACTCTTCACCCAGTCCTTGTTTCTAAACTTTTTCCCCAATAGCACCCAGTCTGTTTCTAAAAGTTTTAGAGTTTTATGTTTTACATTTTTCTAAAAGTTTTATAGTTTCATAGTTTGTATTTTACATTTGAATCCATGTTTTTCCTGTTCTTTGCCCTGATGAACTTTATTACATAGTTATGAAAATTTCTGCGATACTGTGGTAGACTGTATAACTGCATTATTCACTCTTTCCTTAATGACGATTATATATCTGTGCCCATTGCCAGGCAGGAGACTAGGAATGGCTCAAGGATATGCTCCAGAGCTGTAATCCAGGAGTCAAGAGACCGCCATGGCCACTGCAGATTGTCTCTCAACACCCACAGAGGTAGTGACTAGGTACTAGAACACAGCTGCTGAAATCCCCAAGCCCCACTACTCTGTTTGCCAGGGGACATAGGTAAAGGAGCAGGGAGGGCATTCTATCTCACTTCTGCCTTCCAAATTGCACCAAGTACCTCTCATTGGCAGAATCAGATTCACAACCAGAGCCCATTTGCTATGTCCACTGTACAGGCTACCGTGTTTTCCTGAAAATAAGACCTAGCCAGATAATCAGCTGTAATGTGTCTTTTGGAGCAAAAATTAATATAAGACCAGGTGTTATATTGTATTGTATTGTATTGTATTGTATTGTATTGTATTGTATTGTATTGTATTGTATTGTATTGTATTGCATTGTATTGTATTATGTCATATTATATTATATAAGACCCAGTCTTATACTATAGTAAAATAAGACCGGGTCTTATATTAATTTTTACTCCAAAAGAGGCGTTATTGCTGATTGTCCGGCTAGGTCTTGTTTTTGGGGAAACACAATACTAAACTTCCCAGGTATGCACCTTTCTTCCATCACATACTTTCTTCTCCTTCCTTTAGTTTCTTTTTTAAAATAAAGCTCCTTTATTATAAAATGTAGCAAAAATACAGAAATCACTCAAAACAAAACGTTCAGCTCAATGATTTATCAAAGCAAACACTCATGTAGCATCACCCAGGTTGACAGCTAGACTGTTAGCACTCCAGGAGCCCTTCTTATCTTCCGCGACAATAAACCTGATTTATATGGTCATCATTTGGTGTTGTTTTTTTTAATTTTGCCAGTTAAACACAGTTTCTTTTTGCCTGTTTATGAGCTTTATATACATAGAATTATGCAGTATTATATTTCTGCATCTAGCTCCTTTGTTCAGCACTGTAAGGTAAATCCCACTTGGTGCAGACAGTGACCCTGCTGTATAATATTACACTATATAGGTATACCACCGTTTATTTAGCCTTTCTACTGTTGATGGACATATGAGTGATTTACCAGTATGGCTGTTACAGATAATGATGTTAGAAACAATTATGTGTATGTCTTTTGGTGTACATATATGTATTTCAGTTGGATATATATCTAGATGAAGACGATGTTCTGTTTTGAGTTAATTTTTTGTATAAGGTGAGGTTTAGGTAAAGATTATTTTCTCCTCCTTCTCCTTCCTTTCCCTCCACCTCTCCTTTCCTCTTCCCCTCCTCTTACCTCCTCCTCCTTCTTCTGCCTATGGACATTCAATTGCTCCAGCATCATTTGTTGAAAAGGCATAACAGTTGTTTTTTTCTTATGTTCCAGCCAGAGTGATCCCCTAAACTAAACCAGACCATGTGATTCTACGCTTTAAATTCTTCAATGGCTTCTTATTACACTAAGGGGACACTTACCTTTCCAGCCTCCTCCTGGGTCACTTTTACCCACCTCCCATTATGTCCCAACCACCCTAACTTCTTCTCAATCCCCCCAAACACTCCAATAACGTTGCACTTGCCTTCCTTTCCCTCTTCTTAGGAGGTTCTTCCACTGGCTCCTCATGAGACTGGCTCCTCCTGATCTCTGAAGCCTCGGTTTCTAATCACCTGGTCAGATAAAGCTTCTCTGACTACCCTGTGAGAGTACGACTCTCTACCCCATCATCCGTCATTCTCTGTCACAGCAGCCTGCATATACCCTCCACAACCTTGATCACCATTTGCAAGTGCTTTAATTACTTCTTTATTGTCTACTTTCCCCAGTGGATGGTAAGCTCTAGGAAAAAAAGGGGCCACCTTTTGGATCTCACCCACTGTTGGATCCCCAGTGTGTTACCCCGGGGTCTGGCATACAGTAATTACATCAAAAATATTAGTTAAATGTTGTCATTAGGCTAGAGTCTGTCCAATTTTGTCCCAATTTTAGGAAGACTGTCCTGAAAACTAGAGTTGTGTGAAAAGAAGTGGGCATGTCCAAAGTTCTTCCTCTGGAACGGGATGACACAGAGGCTTTTCCATGTCTTGAGAAACCTGACAAAGCAACATCTTCAGTTCCCCTCAACTCCGAGCTGTGGTGCTGGAAGTGATGGGGGAGGAGAAGCAGGTGATTCCATTACAAAAGTGTTCAAATTTTAGACAAGTTCGTGGAACGATGGAAGGTTTGGAGTCTGGTTTGGAGAGTCATGCATTTTTAGGCATCAAAAGACAAGCTATTGGGAAAACAGATAAATACAAGAATGAGAGCACATCCAGAAGCAAAAACTCCTCAATTTCCTTCTGATTCTTTTCCTCCTCATCCTCTGTGCTGGAACTGACCACTTCCAGAGTTGGTCAGTATCTTAATCTGCTTGGGCTGCCATAACAAAATACCATAGACAGGGTGGCTTAAAGAATGCACATTTATTTCTCACAATTCTGGAGGCTAGAAGTCTGAGATAAAGGTGCCTGCATGGTCAAGATGGCGAGAGCTCTCTTCCTAGCTTGCAGACAGCTACCTTCTCACTGTGTCCTCACATGGCAGTGGTGGTGGGGGGAGGTGGCAGGGGGCAGGAGTATAAGAGCTCTCCATCTTGTCTCTTTTTATAAGGATACTAATCCCATTGGACCAGGTACCCACTCTCACGACCTCATAGAAACCAAATTATCTCCCAAACGCCCCACTTCCTAATACCACCAGTATATCAACAGTGGGGCTTCGGGCTTCAATATATGAATGGGGCCAGGGGGGCACACAAACATTCAGTGCCTAGCAACAGTCAGGGAACATTGAGTTAGGGACCATTGCTAAGATATTGTTATCAGCTCAGAACAACTTCCCACACCGACTGGCATATTCTCTGTCACTGAAGGACAGATGGAATTCTCCATGGGGCAATGTTTGTCCATCTTGTCATTCCCTTGTACATTCACGAAACATTCCTGAGCACTCACTTAGGCGTGTAGGGGAGAGATATAGAGCTGACACTCCAGTGCAGGGAGACACAAGTAGAGAGACAGTTCCAGTGCACTGGGATATGTGCTGGGACAGGGAGAATCAGACAGCATTCTAGGAGCTTGGAGGAGAAATAACCCAGACTGGAGAGATTATGAAGATTCTCTGGGGCAGGCAGTACCTGAGCTGAGTGCTGAAGGCTGAGCAGGTGCTAATTCATGCAGGAAGAAGGGGAAAGACCATCCTGACAGAAGGGAAGGCACGCATGTGCATATGCTGCAGACAAGAGAAGACATGCGTGCTGTGGGAACTACCATAAACTTATGTTGACGAAAGACATCCAGCCTAAGGGAAAGCTTAGAAGAATTTATTTGAGCCAAACTGACACAATTGCCAGGAAGCAAAATCTCAACTGATGTAATTTGCTCTGTGAAAATGCTCTGTGAATTGATGGTTTGCAGCTTATTTTATACATAGAATCAAAGGAGGAGGGTTACATGAAATCCATTGGTGATAGATGAAGCGGGTGGAAGAAAGCGAAACGGGGAAATCTCTGGGATTGGATAAAAGTAAATTGGAGAGACAGGTAACTTCTTTCACATAGGTGGGTACAGGATAGTTAATAGTTCACATAGAGATGTTAATCAAGGGACAAGAATAATAATGAGGGATTCTGTGCTTTCCTGCTCTGGTCCTGAAAAAGAGATTACTGACATTCCAAGGATGACATGTTAGGTGCAAAAAGACAATAGACAGGCCATCTGAAAGGCACAGATTAACTGTATGAAGGAAGCTTTTATCTAAAGATGTGACTTCCCACCATGGCCCATGTAGTTATAAAATTTTTTTTTATGCTCACTGCCATCTTATGTGGTTATTTTCAGTCTCCTGAACTTGTCAGATTTAATATGTGGCCCCTTTTCCATCCACACTCAATATAACTGGAGACCAGATTCGGAGCTGGAGGGATTCAAACTAGAGACATCCAGGGTAAGATCCTAAGGGGAGTTGTTTTCTACCGTGAAGCTAATGAGGAACCCTGAAAGATTTCACATAGGGGAGTGACTGAACCAGATTACACTTCAGAAAAATTAACCAGGTAGCAATGGGGCAATCTACTGGAGGAGAGGAATGATGAGAGGCAGCAGGGAAAATAGGAGATTGTTGGAATTATCAATAGTGAGAATTTATGGTCCAAGACAGACGAAGGTGGGATGGAGAGGAGGAACAAGATGTTAAAGATGCCTGAGGAGTTGTGAGAACTTAGATGGGTGAAGGAAAGGGCAGTTCCTGGCTTAGGCCCTGAGGATAGATGGAGGTGCCAGTCACCAAAACTAGGACTCAGAAGAGGAGCACTGGGAAGGAGGGGAGTTCTGGGGGCGGGGGAGGGGCTGAACTCAGGCAGCCTCAGCTGTGGACCCAATGGCTTCAGGATGCCTGAACAGCACCCTATGGACATGTTGATTGGTTAGATATACAGACCTAACCAAGATGAAATTTTGAAACTAAATGTTTTTTCTTCTGCTTCCCTAAACGTTCTCACCCATTTTTCTAGCCCATCAGCTGCATCCATATGGCCTCAAAGAGAATTTAAGTAACAACAGTGAAAAGAGGGAGGTAAATGTTAATATTTTCCCCCTTCAAACTAGGCTTTTGAAAGTCAAAAGGAGAGGCCCTGAATGGAACAGAAATTGGAATTTATGCCATAAAAAGGTGATGATGTAAATGTCCCTCTGGGCACAACCAGCCAAGAGTCAAATATAGAGTTTGAGGCTTAAGCCAAGGATTCCAGGACATTTGTACACTGGGGAAACTAACCAATTCAGGTTGGAAGCTGTTTCCCATGACAACTGACTGGTATTCAAGATTTTGAGATTAATGATTACATTTCACTAACGTTAAGCTTGTGAAGTTCTATCAAGCTTATTGAACCTGCAGATAATCTCTGGAGGTTCTTTTATAGTTACAAGATGGGAAACAGGATGGTGTGAGTATAAGTCTTTACCCAAGGGCCTTCATTCTTGTGAATATGCTCTGCCTCATCTCACACCTGTGTCAATATCCTCATCTCCCTAGAGTTTCTTTTCACAAGAAGTGGTTAATTAAGAAGCTCTTGGTCTCTGGCTCTAGATAAGATTTTAGTAGCCAGTAAGAACAGAAAATAGAGGGCTTGTAAAAATGTACGACTTAATAAAAAGTTTAGAAAATTATAGATATTTTTTTAAAAGATGATGAGGTCTGTACATTTCAACACCGAAAATAAAAATAAATAAATAAATAAATAAATAAATAAATGAATAAATAAATAAATTTGAGAATAGGGGGACAGTGTAATGTGACCCTCTATATTTAGGAGAGGGTGACCAAAAATGGGAATGCCGTGGAGATGGAGAAGTGTGCATGTATGTGTAAGATGGAAGAGATTTCGAGCACATTTGTTAAGAAGTCTAAGCTGAACATGGGTTCAAGTCCTCTACCGTTTGTTAACTCTATGACTTTAGGAAAACTAGTTAACCTCTGTGCCATAGTTTCCTCATTTGAAAAACAGTGCATGAACACAGTAATCCACATAAAGACTTTTGTATTATGAAGTGTGTGTGTGTGTGTGTGTGTGTGTGTTCTTTTCTTAGTGTACCTGCCCGTCCCTCCCTCTCCCCCCCCCCCATCCAAAAGATTCTAAGCCCCTCCTGAGCAGGAGGGAGTTTTGTGATTTTTATCATTTTGGTCTCTTATAGTGTATGTATAGTGGACTTTCAATAGATACCTGGTACATAGTAAGTGCTCTATAAATATTTGTTGAATAAACGAGCAATTGTTGAAATGAATGTGGGTGGTAATTATGAGTTATCAAAATTTCTAAATAGTTTTCTTCTCAGCCCAAACTGATTGTTACTCCAGGTTAATGCATTTTCCGTTATAGTGTTGCAAGGTCAAATAAATCTGTAATAAAAATTTATATAATAATCATTACACATTGTGAGCACAGTATTTGTAGTAATTGGGGAAGAATTTCAGCTTTACGTACAGATATATATATATATATATATATATATATATATATATATATATATATATATATATATATATTCTTTTCAACCAGAGTTGTTTCTCCGAAGGGCTGACAGTGGTTATAAACATTAGTTTGTCTTTTTGTGCGCTGCTCTTCCTTGTATCTGTCTTGAAAGCGTCCTTGTTTGGTAGCACAACGGGATGGGTAAGGTACCGGGAAAGACCAAAGGAGCAGGAACGGCGAATACACACTAGTTCTGTCCCGCGCGACACCCCGTAGTCTGCGGCTGACGTCGACGCGGCGCGCGCGGTTTTGAACGCGAGAAGCGTTTAAGCGTCAACTGCTGTTTGCGAGCGCGGGTGTGGGCCGGCGGGTGGCCCAGGCAGCCGTGACCTCTGCTGGTTAGCGGCCGCTCGGGAGCAGATTTCAGGACGGCCTTGGCCTGGACCTCTCGTCGTCGCGGTCTTTTCCTACCTGGCGTGTGCGTCCTCCGCGCCGAACGGCTCAGGTAAGGGGAGCGCTTCTCCGGCCTCTAACCGCGCGCGGGCCTGGGCGGGGGCGTCGAGCTCTCCGACCCCCACCCCAGTAGCCGAGGCCTCTGCGTTTGCTTTCGCGGCAGCCCGTGGCAGAGAAGAAAGGTGGAAGGTGTTGGGAACGTGGCGTAAAACTCGGGCGTTTTCTTAGGCGTCATGTCTGCGACCCACAGCCGAGGGCGCATCACGGGGCAGGGCGGGGATCGCAGGGAAGAAAGTGCCCTTTCTCTAAGCGAGGCCTGTGGTCTGTTGTTTTGGTGGAAGCTGCGTGGGAGAATACGGTGGTTTGGGCGATTGGGGCGGCCGTGGTCCGGCGAGCGGCTCTCGTTGCACAGATGACGTTAGGGACGGGTCCCCGACCGCCAGAGCCCAGGCTTTGGGCACGTTTCGCTTTGTGCCAGACGCGGTCACGGGGGCTGCTGCCTGGTGGAGACGCTGCCTGGCCGCAGCCGAGTGAGTGTCATTTCCAAGTCTTCGGGGAGGCGAGGACTGGGGACGGGGTCTGGTGGCGGCGAGGGCGTCGGAGGCTGAGAACGAGGCGTGCGCAGCGCAGGTGCCGGCTCTCAACGCCTGCACTCCCGGTGATGGTGCTTCCAGCTCGCAGGGGAGCGGGCTGAGCAGGGGGAAGAAGGGCGTTTGGCCGTGAGCCCCCTATAAGCTGCTGGCTTGGGGGATAAACGGTCTGTGCCTCTCCTCCCGGAAATCCTACTGACGGTTTAAGGGGTAAGGGACCTTAGAAATAATCGGACCAGAACTTTCCCTTTCTTTCTCGTCCCGCTGTCACCCCTCTGTTGTGCTGCTCTTTTCTCAATTAGGTTTATGTTTTCCCTCGTTCTTCTGCTTTTCCTTGTTAGGGTCCGGAGTCAACCCCTCCTCAAGCGAACACAAGTCACACGATGATGCAAGTCACACAGCGAGGTTTATTGCCAGCTAGCTGGGGTCCGAGTATCTGCCCGGCGCAGCGGGTTTCAACAAGGACCCCAAACACACAAAGCTAGGGGTTTTTACAGCATAACACTTTAAGGCTCTCAGTAACTTTCCATGCAGCCAAGATATTTACAAGACTTTTGGTCCTGTGTCCTTGCTTACATTTTTGCTGCAAGATAAGCCTTTTCTCAACAGAGCTTCCTGACCTTGCAGTACGTGTTGTTTATGATTAATGACCAGGTATTTTGGTCTGGGGGCTGTTCAGAAAAGGGCTTCTTGACCCTTGAGGAGGCAGTCCTGGTGCTACAGTATTCTACATCCTTTTATCTACTGGCTCTCTGCACGGTTGCTCTGCCAGTAGTGTCTGTATTTGTTTAGTCCGAGGGTGACTTAGCCGTGCATGGCAGGGGGATCGTCCGCGTTCCAAATTCAGCCACATCTAAAGAGAGTGGTGGTTGTAGCTACACTTTAAAAACGGAACAAGCTTCTCATTAACAGAACATTAAAGGTGGGCGTTTGAGATGGGGTTTTTTTTTTTTTGGCACAGTTTTAAAAGATGCTATTAAGGGCTCCACAAAAAAATTAAAGGAAATGTTCTCTCTGCTTCCCAATTTTTTATAGGCGAACCAAACGAGTTTATAGACATGTAGAAACAGTACAGCAAATAAATAATAATATGAAATTTAATTCTTTTTAAAAACAAAAACTAAAGTAATTTTTTAAATCTTTACAAAAGATTCTTTAAGAAATATGTTACAGAAGAAAACAGCTTGGATTAACTTGCATGTATGTGCAGTATGTACATTTTATTTGCATAGACAATTTTTTTGGGGGGGGGAAGTTTTACCTTCTATGGGACATATTTTTTTAATTTTTAAAATTTTTTTATTGGGGAACAGTGTGTTTCTCCAGGGCACGTCAGCTCCAAGTCCAGTCGCCGTTTGCAATGTTAGTTGTTGGGGGCGCATCCCACCACCCCATGTGGGAATTGAACCATCAACCTTGTGGTTGAGAGCTCACGCTCTAACCAACTGAGCCATCCGGCTGCCCCTCTGGAAGCTCAGCGGTAGCTCCTTGTCTTCAGTCTAGTTGTGGAGGGCGCAGCTCTGGCCCATGTGGGGATCTAACCAGCAACCCTGTTCAGAGCTCACACTCTATCCAACTGAGCCATCTGGCCGCCCCGCATAGACAATTTTTTATAACAACTTATTGAGATATAATACATATAGTTTAAAATTCGTCCTTTGAAAATATATAATTCAGTGATGTTCGGTAAATCAAAGTTGAATATATTAAACTACTACCTATTAGGTTGGTGCAAAAGTAGTTGCAGTTTAAAAGGTTAAAAATAATGGCAAAAAACGCAATTACTTTTGCACCAACCTAATAATTTTAGAACATTTTCATTGCCCTCAAAAGAAGCCCTGTACCCACTCACTAACAGTCCTTCCACATGCTCCCTTCCTCCCAGCCCCTGGCAACTAATCTATTTTCTGTCTATGGATTTGCCTTCTGGACATTAGGTGTAAATGGAATCGTATACGTAGCCTCTTGTGTCTGGCTTCTTTCACTTAGTATGTTTTTAAGGTTTATTTATATTGTAGTATATATCAGAACTTTATTCCTGAATAATATTCTATTGTATAAAATATGTATTCTTTTGAATAACATTCTGTTGTGTATATTGTGTACCATATTTTGTTTATCCATTCATCTGATGCATATTTCTGTTTCCTCTTTTTGGCTGTTAGGAATAATGCTGCTTACATAAACAATTTCTTTAAAAGATATTTTAAAAACCTGTTTACTACAGGGAAGTGTGAGAGGGAGACTCACTCTTTATCTTTTTGTACTAGGTGATTTTTTAAAAAAGAACCAAGTGTGTATGTTACTTTTTAATTAATACAAACAAAAAAAAACCTCAATCACTACTACTATGACCTTGGGTAAGTAATTGTAGCCCTCTGGATTTTAGTTTTCTCATTGTAAATAAAATTGGACTAAATATTTGTCATAGTCTTTTTCCGTTCTCAGATTTTGTTTATGTGATAAAATGAGTGATAATATTATAGGAATTTTTGTCTTCATGAATGAGTTGTAATCTATAATTGCAGTGTAACTTTCAATTTATTTTTATCATAGGACCTAGAGTGATTATTATTACAATGGAAGAAATCAGTAATTTCAAGACACCAAGCAAATTAGCTGAAAAAAGGAAATCTGGTAAAATCTATATAAAACCTTTCTTCATTGTTATTGCTATTAGAACTGTCTTAGTATTATTGTAGTTTCATGCTTTAATTATTATCTATCTTACACAATTTTAGCATAAGTCCTTTTTATAGTGTTGATCTTGACAAATAACACTTATTTTATAGGCCAGGAAATGGTCACCTATGAGCTAATTTTATTGACATTCTAATACATTTGGAGGTTCTCTCTGGTGAAGAAATCAACTTAACTTGAACCGTTAAGGAACTACTTACCTTTCCTGGTCTCAAACATGCATTGCTCTTGTGAAGGAAAAATGCAAGTATTTTTCCAGCGTAATTCAATGGACAGAGGATAATCTCAACAAATAAAAGCAATTGGATATCAATATGTAAATTGACCCTTAGTGTGCATCATATACAAAAATGGTTAAAATTATAAAATTTCTAGAAGATAACATAGGAGAAAGAAAATCTTATGTTCATTTTTAATATAGAGACTTTTGTGTATTGACCTAGTATCCTGCAACGATGCTAAACTCATTTACTCTACTAGCTTTTTTGTAGATTGCTTAGGGTATTGTACATTGTACATAGTTGGTAATGTAGATGAATCAAGACGGTTTTACTTTTTTTCCCTAGTCTATTTCTTTTTTCTTTTTTATGGCACTGGCTCCAATATATTTTTGAGTAGAAGAGGTGTGAATAGATTTACTTATTCACAATGAAGTATTAATATTAGATATAAGGTGGGGGGTTTTTGGTAATAGTTTTTTGTTTTTTAGAGCAGTTTTAGATTCACAGCAAAATTGAGTGGAAGGTACAGAGATTTCTCATACACCATTTGCCATCAACATCCCCACAGAGTATACGTAGGTTTTTCACAGATGCTCTTTATCAGGTTGAAGAATTTTCCTTTTATTCCTGGTTATCATGAATGGGTGTTGAATTTTGTCAAGAGCTTTTTCATAATCTGTTTTTTTTGTCTGTTGATGTGGTAAATTATGTTAATTTTCAAGTGTTAAGCAAACCTTTCATTCCTGGGGTAAAGCCAGTTTAGTCATGCTGTATATACTTCATGTATTGCTTGATTCAGTTTGCTGATATCTTCTGTGTTCATGAGGGATATTGGACTGTAGCTGTCCTTTTTTGGAATGTCTGTCTAGTTTTAGGGTGTTCTGTGTTCTTGAAGTAAGATGGGAAGTGTTTCCTTCTCTTCTTAAAGAGTATATGTAGAATTAATAGTATTTCTTCCTTAAGGTAGATTTCACCAGTAAAACCAGATGGGCCTGGAGTTTTTTTAGTAGAGAGAGATGAACTGTAATTTCAGTTAATAGATATTGGGCTGTTCAGCTTATCTATTTCTTCTTGTGTAAGAAGCTTTGTTAGTGTTTTTCAAGGAATGTGTCCATCGCTCTAAGTTAAATTTATTGGTATAAAGTAATTAATGATATAATTTTATTACCGTTCTAATGTCAGTAGGATCTGTGGTGATATCTCCTTTTTGATCTCTGGTACTGGTATTTTATATTTTCTTTCTTCCTTGATCAATCTGACTTGATCAGCTTATCTATCTTAGTGAATGTTTCATGTGCTTGAAAAGATCATATTTTCTGCTGCTGTTGTGTGCAGTATTCCATAAATGTCAGTTAGGTCAAACTGGCTGACTTGTTCTTGTTGTTTTATTCAGGTCTTCTGTATCAGTACTGATTTTCTGTCTACTTATTCTATTATTGAGAGAGGTGTGTCTCCAATGAAAATTGGTGGATTTGTCTATTTTTTTCCTTCAGTTCTATCAGTTATTGCTTTATGTATTTTGAAGCTTGTTATTAGGTACACATACATTTAGGAAAGTTATTTCTTTTGATGAATTTACCCCTTTACTATTATAAATAAAAATTCCTTTGTTTCTCTGGTGTTGTACTCTATTTGAAGTCCACTTTATGTGATATTAATTGAGCTACTCCAGCTTTATTTTGATTAGTGTTTCAATAGTATATTTTTCCAACCCTTTACTTTTAACTTATTTGTGTCTTTATATTTAAAGTTTATTATACAGCATGTAGTTATGTCTTGTTTTGTTTTTATCCTGAAAATGTCTGCCTTTAATTAGACTGTTTAGCCACTGGCCACATGTGGCAATTAAGGTTCAAGTGAAATAAAATTTCGTATTTAGTTCTTCAGTTATACTAGCCGCATTTCAAGTGTCCAGTAACCACACGTGGCTACTGTAGTGGACAACACAGATATAGAACATTTCCATCATGACAGAAAGTTCTATTGGACAACACTGTTTAGACCATTTGTAGTTAATGTAATTCTCTATTGTTCCATAGCCAATTGACGATTTCTTTATTATTTTTCTAATGTTTTTTCTCTGTACTTCATCTTTGGTATTTTTTGTTGCTTTGTCTTAAAATTTAGTGGGTTTTTCATTTACTCTAAGTTGGTGTTATTCTTATCCATTATATTTTTAATTCCTTGAAGTTCCATTAGGATCTTTTTTTACTTCTCTTTCTTGTTATGCTCATATTTTTCTTTACATTATTGAGCACATTTTTAAGATTTATATCTTATGGTTTTTATCTGCTGCTTCTACATCACTGTCATTTTATGGTATGTTTCTATTGGTTTATCTTTCTCCTAGTATCCTGGTATGGGCCATATTTTCTTGCTACCTGGTAATTTTTTATTGGCTCTTGGACGTTTTACATTGTTGCATGCTGGACTTGGTTTATTCTTTTGAAGGATGTGTGATTTTGTTCTCCTCTACCTGCAGTTTAGTTTCCTGCACATTAGCTTGTTTCTTTTGAGGATTGCTTTAGCCTTTGTTGTAAACTTTTTCCTTTGGGCTAAAATTTACTGTAGTAAGTCATGATCCTTTACAGCACTTAACTCAATGCCCTGTGTGTTACAGATTTGCCACACTGGCTGATTGTAAGTGAGCTACCGTGTTTCCCCGAAAATAAGACCTACCCCCAAAATAAGCCCGTTAAGACCATCAGCCAGATGGACACATTTAGTATGTTATAACGATGTTCCAGAAGAAGATGACATGACTGTTTTTGAATAAATGTAGAGTGTTGTACATGAAAAAATAAGACATCCCCTGAAAATAAGCCCTAATGCATCTTTTGGAGCAAAAATTAATATAAGACCCGGTCTTATTTTCGGTATTATTCCTAGACCTGTGTAATGTCAGGTAATTGTTTAGCCTATTGCTTGCCTTTGATGCTTGCCCCAGCTTTGGGGAGTTCTGTCCATTGTATTTTCAGATAAGAATTTAGCCAAACATTCAAGGGGAGACCTCTTTTCAGATCTCTGGAGCCTTTTCCCTAACTTTGTCTCTCTTTTAGTTCTGTGCTCCACAGATTCTAGCTACCTAACTCTCCTTGACCTTTGATCTCTGTCTCAATTTGACAAGACCTCTATGCTGTGTTTCTTTGTGCTGGGGCCTGGAAACCACCTTAAAGCAATGACAGGGCTCACCTCATTTATTTCTCTTCTCTCAAAGATCACAACCCTGTTCTACCTATTGTCAAATATCTGAAAATTGCTATACTATATTTTGTCAAGTTTTCTAGATGGTAATTCCAGGAGCAGTTAATTATTCATTAACAAAAGTAGGACTCCTATCTCGTCTTTTAAAATGATTGTATAATGCTGTGTAATATAGATACACTATGATTATGACTAGTAATGATTACTTATGTTTTTTTGTTTGTTTTCTACAGCCACAAAAGTGAATCCCAATATTCAAATATATGCATGCATGCATGTGCATGATGGCTTTGGCAAACTTTTTGTAAAGGGCCACATAGTAAATAGTTTAGGCTTTGTGGGCGGCCACTGTAGCATATTCTTTTTTTATCTATTTTTTCCAATTTCAAAAAGCAATTCTTAGTTCGTGGGCCATGCAGAAACAAGCAATTTACTAGTCCCTGCTTCAGTGTTTACTGTACGATAGAGCTCCAAAAACAGACTTGGTCAAGGGATATCCATTTAAAATTAGGATAGATAGTGTCAAATTGCTCTCCAAAAGATTACGCTAATACTCTATTCTTAACAATAATATGTTGAGAATTTTAATTTGCACTTGTCGAGGTCTTTTTAAATACTAATTTTATTTCTCTTTTTGACATTTATAGCATTATGTTCAACTCCGTATATCAATATACCTTCCTCTCCGTTTATGCAGAAACTTGGCTTTGGCACAGGGGTAAATGTCTATCTTATGAAAAGGTGAGTATAAGATTTCAGGTTAATCTTTACATTCCACTGTATTTGGGGACAAAAAGAAATATGAAAATTCAAATTTTAGAGTAGGGTATGTTCCTGATCCTACCTGATTGCTATATTCCAGTTCTAGAACCTTTTATAACTTTATCAGCGCTCTGCTGGGTATACTTTTCTCCTAGCTTCCTCCTGATGGGTTATTAAAGGAGCAGTAATTTACCTTATAATTTTTCCTTTTCCTCGTATGGGAAGGAAAGGGACAGAGAAAAGGGATTCCTGTGTGGGAATGATGTAGGATTCTTAATAAGAAAACCTCAAAAAGGACTCCAGGTGGGAGATGTCAGTGACTGTTATTCTCTTCTAGCTGGAGAGTTGTCTTCTCAAGATACTCTCGTCTAAAAGAAGTCAAATTTTTGTTTCTATCTTATCATTGTTAAGTAAGAAAGGTACATACATGATTTTAATGTAGGAAAATTGTGTTGAAAGAAAAATGAAATAGAGTTGATGCTATAGCTATTAATGTTGTTAACAAACACATTTGTTTTTTAAGTTGTTTCTTATACTCTACCTAGTTTCATGTTAATCACGTGGCAAACAACTGAGTCAGCATGTGTGCCTTATGCATTCTTGGAATCAGCCACCTCGTCCAGCTCAGCGTATTGTTAGGTTTATATTGTTTCTCAACAGAAATGCTTTCTTTACTAAAAATCTAATGAATTGAGAATAATATAGCAATTATATATAAGTGGGTGTTCTTGAAGCATTTTTGCAGTTTAAACACCCCTTTGTTTGCATGTAAATTATGAACATTCTTTATTAGTGTCTGAAAACTTATTTTGAAAGAAAAAAATTTTCACAGGTTCGTGGCTAGTCTCATTTTTTTCCCCCTTAAAAACATATTTTTAAACGTTAAGTGTGTTAACAAAGTTAAACTGTATGTGACGTAATCAAAATTTATATGGCTGATACTGAAAAATAGCTGTTCCAGTCTGATCTTACCACTCCTCTAAACATGGCGCTGTCAGCGTGCGGTTTTCCTCGCCTGGTAACCTGGAGATTTCCTTTGCTTCTCTGGTGAATTGGATCCTCTGTTTTTCTGTGCCTCGTGTCTTACTATTTCTTGGTTTACAACTTGTTTTGTTTGAGGACATCTGGTAGCTCCCCATGAAAAGGTGAACAGGAGATACATTTTTGAGAATTTGCATTTCTGAAAATGTTTTCATTTTACCCTCATACTTGAATGGCCTTTTTGCTTTTCTGGGTTAGAATTCTTGTTTGGAAATAATTTTCCTTCAGAATCTTGAAGACGTTGTTCCATTGTCTGCTAGCTTGTGGTGTTTGCTGCGGAGAATTCTGAAGTCCTTCTGATTGCTGATTCTTTTTATGTAACCTGTTTTATATTATCTGTTCCTCCCACTGCCCTGGAACTAGAACCTTGTGTGATCTTCTGTTTGTCACCAGTGTTCTGAAATTTCACAGCGACATGCATGGGTGTGGGCCTCTTGGGTTCTGAAAATTCTTGTTCTTCAATTTTTGAGAAATTATTTTAAAAATTACTTTGTTGATAACTCACCCGTTTTTCTGTTCTTTATTTGGAACTCCTATTATTTGGATCTTGAACTTACTGGACAGATCTGTGATGTAGTTTGGTGGTGGCGGGGCGGCGCTGGTTTTCCTGTTTTCTCTGTCTCTGCTCTATTTCCTGGGAGATTTTTCCAACTTCATCTTCTGATACTGCTGTTGAGTTTTTCATTTTTGTCTATTTTTAATTATCTGAAAATTTCCTTTTTTAAAACAGCATCCTAAGTATTGCAGGTGCCAGAAGTGTTGTATATTGTGATCTGGATGGTGATGACATAGGTATATACACGTATGAAAACTCATTGAGCATTTAGTATGTATATGGTCATGCATTACTGTGTTCCTGTGTGGTTCACAGGTATTCAGCTACCTCAGCAAACCGCAAACTAAAGACTCTGCATTAGCCCCTTCCAAAGCTAGTTCTAGTTTTGAGAAGCTGGGGGATAGGGAATGGACAACTGCCCAGTGATACAGAATGGGGGAGGGTGTCTAGGAGTCTACCTGGTTTTCAATAACTTTCAAGAAGCTCATTAGGCCTTTTAAGTCATTTGCCTTCATCTGCTTGCCATCTTCCAAAAATCTGTTGCTGTTGTCTCCTCTTCGTTATTTTTATCCTTGTTGGTGGGAATATGTCTTAAAATAACCAATTGTTTTAGTTTGAGTTTGAGAGGGATAAAAATTATACGGTATGTCTGTGTTTAAGCTGTCATTTTAATGTAAAAGTGTACTTTTAATGTTCAGTCAGGTTTGCATCCCTAGTTTAAACCCAACATAGTTTTGCTGTATGTTATTTTTTAATATACTGATGGATTGAGTTTGCTATTTGTTTAGAAGTTCTGCGTCTGTGATACAACTGAAATTGGCTTGCGATTTTCCTGTTTCTGTTGTATCTATTTGATTTTTTTATTAAAGTTATACTAGACTTATAGTCCCTTTTCTTTCCGTTTCCTGGAACAATTTATATAAGATTGATAGGTTCCTTGAAAGTTTAGTTTACTAACCTATAAAGTTATCTAGGCTTTGGGTTTCTTGTGGGAAGATTTTAAACTCTTGATTACATTTCTTCTTTCATCAGTTTTCTAAGAATTTGACTATTTTGTCTTTTAAATTTATTGGTGTAAAAGTTTTACTATTCACTTGTATTTATTTTTTATCTCTGCTATACTCGTATCTATAGTTATGTCCCCATTTTTTATTACAATGTTATTTGTGCCTTTTTTTTTTCCCTTGTGCAATCTCATCAGAAATTTGCCTGTTTTATTAGCCTTTTCAATGAACTAACTTTTAGCTTGGCAAAGTATTCCGATTTCATAAATATGTTTTTGTCATTTTGTAATTAGGATATGTTATGGAAAAGGTGAAGATGGACCTGAATTCTAAACATTCAAGAGTTATGGGATACCCCTTGAAACTTGAAAAATATATTTTTCATAGCAAAGTGACGTGGAAGAGGTTATCCCCAAATGATCTTGTTATCTAAAACTGGAGATGTAAAAATAGTTTATATAAACTATGGATAATAGATGTATATGAATTAAGAAAGCTAGTGATTCCCCTGAGTACATATTTTTTTTATTTTTTATTTTTTAAAAAGGTCCTATAATCATAGAGCTATGCTTATGAGGTAGTACAAAGCTCAATGAATTCTTGGTTCAATATGTTGTTGTTTTTATGGTTAAACTATTTATCTTTAACTCTTTCACTAACTTTTGTGACTCTATGCTACATGCAGTTTGTCTTTCGTAATTCGATGTACTCATAAATAAATGCTTACCTTTTCAGGTAAATCTTTCCCTGACTTTGTTTTACCTGTTTGTCTAGTTAGGCCTCAAAACATTTATACTTTAAATATTGTTAAGATGGCTGAATCTTCCTAGAAAACAGACAACTTAACCTTTTTTCTCATTTGTATGTTTTTTATTATTGCCTTAAGTGCCTGTCTTTGAGTATGTAGTGAAAGGTAGACGGTGGAGTGGTTAGTGTAAAGACAATATTTGTTGGTGAATAAGCCTCTGTTCTTTATATGATTATATATGGGCCAGATGTTTCTTGTACATCTCTTTAAATTGTTTCTTAGAGACTGGTGTTTATTACTTTAGCATTCTAGAACTCAACTCTGGTACATATAATTAAATATTTGACAAATAATTGGTAGTGTTACATGCTTGAATGGAAAAATTAGAAAATAGTAATATTGAAGTTTAAAATTTTTAACATTCTACCTTTTTCCTTCTAGTTCTCTCTTATTATCTCCTCCCTTCTAGCAATAGATACAGACTTCTCTTATAATTCGTAGATATATCAGCTGTTTATCTTTCAATTAAAAAGGATATGTAGCAGAGGTATAGTATAAAATACTGTAAATATAAAATAAATATAAATATAAAATACTTGATAGTATAAAATACTGTAAATGTTTTTTAAACAACAAATTACTGTCAAGTCCTTTTCAAAATGTGGAAGTTTTTGTTAGTCGTTTGACATGTGTTAATTAATCTTTCTATACATTTTATGATTGCTTTTTAAAGATCTCCAAGAGGCTTATCTCATTCTCCTTGGGCTGTGAAAAAGATTAATACTAAATGTAATGGTTATTATCAAAGTATGTATCAAAAGAGACTAACAGATGAAGCTAAGATTTTGAAAAGCCTTCATCATCCAAACATTGTAGGTAAGTTTAAATTTGTTTGGTAGCAGGATCTGGTATAATATTGGTTATCCAGAAACAATTTATATAATCTCATAACCAGTTTCTAATGAAAACTGAAGAGGATAGTGGTAGAGTTTGGTACGAATCAAATTAATGTGAACATTCTAAGATAAAAATTAGCGTACAATATTTTTAGATGCTTAAGTATATATTTAAAACTTCATGGGAATTGATATAGTCATTAGGGTGCTAGTACTATGAAGAATTCAGGAATATAAAATAATCTTCATTTAGATAATTTCTTTGTTGTCATTTTTAATAGAAGTAGGGTCTGATAAACCATTATATTTAGGAATGCAGAACATAGTTAAAATATTTTAATTTTAAACTGAAGGCTTTTTTTTTTTTTTTTTTTTTAAATGAACTGAACACTTTTCTCAATAAATCTTTGCACTGCTCGGGCATGTCATTTGAGATTCCCTTCTGATTTAGTTAACCCTGTTTATCTGTGTCTGACCTCTCACCCAGAGTAGACTTTTACCTTCAAATAGCAGCTAATTCAAATGTATTCTACATTCTTCTATAATGTAGAATGTAATTTATGAAGGATGATCACACTTTAATTGCACTAACACAATTGTTTTTCAGCTCCCCCAAATAGATCCATCCCAGGAAAATTGTTTGATTCTATGGAGAAATTCCCAGTGCACCTACACAGAGAAGCATTTATCTATGTTCCACTGACACAGAGCACCCTCAGTGTGGATGAGTTTCCTTCTGTATTTGATTCATGAGATGTTTGTGTGGATAATTCCCTTAATATCCAATTTGATTTATGAACAATCTTCTCTGCTCTATTGAGCCATTAAATTTAGCTTGGAATACACATAGAGATAACAATGGAAGGATCTATGGCTCACTCAAATACAGTCTTTTGTCCAAATTGGCGCACCTATTTGTTTTATTTAAGTTTGTATTTCTTGTTATAGTAAACCTTGATACCTTGAGAAACAAATGAAGGAATATGTGAAAATGAATAAATAAGTAAGGGTAAAAAGTAAGAAAAAGTGCTGAATAAATATATGAATAGTATAATGAATGAAAATAAACTGCATTAGTTCACTAATGGAGTTCCTGGTAGATGGGGCAAAAGTGAGAGGATTTGGGTTTCAATAAGAAAAACGGTGCAAAATAGGGCAGAAGCAAATGCCTAACACCAATCTTCACCTCCACAATATTGTCAAGGACCTGTCATGCATTTTCCTGCTTTTTTTTTTTAAAAGCTACCTTTGGCCTCTTTCCCACATTTCATTTCTCCTCTAAATTCTAAGATTTCCTTGTTGACACAGAATATTCAGAGATACTGTGAAAAAAAACCTCTTAGTAATATGATAAAATTAGCTATTCAGATCCCTGATACTAAAGGTGGGAAGAAATTGGTGGGTTATGTAAGTAGTAAATTTGAAAACAGCAGAAGAATTAGAAGTGGGGAGAGAGAGAGAGAGCTGAAGGCATTTTAAATTAGATCTACCGAAATAGTTTTGTAAATAATAGTTTTGTATATTTGTCAACATTAATCCAGATGTTTTCCATTACATTGCTTTAAAAAACTCAAGTGTTACTGTTGGTCTTCCTTATTGTAGTAAGAAAATGTTATGCTTCTTTAAGGTTATCGTGCTTTCGCTGAAGCCAATGATGGTAGTCTATGTCTTGCTATGGAATACGGGGGTGAAAAGTCCCTCAATGACTTAATAGAAGAACGAAATAAAGACAGCCAGGGTCCTTTTCCAGCATCCATAATTTTAAAAGTTGCTTTGCATGTGGCAAGAGGGTTAAAGGTAACTATGCCATTATATTTTAAATAGCTTTTGTGGAACAATGAAAAATAAAATATTTTATATGCCTAATTACAAGATAGGCCTTTTTTCCCCGAAAAGAAGGGGTTGCTTAGGTTAAAAGGTTGCCTTATAGAATCTCTCATATTGTAGAGGGCACTATGTCCTTATTTTGATCAGCAAAGTGAGGCCTTTACATAGTCTGAAATAACCCAAGTCAGGTAGGTTTGCTTATAGAGATCACATGTTAGGTTTAGTTAGACGGATTAATAAATTTAACACAAATTTAGTAATTATTCCTTGAGATGTAGCCTAACCCTCTGTTGATTGTAAACAACCTCTTAAAGATTGCTTTATCGAGTAAATTTTGGAAATCATGAATATACATCTATAGGTAAAATGAGAAAAGTTCTCTCAGTGTTACGCAAATAAATTATTGTACCTTTAGATAGAAATAGTGTAAGAAATAAAAAGAATTTTATATTGTAAATTAGAAGTAATGATGGCTCCAGAAAACTGTTGGATGACTCAAAAGTGAATCATATAATAACTGATGTCCAAGTTGCACATTAAAAGTTGAAATAAAATTGATTCATGAGATGTGAAACTGGAAAAACAATATTTCTAAATATACATATTTTAATACATACACAGAAAAACCAATTTTAAATGGGTAGGGTAAACTAAATAATTTGAATTATTTAATAAATAATGATTTTAAATGTATATGTATAGTGGAATTAATATATTATAAATATATTTGAGCACATTGAATTTATGATGGACAACATTTAAATTAAGCACAGTTAGTGTTTCAAGTTATATACCAAGAATTACCTCTGCATCATTTTCAAGCCCAGCTCACAAAGTACTTGCTCAAATGCTGATCCGTGAGCAAATAACTCTTTTGTAGGACTTTTTAAATTATGGATAAATATTGTTAGTTGTCAATTCTAAGAGTTAATGTATAAAAAAAAAATACAGTCTTAGATTATATTCTGCTTCGTCTTCTGCTTGTAAATAACGTATTCCGAAGTCATCTGTTGTTCTATATCATCTCAACAATTCGTTTGAAGAAAGGATGCCTCATTGTGAAGATTCCAAAATTGTTTCTAAAAATTACTAGCCTCGAGTAAAATTGCAGTATATTTTGAAATCTGCTGTAATTTATATCTTTTGATATAAAAGTATGTGAGATGGGTTTGAAAATAAAAAGTTAGCTTATCTATAGACATCGATTTTCAAAGCATCTTTTAGGTTTTTGGTCGGTATGGCAGACCAAGGGTGTGCCTTTCTCTAGCTTCAAATAATTTGAAATGATGGACAGGTTTAATCCTGTAGTTTAGGAAGGGAGTTCAAGTTTTATTTTTTATTTGAAGCTTATTATATATTTTTCATTAGTTGTATTTTTGCTCAGATGTGCTAAATTTTCCACTTGGTGTATTTTAGTATCTACACCAAGAAAAGAAGCTGCTTCATGGAGATATAAAGTCTTCAAATGTTGTAATCAAAGGTGATTTTGAAACAATTAAAATCTGTGATGTAGGGGTCTCTCTACCATTGGATGAAAATATGACTGGTAAGTAGCATTCTAATTTTTTAAATTTGTTTTTATACTATTTTAAAATTTCTAATTTTTACATATTTAAATAGGTAATAAGTTCACATTCTTCAAAAATCAAAAACTTTATTAAAAGTATATAATAAAAAATATCCTTCATGTCTCTTCCACTCAGCCTCCAGCCCCCCTCCAGCCTCCACCTCCCTATCCAGCCCCCACACACCCATGATATAAATGATTGTTTTCTTATTAATATATCTTTTAACTAAAGATAACTTTGGGAACTATTTCTAGCCTAGATTGGGATTTTTAAGTGGTAGGGAATAGAAAATAAAATTCCAATAATGTTTTATTCAGGAATTCATTTATTCAGCATCAACATAGTGACAAGATTTGGGAAACTGATAGAAGAAGAAACAGGAGTGCAAGTAAGAATGTTGCTAGTAAAGTCTGGTCTTCAGGTTTTTGCCTCTTGGCCAACCCCACTCCTTCTCTCTTTATTTTAAGTACTGATCATTCTCTTCTAAGGAAATTTGAGATATGTTCTTGGTAAGAACAAAGCCAGCCTCAAAGCCAGCCTCAAAATAAAGCTTCTGCTTTCAACATATTATTTAATAAATAACATTTACATTTGCCTCTTTATATGAGTATAAAGTAAAGGGAAGGTTAATGAATGCTAAAAAAAAAATGAAGTCCTCCAAAAAGCAGAAATGAATGAATTACAAAAATCTGTGAATTCTACAATGTCAGTATAATCTATTTTATTTTAGAACATGTCAAAGTTCATCCTTGAGGATATATTTTCCAAACATAGCCAGGAAAATTTTATGAAAGAATGATGAGTTGCAATTTTCCTGACCAGATGTTAAGAAGTATTATAAAACTACAGTAATTAAAGCAGTGATATTCATGCCAAAATAGACAGAAAAGTATAAGAAAGTCAAGAAATAGTTCCCAAACCTATGGAATTTGTTATATGGTATAGGTGACATTTGTGTATTAGTAAGAAAGGTAGTTGCATCAAATGTTGATGTTAAGATGTTATAGAAAAAAATAAAGCTGTTTCCTATTTCTCACATTCTAATCTCCTTAGACTGTAGAAAAATTGTATGTAAATATTTCCTTAAAGTTGGGCTTAAGAAGGACACCAAAGCTAGAAACCATTTTTAACATGCTATGATTACTGAAAAATTCTTTGAAAAATGTCTATATGCTATTATGAGCAACAGTGTAGGATAACATGTACTTTCATACACAGAATAGAAATTGCAATCGGTGTATCAGTTAGATGAGGACAAGTTTTGCTGTGGTGACATAGACCCTCAAAAACCTCAGTGGTTTAAAATAACGCAGGCTTATTCAAGCCACATGTCCATGAGGGTACGTTCCATGTCATTCTCACTTTGGGGCCTAAGCTGCTGAAACGTCCACTCTGAAATATTGCCATCATAGTATGGAAGCTCTAGAGCTGCACTGTCCCCTGGCTCATATAGTTGTTTAAATTCATTTGTATTTTTAAGTTTAAAAAGTTCATTTCCTCAGCCACTTTAGCCAAATTTTAGGTGCTTAGTAGCTACCATATTGGACAATGCAGGTATAGAACGTTTTTATCACAGAAAGTTCTGTTGGACAGCCCTACTTGCACTAACAATTAAATGCTCCATCTCATGATGCAAGTCACTTCTTTCACAACTCACTGAGCAAAACTAGTCCTATGGCTCCACCCAACCACAAGGCCAGAAAGTGCCATTCTTCTGTATAAAAGGTGGAGAACATGAACGACTAATGAGCAGCACTAGTAACTACCACAGTGGAATAGCCTTTTCAGAGGGTAGTTTGGAAATATATATATTTAAAAACAAAACCTTAAAATCTTTATGCCCTTCAATCTTGTGATTCCATTCCCAAGAACACGTTCTAAAGAAATAATTAGACAGTGCAGGCATTTTTTTTATAACCTGATAACATTAATTTCTTCAAAACCTCACATTCTGCAAAGGTCAAAAATACAGAACTAGGCTTATAGAAGATACAGACTTGGGACAGAAGAATCAGAACCCAGGCAACTTTGAAAATAAAGCAGTAACAAAAACAATAACCTAATAAAACTGCTAACACAGTAACTCTTCACTGGCGCCCAGCATCAATCTGTATACTGTATAACCATAAACCATGGGTTTGTGCTTCCTTAAATGTATATGAGGGCGTTTATTTTCAATAGATACTTTTCATTAAAGTTAAGAACCTAATCTAAAACAAATGTATGTAAGCATGGGGGAAGTGAACACACTAGCAGAACAGATCCAAAATGTAAGATAATGTCCATTAATAAGGGATGGTTTAATTTACTGTACCACTGCACAGCACAGTACCATAGAGCCATTAAAATCATATAGCTTTATATTTGTAGGCATGAAAATATATCCAAATATACTAAAATGAACAGACTACAAAATAGCACTTCAAGTATTTATGTAAACATTAAGACAAGTTTGGAAAAAATACATCTAAATCTTTAAAAATTATTTTTAAGTTTTGTTTTAATACGTAATACGTTCATGTTTCACAACTATTGTATATATAGGGTATCCTGTGAAAAGCCCAAATCTTAACAGTGGTGGCTCTGGATTAATTTATTTAACAGATATTTTTAATACTAAGTAGAGTCAGGCACTGAGTGAGGTAGGCACTGTGGATATAGAGGAAAATGGGATACATACGACAGTCTTCACCTGTTTAGGGCTCATTATCTAGGATGGAAAGTAGCTCTTGAGTAACTAATATTACTAAAGGATAATGACTATTACAAGGAATTCTGTGAACATGACATCATGTGACACTTCATCCAGCCTAGATGTTGAGAAAGGCCTCCCTGAAAAAATAATGTTAAGCTCAGAATTGAAGGATGAGAAGCAGCTCCAGTTTCATTTTCAATTTTGAGATCGTATCCATGAGAACTGAAAAAGGTAATGTCTGCTTAGACTGTTAGAATGGAGTAAAGGGCAATAAAATGTTTCCATCTTAAAGAGGAATAACTGACCATTAACTTGTGGTCTCATCAAACTTGTTGTCAGAACAGTCCATCTTCATAGAGAAGCAAACTTTTCAGTAGCATGGGGAAACCACTTTCATTATGTTTAAATTCTAATCACCGAGTTGGAGAAATGTAAGTGGACATAGAGGAGATGTTCTTGTGGTTGACTGATTGTCTATTGGAGCTGCTATATTAGACCCAGAGTTCTAGAGAGCTACTCTTTAGCCTGACAGGTCCCTGTGGGAATTTGACCTACTTAGAATGGGGTAAGACTCCTTCCTTATGGCCACAATCAGTGCCCATGTGGACCGTGTCCATAGACTCTTGCCTTGTCGTGGATTCCAGTAAGTGCCTCTTGGATGTAGGGTGGTACAGGGGAAAGCCTTCACGGAGCTTGTACTGAACACGACTGCCTTTCAAACTTCACTGTCCTAAAGCTGAGTCAAGGAAAAAGACATCTTTCCTTCTTGCCACCTGATGCTGGGGATTTTCGGGCATTTTTGTTCTCACTTCATCTTCAGACAGAACCTACTTATTAAGTGTGCCCAACAAAGTGTTGCATGAATGAATGTAGTGCTTATTGACTGGAATCTTCAATTTCTCGACTCTTGAGTCTCATTTTTCCTTCTCAGTCCTGTTCTTCAAATGTTAGTTTTCTCCTCTCTCTTCCTTGTACATTTCTTGAGACCTGCAAGGCAGAACTTTTCTTTAGTTCTGAAGAGAAGCTTCTTTCATTAAACAGGCTCTTTTTCTGTTTATTTGAAAGTAAGATATATTTGCTTTGTTTTTACTCTAACCTTATTCATGAAGAAATGGAGATTAATAGCAATCAAATAGTGAAAATTTTCATTTTGGGTATAATATACTCTATCACTGTCCAATGAATGTTCTGTTTGCGAGAGCTTTTGTTTATCCTAGTCATAGCAGAAGTAAAGCCTTTAAATCTGAAAAGGAAAATTTATAAAATTATGGAAGAAATGATAGAGTATGTTTGTTGACCACAATGAATTTAAGAAACCCAGAGCAACACGATATTTGGGAAACCCCCAAGTATTTGAAAATTCAACAACACAAATTTGAATAACCTGTACATCAAAGAAAATGGCAAGGAAAATTGGAAAATACTTTGAATTACAACATACCAAAATGTTTGAGATACAACTAAAGGGCTTTATATTAGCAATATATAATGTAAAAGGGCTTTATATTAGCAAAAAGAAAGGCTCTGAATCAATAACTTATGTTCCATCTTAAGCAAGAAAAAGAAGAGCAAAGCAGATCCAAAGTAAGTTAAAGGAAGGAAAAAATAAAGATATGAGCAGAAATCAATGAAATGAAAAACAAACACTAAACAATTTTAATAAAGCCAAAAGCTGTTTTTTTTTGAAAGATAAAATTGACAAATTTTTAGCTGGATTGATCAAGAAAAAAACAGATAACACAAATCACAGTATCAGGAATGAAAAAGTGGTGAGTGCTACAGATTCTACACACATTTAAAGATTAATTGATTGTTAACAGACAGCTCTGTGCCAACAAATTTGACAACTTAGGTAAAAAGAACAATTTACTTGAAAAATATAATTTATCAAAACTGATATAGGAACAAATAGGAAATCTAAATAGCCCTATGTTAAAGAAACATTCCCCCAAAGAAAAACCATGACCCTGATATTTTCACTGTTAATTTCTGTCAAACATCCAAGTAAGAAATGACACTGGTTTTATACATATTTTTTCAGAAACTAGAAGAGTGCCTAACTTATTCTGAGGCCAGCAGTCTAATATCAAAACCTGACAAATACATTATGAAAAAAGAAAATCACAGAGCAGTATCCTTCACAAACATAGATGAAAAATTTTTAACAAAATATTAGCAAATTGAATCTAAGTATAAAAAGTATAATACATCTGACTAAGTAGTTTGTCACAAGAAAGAAAATTTATTTTAATATTCAAAAGTGAACACAGTTCAGCATATTAACAGGTTTGAAAACTACATGGTCATCTCAATAGATGCAGAAAAAGCATTTGACAAAATCCATCTTCCATTCATAATAAGTCTTGCTTACTAGATATAGAAAGGAACTTAATCTCAGAAAGCATATCTACAGAAAAACCTACAGGCAACATTTTAAAACAAAGGACAAGGCCAGCATGCCTGCTCTGGCCAGTGTCAACACTGTCCTGTAGTCCTACCATCAAAATAAACTTAGCAAAAGCAAGAAAAAACTAAAAGGCTTGAAGATTGGAAAGGAAATGAAATGGTTCGTATTTATAATTGATGTGGTTGTTTAGGTGGAAAATCTCAAGGAATCTACAAATGAACTAGAATCAAGTGAAGTTTGCTATTTCTATATGTAGTTAATAATTGGAAAATGAGAATTTAAAACATTCCATTTACAAGTACCAAAAGGTGTAAAATATTAAAGACTTTTTTCTAACAAAAAAATCTGAACTATATACTGAACACCATAAAACATTACTGAGAGAACTGAATAAGACAAGTAAATAGGGAGAGATCATGATACGGATTGGCAGAATCAATACTGTTAATTTGTTAATTCTTCCCAAATTGATGTAGAGTTTCAGTCCAATTCCAATCAAAATTTTAGTGGGCTTTTTTAATTGAAATTGATAAGTTGACTTTAAATTTTAAATGGAAATGTGAGTCGATGTATGGCATTCCTGGGCAGGAGCTTTAAGAGCCAATGTGGTTCCACCTTTTTCCTTTTCCCCTGATTTAGCAATCATAGAGGCATAGAAATGGTACTTCTCTCAGCCTAATGACAGCATAGTTTGAATAATGAAGAAACTGATGCACTGAGATCTGCTCAAGTGATCTGCTCAAGGTCACACAGCTTGCAAATGGTTTTGAACCCAGGCAGGGCAATCTAACTCCAGAGTCTTGTACTCTTGACACCCTCAATGTATTTATATTCCTTCCACCTTCTAAGAGAATTACTGTTTCTCTATACCTTTGCCAGTTGTCCAGCTTTTCAAATATTTGTCAACTTGATAGGGGAAAAGGAATTCTTACTAATGAGGTTGAGTGTATTTTGTCGTGTTTACTGGCTACATTTATTAACCTTTAAACTACCTATCAGATTATTTGCCCACTTTTCTTCGGGTTGCTTGCCTTTCTTAGTGACTTCTAGTGCTTTCCCTTAAGACCATTTTACCTGCTTGTTTCAGTGACTGACCCTGAGGCCTGTTACATTGGCACTGAGCCTTGGAAACCCAAAGAAGCTTTGGAGGAGAAGGGCGTTATTACTGATAAGGCAGACATATTTGCCTTTGGCCTTACTCTGTGGGAAATGATGACTTTATGTATCCCACACATTATTCTTCCAGATGATGATGATGATGATGAAGGTACAACCACTTTTGTTTTTAAATTAAAATTTATTGGGGCAACCACATATTTTTAATGTAAATCCCAATCTTTTAAATTTGAAATAAAATTAGTTTATAAGATTGCATTTTATTTTTCTATTAAGTTAAAATTTTAAAAGAGCAAGGTATTTGATTTAGTGGAGTAGGGTATAGATTATAGTAATACTGATGACTAATTTGGTACCATCTCAGTTTAAGCTCAGTCAAATGAGATATAAATTTAGAACAGGGAGATAAGTTGACAAAATTCAGAAGAGCAAAAGTTACCTTAAAAACTCCTCTTGCCTGAGAAGATTGGAATGCTATCATAGTAAGGGGTGAGAGTTGCTAACCATGGATGGATAGTAAATCCGTGACAATAGCTAGTCTATACCATGGCAAAACAGGTGAAGAGATTGATATAATGGAAAGCATCCTGGATGATGGATTCTGGTTTCAGAAGGGTGAGTTTGAGCAGTCGCCAAGTTTTTCCATGACTTAATATGATTTTATTTCATTGTTTAAATCTCTTCACTCCTTCATGAGCAGATAAAACTTTCGATGACAGTGACTTTGATGACGAAGCTTACTATGCAGCTTTGGGAACCAGGCCACCTATTCATATGGAAGAACTGGATGAAACGTACCAGAAAGTAATTGAACTCTTCTCACTGTGCACTAATGAAAATCCTAAAGATCGTCCTTCTGCTGGGCACATTGTGGAAGCTTTGGAAGCAGATGTCCAGTGATCGCCTCAATCATGGCGACCTGAGCTTCCAGTGCGGTTCATGTATATACTTGTTCTGTTTACTGTAATCCATTGACGTGGTTACTATGAGCATCCATAATTAGACTTTTTGGCCCATGTTAGGACAATAGCACCTTGTTAACATTTGAACAATTATTTCTATTATAAAGGTATTTCATGTATACTTATGTATACATTTGAGAGCATAGTGGGTTTTCTGTAAAGTTTAGGAAACTTAAGTTTAAGAAACAAGTATTTGAATTTATTCATACAGCTTTGAAACACTAGCAATAAAATGCTGTAAACTTATGTCTAACCTACGAATTTCGGTAGTTAACCATTTTAGTTATCTTAAATATTCTCAATTTTAGTGGGTCTGTTGAAATTAGTACTTTGTGCAATAGAAAATAAGTCTACCTTTGCTTGTCTTTTATAACATTAAACTTTTTGCTGGCCTTTCTTCATTGATGTGCTTACTAAATATGGTCACTAGAATCTGAGAGAATATGGCAAAAGAGTAACTCCTTGGGTATTTCCAAACATTTTTGGTTAAGGCTTGTCTTGCTCTCTTGGCTCTCCTCAGATCTTTGGGTTTTGCTTTTCATTTATTAAATGTATTTTTCTATACTGAGATCCTTTTTTTTTATTTACTAATCTATATTTTAAACATGTCACAGTTCTGGTGTAAAAATAATAAAACTCTAATAGAATGCTATAGAATAAAGGACATTTTAGTTACCAGAAAGTGTATTCTCTTATATTCCACTGATTTGAGTATTGTCATTAAACTTACTGAGTGAATATGAGTAGATTTCTTTCTCTTGTCCTTATCATTCTAATCTATAAAATGAGGGTGATTTAGATAAGAGGTTTCTATCTGTGAGCCACAGCCCCCTGGGAATTCAGTTATTGAATTGTACTTGTGAATCTAGGTTGTATGCTCAGACTTGACTGTAAAAAAGTTTTAAAATTCGTGTCACATGGGGGATCTTAGATTAGGAACCACTGTGCTTTAAACAATATTAAAATTCACTGGAGGGTTCCTTTTGTTTGCGATTTACCAAGCGATGGTACACATGAGCATATCTTCTATCAAAATATTAAAGTTACTAAAGTAACTTTAAAGAAAGTAAACTGAAAGCTGACCTAATTTATGGAAAAATCTTATGTACGATTTTTGCATCATGACATTATTTTCACTGTGATTTATGTGTTGTGTCATTTTTATTAGGTCTGCCAAGCTACAAAGCAGTTTTTCTCTTAACCTATTATCATAAATTGCAACTTTTTGTTTTTTTAGTAAATAAATACTTTTCCTTGAGAAATTTGTTTCTAGTTCCTATGGTTGGAATATATAAATGGGAACAAACTAATGCCCGAGGACTGGACCAGCAAATTCACAGCATTTGTCTATGGCAGACATTGCAAAATGACCTAGGCATGCTTTTTTCCCCTTGAGTCTGGATAGGGCTGGGAAGTCCTCAACACAAAGTTGCAGATAATTTGATAACAACTGCAAGAAAACTTTTGTTCTTGTCCCAGAACTTGCTCTTTTAGTCTTCGATGTTTGTTATCTTTTGGCCGTTTGCCTCATTCTCAGGAAAGAAGAGTAAGGTGACTGGATTGAGGCTAGAGCAGGACTACTCGTTTTGCTATAGTAATTATATTTGGCAAGTCAAATCAGGTTTCTCCCAAATAGCTTCCTCACCCCCAGAAAATCTCCCTTTACTATCAGAGTAAGGACTCCAGGAACCTGTTTGCACCTATGGAGATAATACGCAACTGCTTAGGGAATGCTGAGGACTGTTCTTTTATGCCTCCTAGTACTTACGTCATCTACAGTTTGTTGATCCAAATACAATTAGAAAAGATTTTTAATAATGACAATACTGTATATATAAATTTGTGGGATGCAGTTAAAGATGTGCTTATAGAGATCTGTAGTCTTAAGCATCATATTAGAAAAGGCTAAAGGCCCTGGGTTCTCAATGCCAGATCACAAAGTGTGTGTAGCCTGCATCATTGCCCCCAAGCAAGACTGTACCCTGTCCTTGACAGCCTTGAAACCTGGTATTGAAGTGGCCTCCTTATG
This sequence comes from Rhinolophus hipposideros, assembly GCF_964194185.1. Classification (NCBI taxonomy): domain Eukaryota; kingdom Metazoa; phylum Chordata; class Mammalia; order Chiroptera; family Rhinolophidae; genus Rhinolophus; species Rhinolophus hipposideros. The sequence continues at coordinate 29,027,826 of NC_138062.1, read as the reverse complement.
GGTGAGTCCTTTCCAGAATAAGGAGGTTTCATCCATATTGAATATTTGGTTTGGCAAGTAATTTTTCGCCATAATCAGCTTAATTCTTCAACTGCTTTCATGTCAGTATTTGCAGACTCACCACTCGCGTTCACATTATGTAATGAATAACGAACGATTCTTGAGTCATTTAAACCGCTCAGAGCTGATAGTAAATTCAGCATCATACTTTGGTCCAAACTTTCAACATCTCTAGCCGACTTTTTGCTTTGCCCATGGGAGGGACATGGCTGTATCTGCTCTTACATCAGGTTTCAAAGTTTCTCCAATTTTTATTAGTATCATTGCCTTTGGTGAAGCAGATTCCTTAATAGCTTCTGTCACTGTGTTTTTGTGCTTTGTGGAACGGGACATGCCTGACTGACAAGCAGTAACCATCACTGATTTTCCACCTTTGTAGTCCTTCATCACTTTAAATCTGTTTCCAGGTCCGTCACTCAAGGTGGCCTCTGAAAGGCAACATTATCAGTGAATGTTCTACGCCTAGGGGCCATAATGAACAAAATAAGATGATATTAAATCAAGTACAAGAGAAAACGATGCAATCGAGACGAAGTAAACAGGATGTATGAGGCTGCCGCTGGTGTATCACAACAGTTTCACAGCAGACTAAGTACAAAGAACACTGAAATCATGATTAAAAAGTAAATACATAAACCATTTGAATTAAGTACTGTACATAATTGAATGTGCTATTCTTTTATACGATTGGTATCGCACACAGGTTTTACACCAGTGTCACCACAAACGAGTAATGCTTTGTGCTGTGATGTTACATTGATTACCATGTCACTAGGGGATAGGAATTTTTTAGCTCTATTATAATCTTATGGCAATCACTGTCATTCAATCCATTGCTGACTGAAACGTCATGCAGCACATGGCTATATAAACACCTTTCGTCCGTTCATTCATCCTTTGATACATACTTGTTTCCATGTCTTTTGTGGGATAATGCTGCAATGACCACGGGGGTGCAGGTATCCTTTCAAGTCAGTGCTTGTGTTTTCAGATTACATACCCAGAAGTGAAATCGGTAGATCGTAAGGTAATTCTATTAATGTTTTTGAGGAACCCACATACTGTTTTCCATGGTAGCTGCTCCAATTTACATTTCCATCTACAGTGCGTAAGGGTTCCTTTTTCTCCACATCCTTGGCACTACTTTTATTTTTTATACAACCATATTAACGTGAGGTAATACCTCATTGTGGGTTTGCTTTGCGTTCCCATGATTAGCAATGAGCATCTTTTCATGTACCTGTTGATCATCCGTATGTCTTATTTAGATAAATGTCTATTTTGATCTGCCTACGTTTTAATTGGAGTTCTTTTTTGCTATAAGGTTATGAGATCTTTATATATTTTGAATATTAACTCCTTATAAGACGTGATTTGCAAGTATTTTCTCCCATTCAGTAGGTTGCCTTTTCATTTTGAGGGTTTCCTTGCTGTGCCGAAGCTTTGTAGTTTGGGGTCCTGTTCATTTGTTTGTTGCCTTTGTTTTTGGTGTCAAATCCAAAAAGTCATTGCCAAGATCAATGTCAAGGAGCTTACCACCTGTTTTTAACTGAGTTTTACAGTTTCAGGTCTTTAATCCAGTTTAAGTTGATTTTTGTGTATGGTGTAAGATAGTGGTCTGGTTTTCCCAACAGTACTTAATAGAAGACTGTCCTTTCCTCATTGTATATTATTGGTTCCTTTGTCACAAATTGACAATACAAGCATGGATTTATTTCTAGGCTTTCTAGTCTGTTCCATTGATCTGTTTGTTTTTATGCCAATATAACTTTTAATTACTGTAACTTTGTAATAGTTTGAAATCAGGGAGCATGATACCTCCTGCAGGGCATCAGGCGGGGTCTCTGGTCCCGCTCCCCACATAAGAACGCAGGACATGGTGAGGCCAAAAGGGAACACCCACGGAGCCATAGACGGGAGTCATACCACTATAGTCTCGCTGGCGGCTGGGCCGGAGACACGGAGCAGGATCCATTCGATGTGCAACCCGCCGTGCTAGCTGCAATCCGCGCTTGCTAGCTCAGCCACCATCTTCTTGCTAGCCCCCATTTTTTGCTGCTAGCGTAGCCACAGCAGTTATATTAGTGGCCAATGGCTCACTGGTTACAGCTGACGGCCAACTAGCCACAGCTGATGGCTAGCCAATCAGTTGATGACCATTTACTACCCGAGTGAGCGCCTTTCCATGTGAGGCCGAGTGCCTGGAAACTGCACTCCTGGCTCTGTCCCCACACCCACCTAGCTTCCTCTATTATCATCTTACATTACAATAGTGTATTTGTCACAGTTAACGAACCAATGATGATACATCATTGCTAACTGAAGTCCGTATTTTACACAGATTTTTTTTTTTACTGAATGTCCCTTTTCTATTCCAGTATCTCATGCAGGATGCCAGATTACATTTGGTTGGCATGTCTCTTTAGGTGTAATAGTTTCTCAGACTTCCCTTTTTCTTGTTTTTTAGACTTTTTTTAGAGCAGTTTTAGGTTCACAACAAAATTAAGAGAAGGTACAGAGATATACCACATACCCCTGCACCACCACACATTGATATAGCCCCCCATTATCAACATTCCGACCAGTGGTGCATTTGTTGCAACTGATGAATCTATGTTGACAAATTAGGGTTCGCTCCTGGTGTCTATTGTATGAGTTTGGGCAAATACATAATGCCATGTATCCACCATTCTAATATACACAGTATTTTCACAGCCCGAAAAATCCTGGTCCTCCTACTCATTCCTTCTTCCCTCCCCTCCAACCTTTGCTAACCATGTTTTTACTGTCCCCACTGTTTTGCCTTTTCCAGAATGTCATATAGTTGAAATCATATAGAATGTAACCGCAGATTGGCTTCTTTAACTTGGTAATAGTCATGTATGGTTCCTTCTTGCCGTTTTTTTGGCTTCTTTTTAGAGCTGAATAACATTCCACTGTCTAGATGTACCTGTTTATTCATTCATCTACTGAAGAACATTTCAGTGGCTTCTACGTTTTGACAATTATGACTAAAACTAAATAACTGCAGGTTTTTGTGTGGATATGTTTTCAAAGATTGCTTTTTCACAAAGAGCATGTACTATTTTTATAACCACTAAAAGTAATTTAAAAAGAAAATCAGTATTCAATTGTATGAGAACAGAGAACATTGAAAAGAATTTTAATTGCTTCATCACAAAAGCATTGAGCAAATAATGTTAATAACATTTTTAAATAAAATATTTAAAACAATTTTTAAAAACAGTGCAGAAAATAGCATCAAAATGTTTGCATAATCACACACATTTTAACACTTCCACATTCTTTTTGGAACCCAGGCCTTTAAATTTTGGAACCATGTTAATTTACAGGCAAACGAAAGAATGTAAATGAAAGTAATCGACATAAAGTTATAACCTGGAAAACTAGTTCCCTAGAGTATTATTGCCAGATAGTAATGTTTTTTAGAATCAAAACAATCTAAATAATTCTTTGCTTTTCAAAGTATTCAAGAATTATATTAGAAAAATGTGTGCATATATAGATGTATTTACATGTCACTGTGTTCTCTGGCCCATCAGCCTAGATATATTTATTCACTAACCTTGGTTCTGATACATTTTTTCAGACATCTCAGAAACAAGTAAGATGTATTTTAGACATGCAAAAAAATTTTAAATGTAACCATATGAATCATCTAATTCCAACAGGGCATCCATTTTATTAATGACTTCAATTACCAGTAATAAGTTCACTAAAGTAGCACAATTAGCATTTTCACACACCAAAAATTAATGAAATGACAGTAGTGCAATTACTAATTTTAATGAAATCTGGTGACAGGTGTGCTTTTGATTAATATGATTTTTAAAAAAGATTAAACAGCTATAGAATTCTATTGTACATAAAACGATATGGAAATCTTATTCTTTACCATCTTTCCCTATTACAACTAGAAATTCAAAACACTTCCTAAATACATTCAAACTGAGCTATGTATAAGGTGAGAATTCTGTGTACAGAATTTAGGAATTACCTTTAAAAAGTGGGCATGGAAATTATTTGTCTTTAAATTTTCCTGTTTGCTTCTGATGGAGCATGAAATAATCCTGCTCCAAGGGTGCTTTATAAAAGGTAAGTGGTCACATTTCTGTGGAAAACCACCCTGCTTTGTCATCGTTCTTATGTAGGAGGCAAATAATTTTCTAGTTATAGCCCCAAAGTTTTGTAATTAAGGATTCAGAGTATTAGTCAGTATACGTCATCCAAAGATTTTTCCTTTCTTTGACTCTCCACATAATTTTCAACAAATTTATCCCTGACTTTTCAATTCATAAGGAACAAAACAGGAAGGTGTGTGTGTGTGTGTGTCTCCGTATTTTTATTTTGATATGTTAAATGGTTCTTCTCTGATAAGGGGCTGTCTGAACTCATCCACATAGTAACTATTCTATAGTTGAAATTGGCTTTAACTATTAAAATTGTATACAAGGAAATTCGGGGTGTTGCAGTACTTGGTTGCAAATAACTTGCCATCTGGTGTTGGGTCAGAAAATGCTATTTCATTCGTGCTGAGAAAACAGCCAAACATAAAGCGGTTCCTAAAAAAGAGGAAAAGACAATTTAACAATAAAACGAACTTAAAATTTTCACAAGTTAAACATTATCACAAGTCAATCTCTTGAATACTGGATTAAAATCATTATTAAGTGATCAAATGACTTAATGTTTTAGATTTTAGAGATGACAGTCTAATATTTCAAAGATGAGAAATCTAAGATCCAGAAAAAAATTCTGCTGAGAAGCAAAAGGAACCAGACAAACCAGCTGACTCTAGGTGATCCATTATAATGAGCAACTAATAGGAGACAGTACTGCTAATTAAAAGCCATAGATAATTAACACCAAAAATACCCATCACTGATTTTAACCAATAACTATTCTGAGCTACGTCACACACTCAGAGCTTAAAGAAGGCAAAAACTAATCAGCATTTTTACTACAACATTCCTTGATCCAGCTCAACTAGGATTAAAAGTAATGAAATGGTTGAAAGAATTCAACAAAATTGAGGGATAGTCTATAACGTAATGGCCTCTACTCTTCTAATTCTTCAACGTTACAAAAGACAAAGGCTAAAAACCTGTTCCAGGTTAAGGAAAACGAGGACTAAAGCAAGCTATGATGACTAAATGAAATTTGTGATCCTGGACAGGAAAAAAATGCAAATATAAAGGACATTTGAGACAAAATTGAAACACGGGCTATACATTAGGTAAAAGCATTACATCAATATTAAATATCCTGAATTTGATCACTGAACTGTACTTACGTAGGAGAATTTAATATCCTTGTTCTTAAGAAATACACATTGATATACAAAGGGGTAAAGAAGCATAATGTATATAACTTACTTTTTTTTTTTTTTTTTTTAGGCTGGTGCAAAAATAATTGCAGTTTTGCAATCATTTTTATTTAACCTTTTAAACCACAATTATTTTTATTTATTTATTTTTTAATTAATTTTATTGGGGTGACAATTGTTAGTAAATTTACATAGATTTCAGGTGTACAATTCTGTATTACATCGTCTATAAATCCCATTGCGTGTTCACCACCCAGAGTCAGTTCTCCTTCCATCACCATATATTTGATCCTATAACTTACTTTTAAATAAGTCCGAAATTACTTCAAAATAAAACAAAGAATCGGATTTAATTAGAAGCTAAGATATCAGCTTCTGGTATACTTACTATATAAGTGAATGCAAAGTTTATTTATTGCCAAATGTACTAGAATCCAAAATACTGGTTTGACTAAATTGTTCTTACTGTCTTTATTAGTGATATCAGCTACAGAAAGAACATTAGATCTCTGGGTTTGAATACTAACTCTGTCCTTTTACTAGTTCATCAGTTTGTACTTAATTCCATCTGAGCCTCAGTTGATCCTTGAGTAAAATAACCAGGAATAATAATCGACTCTTGTGAGGATTGAAACCTATACTGCCTGTACAGACGAGAGAATGCAGCCTAAGGTTCCTCATGTACAGGATAGCTGTCAATTATGTTACATGCAACTTCAACTCAGATGTGTGACAAAACAGAGAGAGGTCCTCACATGAATGTTTTATATTTCTCCTTTCACGGCAACTTAATTTTTATTCATTATTGCTTAGAATCTATTGTTAGGACTCAGACCAGAAACATGTAGCGTCACTTGAGAGCTTCCTAGGAATGCAGATTCTCAGGCCCCACAATCTCCTCAACCATACGTGCACTTTAACACGGTTCCCAGGTGATTCATGTGCACTTGCAAGTTTGAGAAGCACTGCCCTACTGCCTGATGGAGCTATCAGATACTGGCAGTCCTCAGACCAAATTTATGTATCTCTTAAAATACAGAAAATAGAGGTATTCATAATTATCAAATAGTCTTTATAGACATCACTTTTTCTCACTGCTCCCTTTTGTAAGGTACATGCGGATGACCAGGAGGGTGGCCCAAGATTGGATCCCCACAGTGGTCTGTGGTGTCCTTTCCTAAAAAGTGTATAGAACTCAAAATGCTAGAATAATGTTCTCCAAAGTGTGGCCACTGGTTTGTAATGTTATCTGAAGGACAAGAAATTGAGAGAATAAGTATTGTGAAACTCATCCATCCAACTTAGGTAAACTAACGAGCAAGTAAGCTCATTTGTCACACGAGAAACTTGATCAACATAGTGTTAATTCAAAGTGTGCACATAGGAGTTTAAAATGGAGAATTGCTAATTTATTTTTGAGATACAATTCATATACCGTAAGACTCACTCTTTAAAAGTGTATAATTCAGTGTTTTAGTAATATTCACAAAACTGCAACCATCACCAATATCTAACTCCAGAACATTTTATTACCCCAAAAAGAAAGCCTGTACCCTTCAGTAGTCACTCTCCATTCTCCCTTCCCTCAGTCAGTCCCTGGAAACTACTAATCTACTTTTTATCTATGGATTTGTCTATTCTGGATATTTTCTATAAATGGAATCATACAATATGGGGTCTTTTGTGACTGGCATAAAGTTTTCCAGGTTCATCCATGCTGTAGTATGTGTCAGTACTCCTTTCCTTTTTGTGGCTGAATAATATCCCACTGTATTATTGTACGGGTATACCCCATTGTAAAAAAATGTATCCATTCATCACAAACTTGGTTATTTGTACTGTTTTGGCTATTATGAATACAATGCTGTTATGAACCTTCGTATGTCAGTTTTTATGTGGACATATGCTTTCACTTGAGTGTAGCTTGGAATACAATAGCTGGGTCATATGGTAGCACTTTATCTTTGAGAAACTGCCAGACGACATCCCACAGCAGCTGCACCATTTACATTCGCATCAGTAACGTACAAAGGTCCCAATTCCACATCCTCACCAATACGTTATTGCCCCTTGTTTTGATTAGTGGGTACGGAGTGGCATCTCCTCATGGTTTTGCTTTGTGATTTGGTTTGGACAGCTAATGATGCTGAGCATATTTTCATGTGTTTATCAGCCATTTGTATCTCTTCAAGGAAGAAATGTCTATTGAAATCCTGTGCCCATCTTGAAGTTGGGTTATGTATCTTTTTATTGTTGTACTGAGTTATTATGCTAGATATACTAGTCCCCGATTAGATAAATGATTTGCAAATATTTTCTCCCACTCTGTGGGTTGTTTTACTAATTCACTTTTACATTTAGTTACACTTATGAGTAACTTTATTAAACACCTACTTGCATATTATCAATGAAAATGAATGTAAGTTTTTTTAAACCTATATTTTGTTTGTTTTTATATTTAATTATATTAAATATATTTATTGCAATGTTAATTTTACATCTGTTGACTAAAAATTAGGGCTTGTATTTTCCATTTTTTGTTTTGTTTTTCTATTTCATTTTCTAGCAATTCATCTTTATTAAAGTGTTGATCTGTAACAAATTAAACTAGTCTTTCACCACAGGTAGTGTGAAAAGCATGGGGTTAGAATGTTTCAGACTTAGAATGCTGTGCCCAAAACTGAATATACTTAGTACATACTGTTTTTCTAGTACTTGCCTTAGCCTGCCTTTGATAGAATTCAAACAGAAGTGTCTTACCAGTATCATTCTCTTCGGCTCATGAGCTGGAAAGGTTCTGGGAAAGTGAATCTGGGTCTAAATCCATTATATTTCTTACCTGAGGGTATCTACCAGTCGTCTTGCAATGCGCTTTCTTCTCTTCAGTCTGAAGACCCAGATTCTACTTATCCCACAGACTGCAGGTTCTGGTACATTGGAACACTGCCAAGCCCTATGACATTCTTTAGAGCTTGGAGATTCTGGTCCCGTTGGTTCAGACAGGACACGGAAGGCCTGCAATAACATATAGAAACATCTAGAGTTAACAATACAGGTAAATTCGTATTTCTTTTTAAAAATGATTCCTTAAACGAAACTTAAGTATCTAAGATTAATCTTATACCTTCACCAATTATGTTAAAAATTCTTTGATAGTTCTTGAATTCTTGTTCATTTAGTCACATAATGCTTAAAAAAATGCTAGTGGTATTGAGATAGTCCCAACATTCCAGTGTATTACATACTATTATGAAACGTCCTTCTCTTATTGATTAAAAAATTGTAAAAAATCAGACTCTGACTTTTAATAAAGTACATAAACTTCTCCCATTCTCTCCAGTCTAAAATGTATATATGATATTCTTAAAAAACTGGTAACAACTTAAGACTTTTACATGTTGAGTATGAAATTTGGTAGGCATTTAAGGTTTAAAAAAAACACTTTATTTTCAAATAATTATAGATTCACAGGACGATGAAAAATAGTACATAGAGGAGACCAGGTATCCTTCCCCCAGCTTCCCCCAAGGGTCACATCTTCCATAACTACAGTACAGTACCAAAACCAAGAAATTAACATGGATATAATGTGTGTGTGTAGTTCCATGACAATTCATTATACTTGTATATTCATTTAACCATCACTACACTGAAAACAAGAATTATTGCATTATCACAAAAATCTTTCTCCTGCTACCTCTTTATAATCACCACCACCCTTTCCCCCCACCATTCCCAAACCCTGGCAACCGCGGTGTGTTCTCTATAATTCTGTCATTTTGAGGATGTCATATAAATGGAATCATACAGCATGTGACCTTTTGAGATTGGCTTTTTTCAGTCAGCACAATGCCTCTGACATCTGTCCCAGATGTTGCTTATATCAACAGTTTCTTCCTTTTCGTTGCTAAGTAATAGTCCATTGTATGGATGTACCAGTTTGTTTAATCATTCACCTACTGAAGGACACTTGTTTCAGGTTTTGGCTATTACAAATAAAGCTGCTATAAATATTCAGGTACCAGTTTTGTATAGACATAAATTTTCATTTCTCTGGGATAAATGCCCAGGAGTATGACTGCTGGATTATATAGTAAATGCATGATTAGTTTTTGTAAGAAACTGCCAAACTTCTCCCAGGGTGGCTGTAACATTTTACATTCCCTCCAACAATGCATAAGGCATTCAGTTTCCCTGCATCCTCGCCAGCAAAAAATTGTCACTATTTTTTATTGTAGCTATTCTAACTAAATTTTAACTACCACCAAGAAAACTTTGCTTTTGAAATGAGAATGAGCAGAAGAGAATATGTATGAGTTATTTGGCTATATTTGCCTACAATCACTACATACAGTTTACTTCTTTAAAATAAAAAAGGCCACATTGTCATTTTTACTGCCAGTAATACAAACCAGCTGCTTTTTTCTCCAACTTCTGATAAACACACAAGAGACTGTGTGTATCTACATATTAGATGAAAGAGCAGGGAAAAAAAGAAATAAAGATGGTGGAAATGAGGGGCTAAAAGGAAGGCAATTACAAAAAGTACAGCATAAATTAATGCTAGCGTCATTTCAAAATATATTGAGACAGATAAGTACTTTTAAAAGGATATGTAAGTGTAGAATATTACATAGCCAAGTAAAAAGAACACACTTGAACTCTAATTCTCTCTAGCTAAAACTTACCTTGCAAGCTCCTTTAACGCAAAAACTACATCTCCATTCTAGAAAAAGGGTTGGCAACTTTTTTTCTATAAGAGGACAAATTGTAAATATTTTAGGCTCTTTGGGCCATGTGATCCCTGTTGTACCCACTCAACCCTGCTACTGTACCATGAAAGCAACCACAGATAACATGGAAATGAATATGCATTGGCTATGTTCCACTAAAACTTTGTTTACAAAAATAGGTAGTGGGCCACATTTGGCCCACAGGCTGTAGTTTGCCAACTTCTAATTAAGGGACAAACGATGACTATTTTGCCAAATTTATTAATCTGCACTAAGCCACATATTCAATAACTGGGCTCTATAGATTTGCTTATTTAAAATCATTATACTTTCTAATCCAGGTATAGAAATGACTACATGAACATTAGACTGACTTATTTATCCTACTTATATAAGGCAAAATACCAAATAATATAAATAAATGGCTTCAATCATTCACATAGTCAAGGATGTTTTAGTAGGAAATAAATGTCATTAATGGTAGTAGTCTTAAATGCTTATTAAAATTTCTCACAACTACTTTATTTTGCTCACAAATTAGGCCACTAATTTGAAAGACTTATACCATACCTGTTTGATGGGCTCTGCAATTAAACACCCAACTACTCTCTTTTCATCAGATATAAAGAGAAAGGTTTTGGTTTTGTTTGGACATCTGGGAATAACTTGCTGGAAGCCCAATTCACAATCGACAAGTTCTTGCACATCTTCTACCTAATGATGTTAAAGACCAAAAGAGGTGAATGTTTTAAAAAGTACAATAGAAGCTATATATATTTATATGCACAAAACTTATTGCTAAGTTTTTGCTTCTTTTATCTCTATATCCTAAAGTTACACACCCCTCCAAATTGTTTCCCTATGGCTGCATGTGTCTGCCACTTTGGAAACAGGGATTTAAGAACCTATTTTAAAGATCACTTTCAGCAGAAAGAAATTCAGGCGCCTGGGAGGGATAAGAAGTAGGAAGTGCCAAAACGGATTTTGTTTCAGCTTTTTCCCTTGTTCACTGGGGCTAAACATCCAGCCCAAGAAATATAAGCAACACCAACATAAGAAATAGACTCTGGGGCCATTCATCTCTCAACACGGAAAAGTTTATCTTTCACAAGTGGAAGATGAAGGTCAAAGATAAACTACAGACCTTATTTGTTTTCTTTAATCTCCAACTGCCATTCATTTATTTGTCTTTTAATTCTAAATTTAGTTTTGTATGAACTACTATGAAAGTCATCCTTACATGTGTACCAAAGTGGATTTACCCATCAGCAAAGGTGTTTTATACTTTAACATAGGCAGTTTCTCAGAGCGGGGAGAGGGAAGGATTATGACAACAAGGATTGAAAAGCTAATGTTCTATACCTTTTTGAGAGCATAAGTTGGATCATGTGGCAGGACCAATACAATTTTGCCATCCCAAAACTCTGCTACTACACGTTCTTTTTTCCAGCCCTGCCAAAGGAGGGGATAAAAAAGAAATCACAGTTTAATTTGAAGAGGGAAAAAAAATCCAAAACATTAAATAATTTGGTCTGGAGAGGATAAAAAGAACAATGAATGACACAGAAAAGACAGAACAAAATCCAAATAAAGGAATGTAAATCCAAATAAAGTGATGTGAGAAGTGAAATACAAGATGTCTAAAACAAAATGCCTGTCCTCCAGGAACTGACACCTTCTTGGGATACATGTACATAACTAATTACAAAACAAGGCAAAGTCAAATAAGAGCTCTTCATGAAAATATCTAGAAAAAAGAATCATTAGGAGCAGGAAAGTGGGGGAGGGGAAGGATAAGCAGAGTTTTAATAAACCAGCCTAAAAATGTGATGAAGGTATGAACTACAGCAATAAAAACAGGAGGAAAAGGATGCATCTGAGTAGCAGGTACTATTGTAACGATAAGGCCCACAATAGGATATATTTGGACTAGAAAGTTTCTGGATAAAGAGACCTCTCCTCTCAGAAAAGCAAGAGCCTGGAGAAGTCATACAAAAGCCCTTTTTCTAAGGCAATCTATAAAGAAGAAATTAAAGGGAGGAGAAGATGGGACTCCAAATCTTTGAATTTTGTATCTTGACTGTTTAGCTCTGCTTAGAAAGCTCGGGGTGAGAGCACAGGGTGTTCACTCAACCTAGACCAATACATCTCTTATATTAGGACAGTTTGAAATGGTATGTATTAAAAAAACGTTAACTTTTAAATACCATAAGCCTCAAATATTATGGACAAAACTGCAGATGATGAAATATTTACGGATATATGGGTCTTTCAATATTTAAGCAAAAGAAATGTATATCTTTTAAAGCAGTTTTACTTTTAGAACAAATTGAAAGACTGTGACTTACTGCATACTTGACTCCCTCCAGAAATCTGTGGTGATGCTGAACATGCTGCAACTCATCTTCAGGGTTGGAAGCAGTATAGATCATGCCACAAGACTTACACATGGTGGCTCCAAAATGCTTCTGACCCGCGTCCTGTAATTGGGGGTGGGGGGGAGGAAGCCATCTCAACATATCACACATAGCTCTGCATTTAGTTCATGTAACCATCCATTCAAATTTCTCCTTATTTTCTTTCACGTGGCACAAGTGAAATACTAAATGAAAGTCTGGTTACATCCTCCTTCCCCTTCCCGCAAACAAAATGAAAAAGATGGATTTGTCTCTTGGAATGGACAGTGCAAAAAAAAAAAAAAAATCAAGATTCTTTAGTTAGACCCATAGTTCTAAAAAGGAATACGATTAAATCATAAAACTTATAGCTAAGAAGAACAAGGGAACTTCTTTAGTAAAGTCTTAAATGAGACCTAAAAAAAGCCTTATTTCAGAGGCAGGGCAAAAATTTCAGGACTTCTATGTTCATTATACAGTATTTATTTCCTTAAGTGTTTAGGAATATAAAAATCCTCTGCTCCAAGAGTTGATAAAATAATAAATATAATACATAATAAAAGTTAGGGAAAAGCAAAGATAAATTCATGAATAAAGAAAAGTCAGGAATATTCAATATCATGGCCTAGTAACTCCCATTCTACCTCCTAAGGCATTGCTTAATGCTACTAAAAATACCAGGTTCTGAACTGTCTAATACAGGTGCTGGCAAACTTTATCTGCAAAGAGCCAGACAGTAAGTATTTTAGGCTTTGCACACCACACATGGTTTGTCACATGTTCTTCTTTTTTCCCCAACCTTTTAAACGTAAAAGCCATTTTTAGCTCATGGCCCATGGTCCAGACTTGGACCACACCCCAAGTTTGCGAAACCCAGGTCTAATACAACATAGCTATTCTCATTAAATCTTTTTTTTTCATTTTTTTGGTTTTTATTAGTTTCAGGTGCACAAAACAAAGTAATAGTTAGACATTTATCATTTATATCCCTCACACAGTGATAACCCCCCTCCCCCCATCCATTATCCCTCTGACATCACACACAGCCATTACATTTCCCTCATTAAATCTTTTGTTGATCAGCAATAATCTTCCTTATCAGAATACAACTCACTCATCAGCATTAATGACTAGCATTGCCCGATACTATTGGTTTGAAAATATACTTGACTAGCTTTAAATGCTGCCACTACAACAAAGCTGGAATTTACAAAACTGAGAATGTCTATCACCTATGTTGACTATGCTTAAAAAACATGTCTGGCTGCATGTTCTGTATATAAGAGCCACGTATAGGAGAAGCTTTGTTTTAAATCTACTCACAATGATGAGCTGGTCTTTTGATTCTTTATTCGTATCTCTGGCGTTAGTACTTTTCTGTGCATTGATCTGTTTCAAGAAGTTAGAAGGTAGAATGGATCCCACAGAAGACTGTTCTTCAACTAGAGATCTTGAAATAGAAAGTTGATAAACATTATTCCATAATTTTAAATGTTGGGTGAATTACAGTGAAAAGAAAACTGATATGTATATAATATCTGCAGAGCACCTGGCAATTTTCAGTATTTTCTATGAGCTCTTTCCATCTCGGCATGCATGATCACAATCTCTTTATTTTTATCTTAGCAATTTTAACACTTTATCATATGTCTTTGTTTAAATGCCTGTCCTCCCCTTGATAGCAGGACCATGTATTATCTTCACATCTCTAAAAACTCGGTATAGTTCAGGCCAGCCCGGTGGCTCAGGTGGTTGGAGCACTTTGCTCCTAACACCGAGGTATTTGACCTTTTGGGTCCTATATAAAAAGCAATTTCCAATGACTCAATCAATAGTATCCTAATGTCTCCTTATGCTAAATTAGTTTACACACTTTTATCTAATTGCAGTAGATTTCAACCTTTACTCAACAGTCATGAAAGAAGACATAGATGAGAAAAGAGAAATGTGGGGGATAAAATAGGAACATGGCCTTTGAAGGGGGAAAGTTGCCCACCCAACCCACTCTCTGAGGTGATTTAAGGTGAGGAGTCCTAAGAGTAGGAGAACTTAGCTAGGAAGCACCTTACTCAGAACCTCTCATTATTTATCATCAAATGGGGGAGAAGAGCCAAAGCCATTAGGAAGATGTTCAGACTGTAGGAAACCTCTTTTACAGAGCTTACCACCTATCATGCTCTCATCAGCGCATGCCTCCTCTCAATCCCCCCGCCCCCTTAGCTTTGACCAGGATAGTGGTAGCTTCTGCTGGGATTTGTAATAGCATTAAGTGCTGCAAGTTACTTAAGCCTGTGGCCAGTTTCCTTATCTATAAAATGGGGGTAATAACGGTACCTACATCATAAGGTCGTAAATGCTCTTTAACATTAACTATCACTAATATGCCCAGCAAAGGCAATATAGCCTAATGGGCTTTGATTTAGATATGGATTCTAGTCTTGGCTCTGTCACCTAATAGCTATGCAACTGTGGCTGAATTACTAAGTTTCTTCAGCTAAAAATGGAATTGATTTAAAATGCTTGAGGAATTACAGTGAAAACCGATATATATATGACACTTGAATTGAACCTACCTTCTTGGTTGTTGTGAGGATTAAGTGAGATAATGGATATAAACTACTTGTTACCGGTCAGGTTCTGCATAAAAATGTTAGCAATTATTATTAATGAAGTCCATAAAGATCTGCCTCTTCTCTCAACTCTTGGGTTGCGATGAAGTTTCTATGACAGCGTCTGATTTCACTCCTATTCTTAATATCCCCTTAGTGGGGAAGAACAAAATGCTTCCCGAATTAAATAGTATAAGAAAGAAAGAGACCCATAGAACTCATAATTAATAATCGTAAGAGCAATGCCTACCTTTTTGTATTGACTGAAGATGCACTGAAGATGGGATAGACAATGGACTTAGGAGAAACTGGTAGGGGAAAAAAAATTACAATAATTTGTATAACAAAATAAACTCAAAGCTTTATATCTTAAGAGTTTTTAAAGGCTAATTAAGACCAAAATACTCACATCACTTGACTTCAAGACTTAACAGTGATCAAGACAATATGGTATTGGCAAAAAGATAGACAAATTGAGCAAGGAACAAAATAGAGCCCAGAAACAGACCCACGGAAATATAGTCAACTGATTTTTGATAAAGAGGCAAAGGTAATGGAGGTAATAAATGGATATAAAAGGTAACAGAGCTCATTCTCTAGAAAGTAGACCAAGATAAGTGCGAGTCTGATCTGCTATGGGTAAGTTACTTAACCTAAGTCTCTTTCCTCATCTATAAAATGGACATACAAACCTATTTCCTACGGTGGTTGTGAGAATTAAATGATAAACTATAGTCATCAAGTAAAAAACTTTTACCATTTATATACTACCTTCATTTTTTGCCATTTTTTCAGATTTTGCCATATCCTTATACCATCTGTATTATTTTTTATTCACTACATATTTTTCTTTAAATAGATTTGACAATATACTGAAATAAATTAATTTTAAAAGAAAAATTTTTCACTACTACAAATAGAAAGGCATTATTTTTGTTAGATGTTTTATTATACCAGTGATAGCACAACCCATGGGAAACATAATGGCATACTGGATACTTAGCCCTGCCTGGTACGTATTTACTACCCAGTAAATACTAGTTATTATCATTACGAACAATCATTTTATACATATGTATGCACATATATATAATTATATATGTACACAAATTAGATCCTCCTAAGGGCTATGTTCCAGATTACGCTTTTAGTTTTATCTTTTTTGTTTTCTTCCTATGAGCTACAGTTTCTCACTATAGTCAGTATTCTACCTGTAGAATTTTAATTTATTTCCACATTTAAAGATATAACTAACAAGGTAAAGTTACCAAGAATCTGATTGGTAAGTAGAATGTTAATTAACCTCTATTTATTCAGTTTAGTAAATACTATTTAATTGAATAATGACATCATAAGTTAGAAATAGAATTTCAGAACTCAGAGGAATTTAAAAATTAAGACTAACTCTTTACTTGAGCGATCTCATCCCTAGATCACAGTTAATTAGTGGCATACTTAGATAAACCACCAAGGTTCCTGATGCCCCGTCCAGTGTCCTTTCTATGGCTTAGCAAATTCTGCTTAGATTGGGGCTTTGATCCAAAATTTGTAACATAAATTGTGTTTAGTCCTTTCTATTATTTTGGGTAAAAGGTAGGTATGGTAGGTATGATGAGAACGCCTAGCTCTAGGGACCTTAAGTAACTTGTCCATATCCCACAGACCAATGAAATACCAGTATTTTGTCTTCAGTTTCAGCCTAAGTTCTCCTTGTCTCCTCCTTTTCAAAATGCATTTCATTGTTTATCATAGAGAACAGTGTCAAGAGAAACACAAAGATACAAGCACAGGCACAGATACCTAATATAAAAAAAAAAACCCCAAATATTATTATGTATATGATTTTATATTGACATGTGTCACGAAGCACTATTGTAAGTAAATGAACTTATTTTGAGAAAGATGTTTTCTCTTACTTACCTGCCTTGTTCTCATTGTGAGAATCTTCTGAAGGAAAACACTTATTTTCATCAGGTTTATGTTCCCTTGAACAAACTACTCCACTTGAGGAATCCTGATAATGAACAGGCAAAATTAAAGAAAACCTATAATTTTTGTTTTCTATTTAGTGAATGAATTCTAATAGATGTTTCTAAAACAAAATGTCTATATTACGAATTACATTTTATAATGTGATTTTTAAATCCTTAATTTTCAGCCTATTTTAAGGAAAATTTCCCCTATATTTACTAAATGTATATAACCTTTTAAAAGACAGGGTGTGCATATTTAAATCTGCAATTCGTTATCCTAAAAAAAAATGTACTATAATTCCTGATAAAGATGGTAGAATAGAGATGATAGAACATCCCTTATATAATAATACATTGGAAACAAAAGTTAGTGAAAATAGCAAACATTTCCTCAGTAGCCACCAAACCAGAGAGGAACAACCTTTTGTCATAAGCTTTAAAAACAGGCAGTCACAGGAAGAAAAAGAACATTCTGGAGTAGCTGGAGAGGCTTCTAACTCCCACTTTTGGGGTAGTAGCTGGGAAGTGAAAAAAGCAAAGTAGAAAAAAATTCTAACAAATTTCACTAGCACTACTCATTTGGTGAGACTTAAGAGAATATAGAGCTTGAAGGAAAATGAAAAAAACTTTTGACTAAAGTAAAACTCCTACTTAAGACCACAATATCTCAGTAGAGCTGAGACAACCCATCAGTGCCATTTCTCAGGGCTCCATAATGAATGGGGGAAAGGTTATATACCCAATAATGAAAATAGGATTCACCTTTAGCTAGTAGAGGTGAACACTAGTAGTGGGTATTTCACAAAATCTTGAGAGAAGAACTTAGTTCCACAAATTTAAGATGCACAAGAGCCCAGCTTCTCAGACTACTGAAAAACAGAACTCAATAAGCTGCCTCTTAAAATGAAGCTCAGAAAATACGGCAGTAAAGAGAGTTGCAGAGAATTCGTCATGTCACTGTTATCAAGGCTGTATCCTCATTACCAAATCGATAATGGAGAATACTAATCAGGAGAAGGCTGGATGGAATTGCAGACCACCCCCCCGCCCTAATACACACACTTTTTTTGCTGGGTTGAGAATAGTTTTAGCTTGAGTTGTGCTCCAATTTTTTTTTAAAAAATTGACGTACATTTATATATAGTGAAATGCAAAGATATAAAGTTTTGATATAAAGATATAAAGGTCTGATGAATTTTGATAAACTTATGTACCCATGTAACCAAAACCCAAAATCCCTATCAAGATATAGGAGTTATTTTGGGCAGAAATAATATGAATTAGTAGAATTAGATTGTCATGGCTTAGCCAGCAAGAACATGTTCCATTTAACAATATACTTGGCAATACTTGATGAACAGGAAAAGACATGTATAGTGGGGATTGCTAACTTAAATGCCTATGAGGGCAGCAGGTAAGTAAAATTAATAGCAAAACTAAAATTAATAGCAACATAGTAAAATTAATAGCAAAACTGATCTAAATACATATACATACGCTGATTTAGTGGAGGGAAATGAAGAGCCCATACCTGTCAAATGGTAGCCTGATATTGTCCGCAAAGATTATTACCATGCGGGAACAAGGGCTTAGCTTTGCCAGACCTCAATTTTTCATGTAACACCAGATATCTGTTATATTACATTCCAAAAAAAAAAAAAATGCTGGCTCAAAAAATTTTAAACATTATGTAGGCCAAGCAAAACATTCATGGGCTGGACTTGGTTCCCTGGCCACAAGTTTATAATCTTTGCCACTGAGATTTGAAATTTGGGTGAGTACAAAAGGTATGAATTGGGATTGAATTTGAGAGGAAGCAATGAAGAAAACAATGAGAGGAGGTGGGTGAGGAGAGAAAAGACTATAAAGAATTGGAATTGCACAATATGTGTTTCATTGTACTGGGCACTGTGTGAAAACCTATCATTTCTCCAGCTGCAAAGATTGTGGGGAGTATAAATAAGACACCACAGACATAGAAGCCCCAAACCAGAAGACAGCCTTTCTTAAAGCCTACTGCCTCAATTGCTTTCTGTTCCTAGCTACCTTAAAACAAAACAAAAAAACCTTTCTCTGATGAGATTACTGATAGGTAGTTCAACAACAGAAGGTGTATGCAGACCTGTATCGTTTATTATGATAACCACAAGTCACAAGCAGCTAATGAGAATTTATAAGAATTGGCTAGTCCCAACTGAGACATACTGAAGTGAAAATAAACATGGATTTCATGAACTTAGCATAAAAAAATGTAAAATAACTCATTAATAACTTTTTATCCTGATTACATTAAATGGTAACACTTAAAAATATATAGCGTTAGGGCCGGCCCAGTGGCTCAGGTGGTTAGAGCTCCGTGCTCCTAATTCCCAAGGCTGCCGTTTTGATTCCCACATGGGCCAGCGGGCTCTCAACCACAAGGTTGACGGTCCCTTAAGGGATGGTGGGCTGTGCCCCCTGCAACTAAAGATTGAACAGGGCACCTTGAGCTGAGCTGCCGCTGAGCCATCTCAGTTGGTTGGAGTGCGTCCTCTCAACCACAAGGTTGCCAGTTTCGACTCCTGCAAGGGATGGTGGGCTGTGCCCCCTGCAACTAGAAAATGGCAACTGGACCTGGAGCTGAGCTGCGCCCTCCACAACTAAGACTGAAAGGACAACAACTTGAAGCTGAACTAAGATTGAAAGGTGAACTAAGATTGAAAGGACAACTTGACTTGGAAAAAAAAGTCCTGGAAGTACACACTGTTCCCCAATAAAGTCCTGTTCTCCTTCCCCAATAAAGTCTTTAAAAAAAAAAGAAAAAAAAAAAATATATATATATAGAGAGAGAGAGAGAGAGAACGAGAGAGAGAGTTAAACTTTTTATAAATTTTTTTTTAATGTAACCACTAGAAAATTTTAAATTATATGTGGTTGGCATTCTATTTCTATCGGACAGCCCTAGACTAGGCTAGCTGTGTTAAATTGATGAACAAAATCAAAAAAGCACAGAATAGCAACCATGAAAACATACTACATAAAATAAACAAAAACCCAACTATATGTTAGCAGTGATCTTCTCCAAGTAGTGGGTTTACAGAAGATATACTTTTTATACTTTCTGCATTCTCTAAGTTTTCTAGAATAACCTAGTACTTTAAATAATAAGCTGAAACAAACAAAAAAACAATATGCTCATACTCTGGAAATCTACTACCTGAATTTCGTTATTTCTACTTCCTAAAAACAGTGACTACCAAATAAGAGTTAAGCTTCTCTGGACTTTAGTCATGAGGGAATTTAATAAAATGTATATCTCCATGACAAGAAAATGCTGGTATTTTTCCTTAAGCCAAGAAGGGGAGAAAAGTCCCATCTTTCCACCCTGCCTCTAAATTCTTTATAGTGATTAAACTATACTATTTACTTTCATAAAAGCAGTCCTTCAGGCTGCAAAGAAAATTTTGTTCAACTATGTTATATATAGATATAGATACATAATGTATACTGATGTTTTGTTATATAGCCAACTTATTATAGTTTTAAAGGTAATATATTTAGTTTTCTTTACCTTTATTACTTTCTCTTCATTTTTATATCTTGTACCCAGCAGCTCAATGTTCAGATTTTCTAGTAACATGCACTTTGACACTTGCCTTGTCTCAAAATTTTTTATTTCAGTGACAGTGTCTACATTAAAATCTTCAATCATTTCTGATGTATTCTGTTGGGTGAGTCCCAGCAATGGCTTATTTTCCAGAGACAACTTTTTAAGAGAGGATTTTTTCCTACTAACAAAAAATGCTGCTCCACCCTGGAGTGTTACTTGTGGTTTGACTTTTTTGCTTAGAACTCGAGGAGCATTCAGATTATTTTCAGCTGAATAACAATTGTTCTCTTTCTCTACAATTGGTTTATAGACCACTCGGTTTTGCTTGGAATCTTGAGAATTCTTTGATACAGGCTTGATGCACTTATAACTCGATCGACACTTAGTTAAATTCTTCTGTGGTTTTTTGTTCATCTTCTTGGAGTGGATTGGTTTTCCCTGAATTTTTTTTGTCATACTAGGAAAAGACTTATCTTCATTATTAGTTTGTAGACAAACAGATCTACTTTCTCTTATCATCTTTCTTTCCAATGGATTGAGGTAACACTTATTTTTGTTGTAAAAAGATACAGTAGACACAGCAGATTTAAAAGGCAAACCTTGATTTGCAGATGGTAATCTATTTTTTTTAGTGGTTTTGAGTGGACTTGAAATGAGATGGCCTTGTTGAGGGCAATGCACCTTTGCTTCATTTTTATCACTGCTTCGACAAATGTGCTTTTTACTAGATGATGAAGGTATATTTTCAGTAAAGTCCAAAATTAATTTCTTTGATGGAATGTCTGATAACAGGCTATGAAAAGAAAAAGTTTGTTGATAAGTATTGCTATTTTACTTCAATTTTTATTTCAATCTACTGCCAAATAAAAAACAACTTAGATCATACTAAAAACAATGCATCCTCTTCACCAAACATCCAACCATACACGTTAGCTATTAGTTTAACAGTAGTATTCTCAAATACTATTTTTTACTAAACAAGCATTCAGATATTTTTCAAAAGTAAGATACCGTTTGTGAAAACACTGTTTATAAAGGAGCTTTGATATGCATGTATATGGATATGTGTGAGTGTGTATTTTAAAACCTATTTCTAAGTCTTGGGCATATACAAATTATTGCTCACGTACTTTGCTCCAGTGGCTACAAGTCCCCTAAAATGATTAATTCTATGTAATTAGGGCCTGTTCTGTGGGGAGTCATTTATATCTGGCATGACATGTAGTAAGCACTAAGTACACAGACTTTCTGGGATTGCTTATAGGTGAGCATCTACTGTATGCAAAACTCTATGTCAAATATTATGTAAGAGAGCAGAAAGGCGCAGCAAAGTAATAAAAGATTTGAGATACATTTTGAACCCATAGAAAACAGCTTTCTCTGATTCTCTTCAAAAGCATTAATTAATTAGGAAAGCTTACAATATTTCCAGATTATAATTAGAATATAAAATGTTACTATAGCCACAAGGAGTGGGCAAGTGAAAGAATGGAAATTTTAGGAGATAGACGAGAGAAGGTAAAAAGGTAAATTTTTCTTTTTTAAGGTTTTCTCTCCATAGGATGAGACTCACCTGTCACAATTCAAAGAATCCTGCTTCCTTTTCCTTGGCTTAAAAGCTGACATCTTCTTAACTGAACTCCTGAAAGCAACAGGACAATTAGAAGAACCAAATTCATCCAATGTTTACAAAAATCACTATATCAAAATTACGCTTTCAAAGTCTAAAAAGTCTTCAGATGGGTGACAGTCCATTAAAGACTCAAAAGAAAGTTTGTTTTTTTAAAAAAGCAAACCATTTTAATAAAAATTCAAACTATAAAGGGAAAAAAGGGAAAAACAGTACATTACAGTAGCAATTAAGAACAGGAAATAAAGGCAGGGACAGTACATACGTTTCAAGCTGGAAAATGATCCTACCAAGAAGTATTTTTTATCCCACTGCAGGGGCACACGTCCCCCTCTAATTAGCCTGATTAATTCATACCAAGTTTAAACACTTACGTTCTGGAGCTCCTTTCTCACCACTGCCCTCACGCCATCCTTCCTACTGTTAGGTGCTACCCTATGCTTCCATTCCACCCTCGCTTCCTAATAATCCAATTAACACATTTTCTTGTTGGTTTAACTGTTTCTCAAGAGCATGTATGTCCAGTGAAGGCAGAGAATGATCCTAATTTTTTCATTCGAGTCCAGCAAGAAACCGGGTTAAGCAGCATACTCCTCTCCCATTTTACTAGCCGAGGAGCCTGAGCAAGCCGCTTGTTTCCTTTATAAAATACCCTGACCTCCTAAGGCTGCTGAAAATAAACGATCATGCACCTTAACTCTCAGGTAGATGATATGTTGCTCATTAAAAGTTTTCCCTTCCTTTTTCTTTGGATTAGGTATATTTTTAAAAATTACACAAGCGTGATTTTGAAGTTAAACAGAAAGACCAGGGACTCTGGGAATTAATGTCGAGCTGCGGCTTAAAAAAGAACCTTCCTTCTAAGGCTGAATAAGGAAAGGTATGCCTTTCAGGGCAAAAAAAAAAAAAAACAAAAAAAAAACACAAGAAAATTCTGGGGTAAAGAAGATGGAAACCCTTTGACCTGGAAGTGCGGAGAACAGGTTGGTGGCTTTGGGCTCAAGCCGCCAACGCGCCAAGCCCAGAGCAAACGCTTCTTTTCCCTTGACATTCACCTCTACGTTCTAGTACTGAATCTCCCGTTATCCTCCGTCTCCCACCGTACGCCTCAGCCCTCTGCAGCAATTACCTGCACCTCAGAGCCAGCAACCCCTTCTCTGCCTAGCCAGTTGCTCCGCCACTGTATTCAAATTATTGCGCGCCAGTCAAGGCTGAAGCCCCTGCCTTCTGATTCGCCGCTTTTCAGCGCTTCCAGAAGCTCCCTCTGTGATTGGTCACGCTTTGTTCTTTGCCCCACCCACCCGGGAGGGGGTCTCCAAGATTCTCCCGCCATTGGGAGGCGAAACGCTGTTTTGGAGAAACCATGCCTTCCACAATCCCTTGCGGCGGCGCCGGGCTCCATGCCCCAGGCCTCGTTTAGGTGCATTCTGGGAAGTGTAGTTTTGGGTAGAATAAAGCTTCTTGAACGTTCCGGGGTCACTTGGCGTTAAGATATTTTTGTAAAATAGCCTACTGGAGATTCTCGAGGCAGTTATATTTCACGTTTGAAGCTTTAGCGTTAAACTTTTTTATACGTTAGGTTTCTAGCTAATTTTTATTTTTATTTTTAAAGATTAAATCGTGGTGCTAATATCCGGTACGTACTGGGCTTTCTTACATGCTTTACGTGTTTTAGTTCATTTACTTCTCACCACAATCTATGCGATAAGTAGTATCCTTCCCATTTTGCAGAGAATAAAACTGAGGGCTTGGAAACAATTACTGTTCCTAGGACCCAGCTAGGTTCTTGCATGCGGAGCGGGGAGGTTCCTAAAGCACTCACTGGTTGTTACCGACTGTTACTATCTTTGGGTCACCAGCTCTTGGTACCCTCTCTGGCACATTTTCAGTTCTAAATAAATTGAAGTGATGCACGGTCAGAATGACCTAAGGGAAACAGGTCAGAGCTGAGTGCAGTGCGAGCTTTACAGGACTAAGATTATCACCACCGTACAGCGGGAGGATCTCTGAGGTTCACAGCGTTGGGATCTGCCCGATCTCACGGGTAACAGACGGCAGATCTTAGATTTAAACGTACAACAGTATGAGCCCAAATCCCAGAGGCATATTGCTTTCGGCGAATACCACCAACAGCTCACTTGAGTGCTATGTTCTAAATCCTTTATACCTATTTACTTAACCTTAGTAGAATAATCTATGAATTAGCGGCTCTATTCGTCTTAATTTTGCAGATGAGGTGAATGAAGCACAGAACGTTCCCAAATGTGTGCCTTCCACGTGGTGGAACTAGAATGAAAAGCGCGGAGGAATTGGGGTTCATTCAAAATGTAATAAGCTCCTATGAAGTTTCAAGTACCGAAATTCACGCAGTGAACACCTCGCTGTGAAAAAGGCATGTTGTTTCTGCTCTCAGGGCAAGCAGAGAAAACCAATAGAGAAGCCGCAAGACTTGACCGCCCAATGGGTGGGATTTCTGAAAATACAGTCAGCCAATGGCATTTTTCTCCTAAGAAGATGGCGTTCCCCCGCTACGTTTTCCCACCAGCGGTCTTGGCACCTTCCTCTTTGCCTTGAAACACCCTCGTCCGCCAACATACAACTCGCCAAGATTAAAGATGGCGCCGACGGGCCCACGTTATGACGCGACCCAACGTCCACCGGAAGTGCGTGAGAGTTCCGGGGAACCGGCATCCTCTGCGCCTTTAGGAGCCGAACTTCGACAGTTGGTTGCTGCTGCTCCACGCTGGAGTCACTGCGCTGCCGCCGGGATCATGGTGTTCTACTTCACCAGCAGCAGCGGTGAGTGGGCGCCACGACCCTCGGTGTCCCTTCTTGTTAGGGTGTCACCGAAGCCGGGCCCCCCCCCAGGCCGCCGCGGAGCCTGACCTTGTTCTAAAGCTCCTCGGCGGTGGGTGTTCGTTCTTGTAGACTCCGAGCGCGCCCTAGTCAGGGCCTGAAGGACGTAGAGGGGCCGCCCGCCTGCGTTGTTTGCATCTGGGAGCTGTTCCCTTCCCTTAGTCCGAGAGACCTTCCGTCGTTACGTGGAATCGGGAGTTGGTGGGCTTCTTCACGCTCCCGTTTGAAGCCCCGCCACCTCCGGCCTTTATTCTGGCTCAGTCCTACTAATTGTCCACTTTGAGAAAGAAAAGACACTTGCCAGCAGTTCTGCCTTACAGGAAGTGCGCCTTGTCCTTACAGGAAAGGGTTCTCGGGCCTGGGACGCAACAGAACGCAATTGAGAGGCCCTGGAATGACGGTATAGCCGCTCACTGGGCAGAATTGATGGCCCAGATCTTGAAAAGTGACATACAAGGTTTCTGATTTGTCGCTGGCAGTCCAGGAGAAGGTGCTTTTACTTCCCAGGAAATGCTGTGTCTGAAATCCCGTTTCTCTGCTGACGTTGCTCCTTTCGCTAGAATCAACCCCCCGTTAACTGCTGCACCCTTAAGGACAGCTCTGCCTTATCTTTTCCAAATGCCTCTTTCCGACCCAGCTCTGACCCAGAGGTTGCTTAGGTCACCTCTTCCGGGACCCTCGTAACACCCTTTGTACCTGTGACGTAGCGCTTACCGAATGGTCTTAAACGCGGTCCGCTTGAGCGAGAGTGGAAGCCCTTTGAGGGCAGGGACGGGATGTCCTTGTGTCCTTAGCGCAGTGCCTGGCTCACCATATTGTTACTCAGTGCATGCTTGTTGAATGAATGAATGGTATGTTTTGACGTACTCATAGCACACTGTTAAATTACTATCTCTGTTTGCTTGTTCGAGTCGAGGTTTAAGTGAAACGAGCTCCGTGTTGTTTGTGTGGGATTGAATGAGGTAGTGCTCTCTCTTCAGAGATGAGAACATTGAGGCCCACAGAGGTTGTGATTCACACGCCCCCTCGCGTCCTCCTCCACGCTGTCACCTCGCATCGTTTTTCTCAGATTACACTTCCACGTGTACCATGTGCTATTTCTCTGCCTCAATGGATTTGGTTTGTCTTACCCATATTATTTAAATTATTAGGAAAAAAATTCATACCGGCCTGAAATAGCATTATAAGCCCCTGATAGCGTTTTCAATCCTTCCTCTGTTCTGCTCTCTCTGTCATAAGTTGAGCATCTCTTTCATACAAGTCTCCCACAACATAGATACCCATACATGCCCAAAATGGAATAAAAATTTCAGGCAGGGTAGATAAGTACGAAATGTATTTTATGCAAGCTGCTTTATTCGCCTGAAATCTATTCTAAATTCTTTGAGACCTAGTCATGCATACACAGGTGTCCTTAATAGATACAGTGCTTCCACAGATTTATGGATCGTGTTTTTCTCATTGACTTCCGTTATAACATCAGAACTGCTTCCTTTTGGAAAAATATTTAACTTCTAAGTTTAATAAAACTGCCCTTGTGCAGCAAATCTTTAAAAATTGCAAAGTTAATGGAAAAATGATAACTTTTCCAGTAAAATAGTAGAACTGCTTATTCCAATACAGAACAACTTGAACATACAGTATCTTCAGGAAATGACTTCGTATAGCTAGCCAAGCTTTTCAACCGTTACTGCATAAAAACTTTTTTTTAAAAATGGGAAGAACATCTCAATAGGAAATTTTTTACTTTTCCTTTTGTTTTAAGATTAGTATCTCTGACTAAAATCTGTTCAATTTTATTCTTTTGTGCTTTCTTATAGTGAAATAATGAAACATTAGCCTTATTGTATTTCCAGTGTCAAGTTCAAGACCATGTGATTTATGGACCCACAAAATACCTGCACTAGGCTCATTAAGGCCACTTGTACTTTTAATAGCATCTATCTTAAGATAGATGTTCTGTAAATTATGAAATTACAGCACCTCTAAAGTTCGGTTGGTTGCGACACCTGAATCAGGTATCTTCAAGATGACTAGTTCCTATACTAATCAACCATCTTATTTGAGTGAGAATAACAAAACTACTAGAATATTTAAAATTTTTTTTCCTTTATCCCTTTAACATGGACAGGAGCTTAATTCAGACTTCTTGCTCAGCAATTCATGCTCTTTATTTTTAATTTTCTGTTTTGGCATAATTTTGGTCTTTCAGAAAAGTTACAATAATAGTAAAAATTTCCTTTTATCCTTCTCCCAGACTCCACATATTCTAACATGTTACATTTACCTTATCTCTTTTCCCCCCTTTTTTTCTTTCTTCATCTCTCTCTGTCTCTTTCTACACACACACACACAGTCATGCACAGTATTTTCCCCTGAACTGTTAGTAAGTTGCAATTTACACATAAATATTTATTATTTTCCTGAAACCAAGGGTATTCTTATTAAAAGATATTTTTCATTTTTGAAACTAGGAAATTAATATTGCAAAATACAATTATCTAATCAGCTTTTACTCAGTTTTCACCACTGTTCTAATGTATTTACAACAAAGGAAAATTACAAATCATTGCATTCACTTGTCATTCATTACTCTTTGGCCTCTTCTACTCTGGAGTAATTGCTCAGTCTTTGTCTTTCATAACACTGTTAGTTGAATTATTTTGTAGAATGCCCTCAGTTTGGGTTTGTAGAAGTTATGTTCTTACCTCATTTTATAGATCAACCATTCAAATCGCTTGTCATTCTCTTGGCTATAATTTAGATAGCTTGGCCTGCACAGAGACAATTTTATTTTAATCATTTAAAAAATTTCTGATTACAAAAACTATTTCGTAAGCAAGCTACTTAATGTGACTATTGTTAACGTATGTATATCCTTCCATACATGTAAAGAAAATGGGAGCATATATTAGAAATGTATATGTAAACATGTATATATGCATACACAATTATATATTCATTTATTTTTTTACAAATTGAATCTCACTGTATATAGATTCATAAAAATACTATCCTGCTATTTAATTTCTTTACCTATCCTTTTCTTTTTAATGGGTGCATGGTACTTTGTGGATGTTCTGTAATGTGATTGATTAACCAGTCTTAATTAGTGTTTAGGTTGTAAAAAGAACATCATTGCTTGATGGAGTGGTTAATTGGTAAGATATACTCCTAGTGGTGACATTATATACACATACACACTATTAACAGGTTGTGCAGAGAGAATCTGAAGCACGTTTTACTTTTATTCCTGTACTTCTGGCATTTGTTATGTGCTGTGCTAAGGCCTTTATCAAGCTAATACAATGCTCAATTACAGATAAGTATTTCTGTCAACTAGTCCAACGTTCTCTCCTTTCAAGTCATTTCTCAACTACTTTTAAGTGATTATGGACTGTAGTTCGCAGTTTTCCCTCCCTACAGCAACCATAATTGATAAGGAGCTTCTCCTTACTAAAAGTACGGTCAGTCGTGAATTTAAGAATGTAGATGAAAGAGTGCTTCTCACTAGCCTTCAGAGGTCACCTGTGGTAGTTCTGTACTCTGGAGCGACAGCCAACAGACTGTCCAACCCAACCTGACACCTATCTGTCAGCCTTTGTAGACTGCGGGCTCAGTGATTGTTCGTGAGTTTACATCCAAATGAGGGCCAAAGAAGTTTTTGTGGACTAGCTGGGAAACCCAGTACCCAGTTAGAATTTCAATTAGGAAACTTAACTTTTTGTTTGACTTCAGGTGGAGGATGCCCACATGGAAACATACTAGCTCAGTAAGCAAATGTCATTCCTTAGGTCAGCCATACCCAGAATATTTAGTCTGATTTAGGGTATGGTTCCTAACGCTGACTTCACCTTACAATCACTTGGAGATCTTTAAAAAAAATACACACCAATGCCCACCTCCCAGAGATTTGTGTTTGGTTTGTCTTAGGTGGAGCTGCGCATAATTAGGTGATTCTAATATGTAATCAGGGTTCAGAGTCACTGATTTAGAAAACATTTGAGGGCCATGTTTCCCCGAATGGGATAGGCAGCCCAATTATAATTTGCAGCACACCTGCAATATAACTAATACTAAATAAAATTATGAAATATAAAACTTGGCTAAATATAGACACCTATTTTTAGGTGGTGATGGTGAAGGTTTTTAAAAACTTCTTTTGAAGAAGTCAAAAACTAGAGGACTGAACTGGAATTGCGTTAAACTATATATATCCCTGAGAAAGTAGGACAAGAGCAGTTTTTAAAGGGTCAGTAAACATTTCCTGTTTGGGCCAGATAGTAAATATTTTAGACTTTGTGAGCCACATGCAGTATAGATTATTTGTTTTGCTTTTTCCAACCTGTTAAAAATGTAAAAATTATTCTTAGTTTTAGGGCTGTCCAAAAACAGCTGGATTTGGCCGACGGCCATGTGTTGCCAAGCCCCAATCTAAGCATTTGTCACTTGTTTTTCCTATGAAATGGTTTCGTTGATGATAAAGTTATCTAACTACTTTTTGTTTTTGTTTTGTCTTAGTTAACTCAGCTGCTTACACTATTTACATGGGAAAAGATAAATATGAAAGTAAGTTTTCAAAAGCATTTGATTTTGAAATTTCCAGCTGGTAAGTATTAATTGCCTGTTTCCCCCTTGGTTTGTTGGGTGTTAGTTTTCGACTAACTACTAAGTAACCCATTATAAAGAACTCCAGAGGATTAACTTTCCTAGAATTTAGTTTAGCAAATAATATTTGAGCTAATTTGATTGCCTGTTGCTCATTAGTAACTTTATAAAGAGTTTTGTGATATCATTTGATTCAGGGTGATATGAGTGAGGGTTAACCTAGATCAAACAAAAATAAGCTGCAACTTGGACTTTGAAAAGATCATTTTCTGTACATTTTTACCACTTTTAAGATTAGTGGAAACAACATACCTATTGTTTTTTCTGAGGCTAAAGATGGCTCTTTTTAAGTCATGAAATAAATGTTAACAGTTTTTATCTAATTTTGTTGACCACTCTTTTCAGAATGAAATACATTATTTCATACCGTACACATTCATATAACTAAAACAAAAATTTACCAAAAAACTATATATTATTTGTTATGCCCTCTATTTTCTTTTCTGTTTTATTTCATTTTTAAAAAGTTAGTCTCAACCTGCTAAATTAATTTTTGACCCACTAATGAATTTGACCTGAAGTTTAAAAGAAAAACATTGCTTGAGGGGGTAAACTTTTTTGACTGCACGAGTGGAAAGGGGGATGACAGTGAATTTTAGCTTTCTTAATCAAGAGAGCAGTGAGTTGACAGCACCCACCCTTAGTCTGGGGAACACTGAGGTGAGGGAGGAAAGACCTGCAACAAGGGCACTTGGAGAAAATGACAGAGTTACTCTTTTTGAAGCTTGGAAAACACAGCTGATCTTCTCACGGGGTAATGTAATGTTTTGGAAAAGACAGCTCTTACATCAGGCCAATCTGGGTTAAAAATCCCAGCTCTTTAGCAAACTAGCTATAGTTACCTAACCTCTTTGAACCTCAGATTTCTTAGCTGTAAGAAGAGAATCATGGGATGATATCTACCTTGCAGGGTTGTGAAGGTTAATGAAAGCGCCTGAGTAAAGTGCCTGGGCCATCGTGGGCACTCATTAAGTAGTAAAGTAGTAGTTACCATCACTGGAGCTTCTTTAGTTCCCCAAAGCCACCCCTCCTCCCTTCTCTGGGAGCACGCCAGCGCTGGATGACTCTGCCTCAGTAGTCTGAGAGCTGGCTAATTCACTAGTCACTTTTCTTTAACCTCCCGGTATTGCTTTTTTTTTTTTCTAAAACCATGAGTGTTCTAGATGCAGTTTGAAACTGACAACAGTTTAAACTTGATCCTTTAAAAGGCAAGTATAACATTCTCTGGTATGAGACATTTGACATTGATGAAATAAATAAGGCCAAAAATTAAAAGATGTCCAAGAGCAGTGGATAGTTATATAGTTAGTATATTATGTTCTTATATATAAAATGTAACATATATGTGACATCATAATGTGATGTATAATATAGTTAGTATATATAGTAATATAGTTAGTATATAGTTAGTATATATAACAGTTATATAGTTAGCATATTATGTTCTTATATATAAAATGTAACATGTGACATCATAATGTGAAGTATAATAGTTACATAAATATAAATCAGATCTGTATAAACCAGTTATTACCTTGCTACAAGACTGGTTGCTATAAAGCAAAATCAGTATAAGCAAGACTATCACATCCTAGGCAACAGAAAAAAACAAAAACAACAGAATAAAGGAACTCATTTTAAAACAGTTTTTCCTTATAATGAATTTATGACATTGGCTCTGGGTGTGACTTAATGGAGAAGCTGTTTGCATTAACACTTGAATTTTATTTCTCCTAGTAACCTATAAATTGCCATAGGTGATTTGTGTTTTTCTCATCGCCCCCTCCTGATGAATGCAGCTGAGGAAAGGATGCTACTACCGTCCTGTATTACACTGAGCAGGAAGGCACAGTTGCAAGAGCCCTTAGATGGATCCAAACCGGACCAAATCTCCTTTTCTTTGTACCAATGAAGGGTGCACGCCCAAGACTAAGGTTACTGAGAAGTGCCTAGAGCAAGCTGCAATGTGTTGTGCAGGTTTTGCCCTGTGCAGCTCTGGGGAAGGGGCTTTATATATTTCTTACAGTGAAGAGCTGCCTTGATACTGGTTCACGCTGATGGGTTCCCAATGGTGCTGACCTAAGGCAGCTGTGCCAGTGACTCTCCTGCCATGTCTCTTTTCCTTCCATTTTAGTTTAGTGTGTTGGGTCTGTCTGTGTGGGCCTATGTGCTAGCCGCTGTGAGTGTCCAAAGGGGAAGATTGAGTCTGTGCTTTCACAGTGTTCAGTGGAGGCACACACAAAAACAAGTGTGGATAAATTTTGCTGTGCACCTCAAAATGCTCTAAAGAGTAAATGTCTGTTACAAAAATATTGGCAAAATATATTAATATTAATAGCTACAGAAATAGAGGGGGCTGAGAGAAGAAATGTGATTAGGGAGAGCCGAGAAGGCTTTCTATAGAAGTGGGTTTGGATATGCTAGATTGTGGAATTCTTTAAGTGTCCCCTGTAGGAATTTATATCTACAAAGGTAAATCTAGGATTACATCTACATATGTAAATTTAGATTCTGCCTAGAGTCCCCAGGAGTAGTGTTGCGCTGTCATTAAGATATATGTAGAAAAAAAAAATCTACGTATAGAACACTTTTTCCCCAGGAAAACTCTTGGAGTCATTTGGAGGCATCAGCTTTCCTACTCTGCTTTGTAAGAAAAGTATAACATTATTAAAGCAGACGGTTCTCTAATGCTCCTAACACAGGCTGTCTGTAATAGCCTTGAGGACTTCAGACTAAGGGCTGGGTGGAATATAAATGAAATTTAAATTGAATTATTTACTTTCACTAAAAAGCTTTCAGGTGTATTCTTTTTATTACCCAGCAGATGTCACTAGGGATCCAAACATTGCCTGACTGAGAAAGAGGTTTTTATATTTCTCTCTACTTTTTCTGATTACCTGTTGGCTATTAGCTCAGCTGCCTACTTAAGCTAGTAGAAAGCCCTTCAGAAAACTCATGGTGTCTACAGTTGCTAAGTGTACCCTCATTTAAGGATTATCAACTTCTTGGTTTTGGGAAAGTAAATACCCCACTCAAGTTAGATAGATTATACTTTCTTGGGCACATTTTAAGTCATATATGAATCATTTTGTTTCCCTTACAATTTTTAACTTTTGTCTAATATTTTAAATAATTATTCTGTAATAGGCACAATTAGTTACTAATTATTCATATGACTATTAGAAATATAAATGGTATAACCTTTCTGTGGTGATACACAATTATATTATTAGCCTTAAAAATGTGCATAAATTTTGAATACTCAACCTTTTAGAAATAGACCTTAAGGAAATAAAGAGGAACATGGACACATTTATTTTAAAAATATTTATTGAAGCATTTATAATTTGAAACAACCCAAATGTCAACAATAGAAAAGTTTATCCATATGATAGTATAAGTAGCCATTGTTTCCAAAGAAATTTTTTAAATCTTATTTTTACCTAACATACATAGTTTAACATTTCAAATAGTAACAGAAAGCTTATAATACCCCATCCTTTCTAATACTCATGTATCCCGCCCCCACCTCCCCACTATGCCCCCCTCCGAGACAGTTACTTTTAACATTTAGCTATTTTTTTTTTTTATTTTCACATGTGACAGAATTTTAGATGATTTTTTATTTTCTTTTTTATACTTCTGGTGTTTGTTTTATTCCCTAATTTCCTACAATTTTAATTGGTGGTTGTTGGTTTTTAAGAAGTAAAATGCAATTCATTGGTTTTAAAGATTGAGCAAAACATTTTGATATATAAATATTATTACAGTGAATCATTTTTCTAAGACATCTAACTTCTCAGCTGCTCTGATATGTTAGTTTTACTTTCAAATAGACATGTCTTTGAACTTTAGATTGTATTATAAAAATTATAAAAAATTATAACGATTATCATTTTCCAATTGTAAGAACTATTTTTACAGAATTTTCAAGCATCAACGCCTCTCTGAATTGCTCTTTTCTCCATTAAGGGAGAGAAAAAGTTGTGGAAAGGATTGATATTTCTCCCCTTCCTGACTATTTATAAACTCTGGCATGTCTTCATTTGACAGGTTTTTGTTGTTGTTGTTGTTGTTTTACCTATTCTTTGTTCTCTTATATCTCCCTGTAGATGAGGATCTAATAAAGTATGGCTGGCCTGAAGATATTTGGTAAGTAACAATTTTGGTTCAACTTTCTGTGGATCATTGTTTACTCTCTTAGACATGGCCAACCACCTAACTCTTACGATTAAAACTAGAACTTGTGCTTTGTATTTCATTTATGAATGTTCAATGGTAAATAGCTGGCTGCCAGCTCCTTCATTTATAATTACCGTATAAACTGGGAGTGATGTCTTAGGGTTAGATCTCAGGCCTGTGAAGGCCTCCAGTGTGTCTCCTTACAGTACGTACTGAGACCACTGCACTGACACATTCAGACCACTCTTCTTGAGTGAGTGCGTGACGACTTCACAAGAGGTACTGAAGAAAAGAGACACAGGCTTCTGTGTGGATGGAATAAATAGAGCATTTGATCAGATCCACCTTTAAAGAAAACATAGACTGGGTTCCCTTTGTCTTCTCAATTCACTCATGTATTTAACCCAGTCTTGATCCAGCCCCTGCCGCCTCTTTCCAAAATAATTTATGGAAATTTAAAAAATAATAATACTTGCTTAGCCTCCTTCCAAGATAATCTATTTTGCAGTTTGCAAAACCCAGTCCAAAAAAACAACAAAGCAAATGAATGGTGAAAAAAACCCTTCATTTTAGTTGCATTCTTTTTTCTAACTGCCTTAGCAGACTATATCGGTTTTTCTACCACTCAGGATTTTTTAGGAATGCATGGACTCCTGGTACTTTGTTTTTCTCCCTTGTAAAACTCTCAGACTCAGGTTGCTTTTTCTGTCTTCAATTTCCACCACTCACTGTGACCCTTGTGATGTCTCTCTCCTAGAGCCTAATATACCTGTAGAGCAGGATATGTTCTCCACAGCTCCTAACACCCAGACCAAATGCTGTCCCCGACAGATTCTGTTGCTTTCATGATAGTATCAATGAACATTTATTGATCACTTAACTATATGGCAAATACTGTTAAGTGCTTATCTCCACTAATAAATTTAAAACAACCCTGTGGAATAATTACTGATATTATGCCCATTTTTCAGATGAGAAAACTAAAGCTAAGAGAAACTAAATATGATAGATGTGCTCTGGTTGTTGCTGGCTCCCCAGCCAGTTCTAGTTCTAAATCAGTTTCTCTTCTTCTAGGCTGCTACTCGTAGCTTCAGTTCACTTCTTTCTTACCTCTGGCTATGGCTGAAGACCTCTCTGGACCTCTTTTCTCCGAGTGTGGACCCAGACCCTTAATTTAAATCCCTATAGTGACAGAGTTTAGGCTGCCAATTTTTAGAAGAGTTGACTGATTTCCAATAAGATATACAGCATTGAGCACTTAATAGGAAAAATAATACACAGAGACTAACTTAAGTTATTCCTAGACTTAGTTTACTGACCTTTTCTATCCCCAGACCTGTGCACACACCCACTGAAGGGTGCCTCCTACTTCAGCGTACCCCATTATAAAGGGACTAATTCATGACTCCAGTGGAAATGCTTTCCTGTCTACCCTCTCTAAAGTCCACACTCCGCAAACCAAGAGCCACTGGAAACCTGAGGAATTTTAGTCATTTATCTGCCCCCGTCCCAGCACAGTGGCCTGTCTTCTGATCGCAAATATGTCAGTAAGGTAGACAAAGCATGGTACCCCCTGACCTCAGGTTGGCAGTTTCCACTGCTGAGGGCTTCTGGATGGGGTGCTGCCTACCTTCCTAAGACCTAGACTATCAGCCTCATGAGGACAGTGATCTGTTTTGTTTACTGCTATATCACCAGTACCTAGCACAGGACCTGGCACATAGTAGGTGTTCAGTAACTGTTTGTTGGCTTCCTAATTGATAGCACTCTGCCTGTCTAGAACTTACCTCCACTGGACAGTTCTTCACAATAAGAAATGAGTACTGTTATCCCCAGCTGGATTATTTCAGTTGTCCTTAAAGCCTAAAGATCTCCAGACTCTATCAAGGGAGATGAGGATAGCTGCACCTGTTACGGAGTTGCCTTCTGTAAGTGTTTAACATGTCAGGTGTGAGGCAGAAATACCTACATATAAAAGGTTATATATTCAGATGTACCATGAAGGTCAATTTACCATAGCCTTTTACCTGACATTAAAAAAAAAAAAATTAAATGGAAGAGAAATTTCCAATTTACACCCCAGGTATTATGACTTGGGTATTTCATTTCATTCAGGTTGACTGTCTCCTGGAATACTACTAAAACAAACCAGTGTCTACAGATACTTAGACATCCGTTACCCATTTTGACATTCTTCAGTAGTCTTGAGATTGTCGTTGAAAGTGATTACATTTTACTTTTCAGGGGCTATTCAAGATTTGATGTGAGCTGGAATAGCCCTAAATCCAAGACCTGTTCTGGTGCGTAAACTGTCAACCCTGGAAACATTCCTGGGCATGCTAAGAATAGTTCGGTTGATCTGCATTCCGGGGCAGATTTTCTTGGTTCACTGGTTTACTCTGACACAGACTCTGGAACTTTACCTCTGTGAATGTCAACATCTGAGTTTGTATCAGGAAACCTTCTGAGGTGCCGTTAAGCAAAGGATTTTTCTAGGTAGGAACTAAATTTATCTTGAAACAAAGGAAAATAGAGATAGTGTGTGTTTATCGCCTCCAAACTCCTTAGAGTAGTAGTAGTATTTCCAGCAATCCCCCTTTAAGGAATTAAATGACCCAGCTTCTGGGGCCCTGCGTCTCTTCATACTTAGGTCATTGATTTTCGTTTATTGAAGTTTATAGTCTCTGCATTCAGTAGAGTTAACAGTGATTAAGCAGGGAGAGGAAGATAAGGACAGAGGGAACTAGGGAACTAGTGGGCATAATTTTAACTTTGAGTAAGCATTTTGGGTGGTTTTGGAAAGGTTTTTAAGGAAACTCACTCTCAAGAAGGTTTGTTTTACAGAGCTGGCTTTTTTGTTTGTTTACTTTACATTTCTACCAAAGCCCCATATTCCATGCGTCCCCCTGTCCTTTGTAGAGGTGTACCTACGAGTCTGAAGTTGGTGGATATCAGCAGTGATACTCCCATGTGTCTTAGTACTTTGACTAATTATGTGTGAATCAGTTAGATGTATATTGAATTATTTGTGTATTTCTTTTGGTAAAATTTCACATCAGAGACCTTTAAGAAAAATCAGAATACAATTGAGCTATTACGGGTATATAGGAGAGTTGTAAATAGAGAAATGGCTTAAAACAAGTTGAAAGGGGAGAAGTTACTTCTCAGTTGGGTTTGCTTACTAATGGGGTATTTTCCTAAGATCCTGAAAGAGAGTAATGAGATATATAATTTCTAGATTTGCAAAAAGCACAGTTTCTGGGTGGAAAATGCCAAGCTGAAGATGATAATCAGTAAGAATCTCTTACACGGGAATGCAAATGAGTAAATGAACCAGCTGGAGAAAAATAAACTAAGATGTCATGCCCATTTCCTGGCTATCAGTAATGGTTAAGAATAAAGCCTAGAGTCAACATAGACTGCCAAAAATGCATAGTTGTCTGTATCCAAAGTGACTAGCAAGATGCTTAACCTTTAAAGAGGGCATCGGAAATAGTATAGTCTTAACCTTTATATAGAATCACACTGCCTACACCTTGTACTCACTGTGAATGTGTGCCCATTTCGCTTCTAAAAAGTACATGCATGTTAAGAAAATGTGTAGAGAAATACATAATGGGATGTAATGGTGCCCCCTTAGAATTTTACTGAACATTCTTCAGTCTGGAAAGGTAAGGACTAAGGACGAGCTGACGGAAGTTAACAGGATCACAGAGTGAGAATCACGTGTTTTCATTGTTTGGTACTAGGATTCCATGGGCATTTCTGGGTGTTGGAAAGAAAGTCAGCTTCATTTTGGTGAATTGTAAATATGAAAAACTTTAACATCCCAAAATGTTGGACTAGGTGAAAAAGGAAGTGAGTTTTAAAAGATTTAATTACATTGGTGGATGATGGAGCCTTAATGAAAGGTAAATTTAGGACATTGGTGTGGGAGGGAATTCTGAATGTTTTAAGGGAAATGTCATAAAGGGCAATCACCATGCTTTCCCTGGAGACATATTAGTGCCATCGGTGGCTGTAAGGCTGGGAGACTTGCTGGGCTCACCCGCTTTATGACGTGGTCTGTTTACTGTCTGCAGGCCTTACCTGACTCTTCCAGCTCTGTGCTTCACATTCTCTTTGGATTGTGTTGCCTTCGTTTGAAACTCGGGATGTCCCAAACCAATCCCTCATCTTTTTCTCTAAACTGGTGCCCTCGCCAACTGTAAGGTATTACCGCCAGTGGTCCTGCAGTCTCCCAGACTTGCAGCATTGAAGTCTTACTGACTTCTTTCATCCCCTTCTCTTCTCACCTGAAATTCCTTTCTGTTTTCTCTAACTGCTGTGCTTCAGTCAGGGACCTACCAGATTGCAGTTGTCAGTGAAGCCTGTGGTTACTGATAGCTCTTTCTCACTTGAAATGCTGCCCTTCCCAGGGCATGTAACAGTTACTATCTCTAGTACTCATCCTGGCACTGCGTGTCACACAGCTGCAGAACCTTCCATGTTTGTCTTACCTCCCCCAGTTGATAGTGAGCCCTGCGGAGGTGGTGACTGTGCTTTATACGCGCCGTGCTATTTAGCATGTGGCAGGCACTGAGTTAATTCGTTCTGGATTTTGGAATGCCTGAAATGCAAGTGGCCTGAGGAGATGCTGTCTTGTACCTCTTGCTAAAAGTGGTTTTCGTTCTTTGTAGGTTTCATGTGGACAAACTCTCTTCGGCTCATGTATATCTTCGATTACATAAGGTAACTGGATTTAAACCTGGATTCACGACTTTTTCTTTAGTGATGAGCATCAGATCTTGTCCTCTATCCTCTTTCTGCAATTAAATTGCTGAGAGTAATAAATATGTACAAAAGTCTAAAAATTAGCAAATGAAAGATGTCTTCCCCTTGACCCAGAAAATCCCTAAGGGAAGTTCTGGTAATTTCCGAGACTTGGACATGGTGCATATTTCCCAGCTAGAAGCCCTCTCGTCCTGCCAGTTCAGGCGTGTTGTCCATCACCTCTGCTTTCTCTCCCTTTCATTTCAGTTGCTACTACTGGCCTTTGTGTCTTCAGTGGAGATCACATTGTGCTTCCTTTGCTCAGGCTCCTGTGATTATCCCGCGTCACCAAGGGCAGGTGTTTGTTCCCAGTTAGCAGGGGCTTCTTCAGGAGCTTTAGACCTGCATTCTAGTAGTAAAGGGGAAAGAGTGCATGTCCCTCATAGTATACAACCACTGTTTTACAATCTGTCTTTACATCTATATGTTATGGTTTATAGAGTTGAATCTTGGGGTAGGTATACTTGATATGTGTATTGCTTTTTAAAAATGTTTTATTTGGGAATGATTTGAGGTTTACAGAAAAGTTGTGTAGAGGACAGAGTTCCCATATACCTCATACCTAGTTCCCCTCATTTTTAATATCTTACATTACCGTGGTAGATTTGTCAGAACTAAGAAACCAACATTGGTAACTAAACTCCAGACTCCATTTTTATTTTTACCAGTTTTTCCATTAATATCCTCTTTCTGTTCCAGGGTCCCACCATTGCATTTAGTTGTCATGTCTACCTAGTCTCTGGTCTGTGACAGTTTCTCAGTCTTTCCCTATTTTTCATGATCTTGACAGTTTGAGAAGTACTCGTAACGTATTTTATAGACTATCACTCCGCTTGGCTTTATCTGATGTTTTTGTCGTGACTAGACTGGAGTTACGGGTTTTGGGGGATGAGTATCACAGAGGTGAAGTGCCCTTCTCATGCATTAACAGGGCTTATCACTGATGGTGTTAACCTTGATCGCCTGGCCAGGGAAGTGTTTGCCACGTTTCTCCCCAGTAGAATTGCTTTCTCCTCTATTCTGTCCTCTGCTATTTGGAAGGAAGTCACTAAGTCCAGCCCATACTCAAGGAGAGGGGATGGAATTAAGCTCCACTTGCTGGAGTGGCAAGTGTCTACATAACATTGTTTGGAATTCTTCTGTAAGGAAGATTTGTCTTTTCTCTCCTCACCCCTCCCCCCCATTTATTTATTCAGTTATTTATTTGCTTCAGTATGGATTCTTTTATTTATTTTGTACTTTGGGTTATAATCTAGTACTACGTTGTTGCTCCGATTGTTCCAGCTTTGTCTGGAGCTTGTTCAGCTTTGCTGCTGTGTTCCTTTGACATGCTCGCATCCTTTTGTCTTCTGAGCACTTCTTTCCTTTCTGGCATGACAAGATGCTGCAGGGTCATCTTGTATTATCCCTGCCAAAGCCCCAGAATCAGCCATTTCTCCAAAGAACTTTGGTTCCTTTTATTGGGGAATGTTATTTAGAAACCAAAATCTGGACTTGGCGCGCTCTTGCTTCTAGGCCCTCTCACCTGACAGCTAGGAAGTACGTGTATGCATACACTCATGAATTGTGTCTGTGTCTCCCTATCTGTATCTACAGTAAGCTACAGACAGGCTCATGCTAATGTCTTTGATGGATCCATCACTACAGGGACCATCCTAGCCTTTCCTCCTTGCTTCTCTGGAACTTCCGTCTCGGAGACTGAGAAGTGTGCCTCCCCCATCTACTATCCACTTGCGTGTTTATTAGACTTGAATGAATGTGGAAGCAGTTTCAGATTTGTTAACCTGCATCCCCATAAGAAACAACTTTACCAACTAAAGTACAGTGTTTATGTGCAGTCATTTTTTCTTTTTGCCTTACAGTTTCCAGTCAAAACACTTTTCCAGAGTTCCTTGTAAGCTTCTCCCCGCCCTCTACAGTGATGTGTCATGTACTTATAATACAGCTAGATTCTTGGGTCTCGCTCCACATTCCCTCCTGGCATCCTCTGGTTGATTGTATTACTTTTTAAACTGACAGTTTATAAACTTTTCATGCTACTGTGTTACGATCATATTTATTACTTTGGCTGGCTGCTTTAAGTTGGTAATATGCCACGATTAATATGAAAGCTTCTGTGGTAGAATTTATATTGTTTACTGTTTTCAGCATTATGACTTTCCAATGAGAAATGTCATTTTATGAATTACTATCTGTTTTTCTTTTGAATTATTTTTTAGAGTAATTCTCAGAAATGGAATTATTGGGTCAAAAGCGATAAAGTTTGGTAATTCCTTTTATATTAGATTGAACTCTGAAAGTATTATGCTAATTTAAAATGCTATCAGAGACACACACACACACACACACACACTCCCCCCCCCACCCCTTCCCAAACCCTTCGGGGGATTTTATAACTTAAAAAAAAAAAAATAGCCTTTGACCATGTCAAGTAAATATAAGGTGCTTATTACTTAATTATGCTTATAATATTCACTTCTTTTTTTACTAGCAAGGTTAAACAT
The DNA here is from genome assembly GCF_964194185.1 of Rhinolophus hipposideros. NCBI lineage: Eukaryota > Metazoa > Chordata > Mammalia > Chiroptera > Rhinolophidae > Rhinolophus > Rhinolophus hipposideros. Next base: position 28,986,467 of record NC_138062.1, on the reverse strand, counting down.
TGCGGCCCATCTTTATACTATTAATGTGTCTGAGACTCTATTGTAAAGAAAAGAGGAAGATTGTGAACTCTGTGCTGGAACAAAATTCTGAGTTCTCCTAGGCAACTTCTTGCCATTTTGGAACTATTTTAAGTTTAGAGAAAATAGAGTGTGTTGTTACCAAGTTTCCTTTTGATTCAGATTAAAGTTTTTCCTTTGGGGTCTGCTGTGTTAGAAAATGGAAATAATGGTGGTTGTCCCAAATTCACATTACCACCAGTTGTTACTTGTTTGAATAGAATTTTAACGTTGTTTTCTTTTGGAAGCACATAATGTGCTGCATAAAAAACATGTTCTCCTTAAGGAACTTTTTACCTGGTTGATCTTCTGCAGTAAACGGGACAGCCCTTTGTGTCTATTAGTAGGTACCAGGTAAGTGTCGGAAATGCAGTCAGACTAAGTCCAGAACTCGGACTCTGGATTTGAATTCTGGCTCTGGTGTTTGCTACCATGTTTCCCCGAAAATGAGACTGGATCTTTTATTAAGTTTTGCTCCAAAAGACGCATTAGTGCTTATGTTCAGGGGATGTCCTCCTGAAAAATCATGCTAGGGCTTATTTTCCGGTTAGGTCTTATTTTCAGGGAAACACGGTAGCTGTGTGACTTTGAGCAAGTCATTCAGCTGTGCCCATTTCCTCGTATGCAAAAGGCAGCTAACAGTACCTATCTTACTGGGTCATTGTGAAGATTCAGTGAGCTTGCCTATCTGAAGCACTTAGAATAATGCCTAGCACACGCTAACCATCGTGTGTTTGTTCTTTTTTGTTAAATTCAGCCCAAACCTTGAAGGTCATAGATAATTCAGCCAGGTTCTTTCCTAGACTTGATTTTTAAAAACCCTTAGAAAAAATCTCACTTATCTAGAGGTTTCTTATATTAACGTAGATGGCACAAAGCCCACAGTCAAAGTTCTGACCATTACATATTGGGAGTACCTGAGACGCTCCACTCTGTTTACTGTGACTTTATGCTTAATGCTAAGCTGAATGAGTTTTGTCTGCTCCTATCATTTCAAAGTTGAAAAACGGAGAGGAGATTGCTTCAGGAATAGTGACAGCCACAGGGAGTAAGAAGGGATCCTGGAATAAAACCTGACATCAGATGGTCAGGAAACTAACATTTCCATCAGAACCCTGTAAGCATCAAACTCTGGGGCCACTTCTTAGAGCAAGGCTCTAATCCTGGGTTTATCTCTCATTTCTATCACTTACTAGATATGTGGGACCTTGGTCCAGTTACTTGCCCTCGCTAAGCTTCATTTTCTTCATTGGTAAAGTGAGGATAATACTATCCATTTCATATGGCCGTTTACTTAGTGGTGAGTACTCCAAAACCGGGAGCTCTTGTTTTGTTTCTTAATTACTCATTTTGATTTATTTAGTATCGGGTCAGTCATCTCCTGTGCATTGTAGAAGCCCCTGAAGGCGTCACTGTCACCATATTGTAGCCTAGTATAATGGTTGATATTCATAATGAAGACACTGTTCTCAAGATGTTTGAATTCATAATCCTCTGTTAAAGCGGACAGCGAATTGCACGGGGTGAGATCCATCGTTAAAGTAGTGACAAACTGGGCCGGCCCGGTGGCTCAGGCGGTTAGAGCTCCATGCTCCTAACTCCGAAGGCTGCCGGTTCGATTCCCACATGGGCCAGTGGGCTCTCAACACACACATACACACAAAAAAAGGCAAAAACAAATGTAAAAAAATATATTAAAAAAAATAAACCCTTAAAAAAATCTATTATAGCTTTTAAAAAAAAAAAAAAAAGTAGTGACAAACTTAAATCACTTAGTTTTTGGTCCAAATTTATGTATTTGAGAGATTCCCATTTAAAACATTTAAAATAAAGAAAAAATGTGGAAACATAACGGAACGGTTTCATTTACATCAAATATTTATGTAGGTAGAGCATTTCATTCCCAGACCGAAGTGCGTCTGTAATCGCATGCCTAGTAGGAGCCAGTACTTAGTTGATTTCCACTCACTCTTGCCTCTGGAATATTTTTGTTCATTTGGAATGACTTTGCTTGTTCAGCTTTGACTTTGATACAGTATCTATAGAGACAATGAGTGAGTATTATTTCTCCCTTATGGTGGGTGGATCTGTCTACCACACCAAGAGCTTGCTTCCTGATTAAGGCCGAGGCTAGATGACCTATCTGTCCTCGTGTTTGAGGATAGATGTATAGATGTTTGAGACCGAGAACTATAAGATGTCTCTTTGAGTGGGACGCTGTAGGGACCTCACCTAAGGAGACTTCCAATTGTCAAAAATAGGCACCGTTTCCCCATGAGGTGTCTAGAAGTAAGAATGAGAAGAAGAAAGGGCGGAAAATGACTCAGACATAATTGTAATTAGTATTTTGTTGTTTTCCTTTCATATCCTGTGTTTATTTTTTCCATATTAGTGTCTTCTCTTATTTTAAAGGAGCATTCCCATGACAGACTTCGTTTTTCAGTGTCCTGAAATGCAATTGAAGAGCCACTGCTTTTCATAAAATTGTGTCCTATGAGAGCTCCAGTGTCGATCAGTAACAAGGTAATGGACCATTTGGTTTATTTTTGTGTTTCAGGGGGAGAAGATAGAAGACATTCCAAAGGAAGTCCTGATGGACTGTGCCCATCTTGTGAAGGCCAATAGCATTCAAGGTCAGTTTTCCTAAGGTGTTTTCAGAATTAGCACTGATTTCTCTGTGTCTGAAATGGATTACATTTTAGAGAACATGTTATTGACTTTGGATTGAGTCAAAGGAATAACCTTTAATATGCCTTTGCCGTGTTTTATTCTTTAAGCTGGCAGTTCTGCTATCGATCAAAGAACCAAAAATGAACCTCCCCAACTCTCTAATGTTTGGGTCCCTCTATCAATTTACTCTCTTTTCCTTATCTTGACTAGAAGGTTGTTTAGATGTGCCTACCCTTAAGGTTATTTGTGGAGAGGCTTTTGGAAATTAGGTTATGTTAATAGCTAAACAAGGGATGTGTCTCATGGCTTTATTTTTAATGTTGTTTGATGTCTTTATTTCCATCATTTATCATTAGATAGTAGACCTCACGTCTCCAAATCACTCTGTCCTACATTTTCTTTCTCCTCTTCTCCCCTCACATATTTTTTTCTTCCTATGAATTGTGAAAATATGAAGTCAGTTGATCTTTATGTCCCAGAGAATCTTTTTTAATTGGTCTGGGGTGATCCATGAGTGTCAGTATTTTTGCAGTGCTCTCCAGATGATTCTGCTGTGCAGACAGGGTTGTAAACAATGGGTGGTAAGTATTTTAGGTAGGGCCTGTAACACTGGGCTTGGTGTGCTTTTCTCTTTCTACGGTACAAGCTTTAATCTGTCAATTGACAGGTTAAGAAGGACAGTTATTGGGGGGAGGTGGGAGTTAAAAGGGGGAACCAGGAAATGGTGTTCTGCTAAGAATGTTTGAGTTAATTGATTGGGTGATAGGGTGAAGGTAAGTTTGTTTTGATAAGATGTTGGGGGATGATCCAGAGGGTTGGAAAGAACTATGGTTTAGGTAGAAGATAAGTGTGGAGCAGATACACAGCCAGTACCAGGTACCAGGGATGAGTGGTGACAGGACAAGAACTGGGGAGTGTAACCCCTTCCCTGTCACTTAGACTGCATTTCCTAAGTCTAACTCGGGCAGTTTTACTGAGTCAGGTACCTAGCCAAAGAAAGGGGAAGTCTTGTAGAGCCACTGATTTCCAACCCTATAAATCATTAAATTGCTGTTAGTTTTAGGACATTCCATTTTTATGAGTAGAACAGAGTGTCTAAGATTTCCAGTTAAAATCTTCAGTTATTGACATAAAAATAATAAAAATTAAAACCATCGTTATCCTCTTTCCTTGTGTGTTGCAATCTCTTTCACGCATTCTTGTCTCCTTTCCATGCCCCTGACTAGCAGATGTGACTTTATTAAAAGAGTTTTGGACTCTTTATTCTTGGCCCAGCCTCTTTCTTCCTAATCTCTTTATAGTTTACTAGTTACAGGAAAAGAGAAGACTCCTGACACAAGTCACTCAGCTCCTCCTCCGCTTCCTGTAGCAACGGCGCACTTAGAAAATGGAGCTAAGCCTAGGATTCTTACTCTCATGAGTCAGTAGCAGAGGATGCGAAGAGGGGAAGATTGTCTTTGCTGAGTTACACGCCCATTGGCATCACTGTGTAGCGAAAATATTTTCCTCCCTCGCTGACCACCTTCAGCATTCAGAACCAAGGGAGTCGGGGTTAAACTTACTTGTTTTCATAGAATCTGATCGGCCTGTCCTATGTTCGTCTTGTAATCTTCTGCCAGATTAAACTTTCTAAAAGCTTACACACTTTGGATGACACCCCACCTTGTCTATACAATTAAGTCCAAACGTCTTAAGCTGGCATCGAAGCATCTTTGATCTGACGACGGAATTCTTTTCCCTTCCCATATTTCACACTCCAGCCAAAGCAAATATTTTCTGTTTTTCTACCTTGTGCCTTTGCTTATATATAGTCATGTGTCGCTTAACAATGTGGATTCATCTGAGAAATGCATCGTTAGACGATTTTGTCATTGTACAAACATCTTAGAGTGAACTTACACAAACCTAGATATTGTAGCCCACTACACATGCAGCCTGTTGCTCTGAGGCTACCAGCTGAATACTGTAGGCAGTGATGACACAGTGCGCCGTACTTCTGTATCTAAACGTAGAAAAGGTACAGTAAACATATGGTATAAAAGATAAAGGTACAGCTGTATAAGGCATTTACCATGAATAGAGCTTCAAGACGAATTTGCTCTAGGTGCGTCATTGAGTTAGCGGTGAGTGAATGTAAAGAAAGGCCTGGGACGTTGCTGTACATGACTATGGACTTTGTAAACACTATGCTTATGATACACTGCATTTATAAACAATTTCTACAGTATAACATTAGCTTACTGTAACTTGTACTTTATCAAATTTTTTAATTTTTCGAGTCTTGTAATAACAGCTTAAAACACGCATTATACAGCTGTACAGAAATGTTTTCTTTCTTTATAACCTTAACTCTATTAGCTTTTTTCTCTTTTTAATTAATTTTTCCTTTTCTTGTACTTTTTACAAAATTTTGTGGTTAAAAACTAAGACACACGCTGACATAGGCTTCCACAGGGTCAGGCTCGTCGGTATTACTGTCTCCCACCTCCACGTCTTGTCCCACTGGAAGGTCTTCAGGGCCGATAACATGCATGGAGCTGTCATCTCCTGTGATAACACTGCCTTTTTCTTGAATACCCCCCTGAAGGACCTGCCTGAGGCTCTTTCTGAGAAGGTGTCACTCTACAGAAATATGTCCATGGTGGTTTGCTTGGTTTGTTTCCTTTTTTCATCATAGATTTGCTTATAAGCAGATAATGCACCATGAATATTCTCTATTAATGAAAACCTTTCGGTGTTGGGGTCTATGTTCCCTAACTTTTTAAGGAGCTTGCTGAGGTCTGTAAAAGCTGTTAGACCCTTCACTGTGAATTTTCTTGGGGTTCTTCTTTTTCCTCTTCTGCAATTTCCTTTTGCCTCTTCACTATGCGGTCCTGTTCCAGTTCTAACTACTTCCCATTAGTCAGCTCCCCAGGAATCACCCCTAGGAGCTCCTCAGTGTCATCTCACCCACACCCGGTTCAAGCCGGCTGCCATCTCAGCCACAGCCTTGTTGATTATTGCAGCCTCCTCATCCTTGGCAAATCCTTTGAAGTCGTCCTTTGAAGAGGACGAACCTCTTGAGTGTCGTCTTCCAGATGCCATTCATATATCACTAGGTGGTAGAAATTTTTCAGCTCCATTATAATCTATGGGGCCACTGTCATCAATGTAGTTCGTCATTGACCGAAACGTTATGCGACACGTGACTGTATTGTTCCCTCTGCTCTCAAATTTTGTCCTCCTTGTCAGTCAGCCCCAAGTCCAGAGCCAGGCTCAGGTCCAAGGTCCACATAGTAGTTGTAATAATAGCTAATAATTATATGCTTGGCGCTGTGGTAAAACTTTACAAGTTATTTCATTTATTAACCCCACTGAGTTAGATATTATTATTTTCATTTTATAGATGAGGAAACAGAGCTTAAAGAAAATGAAGGAACTTGCCCAAGGCCTCAGCGCGCTGACATGTGGTAGAGGCTGCATTGAAGTCAGACAGCCTGACTTTTAAAGTCTTCTGTCTTACCCAGCAAGCTGTGTTAACCTCTCCCGTGGAGCAGTTACCTTCCTGCAGCTTTGAGTGACCACTGCCCTCTCTGTGCTGCTTTAGCACTTTCCCGGTACCTCTCCAATGTTTGATCAGTTCTACTTTTAACTGAAGTTACTTATATGCTTATCTGCCCTCTCTTAATCTTGATGTGTAGGATCCGTTGTCTGATCCATGTTTGTACCCCCCGGCACATTGGAGATTTTTTTAGAAACTTAATTTTGAAAAAAATTTCAAAGCTACAGAAATGTTGCAAGAAAAATACAGCTTTCATATGCTTTTCACTTAGATTCAACAATTTTTCCATATTTGCTTTCTCTCTGTAACATACTCATTATTAACTTTGTTAGCTGAACCATTTGAAATAAATTATAGCCATCACAAGCCGTCAGTGTGTCCTAAGAACAGGACATTATCTTAGGGAACTGCCTTACAGTGATCAATTAAGGAAATTCAAATGGATCAAATACTGTTATCTGTCTGTATTAAGTTTTTCCAGTTGTCCCACTACTGTCCCTTCATAGCATTTCTTCTGATCCAGGATCATGTGTTATATTTACTTGTCACGTCTCTCTCCAATTTTGGAGACTCTTCTTTGTCTTTCAAGACATTGACACTTTCAGAGTGGAGACCAGTTGTAGAATATCCTGCTATTCAATTGGTCTGGTGGTTCCTCTTGAGTAGTGTGACATTACGAATTCTCAGCAGGAATACTTCAGAAGTGAAGTCTTGCCCAGTGCAATCAGGAGGCACATGGTGCCAGCCCTTTGCCCCATTTTTGGTGATAATTGACTTTGATCACTTACGTAAGGTGGTGGTCACCAGATTTCTCCAATGTACATGGTGATTTCATAGACGATGAAATATATTGCCATCTGATTTTGAGGGGCCTTAAGTAGTGTTGGACCAGTGATGAAACTGATCCTTTGAGCTGCCGGGGAGGGTGTCGGGGCAGAGAGGAAGTGTGGGGTAGAGTGGTGAGGGGAGAGGAGGAGGAATGAACAGGGCACCTTCCCACCCCACAGCATCTCTGCTTTGATCACTTGCATGTTTTTTTTGGTGAAAGAGGTTCCACTGCTAAAAGAAACAAAACACAAAAGTTCTAAGCTAGTGCAATTTCCTTATGTTTCAGATGAGATTCCGAGAGCCATGAGGACTTTCCCAAGGTGACATGGCTGGTTTGTGGTAGGGCCAGGATAGAGGGCAGGTCTCTTGAATCCCAGGCCATGGCTTTTTGCTTTATCTTGCTTCTTAACCTTTATTGGATCTAGGACTCCTTTGAGAATCTGTGGAAACCTGTTGGATCCTTTTCTCTTTAAAAAACATATATTGTAAGTTCTGCCTTCAATTTTAGGGACTCTCAGAAGTGAACCCCTACATTCCTCCATAATACTTTGCTTGAATTGTTGTTTGTCACCTTTACCGTTTACCTTTTGTGGGTGGGTTTTTTTGTTCGTTTGTTTGTTTTTAAGAAGGATTTTGTAGTTTGAAACCCTTGAAGCCATGTTCATTCTAAGGCCTTTCCTTGGTTGGCTTATGGTCATTTGCCAGTGGGGAAAGGGACGCCTTGCTCAGTGGTACCCTGCCTGCATGTTGAAGACGGTCTCTCTTGGCAGGCTGCAAGATGAACAACGTTAACGTGGTATATACACCGTGGTCTAACCTGAAGAAAACAGCCGACATGGATGTGGGGCAGATCGGCTTTCACAGGCAGAAGGACGTGAGTGTGCCGCACCGCGAGGGGGCGGAGCCCTGCCACCGTGAAATAGCCGTCTTTTCTGTCTAACACCTTTGGTGTCGTGGGCTCTGCATGATGTATGTTTCCTAAAGGGAATTCAGCTAAGCCCCTAGAAAACCTTTCACCTGTTCTGAGGGAGAACCATGTCATACAGATTCTGTATTTCTTCCCCTGTCTCCCTCAAAGGTGAGCATTGTCACAGTGGAGAAGAAAGTGAATGAGATTTTGAACCGATTAGAAAAGACCAAAATGGAGCGGTTCCCGGACCTAGCAGCAGAGAAGGAATGCAGAGACCGTGAGGAGAGGAATGAGAAAAAAGCCCAAATTCAGGAAATGAAAAAGAGAGAAAAGGAAGAGATGAAGAAGAAGAGAGAAATGGATGAACTTAGGTATGTTGGAGCTATGTATTGGTATTGACTTCCAAGATTCTTTAGTGCTCGTTTTAATCAGGGATTGACCCTTAAGAATGATACACTGGTGGAGGGAGGGACATATAACAAGTTCAGAGCTTTAAATGAGTTAGAAAAATGCTTTTATACTTACGTGTTGGTCACATGAATTGCCCTTTTGTAGGGGCAGGATATGAGAATATGAAATAAAACATCTGATTTTGTTTTTGGATAAAGCATGACAGCTGGTCTTCAGAGTTTGGTTTATAAACATCTTCAGAAAAAGAAAAGGCGCTATATTAAGTGTTTAACATTGACTAGCTGTGGTATTTGAATGAAGTCTTAGCTCTAATGGCCAGTGCTAGTAACTGTGAAAAGCATTTTTTGAAACCTCTTTTCTACATTTTGAAAGCTTAAAGTAATTAATGTAGTGAGGCTTCCTCCAAAACACTGCATTTCTAAACAATAAATAGTCGTTAAAATACTGCTAAAACAGAATGAGGAGCTTCATTTAAAATATAATATTCAAATACCAAACTCCGGAAGTGTTATCCTGAGTTGTATCTGCTAACATGAAACAGACTAATGCATAGATGTAAACATTTGCTCTGACCTAGAATTGTGAGTCTGCTTTCTGTTAGGAGTGAAAGAAAAATGATCAACTCTATCAGTGTAGTCGATTGTGGAGAGTTTTGAGTGATGCAGAATTTAGAGTAGTTTATTCTTTTTTGTTTTTAGTGTGGAGTGGGGAAAAATTCAAAACATGCCTTTTTTGTGCCCTTTACAAATCTAACAATTTTGTGTGGAAACCAATGTTATATGTTAGAAATGTAATATCACTTAATTCTCTAATTTAATAAGAAAGAGTAGCTAACATTTTTGGATATTTGTCATTTGCCAAACACTGTACTGTGCTTTACTGCATTATCTTGTTGAATCCTAGCAATAGTCATATGAGATAGATATTTTTTGCACTTTGTAGCAGAAACTGAGACTGAGAAGCAGTTAAGTCACTTGCCCAAAGTCAGGTAGCCAGTCTCAGTCTGATTTTCAAGTTCACACACTCTGTGACCACACTCTTCAGCCCTCTGTTCAGTCTATGCAATATTAAAGTAGTATTTATCCCATATAAGTAAATCAAATAACATAGATGCCATAATTTACCTTAAAATACATTTTTGTTTCAGATTAAGCTGTATGCTACTGAAATTTGGGGGATTTTGTATGTTTGATTGTACTAGTTTAAAAAGTTGCAAGCATTTAAACAAACTAATCCATCCACTAAAACACCGTTTTCCTATTTTCTGGACTTTCTTCATGGTGTCAACAATTTATAAAATATTCATTTAAACTGAGGAGGGAAAATTCTCATTATTACTGGATAAGATTTTGGCTTCAAAAGTTGAATCATGCCCCTTTTCCAAATTGTCACTAGTCACTTGTATGTTTTTCCTTTTGTTTCATCAGACGTAAATTTTATATCACTTGGGTACATGTATATAAAAAGGAAAACCTATGTGGAATAAATTAAAAAATCACTTTTCTGGTCTGTGTTTTCCTACACAATTTTATTCCTCCTGCTTTATTTTTAACAAATTATCATGGGCCTCAGAAAACCAAAAACATTTGGTGTGTCCGTTTCTGTGAAACATGCCGCAAAAACGACTTCCACATGCTGCAGATGGTAGAAGAATGAAGCAGGGATGTAGTGCCAGGAACCGATGTGGTGACATAGCAAGGATTTGCTTGACATACGCTAAGCTGCCGTTTGCATGCTGTATTCTGCAGCTTTTGTGAAGATCCAACAACAAACTCTAAACTTCTGATGCTTTATAATCTGTGTTTATATATTTGTAGTGCTAGCATCGCTTTAATTCCTGTCTTTGACTCTTCCACCCAAGAGATCGAATGTTATGCTATAAAATCTTAATCTGAAGTCTTTCACTTAGCTTTCTGACAGTGAAAATACCATTGAATTTCACCAACAGTTGATTCTTTTATTTGGACCATCTGGTAAGAATGGTCCAAATCACTTGCTGTGATTGCTTAAGAAATTCACGTTTGAATCTGAAGCGCATTCCACAGATAAACCAAGAGGATATTCTTATTCTGAATGGTCTCCCCAGTGTATCCAGGTGATTTGAGTGAAAAAATACTTAGCCCCATATTTGGAAGAGCTACATTCCAACTTCTTTGTAATTCTAAACCCGTGATTTAGACTCTAGACTCCCTTGTATCAGCTTTTGGAACAAGAATGGCATTAAGCTGGTCAGTCCTCATTTCTACCAGGAGAAGAAATGCATAGACGTGCTGTTGAATAGTCCGAGTCCTTTGAGCTCTAGTTGGAATCATATCTATCAGCCCTCTGCTCAGAAGTGAATACTAGAGCAACCCAGCGAAGAAGGCTCCGTCTTCCTTCTCTGACGAAAAGAACTTGATTTGGGGGCAAAGATTACTTCAGCAAGGGCTTCGTGTGTGAAATGTGGAAGGTCATAGTTGGTAAGTGGCAAAGCAGGATTTCAAACTCAAGTCTGTAGTTCGGAGGTCCATACTTCTGCTACACCGTGCTGCCTGGTAGGCGAGGAATGAACACCTCGGCAAGGCCAGGGTCAAGGTCATAGGTCATACATAGGCAAACAAGAATAAAAAGAATGAAAGTTTTTGTTTAGGCCCGAATTTCATGTTGAAAGTGATGAGCCATTATAGGTTTCCTGGGGTATTAGGAAGAAGTAGACTGGTAGGGTGGGTTTAGTATCAGCACGTAGGGAGAGGTAATGGTGAAACCATTGATGAAAAGGATGATAGAGTCTGGTGTGGAAATGAGTGCTCTAATGGTACCTCCTTTTGTTCTCCCATACACTGCTGCCTTCTATAAGTAATGCAGTATGTGCCGAATATGTATCGTCGTGTCTCCTTATGTATCACCCAGTGCTTTACATATGCAGTGATTAGTCAATATAGTATAGATGGATGAGTAACTGCAATTAGCTTCCCTGATACAGTGATTCTTGAGCTAAGATCAAAACTGTTTGCTAGTGAAAGAGCGGGGTGGGATGAGGGGGACATAGTGCTCTAAGCGGGGGGAACTATGAGCGTAAAGACCCTGTGTGGGAGGGCGCAAGGCAAAGCACAGGAATAAAAGGCCCAAAGGTCCGGAGCAGCAGGCATGAGGGAGCACGTGGGTCAAGGTGCTAGTCCCTGCGGGCCTCATTGGCCATATTTGCCTTCATCCTAAGAGTTTTGTTAGGTCATCAAAGAGCTTTAAGCAAGGCGTAGTATGATAAGGTTTGTGTTTTGGAAAGGTCACTTTGCAGACCTGATTGGAAAGGGAACCAGGTGGATGTGGCTAAGCCAGTTAAGAAACTAATGCAGTTGTCCACATGACAGACAGTGGTCACTTGGACTGGAATGGGAACATGGAGCTGGAGAGGAGTGGACCATGGAGAAGTAATTTCATAGATTAAGTGACAGGGTTTAAAGATAGATTGGATTGAGGGAAGGGGCAGGGAAAAAGAAGGAATCCTGGGTTTCTGGTTTGTGAAATGGAATGGATGGATAAAATGCAGTTCTTTGAGCTAGGGAATACTGGAAAAGAACCAGACAACTTTTTGATAGGGGAGAAGACCATGAGTTGGGTATGGACATATGAATCTGAAAATACCTTTGAGGCACCTGAGAAATGTCATATAAGTAGTTGGATGGATGGGATGGCGCTCAGAGGAAACACATGGACTAAAGAAGGGTAAATTGTCATCGCTTCTCGGCCTTTTGGCTAAGATCAAGTGTAAAGAGGGGTAAATTGTGTGTTGCTTTCATGTAAGTGGGAATTCAGACTCAGTGGTTCTTGAACCTGGATGGCCAGTGCCCACAACTGGGAATCTGTGTGTGTTTCCTCTTTTGAATTCCTGTAGCATCTAGAGTCTCTGCAGTGTACTTCAGCTGTGAATCCTATCTGCTGTCTGCCCTGGGCTATCGCTGAATTTCCTCATCTGAATAGTGCCACCTACTTCAAAGTTATTGTGGAGGTGACATGAAATGAGTTTAAGCAAGCACTTTGTAAACTATAAAGGCTGTGCACATCCTACTTATTATCATAGATAGTTGTCCTTTTTTATGCTGCAGTCTCCTTGAGGGCGGGGATTATATTTTCTTCAAAAGACCCTCACCAGTGCTAGGTACATATGATGTTCATGTAATACTTGCCAGCTGGATAACCTTATTTTAAATGGTTTTTTTTTTCTCTTCTAGGAGCTATTCATCACTAATGAAAGTTGAGAATATGTCTTCAAATCAGGTAAGCTCAAGTTATTTGGTCTAATGTGTGCCTTGAAATAATTCACTAAGAGTTTTTAATAATCGAGTTCCTGGCCAATATTGACGCACATGTTGCAGATGGCATGACGTGATTTGACAATGATAGTACACTCAGGTGGGTTCTATTTGGCATTGCCCCTCCTTCCCTGTGGACTACTCATGGGTTTGTAAGTAGGTCACCTCGTGTCGTACCTTGTCTGTTGTGAAATGCAAGTCTATTTGTATTTACAGAACTCCCCATTCCTCATTCCTCTCCTTGCTAGTTGCAGGCATGCAAGAGTGCCTTTTTTTATTAATGTTTTCTATTATCTGACGGTAGATTCTATATTGTAATTGAATGAGAACAAAATGATCACCTTCAATTAAAACATAAAACAAAAGTATTAACCCTAACATCACGTCTGCCATCTAAGTGACAGTACTGGTTGTTTCGTGTTCCTCGGAACAGAAGGTAAAAAGAAGTGGTGATGTATATTGTAGTACTGAAAGGATCTTAGCATTAACCTGATTTTTTTCACTGGAACTGTGTCAGGGATGTATTGTCTCTGAGTACTCTCGTTCCCAAAATATATTTTGAAGGATCTAGAGATAGCACAATTTAGCTGTTATTAAATAGTCTGCACAAAATTAAAACTGAGTGGATATATTTGCTGTATTGAATATTTTAAGTATAGTTTGCAAATAGGTGCTTTTAGATCTGTGTTCTCCAATGCACTGAATTCATGTGGTTATTTAAATTTAATTAAAATTTAATCTGATTTAAAAATTCAGTTTCTCAGTCATACAGACCACATGTGGCTAGGGGCTGCCCTATGAGGACAGAAACAGAACATTTCCCTATCACAGAAAATACTATTAACACTACTTTAATGCTTAGAAATAGCTAATACAATTTAAGGTCCCCTATTAGTCATCTAGTCAGTCCCCATATTTAATGCATGAATTGGAATTGAATTAATAAGTTTTTAAATCTTGTTCATATCTATATATTCTTCTAAAAATTAATAAGAACAATATCCTTATTCCTGTCTCCGTGAAGAACTCAGTTTCTGAGGCTGCTTTATGAGTCAGAGATGTATCTTTAATTTCTTCCTGCAAAATTCCAGAGTAGCATTATGTAATTAAATAGAGCCTTGAATTTTAATTTTAAAGACTCAAATTCAGTCAGTCATTTACTAATTGGATAAGGCTAATAAAGGTATTTAACCTCTCTGAAGGCATATTCATCAGCAATAAAAAGGAGATATATTACCTCATGGGGCTGTTCCAAAACTTAAACAAGGGCATATATGTGAAAGTTCTTCCTTGACTTAGTCCCTCTCTGAATATAAATGGTCATTATTAGTTCTTATCCACATAGTCCTTAGTTGCTATTTTCCCACAAAGTATCAGTATCAAAAGGTGAGATGTATTTAATCCCTTTTGGGAACTATTCTTAGATGTCTTGAAACTCTTAAAACAGTTTAAACTAACAGAAGTCTTTAATGTATCCCAAATCTACTGTCTTTGTTGTGATGACTTGCTTATTGAAGGTTTCTGTGACTTAGCGGCTACTTTCCAGCTGAAATCTGCCATCTATATTATTATCATTTTTGGCATTTTCATTCCCACCATTATCGATTTTTAAAGTTTGGTTGTTCTGGAATCATGAACTAAACACACTTACCCACACACACTCTTCAGTCTGTAATTTCTTCCTAATCTTTGTGAATTTGGTATCCGGAACCATAAACAATTACTTTTAACATTTCATTTGCTTATCACTTTATAAGTGAATAACAGGAAACCTAATTTGCTATATTGAAAAACATTTTGACTCTTAAAGGGAATCAAAAATATAAAAATTGTCCAAATAAAGTCTTGGATATCAGATATTATTTAAAAGTTACTGTAACCCTAAAATACAGCTTCTCAGACACATGGGAACTCTTTGCAAATGTAACTCACAGCCTTTATAGGGAGTAAGAATGCACTTTCATTCTCACCAACCTAAATTATCTTAGTGAATTTGTCATCCTCAGTTTGGGATGTAAAGCTGACCTTCAAAGATACGGGAAGCTCTCATGCTATCACTCAGTTTAGGCCTCTAGGGCACTCGCAGTGCTAGTGCTCGCACAGATGACAAACATTAGTGTACTCTTTGTACAATTATTATCTAAGGCATTTTTACTACGGCTCACTGTGTTGTGCTAATTGAAGACAAGCACACAGAAATCCACTGAATGAAACAAGATAAAACTTCACAGAAACCGTCGTTTGCTACTTATATCTCATACTTGCCTGCCGACTTTGATAAGAGCTATTAAGGAGAAAAGCATGTGTACCTGTAAGCCTAAGTCCTCTGCCTTTCTTTAACTGAATTCAGGCATCAAGCAGTGGGAAAGAGACAGAAACTGAAACAAGTGACATGATGCTATGTTTTTAAGCAAATGTACCGGGATTTACTCTGTTAGTGAATGTTGGCCTTCAGAGCAGTTTTCTTAGGGTGTGCAGTAGCTCAAAAAAGGAGTCTGGGCTCTACTTTTGTACTTGTTCTTTAGGAATTGTTTGTGAGTTACACAATAAAAATGAGTCCCTTTATACTATATACCATCATGTAAGGTTTTTTATCAGAAACTTGGCAAGCCAGCTGACTTGGTAACTAGCCTGTGGCTTCCTAATGACTTTTCCTAGTTAAAAAGAAATCAAACGCATCTTGTGATGTCACAAATAGATGAGAATGTTGAGGCTCAAAATAATGGAATTTAGGCCCAAACTATTTCTGTATATTGGCAGCATTGTTGGCATAAGGATATTGAGGCAGTTTGGTTTCATATTATGGTGTATTTGTTGAAGGAGTAGTCACATTGTTTTTTCATCACGCTTATTATATCCTACACTCGGTCGGTTGGACCTTACTTCATAATTTGGATATTACTGGGTACCTGTTGTGTTATCCAGGCCATGTAACGAATAACGCCTTAGAGAAGGTAGCTGCTCATCCAGCTATTATTCTAAACAACAATGTAAGACAGAGAAGTGATGAGTGAATTCAGTTATTTTACTTTCTGCTTTCTGAACTCTACTATTAGGCATAAGGATATGGCTTATAACTTAAGACAAATTGTAAATTCAAAAAATTGAGTTACTTATTTTGAAGGCTTTTTATGGTTTCACTTTTTTTGTTTCCTGCAGGATGGCAATGATTCAGATGAATTCATGTGAATGGAGAAAAGGACCTTTTAAAGATGTGAATTTAGGGACAGTTGCAGACGTTTTGATTTCATCTATGTTCTGAGTTATAAAAAACAAAACAAATATTTACTCGAGAGTTTTTAAAAATATTATTCCCTTTTATGCTGACAGAAAGGATCTCATGTATATAAAATAATAGTTGGACTTGAAGATAGCACATAACTTCAGGAAAGTGAAAATATTTTTGCCAGAACATGTCTTCATACCTCCTGAAAGCTGGCTGCCCTTGGGATGGACTTTAGAATGAACCAACTCTGAAAACTATTTCTGGTACTGTAGTCTGTCTCTGAAAACAGATGTCTTGAAAAGCTTTTTATATTCTTA
Organism: Rhinolophus hipposideros; assembly: GCF_964194185.1. Lineage (NCBI taxonomy): Eukaryota > Metazoa > Chordata > Mammalia > Chiroptera > Rhinolophidae > Rhinolophus > Rhinolophus hipposideros. The sequence goes on along the minus strand of NC_138062.1, from coordinate 28,970,218 downwards.
AAACAGCTTCACTTCCGTTAAGAAGAATGTATTGGTGAGCAATATATAGCAGTGTTCCCTCACCCTCGATTTCTTGATTAGCATAAAAGCATATGGGTTTTGGAGATGATAGTGATATTTTCAGAAAATTGGCTGGCTTCAATATTCATGTTACACTGTGTTGTCAGAGTCGATTAGCAGAGTTGTCCTCGGCTCTCAGCTTGCCCTGGCTTCTACAGTCTCTGTCCTTACTTTCGCTGAGTGAGGCCCTCCACCTAGTTCCCATCATACTTCAAGCAATAGTCGGTATTAACCAAGGTTGGGCCTTGTGGCAGTTTATACCTGAGCACCAGATAACCCAGGTCACGTACGTTATAATTCCAGGGCCTGGACTCATTTCTCAGCACTGAGGGGAGAAACAGGAAGGGCTGCTCTGTGAATCATTTGGAAGATGTAGGTTACCTAATCTTCATCTTGGAATATAGCGTAAAGCAAACGTTCACGTTGTAATTATGATTTTAGAAAGAATTAAGCATTTCATTAGCCAGCCAAGTCATTTGTTTATTTACTTTGAAAGAATATTTATTTTGAGTTGTAACCACAGAGTTCAGATTTCTGAATTGTAGACTCAGTAACTTAATATGTATAATAACAGTACTACTCATTCAAACTACCTGCTCTCCAGTGTGTTTCTGAATAGAAAATATATTTTTATTGAAGCATGTAAGGCAACCCCTTGTAGAAAGAGACAAAAACCAAACAATGAAAGGGAAGGAGAACAAAGCCTGCAGGTCAGGAGGCGTACAAATTCACATTTTAACCACACCCACAACTGTACATGCAGCATTCTTTTTCTAACCCAGCAAAAATTATCTCCAACAAATATTCTATCTGTAATAGCACTTTGGGACTGTGGGTAAAACCAAAAGACTTCAGTGTTTCTATTTATCCCAAGTTGGTGTATGGGGTTGAACTGGAAAATTCCCTGAGGCATAACTTGGCCAAATTTTGAGATGGAATATGGGAGACAACTCAAGAAATTAGTGAGCGAGAGAGAGGGAGAGTTTCTAATAATGTTCAGCCTGCAGTTCTATGATTTAAAAGTGTAATAATAAAGAATCATTTTTTGTTTGGAAGGACATTGATGCATAAATTCTTAGAATTTGCTCCAAGAACTGGTTTTGAGGGGGCTGTGGCTGTAAAAATCTTCGTCTGTCATAGGCTTGATCTGGCAGGCTCTACAGGGGTATGAACTCCTCCCTCACTGATAAATGCGTCTCTCCCCCAGACACCCCCTGAGAAGAAGTGAACGGCCTTTCCCAGACACACTGTTGAGGGAGTATAAGTTAGGGGCCGTGCTCTCCTGCCTGGTTACTGTCGGCGCTTCTTTGCTCTGCTGCAAACCTCTAAACAGGAGATTTTGCCTCTAGCATCACCTGTGCACCTCAACTTTCCACTGTTTCTGAAGGAGTCCTCTGTATCCCACATTACATCACATATAGTTTTTGAAGACTACATCTATTTTTACTGTAGTGTGAGAGATCCTGGGGTCCAAATTTTAAATGTTTCATAACTCACAGCTTCTGCTGGTTTAAAATGCCAAGGACTCCTGAATTCTCTAAGTTGAATTCCAAGCTCTTGAACGTTTTCAGCTGCTCCGTGCTGATTTCCTCCTACCACTGCTTGTGTGTTGGGTAGTTTTTTTTCCACAGCTCTCGGTCCCAGCGAAAGCAGGGACCTTTTCTTTTGAGGGCATTGGTTCAGTGGCAACAGGTCAGACTGTTGGCACGGACATCATTTCATTTCCTGCTATTGGCATGCTTCCTAAACCTCCTATAGAAAAATTCCAAATTACTGGGATTTTTATGAACTGTGCTCTTGCTCACTGAATTCATGCATCCTGAAGAATTCTTTTCTACTCTGCCTCCAGTTTCCCAATCTGTTTGATCTGCATGTAGGTGAGGTTCCATTATCATTGAATTTACTTCACAGACTCTGCCCTGTTCTATTCCTATAGTTTTAGAATTTGTTTCTTACCCACCTTTGTTTGTCTAGAGTCCCGATCTTTGGGCAAGGGGGCCATGTAACAGTGCTTGTGCTGGAACAGATGTTGGGAAGTTTACCAAGGTATGGGAGGTTTGTACATTAACAGAAGGTGACAGGCTTTAGTTGAACCCTTTCCTTATCTTCTGTTTGTTGTATTTTTTAACTTTCTTGAAGCGTGGACTTTGGTGAGCCTTTTAACTCTTTAGTGCTGAGGGTTTCCCCCATTCACGAAGGAAGGGGGCCACACAGAAAGATTAGAGAGGGAGAGTTCAGCTCTAGCCTCCAGTTTAAGAACAAAGCTCTTCCTCCCACTTTTGCATCTGTCAGAGAGGGGAAGCTCTTGTTTTCCAGGCTGGAACAGATTATGGGAAAAACTGAGCAGGAGGGAGCAATGGAACACTTGTCCAGTTTTTCCTGAGCTGTGATATTGAAGCCTGCTTTTTCTGTTTGAAGTACAGCATTGTGAAGAACAAATTCCATACTCAGAATGATCATAGTAGAGTGAGTGGGTGACCTTTTGATTTTCAAGTAAACTGTAAAACAAACTGGAAACAAAAGTGTAAAATTAGACATTGAAACTCCAAGCTAAATGTCAGCCTCGACCCATCTAACGCCAGCAAGTACGTGACAGCTCAGAAATGGGGACAGCTCTGGGCCCACAGGCTCTTCGCTAGGCTCTCGGTACAGCACCAGGCAATTGTGCATCACAGCATTGTACAAAGGAGATGATGCCAACCACGTATTCATCGTGTCCTGGATGGATGGTATGTAAAATGTAATAAAAGCTTATAGTTTGAGTAGAGCCAAGCGTGTGTGTGGGATTTCACTTTTCACTTTTCTCCTCACTGACGGGCTGTGCATACTTCCGTGGGCACGTAGGAAGAAGGAGGCTTTGGCTCCTCAAGATGATGCCCTTCAAACTGAGCTTTGCTCCTTAGCAGGAGGAGAGCAAATTAGGGGAAAGGAAGGGCTGCTCAAGAATTCCAGGAAGAGAACTAAAGAGCTTGGAGTTCAAGGGCCGTGATGGTTTGAGCTCTAGTTTTTGATGTTTACAACGTGATCCCCGCCCTCCCCCCCCAAAAAAAAAAAAAATTCCTAGGAGTCTGCCTGAATCTTGGCCAGGGCGAAGTGTGAATACTTGCCGGAATGGTATCGATGAAGGTGGTGGCCCTGGGCTGGAGTCCTGTTCAGTTTCTCCCCTGCTGTGGGAGCGCTTGTTCTAATGTCACTCAGTATGTTTGTGGGGACACTGGGGTAGAGGGAGCCATTCAGGTTTCTCTCCCCGCTATAAAAGCATGTTTGAATTCTTCAATTTTTATTAGTGGGCATTTGGGTTAGTATATTTCTCATTAGTCAGGGCAATACCTGTGTCCTTTTGGCTTTAACTACCTTAGCCAGTAGAATTCTGGGGTTTAAGTTGTTACAGGTTGAGACCAACATTTTCATACAGAAAAATGTAGAGATCCACGTGTATACTTAGTGGACTCAGGATTACACTGAATACGAATACCTATAGAATGCTGTGTATTAACCATGGTTTATCATTAGAATATACATTCCTCTTTTTCTGTCTCACCTTGATTGCTTCGTTTTATCTTTCACGGTTGTATCAATTATTGGGGGAACTCCAAGCTTTCCACCTTAGTGCTTGTGACTGCAGTTCTGCACTGTAGCCAAATGAAACAAGAAACAGGTCTCTGCTGCTGGCATGCACCGATTGGCGCTGACTGGGCATTTTCTGCCTTTGTCTACAGCCAAGGAATGGAAGCCAGGGGAAATAAATGCTCACCCTACAAGTCCCATGTCGTTTTTGCTAGTTTCCAAACCTGGTGAGTGGGTGTCAATACCTAAGGCTGAAAAAAAGGAGGAATTCTCCAGAGTCAGTATTGTTTTTCCTTCCCACATCAACCCCCTCCTGTAACCACTGCAGTAAAAATATAAGACTCATGGCCTGACATTTCACATCCTGCCTACATGAGGCCTTAGCTGCCTGCCCTATTGCTGGTATTTTGGTTCCTGCCTCAGCAGTTTATCTTGCATAGAGAAGGCTAATATTTGCTTATGATTTCTGGGACATGCTTAGGAAAACAGGACCTTTTAGGTAGGTGTTAAAGGCAGGTCTGTTGGTCTTGAGCCTTTTTAGCTCTTTGGCCCAATTCAGGATCAGCAGGTCAAAATTACAGACTTTGATGAAAGAGGTAAAGAAAAAAAATGTTAGAGGCAGCATGCCCTCAGGTTATCCAGTTCAGCCTTGCCAAAATTATCTTTAGTTGTGAAGCCCTTAGCTTCATTATATTACATCCTTTCCAAACTGTAATTTTTGTTTGGTGGCTAATGTATTCAGCATCCATGATGCTTAACATTAATGTTTTTCAAACCTTTTGCTTTAAGAGTCTTTAGAAAGGGATGGAAGGTCTGACATAGACAAGGCTTAAATTTGGTCACAGAAAAAGCTTTACTGGTGCCTACAGTTAGAAGACGTTTCCTTTTTCAACAAGATGAAAGTAGGTGGCCGGTGTTCCTGCTCCCCGCCTGCTAAAGTTAAGCCCTCCCGGTCCTTTAGCTGTGGTGGAAAGTTGTGCTGCCATGTTTAAAACCAGTTATTGCCTGGGGCTTTGTAAGAGCCTTGGTGAACAGAACAGTGCATAGATTACCTGGACTGTTTTTCTCTCTCACTTCTATCTACATAGCCGCTCATATGTCGGGGATGAAAGAGGACAAAGGAAACGCGCAGACGTCTCCTCACTTCAGCATGCCAACTCCTCCCTCCATTTCACTCTGAACTGCACCGAGAGAGTGGCCCTGCCCCAGGATCTGGGCATTCTGAATTGGGAAGAATGTTTGCAATGTGTTTGTTTCCGTGAATAGCTATACATGGTTCAGAAATCAAAAGGTATAAAGGAGCATCGGACACAAGATTTTTAGGGCAGTAGCCCTACTGGGGCTGATACGATAATGGACACATGTCATTAGGCATTTGTCCGAAGCCATAGGATGTCCAGCACCAGGAGTGCACCCTCACGTAAACGTGGACTCTGGACCATTAATGATGTGTGAGGTAGGGGCATCAGTTCTAACAGAAGGACCACTGGAGGGCGATCTGATGATGGAGGAGGCTGTGTGTAACTGTATGTGCGGGGTCCATGGGAAGTCTGTGCCTTCTGCTCAGTTGTGCAGTGAACCTCAAATGGCTCTAAAAAATAAAGTCAACTTAAAAGAAGAAATGAGTATAGGGCGATAAGTGTTCCTAGTTTCCCTTCTTGGAGGCAACCAGTATCACCAATATTTTTTAAAACTATTATTAAAGGTGGTGGTTCTTTATCTGGACTCAGTGAGCTTGGAGATTCTGCCTCATGGCCTGGATGGACCAGTGGCTCAGCGAAGCAGCCATGATGGGAGAGGGTCTTCTCTCCACCGTTGTGCCCTGGGCCATCCGTCCCAGACATCACGCCTGCCTGCTGGGACTTAGAGAAAGGTAAGAGGGTTAGGGGTGCCTTGCTGTCCCACTCACTAAGCAACCTCTGTCGGGACTCCCAGGGACCGTTGCCTCTAAGCTCCTGTGTTCAGGTTAAAATTTGAGCTCAGTGGAGAATGAACCAAGGACAGGCAGAATGCCACTTGCTTTCATTTCAGTTTGTGCTACGGGTGGGGAGGGGGTAATGGGAACAGGACTGGCCTCAGGCAACTAAGATGTCAGCGCCCCAACCACTCCCTCTGACTTGCCCACCCCCAGCCAGCTACCTTAGCTACCCAGTGTCTCGAGCCTCTTCTTACCGCGTCAGAAGGATATCAGAGAAGATGTAGTGGGGGGCGAGGATGTGCACAGTATAATGAAGGGAAGGGACCCACACACCATTTCTACCCCTAGATTTTCCCATTAGGAGTGTGGAATTTATACGAGTCACTCAGCTACTTCTCTGTGACAGACGAGTCACTTGTCCTCTTTGAACCTCCTGGTGCCCACTGGAAAATGAGGACTAGGGCTAGAACCAGAATTATAAATTCCAGTGCCCTGGGGGTCAGGCAGGTCACAGAAGTGAGAGCTGGTGAGCGCGTTCATGCACACGCCATGTGTGAGCTCCTAGGCTCTCTAAAGGGACAGCTGCTGCTCAGCTCTGGCTAAGAATTGCCATGGGGAAATGAAGTTTATAAGAGAAGCCAGTGAATGACTTATTCATTGAAGGGGCTGCTGGATAGGGCAGGAACAAAAGAAATGGCTTTTTTCTTCCAGTCTTCAACAGGGCTCTCTGATTTCTCTTCCCCACCTTGGATGAATAGATCGGATTCTGTGATTTTCTGATCCGTTCCCAACACAAGGACAGTTCCATTTTAAAATTACAACTTCCTTTTGTGTATTAAAAACCCCAGTCTCATTTAAATCAAAACTAATCATTATAATTCAAAACATCAACTCACCTACGTCAAGCCTGATTGTTCACTCTGCTTCTTCCAACTCGTCCTGTGCTCCCCTCATCACCAGCCAGCAGTTCCTCCAGAAGTAGGGCGGAGGCTAGGAAGGTGGATTTAAGGAGGGTTACTGCTTGATCCCCCTCTGCAGGGGCCACGGGGAAGGGTCTTTCATGACAGGCACTATTGTGATCTGGTTATTGGTGCGTCTTGAAACTGGAATGTGGATGTACTCTACTTGCCACGCTCAGCTTTTAAGGCTTTGGGAATATCCAGTAGCAAATCACATCACGAATCTGGTTTTTTAGGTCAAATTTCCAAATTTATATATGTTAGCTCAAAATTGTTCAACACTGCTGGACCAAACCAGGCCTATCTATGGACTATCCATTGCCCATGGGCTATCACTGTGAGGGCTCTGGGTTAGAACGAGTTCTAAGGTCTCTTCCAGTCCTCGTCTGTGAATGTATGATTTTCCTAGATTTAGTAGGAACCACTGGAAGTCATCCAAGCTTTACCTTTATAAGCAATGTTCCCCCCCGGGAATTGTGGGTGGCGGAGGCCTCCTGGAAATGTATTATCCTGAGAGCACACCACCAGTGCCCTACAGAAACAAGATGAAGAGAAGAGCCAGCAGGTGGCAGGAGAGAATAGCATGGGCCTCTGCTTCCAGGTTCTTATGAGTCCATATTGTGTTCTTGCCGTTGGAAGGGAGGGTGAACACATGGCCTCAGACGTTCCTTTGGCACCAAGAATCTTAAAGCACATATGGAACAGCTGTGCTTCCCAGGGGGTGAGGTGTTTCAAAGCTTATTTGCCACTGAAATCTTAGACATGTGGGGTGGAAGGGACCTGGACCTTCTAAACCAATACCATATATTGATTTAAAAAGAAAATGGCTGTCAAAATACAATGCTTATATTTAAAAACCAATCTCTTTTGTTTCAGAATCAGCTTCTAGCTTTTCTTTGCAGTCATAATGCACAGGTTTCATAGACACAGAGAATTTCGTAGAATCGTAGCCTGTGGAGGTTGGAAGGTTCCTGAGAGATCATCTAAGCTGATGGTATTCTTCTGGGCCCTTTACACCATCCTGAAACAGAATGCACCCAGAGACGGAAAGCTCATTACTTTATAAAGACATTTGGCGATTAGAAAGTTACTTTATTGAGCCAAAGTCAGCCTCACAGTGACTTCTACCCATTATTTTGTCTTCTGGACATGGGGCTCAAAAGTTTGGAAGACAGCTGTCAATTGCCACCTGTGACTGCTCCCAAACACCCCATTAGCAGGAAAAGCAGGCATCTGAGGACAGAAGATGGCTCCTCACACATGGGTCCAGTCCCCCTAACTCTCCTATTTGCCTAACTCCCAAGGAATGAGCAGCTCCCCAGCTGTGCACGACCTCAGCAGCTCACACAAGGCAGCGTAGAGACCAATCTCCACATAGAGCCTAGATCACCTGATTTTTTGGGTTTTTTGTTTTGGTTTGGTTTGTTTTTTGTGTGTTTTTGGGCTAGAGAACTTCAGATTTTTTTCTTTAAATTTTTTTTTCCACTGTGAAGTAAAAAAAAAAGACCCAAAAGTGCATGGAAAAATATATTCATTTTTAAGGATAATAATAATATAAACATCTGTGTTCTTTTCCCAAAGACCCTTTGTGCCTGTCCCTAATCACATCCTCCCTCCTGACTCTCCTGACTCTTGTGATAATTATTCCCTTGCTTTTCTTCATGACTTTTATTCCCTACGTGCATTTCCCAAAGCAACACACTGTTTAGTACTGCCTGTTTTGTACTTTATATAAATGGAATTTTATTATAATGTTTTTTTTCCTGTGACTTGCTTCTTTCGTTCAATACTATGTGTTTAGTGAATTTTCCCTATTAAAGATATTTTGTTAGAGTCTATTGAGTTAATTCTGCTTTAATTATTTCCTCTAACATACTCCCCCTTTACAAATATTATTTACATATTTGTAAACATTCCTTCTATATTGTCATCTAAAAAATTTGGGAAACGGTGAATGGGTAAGTCTCATGGTATAGAACTTTCAGCAAACTTCTAGAAACATCCTCACTGAGATGAATCAATTATTCAGCACTCTTTTTGGGCATACTCACCCAGTAACTACTTTTCCTAATTTTACTTTAATCCAAACTATATTTTTCCTACTTGTTCAGATGGTTTTCAAAAAAAAAAACAACACAACACCTTGTTTGAAATCCAGATAAAATATATTTATGGCATTTTCTTGATCTACCAGTCCAGCAACCTTGTCAAAATGAATGAGGCTTAGAGAACTCGATGGCTCCTCGTAATGTACCATTTTCTAGATAACAAAGCAGCCTTTGGTTTCTACAATTTTGCCTGAAATTGTGGCACGCTCACCAAGCCTACAGTTGCGCGAAATTGATCTTTGGAAAATCAGAACTATAGTTTCTGATCTATTGCTTTCCATGATTTCTCCAAGTTCACAAATAACACTTGAGCAACCTACAAGTTTTCAATACTGGGAGCGTCATTAACTGGGCCAGGAAGTTATAACTCAGAGAAGACGAAAGGCAACTAATGCACTGAGACAAGGAAGGCATTTTTAGTGCAGAGAAGGGAAGAGGGCAAAGCTCTTAATAACTGACTTCCAGAAAGTGATAGATAAAGTAATTTTAAGAAATTGGCAGTAGGCGTGGGATTAAGAACTTGAAGGTCAAGGGGCAAGTTTAATATAGTCACTGGAGTAATGAGAAGCATGCTATTACGGGAAGGGAATCAATTTGCCAAAAGGCAGTGGTCGAGTTAGAATGATTTTGTAGTCGGTCCCTTTAGCATGGAATGGTAACTTTCTCTACCAGGAAAGGAGAGGAGAGGGAAAAAGAGGATAGTCCAGGGACCAAGCTAAGGGGTAAATTTAGATGCCTTTAGGCCATTGGGGTGGGCAGCATCCAAGGGGCTGAGGGCTCCAGGTTCCAGGGGAAGGAAATCAGATGGAACAAAAGGAGGTGTGGACTGGGAAAAGTGGGACAGGTTATGTGGGGATCTGATGAGAGGTGAGTGGGTTATAGTTATGGTAGGAAAAGGAAGGCACGGAGTGTGACACTGGATGAATGGATGCACCATAGGGTAAAAGTGGCGAAGTGGTGTGCATGCTGCTGAAGGCAGAGCAGAGTGACGTGAGGAGTACATGAACAGCCTCAGGTACTGGGTCCCCCTGCAAGTGAGCACCCCTGGTGGTCAGGGCCTCAGGACCAACGTTAGGTGCCAGAGTCACTAACATTGGAGGGGAAACCACCAGAACCAGACGGTGTGAACTTCAAAGGAGGAGCCAGGGGGACAGCGATAGCTTCATGGTCTTGAGGCTGCAGCAGGGAACAAGGCAGAGTTTCCCACATGCTCAAAGAATGTGATGGCAGTGGGACATGTCCCCAAAGAACAGGGGACGGCCACTTGGGCTAAGGAGATGGGCAAAGGAGAGAAAGGAGTTGAGAGTGCATGGAGATTCTCCATGATAAACCTGGAACGTCTGAGCTTTGTGACAGCAGCTTTGGGACTCACACTTTCAGGAATGGCTTACTGGGGAGTGCTGGGTGTAATAAGGAAGTTGCTGGGTGGTTTTTCAGGGACATACTTGTGGGTAATAGGAATGAAGGCACCAAGAGTTGGGAGGTCTGCATGAGGGAGGGCCAAGAGTGATGTTGAAGCCTCAAACCATGCTGTGGGGGAAGGTGGTCTGCCTTTTATAGATGCCGAAACGCAGAGTAGATAGGAATGTAAACAGTCAGTGCCCAGGGTCTGCCTGGATCTTGACTCATCTTCACATTCACAGCAGCACCTGCCCCAGTCCGGGGAGTTCATGAACAAGATAGTTTGTCCACAAGCGTAATACCTGTGACTTGTCCAGGGCAGACAAAAACGGGAAACCTTCAAAAACATGCCTTGGCTTTCAAAATCAAATAGAAAGCAGCACAATCGAATACATATTTAACTGTATTCGATTTAACTACAAATGCCATGCTGGTGTGCCGTCCTTATGTTTAATTTAGTATCCATAAACATTTGGTCCATTTTACACTCGTAAGTTAGCAGTGCACACGGATTACTGGGAAATCATAAACATCTGTAAACTAATTGAGTTAATCAAAGCCAAAGAACATCTGAATTATCCCCGAATGAAGGCTGAGCTCCAGAGTCCTGAGTGTTCCTGGCAGGGCCTCCAGTCTCACCACCTTTTATCTCACCGGAGATCTCCAGGGCTGATCTGCTTGTCCTTTGTTAATCACCCACCATCAAAGGCCAGCACACTGAAACCCCAGGGCCTTTATGGGCAATAAACATACCCTGCCCTCATTCTTGCCTTATTTTTTTAATTCTCTTCTTTTTTTTTTTTTTTTTTGCTTTTCCAAAAACATTTTTTCTTGGTCTATTTTTCTCCATAGCATGCATCACCATCTATCACGCGTAGTACATATGTTTTGTATCTGTTGACCCCACATAGGCTCCCTAAGGGAAGGGATATTTTTTCACTCTGTACCCCAATACCTAGAACAGTGCCTGGCTCACAGTAGGCATGAATTTCATGGAAAGACGGGGAACTGTTCTAGATTGAAGGAGACTAAAGAAACATGATAGGTAAATGCAATGTGCGATTATGAATTGGATTTTTGTTGTCAAAGGCATCATTGAGATCGTGACTCGAATGTGGTATGACTATTACGTGATAGTAAAGGATTCACGTTCGTTTCCTGATTTGGATGGTAATACTGGGCTTATGGAGGAAAATGTTTTTGCTTGTTGGAAACACAACTAAAGTATTTCAGAGTTACGGGACATCATGCCAGCAATTTACTCTCAAATGGTTTAGGGGGGAAAGTTCTTGGTACTTTACTTGCAACTTTTTTGTAAGTGTGAATTTTTTTTCAAAACTGCAAAACGATAGCAATAAAAAAAAAAAAAGTATGTTTCCTAGGTCTCTCCATTAAAGGGACTCAGAAACAGTGATTAACCGATAGCAATGAATGCCTTCTGTGCCCACATGATGAATTCTAAATACCATTTCCCACCAAAAAGAATCAAGCTTCTTTAAAGAACGTTGCGTTACAGGTCTAAGATAGGATACGCCAGGAACATTTTATTCCTGAAAGCAAGGAAGCTATCAAAGACTGCTGAGATTGGGTCAGAAGAATTCAGGAAATAAACTGAGGAGGCCAGAGATGGGACTCTTCTGAGCACAAATAAGAATAATTAGTGCCATAGATTGAAAACTATTAAAATTGTTAACACCCATGAGTTTATAATAATAAAAAGAATTCATGGGCCATCTTGGGATGATATAATAGGGAAAGCAACTCATTCTGGAAACGGGGGAACAAAAAAGGAAGGGAATCAAGAACTCAATCTGACTTTCCTATAGGAACTGTACCTCAAGGTAATCATCATATGAGGAGAAAGTTTCTCTCTGAAAGAATTCAAGCTGGTAGGTGAGGATGCAATGCTGGAATCACCCATTTTTGTGAAGCTTTTATGAGCAGATGGACCGTGGTAATGATGACCAATGTCCACTGACATCACACAAAGCAAGACCCGGAGGCAGTAGGTCCTCCTCGTGATTCATCATCACCTGTTAGCTCCCTCAAAATCACACGTCACGTTCTATCCATCTCACTATCAGATTACAGGAAATACCTTGGACAGAGGAACGTGTTTTAAACATGTCACCAGCATAATCCAGAATATGGGAAACTATAGGAAAAACTGACCTGGTGTCTTCACCAAATGAAGTTTACAAGAAAAAAGGGAAAAAGAGGGAGCAAGAACCTACAGATTTGAAGAGCCTTAAGAGACAAATCAACCAAATGCTATATGAGCATTTGGGGGAAATTTGAACACTGACTGAATATTTGGTGAGAGTATGCAGCTGCGTCACAGCAGGCCATTTGTGGAGGTGGGGAGTGGAGTGGGCAATGATACAGTTGAAGGAAATGTGGCCATGAGTTGATTTTTTTTTAATTTTTTTTTTACATCTGGGTGATCAGTATTTAGTAGTCCATTGCTCCCTACTTTTGTTACACTTTACATTATCTATAATACTTCTAAATATCACTAAACCCAACGTGCCTATTGATTTCTGCCTAGGCTGTTTTGGCTCTGGCACCTCTCTTTGCCTGCCTCTCAACTCTTCTGAGGGAGCAAGAGATCCTCTGACATGTTGTGATAATAGCTTTAGCTTTGACAGAAAACCTTTCTTCTCCCTCCACCCAACTATCAGGAAGAGCAGCAAGAGAAAAGGCTATAGCAGCGGCAGTCAGGGTAGGGGTTTGGACTGCGAGCCTCCAATAACAATCGTAAAGAGTGCTTGGGAGGCTCAAATATCTGAGATAATATATACGAAAGAGCCTGTACATAGAAAATGACATGCAAATGTAAGGCGAGAGTTTCTATTTTCAATTCCTTCTCCCCAAGAGGATTTGTCTTGGCCCCAAGCTGTAAGAATATAGAAAAAAGGAGTATGAGAGGAATTATTCAAGCCTAAGAGAAGTCTCTCTTTGATTTTCTGCAACCACATACCACTGAATGTGCTGCCCTGGGGATGCTGACTGCATCTTAGGGCAGGAGCTGCCTGGGCCAGTGGAGAGGGAGCTCTGGAGGGAGTGAAGGAAGGCGGGACAGTGGGTGGGATCCTGGCCAAGTGATGAAGTGTTTGAATCTGAGTTGGCTGGAACCAGACATCAGCACAAGATTGGCCATGCAAATGACACAGCTGGGTTTTCTGGCTGACCCTGGGCCACCATCCCAGGCCTCTGGGTGCAGAGGGCATTTAGGGAAGTCAAGCAGCTCCCCACTCAGCAAAGGGGCCCTGCAGTTGGGGGGATTCTGAGGGTGGCAGGTGAGTCTGGGCTGGCTTCCATGGGACTTGAAGCATCCCCTCAAGCACTCCCTCTGCCCCAGCACTGAAACTCAACAGCATTATCCAAAGAGGCACATGGTTGGAGCTTCCTGGACCCAATGGGGTGCATGAAAGGGAAAATCAGGATGGCGTGGAAACCTAGGTGGGTGTGTGGAGGTCACAGCATTGTGGGCAGGAGGCCGAGCCTACTGGGCCAGGTCCTGCCTTTTCCTGGCCCAGTCACTTCTCCTCCTTGGGTCTGAGTTACCTCAGGTCTTGAGTAGGGCCCAGAAATTGTTTCTGGTAATATCTCTAATGCTGTTTCTGATGATCACACAGGTTAGAAACCGTGCACTCAACCAGATGGTCACTAAATCTCCTGATTGTGGGTTTTGGAATCTGATTCCGCCTGATCCTTCACCTTTCTCTGAACTGTGTCCATTAAATAAATATGCGGGAAGCACTCCTTCAAGGGGGAAGAAAAGAAAACTGACATTTCTTGAAGATCCATTCTGTACTGGGTACTTGATACTTGACCAACTTCATTTCGGTGTCTCCTGCTCAGAAGACAGTCGTAGATGGTAGATGTACTTCCGGCCTCTTGCCCTTCTCCCTTTTCCTGACTTGGAAATACAAAGGCTGCTCTACTGGGGAGCTCCTCACACTTTAAGAGGCGGAAAGTGGGGACTTACATTTCTTTTTTACTATTTTATGGACATTTAATTTTTTAAACTAAAACATTGCATAAGAAAACATCCATACATGGTTGTAAAAGTCTGTAATGAAAAATAGTACTCATCTGTTTCACCACTCCCCACGTTCCAAAACTGTCTGTGCCCCCACCCACCACCCAGACAACCACTTATACCCATTTCTTTGGGTAGTTATCTTTATAATATAAACGTCATATTGTTATGCTGCTATTTTGGATATATTAATTTTAGACATAATATGTTTATTGACAAATCTGTTATGATAGTGTATGAGATATTAGCTCTCACATTACCCTCCTCACCTGTTGTCTCCCTATCCTCTCAATATAGTTAAATCACTATTTTTTAATTTTATATCAGTAAGCAGGGTTTACATCCTTAAGACATTATAAATATTGTTTGTGGCAGAGTCTAGTAGCACATTATGATTGCATACTCTTTCCTGTATAGATTTTCTGTTTTTCCTGGAGTTATTAATTGCTCTTTTTTAACTTGCATAATTTTCCATACATCTTTCCAGAGACTCCATCATATAGAATACCATATCATTTATGTTATCAAGTCTACATTTTTTTCTAGACAGCGTCTTTTCAGAACCCTCCATTCTTCTTCAGTTTGGACACGTTATGCTCTAGGTCTGTGTTAGAGTGTCCTCTGGGACTTCTCTTTACCTGAGTTGTATCCCCATTTCCTGGAATCTACTTTCTCTGTCTGGGTTTACTTTTTGATTTTGCTGGCCCCTACACTCCCATAATTTCCTAAGACAGTGTGGAATGGGACTTAAATTTTCTGAATCTTTTATGTTTGGAAAACAGTTCTCTTCTGTGCTCACACGTAGCTGATAAATTAATTCTGTACAGAAATGTCAACGGAAAATAATTTTCTATCGTAATTTTAAGATATATTTGCTCTGAAGAAGTCTAATGCCATTCTCATTCCTTTGTGTGTAATTTTGTTTTTCTTTGTCCTGTTTCTGGAAGCTTTTAAGTTCTTAGCTTTATGCTTAGGGTCCTGAAATTTTAGGATCAAGCTCCTAGGTTTGAATCTTTTACAATTCTTTGTTCTGGGCCCTTATTAGGTTCTTTCAATCCAGTGACATGCATTCTTTAGTTCTGGGAACATGTCTCATATTACTTATTTGATAATTTCTTCTTTTCCACCTTCTCTCTCTCTCTTTCTGAAACTTTTGTTAGTCAGTTGTAGAACCTCTTGGATTGATCCCCTAATTTTTAAAATCTGTTCTCTCTTATTTCTATATTCTGCTTTCTGGGAAGTGTCAATTGAATGTTATATTTATTCATTTCCAAGAACTCTTTCTTGTTAAATGGTTGTCCCTTGTTCGTAGTACCTTGTTCTTGTTTTATGAACTCTCATATTTCTGTGAACATTTGAGGTTGGTTGTCTCTTCATTGTAAGGATGAGAAACTACAAAAGTTCACCGGAAGCTCTGTGTTGCTTATCACTTTAGGGTGAGTAGGATGAGACTTTGCCCTTTCTTTGGAAGACCCCTCCACCCCCAAATATTAGTATCTGGAAGTTTATTGCTTGGGGACTATTCAGTTTCTCTAAAGAATCCTATTTTCCTACTTGGGAGAAAGGTGCCCATCAGGAGGTAGGGCAGAGGGGGGCCTGCCTTCTCCATGGTAAGACTTGCAGTCAATACCTCCTTTTCAGCCCTGACTCCTTCCTCACTATTTGATGCCTGGAGCCCCCAAGTCCATAATTTCTTCTGTTCTCTTTCGCTAAGAATAAATCCTAGCTCCTGCCTAAGGAGTAAGTCTCTGACTGCTGGCATTCGGAGGGTAGATAGGTTTCCAACCCATGTTCCTCATTTTCCTCCCATGTCTCCTCCCACCCTCCTCACTACCTGATGCCTTCCTGCTCTGAGCCTCTCCAGTGAGCCTATGGCATGACTTGGCTCTTTTCTTGTAGATAACCATTCTCAATGAGCACATTTCTCCTGCTCAGAGCTAGAATAGTTACTCCTCCTGCCATTACTGAAACATCCTCTTCTCCTGCAACATCCACCCCATTTCCGAGTTCCATCAGTTCTTCCTCTCAATCCCCTCTCGCATTCACCAGCTTTCCCCTCCTCTGCCTTCACTTCCCCTCCCCAGTCAGACCTCTGGTGTCTCTTGCCTGGTTCACTAACAGCCTCCTTCTAACAGTCTCTTCGCCCACTTGTGAATTTCTTGTCTTCAGTCCATTCTGCGCCCTATAGCCACACAAATCTGATCATCTCATTGCCCTGCTAACAGGCTCCCTGCAAGTGTGGACTTAGGATAAAGTCTAAACCCAAGCATTGACAGTCAGACCTCCACTGCCTGCCTCAGCCTCTGCCCCTCCTGATCTGCCCACTACACGTGCACCATCTCCAGCCCTAGGGATCGATTTCTGTTCCTCTGTTAGGCCAGGCTCTCTCTTACGAGCAAGGCTCAGCACATGTTACTTTTTGCTTTCCTTCTTCTTGTCAAGACCTCCTACTTACCCTGCCAGCCTCAGCTTAGGTGTCATTTTCCTCAGGAAAGATTCTCCTGGCCCCAAGAGTGGTATATGCTTCTGTATACCATGTAGCGTGGTACTACTTGTTCTCGCTAAGCTGCATGTTCCTCTGGAGCAAGGACAATAGTTGGATTATTAGTGCATATCCCGTGCCGAGTACAGTACCTGGCCCACAGTACCTTGTTGAACAAACGAATATATGAATCAGTGATTGGATTCTCATGTTCAGATGCAGCAACAGAGGTTAGAAGAAGCCAAGTAAATGATTCAAGGTCACCTCGCCAGGATCTGCACCGAGGTCCCTCTGGCTTCGAAGCCGAGGAGTCCCTGTTGGGTGATGGGTACCTCGTCTCTCGAACTGCGCTTGCTTTCCCTGCACCCTGGCCTCTGGCTCAGAGATGTTGTTTTTGGGCTCCCTGGGGATTAAATTTCCAGAGCCTTCTGGGGCAGCTTTCCCGTCAGCACTGATCTCCAGCTGCTTCTGTCTGGGTCTGCCAAGGCCCTGCGGTGGGGTCCTGTCAGGCAAGTCCCCATAATAGAAGACACCACACAGCCCCAGAGGGAAGCATTTGGGGGTCAGTCCCCCAATCAGTACCAGACTGCTTAGACCTGCCCCTCCTGAGGCCAACCCCCCTGAACACTCATTTTCTCTACCTCTGGCACCCAGAGATCCCCAGGCTGTGAGGATTTGTGTGGGGGATGCAGGGTGTGAAGTGTGTGGGAGACAGTTTGTTGGTGCTCTCACGGATGGCTCCCTTAATGAGCCAAGGTGTAAGTTCCGTTTTGGTCAAATTCAGAGGACGCTGCCCTCTGGGGAGAAGTTGGGGCTGAAAGTTCAGATTATTTTGCAGTTTTTGAAGCAAACATCCACTCAGAAAATATGATGTCACCAAGGATGGCTTGATTACTCTATGGGGTGCTGGCAGCAAAGCTACCCCTCTCCCCTCTACAGCTCATCCTCCCTCAGGAGAGAGACAAGAATAGCGCTCATTTCAAAGCCAGAATGATGTTTCTGAAGGAGGTGGGCCCTGCGTCTTCTGGCTGTGTGTGTGTGTGTGTGTGTGTGTGTGTGTGTGTGTGTGTGTGTGTGTGTGAGAGAGAGAGAGAGAGAGAGAGAGAGGGAGAGAGAGAGAGACACCCCCAAACAGAAATATGAAGCAAACCCCATGCAAGTGTTCTATAAATGCTTTTATTAACTGTCCCCACAGCTGGAACCACAGCTAGTTCAGGAAGCTTCTTTCCCTGTTTTCCCGGCTCAGGCCTGGGTCTGTGATGTTGACCCTAGGGAAAGCAAGGGGAGGTGGGAGTGGGAGGGGTTGTGATTTGCTCAAAGTGGAATTTCAGCTACAAACCCAGGACTTCTGACTTCTAAAGAATCCCCTAGTAGATTTTGAAGAATTTATTTTTATAGAGAAATCTGGGAGAATATACACCAAAACGTCAGCAATGTGATTAAAGAGTGACTTTGATTTTTGTTGTTGTGTTTTGTTTGCTTGTTGCTCACCTGAACTTTGTTGTTGTTTTTATTTGTTTGTTTGTTTTTTAAAAATGGACAAGGATTACTTGTGTAAAATATTTAAGGGGGGAAAAAAGAATTTTTATTAGATGACACACTACACCTAACGTATTTAGCAAAATGAAGGGCTGGCATATAATAATAGATACATAAATGTTAGATATTATCAGCTTAAGGTGAGAAGGAGATAAGAAGAGGAAACAGAAGGAAAGGAAAAAGAAGAGAGGACCGTTCCAAATGAAGGAGTAGAAGCAAAGAGAAGGGAGTGAAAGAGGGAAAGGAAAAGGTGCAGTAGTCTGCACATGAAGAGTTACTGCTCTCCTCACAGATGCCGGGACTCTGTGCTGGAAGAATGAGGTGTTAGGGACGGCAAAAGAAATATTAGGCCGTGCCCCCTAGTGCAGTCTGGATCTCAGTTTCCCCAGGCTGCACCTGCATTGCAGGAATAGCCTACACCCAGGTATAGAGACTTTTTTCTTTCCTCAAGGAAGTCGCAGCCTGTGGCCTTGTGCCACCATTGCAAGCATCAGACCTGGATTCTCAGCCCAGTCTCGCCCTCCCTCACATCCCCTCCCGCCTCACCCCTGACTTCTCAGCTTTCACTTTTCTGCCAACACATTGAAAATGGCTCCTGTTTTCCCTCCACCTGTACTAACAAACACAAAGTGCTGCCCCAAGCACTTTCCCCCCATTCTACACATCCTGTGTCAGGCACAGGTGCTGCACTATGATGCACTATAGGGTGCTACGTATTCCTGGGCACAGCTCCTGTCTGCACCGCTAGACCCCGCGTAGTGGTGCGCCCACTGGAGGCTCCGCTCCTGTGTGGTTCGGGGCTGTTTTCTTTCCCCTGGAGCAGCAGGGCCAAGTTTCCGTGGCCCTGTGTTCAGGGACCCTGGGCCAGGTCTGTGGGTGTGGGCAACTTTTGGTTCCATGTGGGTTCTCAGCAGGAAGGGCTTTCATGTGGGTGCCAGCTGGCCTCCCGGGCCCAGCTTCGGCCCTGGCAGGGCCTGAGGAGGGAGAGCTGCAACTGTGATAAACACTCTCTGTTGGGAGAGCTGGTGGGTGGGAAGGGAAGGAAAGAGGATGGGGGACGGCAGGTCAAAGTGTTTTTTCAGGCTGAGCGGAGGGAGCCCATCACGACCCTGTGGCAATAAGACAATGACACAGCCTTTTCCACCCGAGAAGAGGCCTTGGCAGAAACACAGGGTAGAAAAGTCCATTGGGTGGGGTGGAAAACACTTCCTCAAACCTGCCTGTGCTCCCTCTCTCTCTCCCCAGGCTCACCGAGCCTGATCAGATCAAGCATCCAGCTCCTGCTGCCAGACACAGTGGCATTGTTTGAATATCCCGGCCCCCTTCCTCCGCATACCCTCTCCCCACTGAGAACCCAGTTCTGACAAAGGAGGCCCTGAGGGACAAGCTGGAGAGGACAGAGGCCCAAGGTCTGGGGAGACAAGGTCACTCTCTCTGTCACCCTCTCCTCCCACACGTTGGTTATTTTTCTACCAGGGACCTGAGAGGGAAAACAAGCCAGTCTCTGGAAAACCTGAAGGCTGTTTTTGTTTACAAAAAGGCACTTTCCCAGCACACTGCTCCCTGAAAGGTGAGCGCTAATCCCAGGCAGTGCTGAGACTGGGGAAAGGGTTTGGAGGGAGTGGGGGAGAAAGGAAACTGTGGGCCACATGGGGTCAGATGACTTCACCAGAGCAGGGAAATGGCAAGTGAGGTGGCAGGGAGGGGAGCTTCCTGTAGATGAGGCCCTGGAAGACGTTCGCTGCTGCATGATACTTAACTAGGGCTTGTTTATCTGTCTTCCAGAACACCCAAGAGCATGGGAGAGAGGCTGGAGCCATGGGCAGGACACAACTGAGCTTGGCATCTAGGCCTGGATCTGCCACTGCCTCTGGCTTCACCTCTCTGGGCCTCAGTTTGCATGAAGGCACCAAGGAAGAACAACTTTGAGATCCCTACTAAGCCATATGTTGTAGGCTTTCAGCAAACAGTTACTTAGCATACATCCTGTGTGCCTGATACTAAACCCAAAGTCCCACATAAGGTGATCGATAGCCCCGGTTTGCCTGGGATTCTCCCAGTTTTAGTACTGAGACCCTGGACGGTGTGTCACACCAGCCCCAGACTTCAAGCTGCTCATGACCTGGAAACGATGATAGATAGATAATAGCATGTGATGAGTGATCTGATAGAGATTATACAAAGGCCTGGGCCTCGGTGGAGGCAGAGACTAGCTCTTGGCAGGGGAGCTGGGAAATTTCACCATACTGACACTTGTGAGCAATGAGTGACACTCGTGAGCTATGGGTGGATGGAAAAAAATTAACTGTATTGAGGTATAAATTATATACAATACACTGTACACACTTCAATGTACAGTTCAGTGAATTTTGACAAACGCCGATATGCATGTAACTACGACGCCAATCAGAATATTTATATCACCACAACAGCTTCCCTAATGCTCGTTTGTAATCAATCTCATCCCAGGTAACCACCTAACTGGTTTCTATAACTATAGATTAGTCTTACCTGTTCTAGAACTTCATAGAAATGGAATCATAAAATCTGTGCTCTTTAGTGTCTGACTTCCTTTGCTTCACATAATGTTTTTGAGAACCAAAGATGTGTGTGTCCGTAATTTTGTTCCTCTTTTTTTCACTCCAGAGTGTAGATATAACCACAGGTTTTTTTTTATCCATTTACCTGTTGATGAACAATTTGAGCTGTTTCCAGTTTTCTTGTTTGCTATTATTAAAATGCTGTTAGGAATATTATGTACAAGTCTTTGTGTGGATATGTTTTCATTTCTTGGGTAAATACCTAGAAGTGGAACTGCTGAACCATAGGTTAAGTATATGTTCAGATTGATAGGAAATTACCTAACTTTCCAAAGTGGTTGTACCATCTTTGGTACAACTATACCATCAATGGATGAACATTCCCGTTGCTCCACATCCTCTTCAACACTTAGTATTGTCAATTTAAAAATTTTTAGCCATTCTTGTGATATCTCATTGCAGTTAAATTTGCATTTCCCTGATGATTAATGAAGTTGAACACTTTTCATTTACTTACATGTCATTCACATATCTTCTTTTGAAAAATGTCTGTTCAAGTCTTTCCCCCATTTTAAAATTGGGCTACATGTCATTTTAAAATTTGAATTGTATGAGTTCTTTATATATCCTGAGTACACATCCTTTGTCTGATATATGCATTGCAAATATTTTCTCTTAGTCTGTGGTTTGCCTTTTTATTTTCTTAAAGGTATATTTTGAAGAACAGAGGGTTTTAATTTTGGTAAAGTCCAATTTATCAAGATTTTTCTTTTATAGCTTGTGAATTTCATATACTAAGAAATGTTTGCCTATCACAAGGTTATGAAAATGATCTGTTATGTTTCTTTCTGGAAGTTTTATAGATTTACTTTTTGCATTTAGATCTGTGGTCCATATCAGGTAAATATGTTCACAGAACTAAAATAAAATATCCTCCTAATGAGTGACAGAATAAGGAATCTCAACAGAGAAGTGGAAGCTATAAAAAAGAACAAATGGAAATTTTAAAACTGAAAATTGCAATAAACTAATATATTCATTGGGTGGAATTAACATCATCTTGGCAATGGAAAAGAAAAAGTCAGTAAACTTGAAGACAAATCAATAAAAATTATCCAAACTGAAGAATAAAGAGAAAAAATATAGCAGAAAAATGAACAGACCCTCAGAGGCATATGGGAAAATATGAAATAGTCCAACAACATACATGAAATTGGAAAACCAGAAGGAAAAATGAGGATTAAAAATAAAGGAAATGGGGGTAGTAGATTGGGGGAAGGGGATTATCACTTTGTGAGGAGTATAAATGTCTAATTATTACATTGTTTTGTACATCTGAAACTAATTTAAAAAAAAGAAAGAAAAAAGAAATTAAATAAAATTCAGGGGAAAAAAAAAGAACAAAGGAAACCACGCCTATGCACTTACTAGTCAAACTGCTGAAAACCAAAGATAAGGAGAAAATTTTTAAGACACCCAGAGAATGAAAGATGTATTACATACAGGCGAACAATGATATGAAATATCACTGCCTTATCAGAACCAATAGAGACAATAGAGTGAAATCTTTGAAGTTCTAAAAGAAAATACTGTTGATGTAGAATTTTATATTCACTTAAAGTATCCTTCAAAAATGAGGGAAAAACAAAGATATTTTCAGAAAAATGAAAGCTCATAAAATTCAGAGCCAGAATAGCTACATTATAGGAATTGCTAAAGGATATTGTTCATGCTAACAGGAAATACCAGACAGGTACTTGGATTGACAGGAAGGAATAAAGAGCAGCAAAAGTGATAAATGAATGGATAAGTATTAAAATGTATGAGATTTTTGTCTTCTCTGAATTTTCTTAAAAGACACCTGACTATTTCAGTAAAACAATAAGGTGGTGGTACATTATTAATGTATGTACCTATACATTAATACTTATAATGTATTAAGAAGAAATTATAACTAGCATGTTGGACAAGGGGAAATGTGTAAATGAAATTGTTCTGTTGTAAGGTTATTAGTGAAGTGTGATGTGTGAAGTGGGAATGTGAGGTATGAAATGAGAAATATTAATAGGAAATGTGAAATGAAAATTGTGAATTATAGTGTGAAGAGATACAATATTGACTCTAATTAGAATTTTATAAGCTAAAATGCATATTATTAACCCTAAAGCAAGCACTAAAATATAATATGTATAGCCATTTGAAAAAATAAAATGGAATCTTAAAAATTTTTAATTAACCATGAGAAGACAGGAAAGGAACAACAGAAAAACAGAAATCAGAAGGAACAAATGGAAAACAAATACAAGATAGTAGACTTACACCCTACCATATAAATTGTTACGTTAAATGTTGAAGGACTAAATACTAATTGAAATGCAGAGATGGTCAGGCTAGATTTTTTTAAAAGACCCAACCAGATGCTGTCTATATAAGATAAACTTTAAGTACAAAGATAGATTGAAAGTAATAGGATGGTAAAGATGTACCATGTCAACAACATACATAAGAAAGCTGGCATGGCTATATTAATAACAGATACAGCAGATTTCAACACATTACAAGAGACAAAAGGAGATATGTCAGAATGATAATAACAATGTTACATAGGTATGTATATACTTAATAACAGCTTCAAAATTCATGAAGTAGAAATAATAGAACCAAAGAAAGAAAAAAACTCATAATCATAGTTGGGTATTTTATCACTCTTCTCTCAGTAATTGACAGAATAAGTAGACTAAAAAAAAAATTGATAAGTACATAGATCTGAAACAGCTTGATCTAGCTGGTAATTATAGAACACTACACCAAATAACTATATAATAAACATTTCTTTCAAGGAAGTATCAGCCATCAAAATAGAATATATCTTGGGTCATAAATTGTCTCAATAAATTTTAATAGATTGGAACCTTACATAATATGTTTTCTGATTACAATGAAATTAAGTTAGAAATCAATGGAAGTAAAATATCTAGAAAATCTCCAAATACTTGTAAATTGAATATCATACTACTAAATACACCACCTTGGTCAAAAAATAGTCCTGCAACTATTACAGAAATTTTTAATTTCTGTGTATGGTGTGTGTGAGGTAATGTCAGGGTTTATTTTTTTTCATATGGAAAAAAATCATTTGTTGAAAAGGTTCTTCTCTCCTTATTGAAATTCTTTGGTGCCTTTGAGAAAATCAATTTCTGGTTATATGAGTGGGTTACTCCCAACAGGCCATAAATAGACACCATAAAGAGACACCAATCTCTTTCTTGTTTCTATTCCTCCTCCATGTCTCCTATTATCCTGGATGGGTCATATTTACAAATTAAATCATAAATAACTTATGGATCAGAGCTCTCTTTACTTCTTATACCCCCCACATATTTCCCTACCTCCTTCTGAGCTCTTCATTTCCTCAACTATCAGCTCATCCCTTGTTTCTTTTATACAAGTTTTTCCTCTACTGTCTTTCCTATTTTTTAAAAAAATTTCTTATCTCTTGGGTCTTATGAATATGATCTCTCTATCTTTGTATAAATCAATTTACATATGTAAATCACTTGATATGTACAATATATTTACATTATTACATATGATTTACATATGTATGCATGATAAGGGATATTTCTGCATACGTTAGTGAGAGTGTATGTGGCATAGTTTCTGTGGAATGAAGTTGGCAAAATAGGGTTGGAAGAGCACTAGGTCAGAGTCAGGACACTAAAATATACCCTTTACAAATTTTATCTAATTCTCATTACTGCTCTATGAAGTACACTTATTTTTCAGAAGGAAATATGGGGCTTAATGAGGTAAAAGTAACTTGCCCAAGACACAGCTGGTAAAATAACAGAGCAAGAATTCAAACCAATATCTCTTTGGTTCAAATCTGACTCTTTTTCACTATATACTACTTTCTCCCCAGAAAGATGTCTGTTAAGAAATAGAATCAAAGGGCATGTTTGGACTCTTGAGGTTGGAATAAAGGGAAGAAGATACGTGGGAAATAGACTCATGGTCCAGCATTGCCTTGATGGAAGGGATCACATCTTAGGGGTCCTGTATTATAATCTCCCACCTAGAACCTGAGTGATCTGGGAGGGTTTTTGATTAGGCACAGGAGAATGAAAAGGGTGGGAGAACTTAGCTGAGGGGATCACAGATTTAAGTAATATGGCAGAAAGGGAATCATAGAAACTCACAAGGACATGGGCCCAAGATCAAGGAGGAGAAGCGACTGAGGATGAGGTCGGGGGAGGAATTGAACCCTCGGGTGATAAATGGGTTAGTGGGCACTGAAATTTACAGGAATCCACAGAGGGCAGGATTAATGAAGTAGATCGAGAGCCTTCCCAGAAGTCACTCATACGTGGAGAAACAGGAACTGGGTGAGTGAAATCAGCCTGCCCTTGTCTCAGCAGGGGGGTGCCAACGTCGGTTATAATCAGGATGAAACAAGTGGTCTGGTTGGAAATGTTAGCGTGTTATGAAAGTACGCTGAAGTGAAGCATGATGTCATGACAAGTGCAAGAAGGGAAAGAGATGGGGAGTTTGAAAAAAGAAAAAAGGAAAGGGAAGCAAGACACTCTCAGAGATTCCCCCACTCTGGCCAAGGGAGAGAGACTACTGAGCTGGGGGATTTTAAAATGGGCTCCCTAGAAAGCTACGCTCTCAGATGAGCACTTAGGATTTGCTAAACTCTCCCCAGTCTGAATTAAACATAACGACTCCTTGCTTTGGAAAGGCAACCTGACTTCTTGACCTTTTTATAGTCTAAAATAAAAATAATTACTTAGTCTAAAAACAAAATCCAAAAGAGGCAAAAGAATAAACAGGGAAAATTAGGTCTCCCTTCTAACTCTGCTGCTCAAGTTCAACAATTCTCTTTCCCGAGGCAACTTCTGTTATCAAGCTTTTATGGATCGTTACAAAGATATTCTCAGTGTTTAAAAACAGCTATGTATATATTTATGTTTTTCACACAAGTGAAAGCATACTGTATATACTCTTTTACACCTTAATTTTTATACATTTTAACTTTTACAGTATATTTTGGAAATTATTTCTTAGTACATAGAGAAATGCCTTATTACTTTTCAACAGCCATTTACTTTTTTGTGTTATAGATCTTGTACGTAGTTTTCTATTAATGGGAATTCAGGTTAATTTCCAAGCTTTTGCTATTGCTTGCTGGGCAATAATCGTCCTTGACCATACGTCATTTTGTATGTGTGTACGTACGGTGGGGGAGAGAACAGGAACATGAGTGGAGTTGAAAAGTTAAAGGCTGTGTGCATTTTTAAATATGGAGAATGTGTGTCTCCCTTCTTTCAATGTGTATTGGCTGCTCAATGTGTGAATAGGTGGAGCTGGCCTGTAAACTCTCTGACTGGTGGGAGGAAACTGAGCAAAGTTACCATTATATTTTGTCTCAGTTCTTCCAATGGTGCTGTGAGGTATGGAGTTCAGTAATTTCTATGTTTTGTCCAAGAAAGTCAAGCTCAGCAAGGTGCTGGCAATTCCAAAGTAACTGGGCAACTTCTGATCCGCCTGTCGGGTGCCCTCATCCAGGGAAAGGGAAATTGCCCTTTCCATCAAGGCAGTTGCATCTCTCTGGCTGAAGGATGGAGGTATTTGGTCTCTAATGGTATCTGTCCCTCACGATAGGTAACCTAAATCAGAGTTCTGGTCCACACTGGTCTTAAGGGTGGGCCCAGGGTCTACTGCTGAGTCTGACTCAACTTGAGCAGAGCTGAGAGCACACCTGGGCCTGCTCCCATTCCACCAGGTTTGGAGATGCCCTAGGGACTTGAGGTGATCCAGCTGAGCCATCCCCAAGCATAGAGTTTCCCAAGTTCTAGAGCAATTAGATGTGTTCTCAGTGCCCTCATACCTGCATCTAAACACAAGGGGACTTTGTTTCCAGAGACAGAGCCTTGGGAAGCCTGCTCTACTCACCCAAGTTCCTCCCCTGCGGTGTGGGAAGATTATGAGATATAAACGAGACAGCTCAGGGCACAATTAGCATCCCATTGGGTCACTTGGTTTAGCTTGGAACCGCCACCAAGTAATCATGCTTTTGATCAGCAGCTCCTGTTTCGTTTCCTCGTTCCTCAGGAGCTTTCACCTCTAGCCTGGCATAAAGCCCTTTCCCTCTTAGCTTTCCAGATTCTGAGGAAACAAAAGCTGTTCCCACTGCCCCCACCCTAGTCAACCTCTTGGTTGGAATCGGGGTGTCTGTAGACTCCCGAACCCAGAGAGTAGCTCCCCTAGACATTTCCAGAAGTGGCTTATCAAATTTCTCCCTCAGGACCCTTGTGGGCTGTCTAGACACACTCGTTTTAGGTGCTGCTTCTGATGTTCAGGTCTTTTCTGATTGACTGATTTGGTCGCTAGTGTTTTCAGAGTATTTTCCATGGAATTCCAGATTCTAAGGAGGTGCCTTGGGCTGCTAAGGGAAGCCTCTTTCACCGTAGAGTTTCCCACCCTACTCTCTGTAAACAAAACTTGTGAACTATATCCTACATTCAGAAAAGTTCAAAGACATTTATATACATATATATATATATATATGTATATATATATATATATATATACACACACATATATATGTATGTATGTATATATATATATATATGCAGTTTAAAAATAAATATAAAGCCAATATCCATGTCACCTTGACCAGATCAATAAATAGAATATTGCCAGTACCCTGGAAGCCCCCTTTCTAGCCCTCCCTAGTCTAGTTTATAATTGAAATTCAAGTACGATTTCTCCTCTTAAGCGAGTCTGAAAAGCACTGAGTCCGTTTTCTCCCTCCCTGCGCCTCCAGCCATACCCACGGTATCCAATCATGCATCTTGCTGTCTCCTCTCTAGGGCTTTGCAGCTCTGAGACTTTGCTCTCTTCTTTTCACCTCTGCCTCCCACCCTACCACCAGCTGGGTTAGGAAGAAGTATTAGTGAGTAGAAAGAAAACTTGAATAAAATGCATAGGTAAGAGAGAAGTGGGTTTTCGATGGTAAATCTTCCCTTTGTATTTTCCTGTTCCTTAAGGTTTTGTTTGTTGTTGTTGTTTTTTTTTTTTGGGGGGGTGGTTGTGGGTTTTTTTGGGGCCACCATCAAGGACTTCAGCTGTTTTTCCCCCTTTATCTTGGGTCCTTTCTATTCCTTTTTCTCAGTCATGTCATCACTGACCATCCATCATGAGTACAAGAAAACAGTCCTTCCTGTAAGTGGAAATAATTTTAGAGTCCAAACCATATACAGGTCCCAATTGCAGGTACAGTGACTAGCCACAGAATCCATTTCTGTTCATCTTTTTTAGTTAGGATACCTAAAGCACACGAGGCACTCAATAAACATATTGAAGGACTGAAAGTTTCTTAGACTAGTTTCTGTTGTCCCGCCTTATCCCCGCTCAGAGTTTTCTCCTACCTGAAATCTCAACAAGCCCACCAGGTTTCCAGTGGAGTAGCCTCTGGTCTTCTTGGCCAGACGTGACAGAAGGGTCTGCTTTCTCACTCTTTACTTCCAGGTTTGCTGTATCTTCAGGGTCCACTCAGGAGCAGAAACCACACCAGTTATTCAATAGAGGGCATTGAATGCAAAGAAGTGTTGACTGATATCAAGTTGTCCATTAGGGAAAAGGCAAGGAGAGAACCCTAAGGTATGGAGGCAGCAACTGTAGGAAACAGCTGCCACCCCCATGCTGCTAGAGCAAAGGGATGAGACTGAATTATTAAAACTTAGAAACTTGGAGGAAGGGTCCATGAATCTGAAACTCAGATGTCTGAGGACAGGGGCAGGGCTCCACTGATGCTGGGATCTCTGAGCTTGGAAAAGGGCATCCAGCCCTCTGAAAAGGGGCACCAGCCAACTGGTGTCTCCAACAGGGGAAAGAGGGTGCAATAAGACGGTTTTTGTGCTGAACACATATTCAACTGGATTCAGCTGCTGATACAGGTGAAGAAGGGAGGTTGGGGTGATGCCGACGAGAACCCACAGCTCACACGAGGCTGACAGGAAAGAATGACGCCTTTTCTCCTCCAGTCTTGCTGTCTCTATCTAGTGCCCCCTCTGAGAAGAGCATAACAGGGGGCCAGGAGGTAAGAGCAATGAGGCTGGCAGAGTCCCAGCATCCTAAATCAGGTATGGAGGAGTGCAGAGTTTGAAAATAGCCTAATAATAACTGACCCAGTTGGTCACACAAGTAACCCAGGACTGGCTCTCTTGAAATTACTAGCCTAGGGCTATATTTAGTGTCTGGTACCTCACATAGATTTAGCACTCCATTCTGGAGAAGCAGAGATGAACATATGAAACACAGTGCCATCCTCAAGGACTTACAGTCTGCTGGAAAAGCACACCTGTATCCAGATTATTACAGGGAGAGCTGTAGGTGTGAAGTGCTCCGTCTGCAGCTCACCCATCCCCATACTATTAATTTCTCCCCCTGCTTTGACCTTTGAGTGGAGTTCTGAAGGATGAGTAGGAGTCAGCCATATGAAGGTCATGGGGAAGAGAGTTCCAGGCAGTGAAATCCACGAGTGTTCATACGCTGAGAATGGAACCTGTCTGGCCTGTTTGGGGAAGATCAGTGTCACTATGTCACTATGTCTGGGGTGGTGAGGGGCAGACAGACAGGTTAGAGAAATCAGCAGGGTCCCGAGTTGGCTGAGCCTCATGAGCCTAGCTAAAAGAGTATGGATTTTACACACTAAGTGTAATGGGAAACGGCTGGAAGGGTTTTAGGCACAGAATGGATGTGGTCTGATTTATGCTGAAACAAAACCAAAAACTCTGGTTGCTCTCAGGAGAACAACAACAAGCATGAGGCAGAAAGACCAGGGTATGCCAGGAAATGTGCTGTGGACCTCCATATCCGGTATGTCATTGAAATCTCAACAACCCTGTGGAGAGCTTTTATTATCCTCACTTTAGAGATGAGGCAAGTGAGCCTCAGAAAGTCGCACAGCTTGGAGCTGAGATTCAAATCTAGACACCAGGCGCATGTTTTCTTCCATGCCCCCACCAGGCTGCAGCCTTGTGCTGCTTCCTAGTCAGTAGGGAAGAGAAGGGACCGAAGAAAATCTCCTCTGAGTTATTGTGTGTGAGGGGAGGGGAGGCAGGCAGGTGGGCTGTGGGAATGGATAAGAATCCCCTGACTGGCAGGCATGTAATCACACGAAAGCCAGGTTATTAAGTTCATGATAAAAGGCGAATGGCAAGATAAAGGATGTTGACTGAATTAGCTCATCATTGTAGAAAATAAGAAGCAAAAAATATCTCAGACATCCTATGCCTCTTACCTTGTATTACCATATGTCAGCTCCTATGCCTTTTACTATTTATTTCTTTTTCTCACTTTATTGAAATTTACAGGCCCTCTAGTTCAATGTTGAATACAAGTGCTGATAGCAGCAGACACCTTTGTTCTTGACCCTAAATATATATATTTGTATTCTCTCTCTCTCTCTCTTTCTCTCAGGTATTTTATTAATTAATGTACTGGAAGGTGGAGGGGGGAGACTGGTTTGAGGGGAGGATGTGTGACTATATTCAGGGACTATAATATTGCCATCAAGCTCTGAGTCTTTGCTTGCTTATTGTGGCTTCTTTCTTAGACAGGGTCTTCTCTCATTTTTAGGGAAATGGCCACAGCAACTCCACGCTTTTAGTCTCCTGACTTGGCTATGCCATAAGGAGGAAGTGCCTCTTTTCTAATATTTCCAGCAAAAGTCTGGAGGTGCCACGCTTTAGCTAACTGGTCCTGTCTGGATAACATGCCCATTCCTGCAATGAGTGTGGTCAGAGCGATGGTATTCTCCTTGGTCAGACCTGAGTCACTAGTCCACTCTAGGGGGATGGGGTTGTGGGGTCAACCCCATCTGAAGGACACGAAGTGATTATAGGATTTATACAAGGGAAGATAGAGGTGTTGTTACCTGAAAAAGAAGGAGTAGATGTTGTAGGTAGCATTTGAGCTGGGTTTGCAAGATAGGCAGGATTTAAGCCTGGAGAGATACATTATCATACTTAATAATTTCTTAATATGGTCTAATAACAAATCTGGGTTCAAACTTCGATGATTTTCTCAAAAAAAGTCTTTATAACTTGGTTTATTTGAATTAAAATCTAAAGTCCACACATTGCATTTGGTTGTTACGTCTCTTAAGTCTCTCTCTTCAATTAAGTTTTACTTGAAGATTAATTTTATGTCTTTTTTAAAATTGAGGTATAATTGACATACGATATTATATTAATTTCAAGTGCACAACATAATGATTCAGTATTTTTATATATTGTGAAATGATCACTGAAGTAAGTCTAGTTAGCTTCTATCACCATATATACCCGTAGTTACAGAATCTTTTTTCTTGTGATAAAAACTTTAAGATTTACTCTCTTAGCAATTTTTCAAATATGAAATTTAATATTAAATAATTATATTTGCCATGCTACCACATTACATCCCCAGGACTTATTTATAACTGGAAATTCATATCTATTGACCCCCTTCACCTATTTTGCCCACCTCCCCCCACTTCTGCAACCAACCAATCTGATCTCTGTATCTACAAGCCTGTTTTGTTTTTTTTAACATTCTGCATATATGTGAGATCATATGGTATTTGTTTTCCTCTATCTGAATTGTTTCACTTACATAATTCCTTCAAGGTCCATCCACGCTGTCACAAATGGCAAGATTTCATTCTTTTTTTATGGCTGAGTAATATTCCATCATGTATATGTACCACCTCTTCTTTATCCATTCATCCATCGATGGACACTTAGAACTTTTCCATTCTTGGCTATTGTAAACAATGCTACAAGGAACATGGGGGTGCATATATCTTTCCAGTTCGTGTTTTTGTTTTCTTTAGGTTACTACCCAAAAGTGGAATGTAAGTCTCTTTTAATCTAATCTAAATCATCTACTCTTTATTTTTCCCATGCCATTTATTTGTCGAAGACACTGAGTCATTCTGGGTTGGACTGGCCAACACCTCAAGATCACGATGGTGGTGTTAACATGTTTCTCTCTTTGGAGCTATTGTATACAAACTGGAAGACAGATCAAGAAGCTTGATAACACTTAGGGTCAAGATCAATTTTCTTTTCTTTGGCAAGTCTAGGTAGGTGATGCTGGGTACTTTCTATTGCATCATATCAGGAGGTATGTAATGTCTGGTTTTCTTAAAGGGAATAAATTCAGTTTTTCACCTTTATGAAAGATGTTTGCTGGGGACTTTTTTGATAGATACTATATTTTATGTTTAAAAGTTCCCTTTCATTCATAGTTTGATAAGATTTCTTAAAATTCATAAATGGATGCTTAATTTACTAAATGCTTTTTCTACATCTCTTTATCTATTATCTTTTCTGGTTTTGGTAACAAGGGTTTCTATCCTCATAGAATAAGTTGGGAAATGCTCCCTATTTTTTCTGCTTTTTGGAAGAATTTATGTTGGATTGCAATAGTGTGTTCTGTTAATGTTTTGGTAGAATTTGCCTTAGGTCTTTTTGTGCATGGGCCTGGTGTTTCCCTTGTGGGAATATAGTATTAAACCACCAATTCAGTTTCTTTAATGGTTTTGCAATATTCGTGTTTTCTACTTCTAGGGTCAGTTTTAGTGAGTTACTTTTTCCTATGAATTTGTTTGTTCCAAGTAAGTTTTCAAATTTAGTGGCATCAAATGTTTATAACATTTCCTCTTTATGTCATCTTTTCATTCCTAATATTCTTTATTTATGCCTTCTTTCATTTTTCTTAGGATTCATCAATTTTATTAGTCTTAAAAAAAAACGACTTTTGGCTTTCTTGATCCTCTCTATTCAAAACCTTGTTTCCCCATCTAATTAACTTCTGCCCTTTATTACTTCCTTCTTCTACTTTATGTTGTTATGGTGTACTTCTTCAAACTTTTTAAGTTGGACATTTAGCTCATTAATTTTAGCCTTTCTTATTTTTCTAAGGTAAGTGTTTTCTCTCCTAGTCCTGCCTCAGCTACATGCCTCAGCTTCTGAGAATTAGTCTTTTCTTATAAAATACCTTTAAAGTATTTTACATATCTATTTTACATATCAACCTAACTTTTATTAAACTTTCCTTTTTGATTTGTGAGCTTTTGGAAGTGAATTTCTATTTTTTACGATTTTTAAAAATTGAGTGTTAATTCATGCACACATCTGTGTATAGTTTGATGTGTGTTACCAAATGCATACATCTGTATAAATCACACATCTATCAATATGTAGACCGTTTCCACGACAGCAGAAACTTGTCTTACACTCTCTCTGTCACTCCCTGATCTTCGCCTGCATAACCTGAGGCAGCTATTCTGATCTTGAGCGTGGTAGAGTAGCTTTGCCTCTTCCACAATTTAAATGTAGAAATATAAATGGAATCATGCTATATGTGCTATGTGCTCTTTTGGGTCTAGCTTTTCTTCAATGTTGTGTTCTTGTATGTTTTCTATGATGTTGCTTTTATTTTTTTGTTGTTCTCTCTCTCTCCTTTATCCTTTTCTCTCCTGTTTCCCTTCTCCTTCTTTTTGAGTAATTCATATTTCATTGCATAAAAACACCACAATTTATTTATCCATTCCTCTGTTGATGGATATTTGGGTTGTTTCCAGAGATTTGGGCAATGATGATGAAAGCTATTATGAGTGTTTTTGTACGAGTCTTTTTGTGGAATATGTTTTTATTTCTCTTGGGTAAATATCTAGGAGTGGAAGTGCTGAATCATAGGATAGGTGTGTGTTTACCTTTATAAGAAACTGCCAAACCATTTTCCAGAGAGATTCTACCATTTTGCACTCCTATGAGGAACATCCTCACTATCATTGGACATTTTAAGTCTTTTTAACTTTAATTATTCTAGTGAGTAAGATGTGGTAGGTATCCTAGTTGTTTTTTTATAATCAGTGTTATTGATGTGTAATTTACATACAATAACATGAATACATTGTAAATGCATAATTTGGTGAATTTTGACAAATATATACCCCTATATAAATCACCATCTCTAATCAAGATATAGAACATTTCCATCACCTCAGAAAAATTCTTTCATGCCCCTTTACAGTCAATTACACCCCACTTCTATCCTAAGTAACCGCTAATCCTATTTCTACCACCCTTAATTTGTGTTGCCTCTTCTAGAATTTTATATAAATGGAATCAAACACTGTGTTTTTTGTTTGTTTTCGTTTTGTTTTGTTTTGTTTTTGGTATGGCTCTTTTCACTCAGCGTAATTATTTTAAGATTTATCCATATTTTTGTGTCTAACACTAACATTTTCCT
Source organism: Rhinolophus hipposideros (assembly GCF_964194185.1). NCBI lineage: Eukaryota > Metazoa > Chordata > Mammalia > Chiroptera > Rhinolophidae > Rhinolophus > Rhinolophus hipposideros. The sequence goes on along the minus strand of NC_138062.1, from coordinate 28,936,291 downwards.
TTTTATTGCTGAGTGAAATTCCATTGTATGGATGTATGCTTATCCATTCTTGCTGATCCATTCTCCTGATGATGGATATTTGGTTTGGTTTTACTCTTTGGCTATTATGAATAAATCTTCTATGAATATTCTTGCACAAGTGTTCTTTGGATATATGTTTTTATTTCTCTTGAATATATTCCTAGGAGTGGAATGGCTGAACCACCTGATAGGTATATGTTTAACTTTTTAAAGAACTACCAAACTGTTTTCCAAGGTGCTTGTATTATTTTATATTCCTACCTGTGTATGAGAGTTTCCATTGCTTCACATCCTCACCAAATCTTGGTATGGTGGGTCTTTTTAACATCTTTTTCCCCTGAAAATAAGACCTAGCCGGACCATCAGTTCTAATGCGTCTTTTGGAGCAAAAGTTAATATAAGACTTGGTCTTATTTTACTGTAATGTAAGACTGGGTCTATAATATAAAATAAAATAAAATAAAATAATATAATATAATATAATATCAGGTCTTATATAATAAATATAAAATAAGACTGGGTCTTATATTAATTTTTGCTCCAAAAGACACATTAGAGCTGATGGTCCAGGTAGGTCTTATTTTCAGGGAAACACGGTAGCTATTCTAATAGTTGTACAGTGGTATCTCACTGTGGTTTTAATTTGTGTTTCCCTGATCACTAATGATGTTGACCATCTTCTCCTGCACTAATATCTTTTGTGAAGTGTCTGTTCAAGCATTTCATCCATTTTATGGGTTGTTTATCTTCTTATTACTGAATTGCAAGAGGTATTTATATATCCTATTTATAAATTATTTGTCAAACATTTTCTCCCAATGTGTAACATGCCTTATTTACTTAACTGGATCTCTTAACGTGCAGAGTTGAATTTTATGAAGTCTAGTTTGTCAGTTTTTTCTTTTATGGTCAATGCTTTTCTTATTTTAGCTGAGAAATCTTTGCCACCCAAATATCATGAAGGTATTTCCCTGTGTTTTATTTTATAAGCTCTATAATCTTAGCTTTTATATTTATCTATCTTGAATTAACTTTTGTGTATAGTATGAGATCCAGGTCAAAATATATTTTTTCCCATATGGATACCTAATTGTTCCACACCACTTTTGTCATCTTTCTCTCATTGATTTTTTTGGTGATTTTGTAAAAAAAAATCCATTGATTATTTAATATTGAGCTCATTTCTGATCTATTCTGTTCCATTTGCCTGTCTAGCTTTGTGCTAATATCATACTGTCTTGATTACTGTATCTTCATAGTAACTGCTGAAATCAGGCAATGTAAGTCCGCCAAACTGATTTTTTTCAATAATTATTTTTCCATTTCTTTTTTTGCTATTCTGTCATTTATATTTTTAAAGTATATGTTAGCAGCAGCTTCTCAATTTCTACAAAAAAACTTGCAGGAAATTTGTTTGGGATTGCATTGAATATAGGTAAAATTTGGGGAGAATGTACAAGTCTTCCAATACTATCTCAAAATGTTTTCTCATTTCCCTGGTGATTATTTTTTCCTCTAACTCATGGTTACTTAGACGTGTAGGGATTTAAATATTTTTCTAAGGATTTGTGGATTTTATATATATCTTTCTGTTATTTATTTCTAATTTAGTAACATTGTGGAGAGAGAATATTGTCAGTATAACTTCATTCTTTTGAAATTCATTGAGAGTTATCTTATAGCCCAATATATGGTCTATTTTGGTGAATGTTCCATGTGCCCTTGAAGATATTGTATATTCTGAAGTTGTTGGTTCTAGTGTTCTGTAAATATTAATTATGTCAAGTTGATTGACATAATTCAGATCTTCTATAGCCTTATTGATTTTTTTTGTGTACTTGTTCTATCATTTACTAAGAGACTAATGTTAAACCTTCATCTACAATTGAATATTTGTCTATTTCTCCCTTTAATTTTGTCAGTTACTGCTTCAGGTATTTTGAAACTCTGTTACTATATTTTTACACATTTAGGATTTTTATATTTTCTTGATGAATTGATGCTTTAAATATGTATATAAAAAAGTGTCTCTTTATCTTTGATAATTGTCCTTGTCTTGGAGTCTGCTTTGTCTGATATTTATATAGCCATTCCAGCTTTCTTGTGATTAGTATTTGTAAGGTATACTGATTTCATTTTTTAAAATTTGTTTATCTTTTTTATATTTAAAATGTGTTGTCTTTCAAGCAGTGTATCATTAAGTCTTAATTTTTCAATCTAGCTTACATTCTCTGTTTTTTTTAACTGGAGCATTTAGTTCACTTACATTTAATGTAATTATTATATAATTGGTTTAAGCCTATATTTTTCTTTTTTTAATTTTTCCTATTTTCACTCATTTACTCCCTTTCCCATCTATTTTTAGATCAATTGAGTATTTTTAGACTTTCATCTCCTTGATTTATTTTGAACTCTGGGTCTTGGCTTTACTTTTTAGTGGTTGCTATAAGAATACAGTATACATCCTTAGTTTATCATAGTCTACTTTGAATTAATATTTTCTTCACTCAGATATGATGTAAGAATGTAACACTTATCTACTTCCCTTCCATTGTGCCACTATTACTCATTTTACTTTTATGCATGTAATAATTTCACAATGCATTTTGATGATTTTCCCTTTAACAATAAATTTTCTTTTAAATAAATTAAGAAATGAAAAGAAAATGTTTTTAATATCCAGATACTTAGTATTTATGGCAACCTTCATTGGTGTGTGTGTGTGTGTGTGTGTGTGTGTGTAAGTCACGTTTCTAATTGGTGTCATTTCCTTTCAACTTGAAGATCTTTCCTTAACACTTCTTTTGTGTGTGTGTGTGTGTGTGTGTGTGTGTGCAGGTACTGGTGATGAACTTGCTAGGCTTCATTTATATGAAAATGACTTTTATAGTCTATGTTTGTGCATTTAATATCACATTGAAGAAATCTTTGCCAAACTCACTGTCACTAAAATTTCTTCTATTGCATTTTCTAGAAGTTGTATAGTTTTAGCTTTTACATTTAGGTCTGTAATCTATTTTGAGTTAATTTTTATGTAGTGAGATAAGGGTCAAAGTTCATATATTATATATCATTATACTATTTTTCTAGAACCATTTGTTGTAAAGATTATTCTTTCTCCATTGAATTGCTTTGGCACCCTTGTTGAAAATCAATAGACAATATATACGTAGATCTATTTCTGAACTCTCTATTCTGTCCCACTGATTGCAAAGTTTATCTCCATTAATACCACGTTATCATGATTACTATAGCTTTGTACATCGTGGAGTGTGAGTCCTCCAACTTTGTTCTTCTTTTTAAAAATTCTTTTGTCTCTTCTAGGTCCTTTTCATTTCCAAACAAGTTTTAAAATCAGCTGATCAATTTCTAAAAAAAAAATCCTGATGGGATTTTTATTAAGATTACATTGAATCTATATATCAATATGGAATACTCCTATTATAACAATATTGAGTCTTCTGATCCATGAACATTTTCAGTATCTGTATTTATTTAGGTCTTCCTTAATTTCTCACAGCAATGTTTTATAATTTTCAGTTTTCTAAGTTTCAGGTCTTACACATGTTTTTGTCAAATTTATTACTAAGTATTTCATGTTTTTGATACTATTGTGTTATTGTTTTTTATTTCAATTTCTAATTGTGCCTTCCTGGCGTATAGAAATACAATTGATCTTTGCACATTGACCTTGTGTTCTGCAACTTTGTATGTTCACTCATTACTTCGAGTAGCTTTTTTTTTTGGTAAATCCTTAGGATTTTTTACATAGGCAATCAAGCTGTCCTCAATTAAAAATAGTTTTGCTTCTTCCTTTTCAATACAGATACCTCCTTTTTTCTTTTATGTGCTTTATTGCATTGGCTAGTCTCACAAATACATAGTTAACTCAAAGTGATGAAAGCATACGTGTTTGCCTCTTTTCTGATTTAGGGGAAAACATTAAGACTTTCACCATTAAATATGATTTTTTAGTGGTAGGGTTTATTTATTTATTTTTTTTAGGCTGTTCTTCATCAGACTAACAAATGTTCATTCAATTTCTAGTGTGCTGTGAGGATTTTTTACAAATGAATTTTGCATTTTTTCAGATGTTTTTTTCTGCATCTATACAGACGATCATATTGATTTATTTTCTATTAATGTGGTGAATTATATTGATTTTGAGTGTAAAACAACTTTGCATCCTGAGATAAAACTCATTCATGATATATTATTTGTCTTATATATATTGTTGGTTTCAATTTGCTAAAATTTTGTTACAAAATCTTGCTTCTGTGTTCTAAGGATATTAACCTACAGTTTTCTTTTTCTTATAATGACTTTATTTTCCTATAATATGTATCAAGGTTTGTTATCAAGGTAATGCTAGACTCACAGATTGAGTGGCAAGTGTTCCTTCCTCTTCTATTTTCTGAAAGAGTTCGTGTAGAATTTGTTTGTTTTTTTCTTTAAAAGTTTGGGAGAATTCATCAGTGAGCTTATCTGGGTTTGGAGTTTTCTTTGTGGGAAGTTTTTTTTAACTAAAATCCATTCCTTCAAAGTCATAGAGCTATTCACATTTATTATCTATTTCTTCTTGAGTGAGGTGTGGTAGTTTGTGTTTTTCAAGAGATTTGTCCATTTCATCTAAGTTGATGACTTTTTTGGCTTAAAGTTGTTCATAATATGACCTTATTATTTTTGTTATGTCTGTAGGATCTGTCATAATGGCCCCATTTTTGTTCTTGGTAGTGGTAATTTACTCTTATTTCTGATTAGTCTGATTAGAGGCTTATCCATTTATTGATCTTCCCAAAGAACCAGCATTTTGTTTTATGAATTTTCCTCTATATTTTGTTTTTTCTTTTTCTTTTATTTCTTACTATCTCTTTTCTTCCATTTATTTTGCATTTAATTTGCTCTTGTTTTTCTAGTTTATTGCACATTGAAATTTAGATCATTGATTTGAGAGCTTTTTTCCTTTTCTAATGTAAGTGTTTAATGTTATAAATTTCCCTGCAAGCATTGCTTTAGCTATATCACACAAATTTTGATATGTTAAGAAGTTTTTTTTTTTTTTCATTTTAATGAAACTCAAAATACTTTCTAACTTCTCTTGTGGTTTTCTTTGATCCAAGGGCAATTACAAGTGTGTTGTTTAGTTTCCATTTATTTGGAGATTTCACAGATATCTTTCTGTATTTGTTTCTAATTGAATTCCATGTGGTCAGAGAATATATTCTATATGGCTTGAATGCTTTTGAATTTATTGATACTTCTTTTGTGTCCCACATTATGCTCTGTCTTGGTAAATGCCTTATCTGCACTTGAAAAGAATGACTATTCACTTCTTGTTGGGTGCAGTGTTTTTCTCACATCATGATGTCAAATTGGTTGATAGTATTGTCCAAATCTCCTACATTCTTACTGCTTTTATATTTACTTATCCTATCAACTACTGAAAGAAAGATGTTGTTTTTAGGCTTTGTTGCTGTGGGTCGCAAGTCAGCTCACAGACATCCACAGATTCTTACCCTGCACATTTGAGCCAACCACGCCAGGGAACTCTGAAGCTTTCTGGAGCTCCTTTTCTGCACAGCTCCCTTCTACCCAGTATCTTGTCTGGTACCTGATTCTAGTTGCCTTGGCAGCCTCAACCTACAACCTCTATTCCTACCCGCAGTGAGACCATTGCTCTCTGTTTGGGCCCCACTTCTTTGTGAGGTGATTTGAAAAATGTTCCTGGGCAGGAAGCTAAAATGATTCTGGAGCTCACCTCTCCTCTACGGAATATGGTATGCTGCAGCTAGTTGCAGCTCAATAACTATTTGTTGAATGAGTGAACAAATTCAGTGGGATCCCCACACTGTCTATTAAGTTTTTTAAAGTTTCTATGTCTGGAAGAAGGGAGCTCTGTGAAGCTAAAATAAGGACAATGATGGATGATGGGAAGCAAGCAAGTTCCACATTGTAAACTTGGGAGGTCAGGCGTCTGGGGCATTTAGAGGTTCTGGGAGTTCAGAAGAAAAAGGAACCATCAGATTCCAAATCTGGGTAAAATTATCACGTGGAGGTTTTTTTCTCCCTTCCCATATGAGGGAGTTCTGCTTTATCACAAGAGAGAATGTCAGAAGCAACAGAGTTGGCTTAGAGCAGTGGTGTTCAAATATTTTGGTCACTTGCTCCCCATTATTAAAAATTTTGATCATTTTTAATTCTCCTAATATATGTAAATTTATTTATTGATAAATTATGTTCTGTATTTCTATTATTGACTAATGTCTCAAGGCATAATTGCCCTTCGCGTGATGTTTATCATTAAGGATAGTAAATACAAATTCAATTTCAATTCGGATTCTTGGTCATTCAACCTTTTTGGCTGACTTCATGTCAGATCTGATTATGTGAAAACAAAGTGTGACCTCAAATGGATGAAACATAAGAAGACGTTTTAATATTTAATAGTTTGTTCCTCACCCTGGAAGGTGTAGTTGGGCACCCATTTTGGAGACCTGGCGTTTAGGGAAAAGGCCATAGGGAGGGGAGCAGCCTGGCGGAGGGTCGGCAGGCAGCTTCTTTCTCAAAGCCTTCAGCTTTCACAGTGGGAAGCATGCTTCTACCTCTGACTCCTGCACTGTTCCAGCTAATCCCTAGTTAGGTTTAGTGTCAAGGCAGCCAGGCTGTGGGAAGCCTGGCAGCCCAGAGGTTTGGGGCCTTGTTACAGCTTTGTCACTAGCCTACTCTGGGACCTCAAGCAAGTCCGTTTCTGAAAATCTCGATTTTCTCAGGGGCAAAACACACGCTCCACTGAATCTCCAACCCCACTATTCTGTAAGAAGTAGCTCAGGACAGCTGGCTTCCGTACGTCCTGCGTTCAAATTCATGTAACATCTACATGGCCTTGAGTGAATTGCTTTACTTTTCTGACCCATCAAATGAAATTACATTTAGTTTGTGAGGATCAGATGAGAGAGTATACTTAAATCCAAAAAATAATATTTTCCTTTCGTTGTCTCTCACACATGTGGGAAATTAGACTTCCCTGGGGAATTTTCCCCCTCCTCTTCTCTTACCCCCTCTCTGGGATTCTGAAGCCGTGGGTCTGGGGTGGAGCCCCACAGTCTGCATTTTTATGGTCTCCTGGGTAGTTGTCCTCGCTGAGAGCATGGCACCAACCTTTGCACGCCTCCCACTACATCAAACACGGAGCACTGCACTTTGAAGTGTTGAAAAGAAAACAAAAGGACTAGACAGGTGAAAGCAAGGAAAACAAATGACCTGTGCTTTTGTAGATCCTGCAGTCCCCAGGAGGCTGCTCAGCAGGCCACCTGCCTATGTGTCCAGGCAGCCCCTTGCCAGCCCAGCCCAGCCCTGCTGGAATGTGCTGCGCAGTCAGGCCATGTTTGTCAGCTCTCTACTGTCCTCTCCCATGGCTCTGTTTGGACAGGTGTGTCCAGGGCTGGTGCAGCAGACATTGCCAGCTCAGCGCCTGCTAGGGAAGAGAAGCTGGAGGAAGGCCTGGAGACTCTGTCCAGCCCCCTGTCCTATCCCGGCTGGAGGGGCAGTGACACCACTGGGAGGAATGGTGGAGAGGCCTGGGGTTTTTAGAGCTGTTCAAGGACTTGCTCCAGGCCTGTGGCCTCCAGAAAGCCCCCCTGGCTTTCCTTAGAAGGAGGCCCAAGAGCTCTTTCAAGGCTTTGCAAATCTGGTCGGGATTAAAACACCCCACCTGCAAAGGCCATGATTTTAATCCAGTGACAGCAATCCCACCAGCCATCTCCTCTCAGTCTGGGTTCAGATTCTCCTTTCTGCCTTGAAGTTCCAGGAAAGCCACCAAGCCAGACAGGAGGAAAAGCCCTTGGTTAGAACTGCAGGACAGAGGAATCCAGAACATTCCATATGACTCCCAGAAGGAGTCACGACCGGACCCCTCTCCATTTCTTGATTAAGCAACTGAAGGTCAGAGAGGGGCCTATAGTCCCACAACGAATGAAGGGCCCAGCAGGAAGAAGCACGACCTGCCCTGGTTCCACATCCATGGAGAGACTCCATCGTGGAGCCCACCCAATCTCCCCACTCAGATGCAGCTGGATCCTTTTCACCGAGTGTATGCACAGAACAACATACTGACTCACAGTGTTTACTACAAGCTTTATGGTTCTCACTGCCTGCCCCGCTAACTCCCGTGGTCAGCTTTTGGGATTCTCAGCAGTACCTATAACGGCCCATCAGTACTATGATTCTGAACGGTCGCATTAGTACCAGGGACTATTTGATGAGGTGAGACAGAGAGGGATGGCGTGGGGGTATTTTCTGGGGAATGTGCAGCAGAAGCTGCCCAGTCGTCCTATCCAACGGCAAACTGGCCCGAGAACTGGAGTTGTGGCAAAACCAGACATGAGAAATTGCATTGATCAGGAACCAAGAGACCCGAGCTCTAGTCCCAGATGGGCAGTGAACCCCTCAGCTTGCCCTCAGCCTTTGGTTTCTCACTTGAAAAGCAAAGCAGTTGAGCCTGATGGTTCCCAGCTCAGTCCTGGCTCTAACCATGCAGAGGATGTGGGAGTGGGGGTGTACAGGGGGTGCCAGTTCTGGCCACTCATCTACAGAGGGAGGTGACAGAGATTCAAGAAGCTCTGGAGCTGGATACTGAAGACCATCGTGATAATGGCTGCTGTTTATGAAATGGCAACCACTGACGGGGTCTGTGGACTGAATCGTGTCCTCACAAAGTCCATATGTTGAAGACCTAACCCCGCAATGTGACTGTATCTGGAGATGGGGTCTTAAGGAGGTAATAAAGGTGAAATGAGGTCATAAGGGTGGGGCCCTAATCCAACAGGACTGTGACCTTCTAAGAGGGGGAAGAGAGCCCTCCTTTCTCTCTCCCCTACAACACTTTCTCCCAACCATGTGAACATATAGCAAGAAGGCAGTCACCTGCAAGCCAGGAAGAACCAGCACCTTGATCTTGGACTTCCAGCCTCCATAACAATGAGAAATAAATTTCTGTTGTTTATAAGCCCCTCAATCTATGGTATTGTTATAGCAGCCCCAAGGGACTAAGACATACACCTTAAAAGCTGGTCCCTGAGGGCAGGGCTCCCTCATGCACTTCTGCTTCCTGGAGGATGCCGGGTGATTCACAGGAGACCCAACGGTCCTTTGTTTCCTGTGGACCATGGAGAGCCAGCCCCCGTGGGCAGGTCTGGCCTGGTTTCTTCCTTCTTTTCTGTTTTATCTCCTTGTCTTAGAGACAAAAGGGGGAAGAGGTATCAGTCAGGTGTCCAGGTCTGTCTTATTTTCCAGGCTCATTTTGGTCACAAAGCTCGAGGGCCCTGTTGCCAGATTAATAAAGCTCAGCTTGTTTCCCACTGGGTTCCTGCTCTTCATGGCTGATTCCCTCAGACACTCTTCATCCCAGGAGGACCACTGTGAATTCCTAGCAGAGCTCAGTGTTTCCGGAGTGAGGGGCCAGGGGTTTAGGCCCAGACTCCACAGCGGGACTGCGTATCTAGGTTACCCCTTGTCCACTGATTCCTCTTCAAAAACCAGGTGAGGAGGAGCCCCTGGAGGCATCATGCCCCAGTTGGGCAGAAAGGACCAGAAGACACCTCCTTCCTGGAAACAGCTCTTTACTGAGTCAGTAATAGTAAGTTGCATGATATTATATGTAGACAGGAGAATTACATGGCAGTGGGGACGGGTGAGAGTGCAAACCAGTTGCACATCTATCACGAGAAGGGAGGTGGCATTAAGGCTGGAATGGGGAGCGGGGCTGGTGTCTGAGTCAGGCTGGGAGGCCACAGCTCCATGCCCCACCCCAGGGCTGGTCGGGCTCTGCTGGAACACAAAGGCAGGGCCACTTCACAGTGAGTTGAGCCTATGGGCGGCCTTCTCCCTGCTGGGGGAACGTCCCTTGGCTCCTTTCTGCCATGGCGCACGGGAAGTTGGAGGTGGGCAACGGGTGACGTCTAAATGAGCCTCTTGTGGACAACCAGGCCCTTCCCTCCTCGTTCAGTTGGTGCCACTCATGCAGAGGGGCTTCAGGCCATTCTGGGTCATGGTGGGGTGAGGTCAGCGAGCAGCTGTGGGCAGGAGGGAACATGAGTGCAGGAGAGAGAGCTGCCCTGTTATCAGGGGCCAGTCCTCCCACAGCCACCGCAGAGGGGCCCACCCCAGGAATGGACATCAAGGGGGACAGCTTCATAGGCAGCCCAGTGGCCACAGCCTCCACCAGCCCTCCTCCAGCTTCCAGGAGCTGGGCACCACTTTGGCAGAATGCTCCAGGGCCTGGAGAGTGTCTCGTGCAGGTGAAACTCCTGCTTGGATTCCTTCTGGAATGCTCCTGAGAGGCGGAGGCAAGGATAAAGCGAGGAATTTTCTGGAGGCGTGAAAAAAAAAAAATTGCTGTGCTCCTGGGCGCAGTGCCCAGGGCTCGAGAATGACGGCCCTAGTGCATTTCTCTGTCCTCTGTGAGACAGGCAGGTCCCGGGGCTCTGCTCCCATAGTTACAGGGAGGGTCTGACGGTTGCCAAACCCACCTTGTTACTAGAGTTTGAATCATAATCTCCTGCAAAAGTTTTCCTGGGTCTCTTCAACTGCTGGGAACCCCAGAAAACTGCTAGCTGGTAAGGGTGTGAAGATGCTGAAAAGACTGAAGTTGGTCACCAATTCAAAGACAAATTCAAGACCTTCCTCCCGAGGTAGCCACCTCCCTGGCAGGCTCAGTCACTGGAGAGGGGGGTTCTTCTTCTGCCCTCTCCTCCTGCCCAGCCAGGGAAACCCAGTTGGTCCCCCTGGCCAGCAGGGAAATGCATGTGTGCATGCACACACATATGTGTGTGTGTGTGTGTGTGTGCTTTCTATGGTACAGTCAGTACTGGGGAACCCAAAGGTGCAGGTGCAGGCCTCCGGGCAACCCTCTTTAGAATCAAAGGACCACAACTGTCTGTAGGTTAGCTTTCTACAGAATGGGCTCGCTCTGCCCTGAGTCCCCTTCCCGGCATTCTGTGTGGCAGTGTCTGGGACTGGGGCCGTGCTCAGTAGCGGCTCTGGCTTCCTGGTGGGCCTGGGGGCCCGGGCAGGCCAGGGGGACCCTGGATCCCAGGTTCACCCTTAGGCCCCATGGGCCCCCGCTGACCTTGTGAACCCGTCTTTCCAGCGATTCCCGGTTTTCCCTGAGGCCCTGAGGGTCCTGGGGACCCTGGGGGCCCCTCTGGCCCTGGGGGCCCCACATCCCCTTTGGGGCCTGGCTGTCCTCTCGGGCCTCCACTTCCAAAGCTGCCCTTTGAGCCTTTGAGTCCCGGGAACCCTCGCAGGCCGACTGGACCCCTTTCCCCCACAGGTCCAGCATCCCCAGGCTGCCCCTGAGGACCCTGAGGCCCTGGGGGGCCCAAGCTGCCAGCGTCTCCTTTTGGTCCTCTGCCACCAACAGGCCCTTTCACGCCTACATCTCCCTTGAGTCCTCTTGGTCCTGGGGGGCCGGGGGCACCTAGGGTTAGAGAGAAGAGGGGACAGGTCAGTCAGGAGGGGTGGCTGTCACGAGGCTGTCTCATGACGTAGGCGCAGTGCAGTGGCCCTGTGACACCCAAGGTTCCGACAGATGCAAAGCCCAGGTCTGCCAACTGTAAGCTTTGGGAGTTCAGGCCTGTCACTTGACGTCTCTAAGTCGTCTTTACCACCTGTGAAGTGGGGATGAGAACATTCACGGATTGTGAGGGGACACCTGTACGTGTCTAGCATGTAGCCTGGTGCACAGTAGGCACACAGAATTCCGACTTCAGGGCTTGTCCAAAGCTCCCCACATGCACTCATGGTGGGGACTGAGAGCTGGACACCTCTGGGGAGAGGCCAAGCCTGCCTGTCCAGGTCTGTCCCGCTCCAGAGGCCTTCTACACCTCCCCGTGGTCTTTCCTGTACTCACTCCCGCCACACCCACTCCCCAGTCCCAACTCCAGGCTTGGCTCATGCCTTGTGAAGCATCTGGAACCAAGAATGAAGTCAGGTGACCCGGAGGAGAAGGCTGAGAAAGCGAAGCATGAGCAGCAGATGTCTCCGGTGTAAGGGCATGGTCACAGCCACAGCCCCGAGAAAGGGCACCTCTTCCAGGAAGCCCACCTTCACCACTCCAGCCTTTTCTCTGAGCTGTTGGGCTATTGTTTTCTGAATCTTTTAGTTGGCATGTAGAAAGAGAAGTCACAGTCCAGAGCAAACAAACCCTCGATGCCTATCTGGTGGACCCTGCTACACTGCGGAAGCCCCAGAACATAGTAAAGGGGTCAGAGGTCGGATAACCTAAATAATCTTCTAGCTGTGTAGGCCTACAAGGCACCACCTCTCAGAGCTGTACCGACCCTGAGGACATAAACGGAGAGTGGCTGTCCCTCAGCCCAAGGCACATCAGCACGCCCAGGAGCACCGAGGAAGGAGAACCATCTGTCCTTGTGAGGAGGGCAGTTGCGGAGAACACCCTTAGTCCCCACGTGCCCAGGGCACAGCGAGGGCCTGTCTGTCTGCGGCGGTCTCAGCAAGGGATCCCTGGGTCGGGGTGGTGGGGGCCGGGGGCCTCAGGGCTGGCCTGGGACATGAAGTCCAGTCCCACAGTCAGCTGTCTCTGAGAACTCTGCGGTTACATCATCCCCTTGGCAAGAGGATCCTAGAATGTTTGAGCTGGGTGGGAGGTAGTCCAATTGCTTCATTTCACAGAGGAGGCAACTCAAGCCCAGAGAGGGGAAGTGATATCCCCAGGGGTCCCCAAGCGGAAACCAGAGCCCAGGTGGCTCTCAGAGGGGGGGGATCCTGTGTGCTGAGAGCAGGGAGCCCTCCCACTGGCCACGATCCGGTTCTGCGTCAGGGCCCCCTCCCTGGCAGATGCAGACGCCACTGCTGTTCATCCTGGCGGATGCCACCTGCTGCCACCTTCCCTCCCCCTGCCCCCCGCCCCTGCTCTTCCCCATCTCGTCTCCTTCCCGGAATGTTTCTAATGGAACAGATTGTCTGTGAATACCATCCTTTATTATGTTCTAAACTGGAAATCAGAGCCCAGACGGAGTCAGCCCCACCGGGGCCAATAAAAACCGCCCAGCAGTTGCCTGCCACCGCCTGCCACGCCCACCTCCCACACACCACGGAGGTGTGACCCTGCGTGGGCTCAGCTCATGTGGCCTGCCACCAGCACAGGTTGGAACTCTGTCATCAGGCTGGCAGTGGCACTGCCCTGGCCTGTGAGCCGCCCGAGGCGGGATCTGCCCTTCAGCCACAGTGAGCCCTGCCCCACAACAAGGTGGCCAGAACAACATGGAACAATATGGGTGCAGGGAGATGCCCAAGCAAGGACTGTCCCCTCTCCCCCGCCCCAGCCTGGTAGGATTCACTGGGAACTGGCAAAGCTACAGGTCTGTCTTCACCCCCAACTCTGCCCTTGGCTCCGGGGCCACATGAGGCTGGTAAACGCTGAGCCATTCAGAGGTGGAGTGGCCCTGGAGGCCGTGCAGGTCGATGGGAGTCTGAGGGCCATGGGGGGACGATGGCAAGTCCCTGCCCATTCGCGCCCAGGCCCTCATCTATAACTGACAGTTCCTTGGGGCTCCTGTAGCTCCAGGGCCACCCCTGTTCCTGCCAGTGTCCCTGCTCCTTGGCCTGCCTGCTGTTGTAGGCTCAGCCTCTGCCAGCTCCAAGAACTGGTTTCCAGGGCTTGTCCCCACCTCCCTGGTTCGTCACTCTCTCTTCTTACACCCACTTCTGGGGCTTCCATAACCCCGTCTCCAGCCTCAGCTCAAGAAAAGCCTGCGAAGTCTCATCTCGACAAGGACGCCCTGCCCTGCCCGACCCCCAGGTGCAGCTGGACCCCCTAACTCTCTCCCAGGACCGCATTCCTTCCCATGCCACCACCTGCTCCCTGGCCCCTGAGAGGGCACAACAGCTGCCTGCAAGGATTTCTAAGTGTTTCTATGCCAACAGCGAGGGAGAACGGCAGAGAAGAAAGGCCCTCTCTCTCTGTTTCTCCCTACCATCCTCTCGGCTCCTCTTTCTGGGGAAGTTCTCGGTGAGTCTTCCCTGGATGGGGCAGCTGGGTGCCCACATGCTCCGGGTGAAGGTTTGTGCAGAAGCCTGGGTCACACTGTCCCCTTCATCCCCCCAGAAGTTGCAGCCCCAGCATGAGTGGAAGGAAGCAGCAAGGAAAGGGTTACTTCTCTCTCCACAGTCCCACCATGCCACCGCCACTGACCCCCATCGCTGAGAACCAAGACAGAAGTCCCAGCCAGTCGCCCTGAGGACATCAAGTGGGGTGGCTTCTTCTGGGGCTACTGACAGTGGCTTCCCTTGTCTGTCATGAGCTGGTGGATGAAGCCTGCATCACGTCGGTGCGCCTATGACAGCCCTGCAATCTTCAGCCCCTCCCTCCCTCTCTCAGGCCTCTATGACCTGCCTTCTCTTAGGGAAGGGCAATGAGAGCAGTGAACATGTGTTCCCTGAGTCTCTCCAATGGCCCATGCACTGCACAGAGATTGTGGGCCCTTGTACAGATGAGAAAGCATGGCGCAGAGAGTTGCCCAAGATCACCAGCCAGGAGGGGGCAGAGAGAGGATTCCCACGCAGGCCTGAGAAGCTCTGGAACCCGTGCTCCTTGCTCCCCACCCTGCTGCCTATGTCTCTCATTACGTGGTGGCCAGAGCTCCTAGCCCTTTCTCCAGTACCCCTGTGCTCTCACTGCCAGGGCCACCTGCCCTGCTGCTGCCCAGAGCAAGGGGAGCAGGGAAGGGGTAACCAGAAGGACTGCCCCCCTCAGGTGAGCACAGCCTCCTCCCGGGCCAGCTGTGAATCATGCCGGCAGAGAGGGGAGAGCTGGCAGGACCTGGGTCTTGCTGGGAAGGAAGTCACCAACTGTAGTGGAATGGTTAGCCCGTGGGGAGGCGTGTGGGCAGAGGCTGAGCAAGGCGCTCTTCAGGACAGGGTGCCCCTCACACAGCCCAGAGCTAGAGGGCAAAGGAAGGGAGGGCTGTGTGCCCCTCTGAGCGGTAGGGAGCCGGTTCAGGCAAAGGAAGCAGCTTGAGCAGCAGTGGCTGAGGTGTGGAGTTGGGAGAGGGGAACAGAATACTCTGGAGTCATGGGGAGGCGCGTAATTACTCAGGAAGCCACAGGCTGTAATTAGGCCATTCCGGCCCATTAGGGTAGAGCCACAACTGACTGCATGTCTGAGACAAGTAGGTGGTCTGCTCCTGGTGTGCACTGGGAACAGGGAGGGGTGGGGGTGAACAGAAGTACCAAATCTCCCAGGGCACCCACACTGCCCACTCAGGGGTGGGGTGCTGCATGGGGAGGAGGGGCTCCCAGTCCACCTCATAGCCCCAAGCAAAGGCCAGCTCACAAGGATACAAGGACATGGAGACAGAAGGGGTGCCTCTCGAGACACTGGCCTGGACTTCGGGGGACCTAGGTTCGAGTCTCAGCTCTGGTATTAGCATATTAGGTGGCTGAGTAAGTCATTGTTCCCCGCTGTTCAATGACAATATTGGCCTGGGTCAGGGACTCTCAATCCTGGCTATTGTCACCTGAGAAACCTTGAAAAAATGGCGAAAGGACTTCCACTTCTGCTTACAGTGGACGAGTTTGTAACAGACTAACCCACCAAGTACAACCAGAATCATTAGATAAAATACCAAGACACCTTTCTGAAGGCTTTGGAGAGAGACTAAGGGCCAAAATTTCAGGCAGAAGGGGGACTCATGGAAGTAAGCCTAACAGTCTTTGCTATATTTCCTCTCAAGGCATTTGTTGATTAGCAATGGGCTTGGGCAGAGAGGATGAGAAGCCAAAGAGCAGACTTCAGGTGTCAGGTTGAGTAGGGCTTTCAGCAGCAGCTCCACTGGGGTGGGAGTTCAGGGTCTAGATTCAGGAGAAAAGGAAACAATGTGTGCATTGGCTCTCAAGACCACAGGGCAGAGAAACTGAGCAGAGCATTTGGCTTCATTCATTCAGTCTTGTGCTGGGGAGACAATCATTGGCGTTCAAGGCTAACAAAGTGGCAGGGCCACCTAGAAGTAAGGGCGTCTGAAGAACAGGCCAAGGATCATGGCGAGGTCTCCTGCAGGCACCAGCAGAAGCTTGCATGGTCCTACTTTTCATGAGTCACCTTTGTTGCTCAACAACAAGCAAACCTACCGATCCTCCCTCCACTGCAGGCATTTCCCCTACGGCCACATCCCCAGGAAGCTCTTCTGCCCTAAGCGACAGAATAACGTGACAGTCTCTGTTTTCCCCTTTTTACCATGTAAATGCCTGAACACTTTGGGTGTGAGAGTAGGAGGGAGGGTGGTGCTTATGGAATATGACTGCAGATTTGATTCCTCTACAGCTCGTCTTTCTTGCCCATCCTCAGCTTCGTACCCTTTGTTCATGCTTTCATGTACATATTCACTGAGCAGACGTTTCCTGAGTACCTTCCAAGGGCCAGGCATTCTACTGGGTACTTGATGAGTAAAGACAAGGAGCCCACCTCCAAGCAAATCAGATTCAGAATCATCCTTTACATTAGGACACCCTTTCATAGTTTACAAAAACTTGTTCACACTGAAACAACTAGCCCATGGGACACAGGTAGGACAGGTATCAATATCCTTATCTGAGGATGAGGAAACTGAGTTGAAAGTAGCCAAAGTCACTGAGCTACTAAGTCATGATGGATGGTTTCCTGTCATTCCCAAGAGACAGTCCTAGCATAGACATAGAAATCATCCTGCAGAGAAGGAAGACAAGAATATTCTGAGAGGCACAACCGCTGTGGAAGAAAACCACAGGTTTTCTGTTGAGCAAATGGAGGCTCAGAATTGATCACAGAGCTGGAAGAGGTCTCAGAGAACAGCTGGTCTTATCCCTTCATTTACAGATGAAACCAGCAAACAAACAAAAACAACCAACTACACAAACAAGCAAACAAAACACAGGCCTGGAAAGTTAAGTAATTCTGCCTAACGACCCAGAGCAAGTTAGAAGCCAGGCTCCTTTTCCATGCAGTTTGAGTCCCAGCCCTGCCACCAGCACTTGGCACCTTCCACACCGGCTGTGGTCATTGTCTGTCCCCACTCTGTTTATTCTAGAGAACAGCTCAGCTCCGGCCACAGGGAGACTTCATTGCCAGCTCCAACATCAGAGCCTGTCAACACCTGTCTATGCACAAATAAATGAGTGACAAGGTCCTGGAGCAAGGCATGCACATTTTCTCCCTAAAATTTTCTTGCAGATGTGAGAGATTTTACATGCGATGATTTAACAACCAAGAGGAATGTTGGTCAATAAACAATATACACAAATGTGCAGAGGTTGGACTAAGAGTCAGATGTAGCTCAAACAGATGTCCCACCTTACTTTCCAGCTAAGACGAGGTCCTTCGATGAGAATGCTGCATTAGGATAGGTGCAAATATACATTCCGGTGACTATGGTTTGTTATACCTAGAACAAGGTTCTCAAATGGCTCCCTTGCCAATACTCTTGATACCATCTTTCCCTTCTTCTCCACTCTCTGCCCCACACCCTCCACCTCAGCATGACTGGGCAGAACTGCTGTTTTGGTATCTGAAGCTCATACTGTCAGCGTCTCCTCTTCTGGTTGGGCACTAGATATATGCATCTCAGAGCCACGTCAAGGAGTCAGGATTTTAAATTATAGTGTGACCTTGAGCTCATTCCTTAACCCTTCCCAGTCTCTGTAAAATAGAGATACCAACCCCTGCCTTGCCCACTGTACAAAGATGTGAGGCTAAAATGAAACCAAGTGTGTGAATGGGCTTTGTCACGAGAAAGCTTTATATTTCATTTGTTCCTAGGTTGAATGCAACAAAGATAAAAAATTACTAGAGGATGAACCATAAAACCATCTACTAATGCCTTCACTGAACCACTGTTTCCTAGAGGTCACACAGATACATATTTTAGGTGAAATACTGTGGGAAGGTTTCAGTAACCAAGGAAATACTCCGTACCTGGCTTTGTTGTAAAAATATAACAACAGGCAAATAAGATCCACACCACCTGCCTGTCCTCCCCTCAAACATCATCAATCTAGATTAAAGGAAAAATTAGCCTGTGGCAATAGAAACACTCAATGATATAAAATGAAGACAACACAGGTTTGAAACTAAATGGTTAAAGAGACTCAGAGATTAGTTCCAAATCTGGGCTCCACGGAGAAAACAGAGCTGACTGGGTTAGTTGGGGGCCTCCCTCTTTCCTCCCGGATGATGGGGCCCAGATGTTTGTCACCACCCATTACCCCCCGCCAAATGTCAACCATACATTCTGGAACTGCCAGATCTCAGTGGCTACTTATTCTATTCTCTAGAGCCAAGAGCTGCTATATTTTTAGGTTGAACATTCTTCCCACAAAGACACATACCTCCTGGGGAAAGGTCCAGGGAACCCGGTTACAGCCCTACAAATTCCTGGTGAAAAGGAATACTGATTAGGAATTTGGGGGACCATTTTCTAGGAGAAAAACTGTTGGAAATATCACTGCAAAGGACTAGAATGAAGAGATAATGGTGTTTGTTACGGGTTGAATTGTGCCCTCTCAAAATTAATATGCATAAGTCCTAACCCCCAGTACCTGGGAATATGACCTTATTTGGAAATAGGGTCTTTACAGAGGTAATCAAGTTTAAATCTATCATTAGGATGGCCCCTAATCCAGTATGACGTGTCTTTATAAAAAGGGGAACTTTGGACACAGAGACAGACACGCACAGAGGGAGGAGGATATGCCTCTAATATGACACCTTGGGAAGTTAGAAAGTTTGATTGGTTAGTTGGCTGAAACGTGGGCCAAAAGGAGACCCACAGTTGTGTGTTTGAAATGCCAGAGCTGCCTGGCTTTAATGTAGAGGAAGGGATTAATAGCTTAGGAAGATTGGAATGTTAGAGTGGATTTGTCATTTGAGACCTATTCACCTACACTGGGAAGGTGCAGAGCACATGCCTTTCACCTTATGGTGAGAAGTAGATTTGTGAGGGGAGCCCTGGCGTCTTTGCAGGGTGCTGTGATCGCTCTTCTCTGTAGGCCAGACCTCACAGTGGGAATTGCAGTCACTGAACTGGGAAACCTAAATGCAGTGGGGTAACTGGATCCTGGGGGGGTGTCAGGACCAAGTGGTGGCACTCAACCACCAAAGGGCAGGTGGGTGTGGTTCCTCAATGGACAGCGGAGTCAGAGCAGCGAACAGAACAGTCTGACACACAGACTTTGGGTATCAGCCAGCTGATCGCGTTGTTCCTAGAATGGAAATGGATAGGGAACCCACTAAATTCTTACCTGTGCTGGTTAAACTTAAAAGCTCTAGGCCAAGTGAACAAAGTCTAATTGGAATCATGAAAATAGAACTATGGCCCCTCAATCAATCCTCAGACTTGAGCCAAGTGACAGACCCAGGACCCCTTGAATGAAAGGGAGGCTGGGTCCCCTTCAGGAGGGACTCCCGTGCACTACCAAATATTTATACTGCTCGTCTCTCTCCCAGCCTTCCCCAAGGGGACCTACGGCCTTTCAGCAGGGTAACTGCTCATTAGGGAAGAGGAAATACTCAGAACCTTCAGGCACTCCTGCACACTGGCTCTGAACGGACACTGATTCCAGGAGACCCCCTGTGCCCCACCAGTCGGGGGCGGGTTGTCTAAATGGTCCCAGCCTGAGTGACTCTGGGTGTGTCTGAGCATATCCCATGATGGAAGGGCGTCCTGTCCAGGGTGGGTCCCACCTGGTACCCTGAGCAGCCACCAGAGACTGTGAACTGCAGTAAGCAGGTGGGGAAACCATTCTCTTACTTATTTTTATCCATCTTTTAAAAATGTATGTATAGTTCACATTTATTTCAATGTTTAATATTAGAAGTGCTTTGGGTCTTTATTTAGAAGTCTGGTGATGTTTTTTGTGACCAGAAATCGCTGTAGGCACTTAACTCTTATTTCTATCGATTAGCCTGTGGTAACATTCATTTCGTTAGGCATTGATTTGCTGCTTAAAGTCACAATTCCCAAGAAGCCATCAATGCCATTAAGTGAGGACTTCCTGCATGCTAATTCATGGGCTGTGGCCAGTGGTTGACTAGATGGCCAGGGACTTGGAAAGAACATGATCGGAAAACTGGTTATAAGGACATCTGGGGACTATGTGGATAGTCCTCTTTGAACAGGCAAAAAAAATGTGAAGATATTTGTGAATATCTTTCACAAATATTCTATGTGAATGCTCCCCAAAGGGTGAGCTTCAGCATAGGAGGCTTTTAATAACCCAGGGATAGAATGACCTGTCCTGTGCATTGCAGTCAGCCTTTTTCCCCAGCCCCGCCATGTTATCACCCAACGGGCTCACGAACAAAGTGGCCATGATGACAGGGATGGAGGTTATGAGTTTTCTCAGCAACACAGACTTCCAGTCACCAAGGCTGACCTTGCTACAGCCACTGCTGAGTGCCCACCCTGCCAACAGCAGAGACCAACAGTGAATCCCCGATACAGCACCATTCCCCAGGGTGACCAGCCAGCTACCTGGTGGCAGGTTGATTACATTGGACCACATCCATCATGGAAGGAGCAGTGGTTTTCTTTTTTCTTTTCTTTTTACTGGAAGAGACACTTGGTCTGGATACGGATATGCCTTCTCTAATGCAATGCTTCTGCCAAAAATGCCACCCATGTCCTTATGGATGGTACCCACTATCATGGGATTCCACACAGCATTGCTTCTGATCAAGGGACTCACTTCCCAGCAAATGCAGTGCGACAACGGGGCCCATGCTCATGGGATTCACGGGTGTCACCATGTTCCCCACTATCCTGAAGCACTTGGCTTGTTGGAAGGGGGGAATGGCCTTTGGAAGACTCGGTTACAGTGCCCGTTAGGTGGCAATAACTTTCAGGGCTGTACTCGTATGTGCTCCGGTCAGCATCGATACATGGTGCCGTTTCTCTGATAGCTAGGATTCACAGGTCCAGGGCTCAGGGGTGCAAATGGGAAAGGCACCACTCATGGTTATCCTTAGTGACCCACTAGCAAAGTGGGCAAAGCAGCAAGTTTTTCTTCTTGTTTCCACAACCTTGTGCTTTGCTGGCTTAGAGATCTTAGTTCCAAAGGGAGGAATGTTTCCGCCAGGAGATACAACAATGGTTCCATTGAAGTGAAAGTTAAGACGCCTGCCCAGACACTCTGGGCTCCTCATGTCTCTGGATTAACAGGTAAAGAAACCACTGTGATGACGGGAGTGATTGATCCTGACCACCAAGGAGAAATTTGACTGCTACTCCACCATGGAGGTAACGAAGAGTGTGTCTGGGCCACAGGAGATCACTTAGGACTCGTAGTATTACCATGCCCTGTGATTAAGGTCGATGGAAAACTACAACAACCCCATCCAGGGAGAACCACTAATGGTCCTTCACGAATGAAGATCTGAGTCACCGCACCAGGTAAAGAATCACAACCAGCTGAGGAGCTTGCTGAGGGCAAAGGGAATATGAATGGGTGGTGGAAGAAGGTAGTTATAAATACCAGCTATGAACATGTGACTAGTTCCAGAAATGAGGACCATACTGTCGAGAGTATTTCCTTCGTATTGTTATTAATATGTATATATTAAGATATAATATCTTTGTTTCTTCCTTCTCTTATCTCCATATCACGTAACATAACATATAAAAGATACTGACTTTATATCACAGTATTTAGATATTGTTAATTTTATATCATAGTATTTAAGTTGCGCGATATCAAGGAGAACAGCAAACATCACTGAAGGACTTTACCGCCTCTTTCGGGGAAAAAGTTAGTGTGTTTTTGGTTGTACACCAGACAGCCACATCGGGCACCTGAGGTGGATTTGTTATTGTCTTCATTTGAGGATTAAGTATGATGTAAGGAGATGTGTATGAGTGCCAAGTCTTTCAGCTCGGCAGGTGGAGTTGTGATGGTTAATTTTATGTGTCAACTTGACTGGGTCATGGGGTGGCGAGACAGTTGGTAAAACATTATTCTGGGTGTGTCTAGAGGGGTATTTCTGGATGAGATTAACATTTAAATCAATACTGAGTAAAGCAGATTTCTCTCTCAATGTGGGTGGGCCCCATCCAATCAATTGAAGGCCTGAATAGAATGAGAGGCTGACTCTCCCCCAAGTTAGAAAGACTTCTGCCTGATGGCCTTCAAACTGACACAACATATCTTCCTGGTTCTACAGCAGCTTCTAGGACATAGACTGTGCAGATTTTGGATTTGCCAGCTTACATAATCATATGAGCTAATTCCTTATACTTTCTCTCTCTCTCTCTCTCTCTCTCTCTCTCTCTCTCTCTCTCTCTCTCTCTCTTTCTCTCTCCCCCCCTCTCCCTCTTCTCCCCCCCTATGGGTTCTTTTTCTCTAGAGAACCCTGACTAATGCAGGGGGCAGAGGGGAGGAGAAGAGAACATGGGAATGAAGGGCATCTGAAGACCAGATGGTTGAGAGCATGGGTGGGAAGGGCAAAAACAAGAGGAGACAGAGTTTCCAAAAGATGAGGTCTGCCTATTTTTCTCTGTGGAGCCAACTAAATAAATCCACATATAAAAATCCAGGTTTGTACGACAGGCAAAGTTAGGAGCCAGAACACCTTTACAAAGAGATTTGCAAGTGCATTAAAGCTGCCAGTTGCCCTAAGCATTTGCAACAGGATTGTATTAGCCTGCTAGGATTTTTGCCTGACACCAGGTACTTCTGGGTCTGGCAAGATGACCAAGGCCCTCTGGGAGCTTTGCAGCAGCCCGGCCTGGCTCTGGTTCTCACCTCGTAGGATGGTGACGTTGCGTAAGATTTCTCCATGCTGCGTATCCACAGCCTTCATCTCCTCCACGATCATGGACAGGTTCCGGACGTTGAAGTCCAGGCGGGCACTGAGCAGGCTGAACCGCTCCCGGAGCAGGTCTGTGGTGCCCAGCATGAGGGAGACGGACTTGTTCAGGTAGTAGAGCTCCTCGGCATGGGTGTGGAAACCCAGCGTGCAGGAGAGCCGCACGTCGTCCAGGTATTTGAGCATGCTGTGGACATGGTTGTCCGTGGCATTGATGTTGGTGAAGATGGTGCCAATCTCGATCTCGTGGGAAGCCATACGTCCTTCCAGCGTCTCGAACCTCTCCACCGTGCGGTTCTGGGCATAGCGGGTGTGGTACTGCAGGTCGTGCATGTTCTCCTCGTGGTCGTCCAGGAAGGACGAGATGTTGTCCAACTGCAGCTGTAAGCCCATGACCTGCATCACCAGGTCATGCATGCTCTCGGAATTCTGGCTGATGCGCTGCGACGAGGCCCCCAGGGTGGCCTGGATATTCTTGACCACTTCTCCCGTCTTGGCCGAGGTGGTGCGCAGGCTGCCGAAGAGCCGGGTGTAGTTCTGCCAGTCGGTGACAATCTTCTGCAGGGTCAGGGTCTCCTCGTCTGTCTTCCGCCGGATTCCGTGGATCCACTCTGAAGTCTGCCCCACGGTGAAGTTGATCTGGTGAACTGCAGCCTTGACGTCATAGCACTCCTGGGTGAGGTCCTTCAGAGAGAGGTCCAGGCCGGCTGTGGTGGCCTGCCAGCCTCTCACCTGGGCCAGGAAGAGCCCCAGAGACTGGTTGACCTGGTGGATGGAGAAGGAACAGTTGCCCATTTCCTGGGAGATTTGACTGCTAGTGGTGGAGAGCAGTTCGTGCGTCTGGGACGTCTGGTCCAACTGAACCTCCTGAGCCAGGAGCATCTTCTGAAGTCCCTCCAGCTCTTCCTGCAGTTTTCTGATCTCTTGCCCCAGCTGCCCAGCTTCATGGCAGAAAGAGCAGTTGTTTGGGACTTTCAGATCTACGGCAGAAATGAACAACATTTTAAGTTGCTGAAGGATCCGGGGACAAAGGCTGCTTTGTTCAATTAACTATTTCAGAGTATATTGAGCAAGTGGCTTCCCGATCCCTCTGCCTTTCCTAAGTCCTACTATGAAATCCTATTTGGAAAAGCCTCTCTATGAAATCTTATTTTTATCCAATGTCTTTACTATGACCTGAAATGTAGGCTTTAGGGTATTTTCTCCATCCCACCACCACATTCTGGACAATATATCTATCTGCTTAACTTTTCTGAGGTTGTCAAGAACCTCCCATTTATATTTTATTTTAAAATTTCTCTGAGAATTTTTATATTTGTTTTCTTATTTGATCCCCTCACAATAAACTTGTGGAGAAGAAAGTGCAGGGATTTTTCCCCTGTGACTGATGAGAAAAGAGGCACAGAGAAGTGGCTTGCCAAATATCACTCAGCTACTTCATGGCAGAATAAGACTTTCTCTTTCCATCAGAGCAAACCACCTCTAACCCCTTCTATTATGTCTCCTTCTGTCTCATTCTCAGCATGAGAATGTACCTTAAAGCAAGAGATAAAGAGCGTCACGAATTGTGCACACTTTAAAGTAGTGACCGAGGAAAGGGCTGACTTATCGAGAGGCTTTGGAAGGTCTTAAAAATAATTTCAGATACTTGAGGATATCTGGAGAATGGACCGTCTTTGGCTTCCTTCTCTACCTGTAGGCTCTGGCTAGATTGGTACCGCAAGCAGAACCCCTAGCCCCAGTCCTGTGTGTATCACAGGGTAGCAGCCCTCTTTGAATGGATGGTTTTCCAGCTGAACAGGAAGGCAGGGAGCCATGGCTGTCCTTCCCTTGTGCCTAGAAGGTTGGTGAAGACAGCCCTGCTCCACGGCACCATGGCACAGAGAGCACATGGCGTGGCGGGGGAACCCTTTCCCCACCTCAATTAACATTGGTCTTCCTTCATAGTCATTAGCCTATCTGGACACTGAACACTTACCTAGTCCCTGGAGATTTTCCTGCACAGACACAAGTTTTTTGTCATAAATGGCCTGGGCCAGGGAGATGTCCTCTGAGAGAGAGTCCACTTTCCTGAAAACTGGAGGGCAAACACAGATGAGAAACTGGGACAGGCAGTTACCTCAGAGACAGGCATTTTTATCAGCCCTTCTGCAACCAAAGCCATTCACTATTCTTCTATGGGGCTTACCAATGGTGGTGAAGGAAGATTCTTCTTATGGTCAGAGTTTGTCATACATTCCTTAAAAATGCATACCTATGTAACTATATCTATCTATAGACATAGACATTTATACCTCTTTATATATCATAGGTATATATATTATAATGTATAATACATATAATGATACATATGTATGTATGTAAACATATATATGTATATAATATATATATATATATATATATATATATATATATATATATATATATATATATTCCCCCCAACCCAGGTTTTAGAAGTAGGACATGACCACAGAATAAATAGGGAAAATTAGGAAAAAAATATAAAAAGAAAATGTAAATTTTTCTTAATCCTACCACTGAGAGATAACTGCTTTCAACATCTTCAAGAACCTCTTATAATCTTATTTATCTCCACAACCATTCTATAGCTACATAGATATATACCTTTTTAGAAAACAACAAAAGATGTTCCAAATATCTTTGTTTTTTTTCATTTTGCTTTATTGGTATCATGTCATGGACATTTTCCCATTGAGGTTTAACTCTTTTAAAAACATTAATGTCCGTACTATACCCTATATAAATGAGTCAGCAATTATATAAAAAATCCCCTATTGTTGGAGACACTTAAGGTAACTTCCCTTCTGAGCCTACAAATGAAACATAATATGTAAATATGAGTAATTCTTGATCCTAGAAATAATCCTTGTATATGATGGTTGTGTGTATATGGTTATTCTCTTAGGAGAAATTGCTAGAAGTAGAAATTAATGGGTCAAAGGGTATTAACATCTTTGAAGTCCTTGATGCATGTTGCCAAATCATCCCCTGGAAAGGGGCAGCCTCACACCTTACTAAGGGGTCAGTGCTGGCCTGTCGTTAGAACACATCTGGGCAGCAGCAGGTTCCTTGGCTTTCTCCACCAGGCACCTGGCTGAGCCTGGTAAGAAGAGGAAGGCACAGATTGGATGGAGAGTTGACAAGGTATTTCCCACAGATCTTATGAAGGTCAAGTGTGGGAATGGAATTTGCCACACCAAGAGAGTTGGGTAATGCAACTTGTGGTCCAGATTTGCCTCAAATACATTGGGTGACTTCAGGCAAGTCAATTAACATTTCTGGAGCTCAAGTGGATCATCTGTAAAATGAGAATATGAAGCTAGATGGCTTCTACGGTTCTTATCAGCTCCAAAGTGCTAGATTCCAAACTTTTTGGAATCTCTGGGCTTTATTTAACATTGTGTAGGTCAGAGCTGTCGAGATCTAATTAGTGACAGCGACCTGTTGAGAGAGCCTAAGAACAATTATAATGCCGTTATATTAGACGAGCACTTTACAGGTCACGGGATTCATTATTCCATTTGATCCTCCCACCAATTTTTAAGAGCCCTTGTATAGATGGGGGAACAGAGATGCAGAGAGATTGAATAATTTTGACTCCTAGTCTCAGGATTTATAAAGTCTCAACCAAGCCAACAGCCAAGGGCTCACTCAAATAATTCACCGTGTTCATGTCTTTGTTGCACATTTCATGATTTATGCTTATATATTAATTTGGTCCACCGTCTTCCTTACTTTTAGACCTTACTTTTTATCCTGTAAAAATTGTTTTGTAATATATACTGTATCGTAATAATTTATAAATAAATAGGTATATTTTGGAGGTGTGAGCCTATCCATTTGTTCTTTTCCAACATTTAATTATAAAAATTTCCTAACAAACAGAATAATCAAAAGAATGTACAGTGAGTATCCATGTATTTACTGTTTCTAGTCTATAATTAACATTTTGCTATATTTACTTTATAATACATCTGTCCACTTTATCTTTCTATCCATCTATCAATCCATCTAAATTTTGGAATCAATTTAAATCATTTTTTTTACCACCGGGGTGCACAGTCAAGAAAGTTCATAGATTACTACTCTAGATCAGGGGCTGGCAAATTAGGATTTGTAGGCTAAACCCAGGACCATGTCTGTTGTATTGGAACATAGCCATTCCCATTCATTTACATATTGCCTCTGGCTGCCTTTGTTCTCCTATGACAGAGTTTGGTTTTGACAAAGACCACATGTGGCCCGCAAATCCAAAAATACTGGGGGGGTGCCAAAAAAAATGCATACACATAACTTGGATTTATCTTTTGTTATCAGTCTATATTGAGTATTACGATTTTTTTTTAAGTTCCTCTTTTTTCCCCCTCTTCTTCTGTCTCCCTGCTTCCAACTCCGGTTCAAGCCGTTGTTTCTTAGTCTAGTTGTGGAGGACACAGCTCCCTGGCCCATGCTGGTATTATGAGACTTGTGGTTCCCCCTGCTGCTGAGGCAGTCGGTCACCAGTTGTCTGCAAGAGCTGCTGGCCACTCATGCTGGCCTCCAGCCGCTCATGGCAGCACATGGTAGCCTGCGGCAGCACTCAGCAGCCTGTGGCAGCCCGGGCCAACCTCCTGCTGCTCATGGCAGCCCAGCTCCCAGCTCCAGGGAGAGCTGTTGTTCACAATCTTAGCTGTAGAGGGCGCAGCTCACTGGCCCATGTGGGACTCGAACCAGCAACCTCGGCATTAGGAGCATGGCGCTCCAACCACCTGAGCCACCAGGCCACCCGAGTATTACAATTTTAATGCAGTTTTTTCCTATCTTAAAATGTGTATACATTTTTTTGGCACCTTCTGTAGTTACTATCTAGTCCTTTACAAAAACATTTACCAAATCCTGCTCTAGAGTATAAGCTCCATGAAAACAAAGCCTATGTTTTATTAAGCAGCCTATCTTAAGTTTTATTAAGCAATGCCTAATATAGTTCTTGGCCTAGAGTACGCATGCAAAAAATATACTCAATTAAATGAAGAGTGGATTTCTATTGTTCACTAAGAGGAAACTGACATTGCTCAACCCCTGGACTTTGGCCACAGCCCTGATTGTCAAGCACTGACTAGGACTATTTGCATATATGCTCAAACATCTCTAGTCATTCATCTGACAAATATTATTGAGCATCTATCAACCAGGCCAGGATGGTGCCAGCACTGTCCTAGGGACTTAGGATACCCATGCTGGAGGCAACAACGTAAAAGGAAATTCTAAAGTTCTCCCTTGATTCCCCAAATATACTCCTCACCTCCAATTCTTATGATCCTCTTCCCATTCACTCTAGATCTTAGGGCAAATCATTTCGCCTTCCCAGACCTGCTTCCTCATATGTGCAACGGGGCCAGCGCCCCACTTTGGAGCTTGTTGTGATGGTTCATGGCTATCATGCATGTAATACCGCCTGGCACATAACTGTCTGCCCCCTCTGACATGCTTTGGTGCCTACCTACACTCTTCTCTGGGCTCCAGTTTGTGGCTATTGGAGCTTTATTAATGGTCCTGTAGGTGCTAGGAGCTGAGGCCCTGAAAGGGCTGCCCAGGAGCCTTTAGAAGGTCTCCAGCGGCCACTCTGCAGCCTCTGAATGGTGGGGCTGCAGCTCTCCCCTCTCTGGCCCAGGATTTTGGCCACTTTCTGAGAGGCCAAACCCTGTGAAGTGATTGAGCAGAAGGAGGTGGAACTGAAGGGGGGGGTGAGGGGCTTGGAAAGTTCTAGGAATCTGTGGTCCTCAAACCTGGCTGCACATTGGAATTACCTGAGCAGCTTTCATAATCGGTGAAGGCCTGGGCCCTACCCTGAGATTCCGGTTTCATCCGTGCGGATGGGAGGACACTGGCCGTGGTATTTTTAAATGCTCTCTGAGGGATTCTGGTGTGCAGACAAGATTGGGAACCACTCCCTTTGATGGTGAAAAGCAACAGATTCCTCTCGGTGTTCCCAATACCTGGCACATAGTAGGTGCTTGACTTGCATGGAATTTAATTAACGTCTTTGAGATTACGGGAAGATGGCTAGAGCGTTTATTCAAATCTCTTTCAGCCCAGGAGGCTGGTTACTGAACACAGCAGGTCCTCAGATAACATTGTTTCATTCAATGTCAGTTAGCTATAACATCGATGAGAAAAAAAAAATCGATTCCTGGCAGGGCGACTGTGTGGAGTTTCCATGTTCTTCCCATGTCTGCGTGAGTTTTATCTGGGAACTCTGGTTTCCTCCCACATCCCAAAGATGGGCATGTGAGGTGAACTGGGGTGTCTGAATTGTCCTAGTCTGGGTGAGCGTGCATGTGGGTGATGCGCCTTGCGATGGAAGGGCATTCTGTCCAGGGTGGGTGCTCCCTTTGCGCCCTGAGCTGCCGGGAGAGGCTCTGGCCACCCATGACCCTGAACTGAAATACGCGGGTGGGAAAATCGTTTCCTTGTTTTTCTTCACCTTTCTTAAATGTATGTATAATCCACATTTATTTCAATGTTTAATATTATAAGTGTTTTGGGTCTTTATTTAGAAGTTTGGTGATGTTTCTGTGACCAGAAATATGCTGTAGGAACTTAACTCTTGTTTATATCGATTAGTCTATGGTAAAACTGGTTTTGGTATATGGTAGTTTCACTTAAAGCTAGTTTCCAAGAACTTATCAACGAAGTTAAATGAGGACTTACCGTATCTCTAATCAGGGGCAGAACCAGGCACCCCCTTCTTATGGTTCAGCATCCAGAATGAGACACCTTCCTTGCCTTGCTTGTCTCACCCTAGTTCCAGCCTTGTCTCTAATATCTAGTCCATTGGGGCAAACAAACTTATAGCTTCCTCAGTAAAGAAGTCTGGATTTTTAAAATCTGTAGCTAAGAACGAAATGGGATTGCAGTGAGAAGTTGTCAAATTGTTTTCATCAGTTTACCACAAGCTGGTAGCATCCAGAAGGCAGAAGCTACCTGAACCTGAGGTATGGCATCACCTAGGTCGGCGACCACTCATACAAGCCACCCCACTTGAGACCCCTGGCTCTCATCTGCAGGACTCTGATTTAGTAGGTCTGGGTGAGACCCAAGCATCTGCATTTTAACAAACTGGGGGTGATACTGGCGCAGGCAGGCATCCAACCTCACCTTAAGGAACAGTCACAAAGACAGCACTTAGGAATCACCCAACCAGTGACCTCAATCCTGGATGTACAACAGAATCATCTGAAGAGCTTAAAAATCCTGAATTAGTTCCATTATCCAGGGTGAGACCCAGGCATCAGTGTTTTTTAAAGCTCCCAGGTGATTCCAACATGGAGCTGAAACTGAGAACCTGATCTAGTCCGATCCTCTCATTTTACCCTAGGAAAACAGAGGTCCTGAGAGGGGATGTGCCTTGCTTAGGGCCACATGGCCAATTATCGACCAGAAATTAGGAGCCAGTCTTTGTGGTTTGAATCAGGCATTGAGATCGCCTGGCCAAAAAGAGGCTGGTTCTGGACCCTGGCACAGAGATCTGTGTCTGTGTAGGGGGTTTTGGTGCAGGATCCCTGCAGCCCAGGTGGGGGTAGGGGTAAGGCCTGAGCTAGCCTGAGGTGCTGCACTCACCCAGAGAGGCCAGCACAGCCACCGCCACCAGGAGCAGGGCCAGGAAGAGGTAAAGAATCCGCACGGACGTGTGCAAAGACAGGTTCTTCTGGCAGCGGCTGCAGCGGGCCCCCAGCCGGCCTGTGGAAGGACAAAAGGACAGTGGCTTAGGCCAGTGGCTGAGGCTGCTGCTAAAGGGTCCATTCCACATTCCTGCTCTGGCCCATCTCATCACATTTCATGTTCTCGATCTTCCATCTTTACCCATCTCTTGGCCTTTCCTCTAGGTTCTACAGCTTTTAGGAAGAGACCAGAATTAGCGTCTTCAATGAACTCCCCACCACTACCATCATTCTCTGTGTGGCATCATTATTCAGCCCGGGCTGTAAGGAAACATTTCTGCCTGATACATTGGCTTTCCTGATGATCTACAGCTTGGGGCAGCCAGCCTCGTTTCACCATGGGATGACCAACTCATCCTGGTTTGCCTAGGGCTTTCCCGGTTTCAGCACTGAAAGTCTCATGTCATGGGAACTTCTCAATATGGGGCAAGCCAGGATGGTTTGTCAAGACTGAAAGTCACACATCCTGGGAGATCCCTCAGTTCCAGGCAAACCAGAAGGTTGGGCACCAATCCCCAAACTTCACAAATAACCAGCAGTTCTCCTGGAAAGCAAACAAATGGTTCCAGTCCATCAATTAGTCCCTCGTACAGAGAAGGAGGAAACAGCGTTCCTGGCTACTCTAGCAGGTGGACCATGCCCAGCGGGAATGCAGTGATGGCCCCAACTGTGAAATGTCTAAGGTGAGTTCGATTTCAGCTGCACGTTATGAGTACCAGGAATGTCTAAAAGTCCTGACGCCCCTTTCACAACTCCAGGACAAAAGATATCAGAATTTCTGAGGGCTAGTCTCAGGCATCCCTGGGTGTACAATGTATAGTCAAGGTTGAGAACAGCTGCTCCAATCTATACTGAAACCCACCAAGAAGCCTTACTCCAAGTAACAATTCTGATTAACCAAATGCCAAACTGTGGGCCTAAGAAAGACAGGCCACTTGGCTGGCATGTGATACAAGGAAGAGGACAGTTCTGGGCCAGCTAGAAGACAGGACCTAGGGGAGATGGCAGAGGTCCCCTCTAGAGACAGAAGGCACTTGTGTCAAACTGATTTCATCGTACTGCATAACCCAGGCCCATGTGACTGTCTTTTTACCTTCCAGGAGGCGGTGGGGAAAGGACAGCCAGGATTTTGAAGCTATATAAAGAGATAAGCCCCCAGTCTGAGCATGGGAGAGAGGAGGAGGTCTCAGGCCAGAAAGGAGATCAAAGGGCAGCCCCCAGAGCCCTTACCCTCCTGTGTGCATGGGAAGGACGTCATGTCCTCGTCACCAGCCAGGTCCTCTTCTGAAACACACAACGCATCTCCGTCACCGCCAGCTGACCTCACTGTAATGGAGCCAAGTGCCATCAGAAGCCAGGCTGGGACCCCAAGTCCCACTTACCCCTCTCCAGCTGCCCATTCATTAACAGTCCCCACACCCTGGCTCCTCCCCCCCCCCCAGCCTCTGGGTCCAATTCAGCCCACTGGAGCTCCAGGTGACCTGATGGTAAACAGAGAAAAAAGGGTCAGAGGTAAGAATCAAGTAGCTGAAGAACTGGGATGTTCCAGCACCTCTGGGTAAGGAGATTCCATGATCACCCACAAGCCGGGAAAGACACACAGGTCATCTCAGCCGCCTACTCTGCATAGGCCTTGCTCAAACCCCTTGGGTTGGGGTAAGAAGAAATAAGAGCTGGTTGCTTGATAGGCTCAGCATCTTTCCATGCCCTGACACATGGTAACCCAAGCGGGTGGATTTCCCCCATAACTTCTTGTACCTGCTCCCCTTTTTTAAAGGAGCAGACTCGCTGGACTGAGACTCAGAAATCTTCCACCACAGGTGTGGGCACTGACCAATGCGTAGGAAGATTGTGACCAATCAGAAAAGACTGGAGCCAAAAAACCCAGCCCGAATTGCTGTTCTAGGGTGACGCGGTGTGGCAGGGCCTGGGGTAGCGCCTTCTAGGGTTGGGGTTTTATGCTGGGGGGTCTTTCAGCTCAGCTGCCCCGGCTTATGGCACTCACAGCCTACTCTCCATGACTCTAGGTTCTATGACTCTAGGAACCCACGACTCTAGGTTCCTGACATCCAGTTTCAGTATTTGTTGACCCATCCAGATTCAGCTACTACTAATTTGCTTTTTTTTTTTTTTTTTTTTTCGGCTTGGTCCTGGGAAATTTTCCATTTTCTTTCAATCTTAGGTATGCATTTGGCAGTTTGCTTCTAGTTTAGTACTTATAGTCCCAGGATATTTCAAGCCAGTAATGCTTAGAAGTAAAAGCTCCAAGTTTTGTTTTCTTTTATTCCCTGTTTGAATGCCATGAAGGGCCGGGCCTTGCCCCGAGGCCATCTTCTCCATCTTCACAACAGCCATATAATCTTCACAGTCCAAAGTATCACCTTGAGGGAGAGAAAGACTGAGGTGTAGAAAAGTCAGGAATGGTGCTGATCAGCAACCAGAAGAGGTGGTGAAGCTGAGATTGGAACTCAGAAATCTTTGCTATCACACCTACCATCTCCTCAAAGGAACAAGCAAAGGTTCTACAAATGCTAAGAAACCGGGGAGAAATGAAGGCGGTCGGCCCCACGCCTGAGAGTGTGATGGACCCTCAGGGGTTCTGACAATGACCTGCAAGCAGCCTGAGTATCACCTGTGACCTCATTTCCCAAATGTTGGGACTATTGTGGTCAACGCTGCAGCCAATGGGCAGCTTTGGCAAGAAACTGAATGGGGTCAGTAGGGGAGGGACTGTGGGTGACCCCAAATTAAAGATGTCAACCATCATCGCCATGAATGCCCTCTGTTTGCTGTCTGGGTCATGGCTCATATGTCATTTCCTCAGCAGTCTTCCTGGAGCTCCCAGGCTGGAGTAAGTCCCATGTTAGACATACTTCCATGTGCTCTGGATTTTCCCTGTGTACGATGCAATACACCTATTATTCAACAGCTGTCTTCCCCAAGGTTAAAGACCTGAGGACGGGGAAATGTGTCTGTCTTGTCTGCTTTGTCCAAAGCCCCTAGCACAGTGATTGACATAGAGAAACGCTCAACAAACACAATTTCGAATGAATCTGTGAATGATTTTGTATAGTGCTTTCCAGAAGTGGTTCTATGCCTGCCTTTGGAACCACTGGGCAGCTTGATCAAGAGACCAAAGTCAGCGCCCCACCCTCAGAGATTCTGAGTTAATTTGGTGGAGGGTGGAGGCCTGGGCTCACATCCATCCTCCCATTTGATCCCTACAATGAGTCTGATAGATCGTTGTAGGGTGGGAAACCATTCTCCCAGTTTTACAGGTGAGGAAGCTGAATTGGGGGCAGCGGGTGCTCACTTTTAATGTCTGGCTAAAGTCACAGAACTAGTTAGCAGCAAAGCCTCCTAAGTCCTGGTTGAGTTTTCCTTTTCACAATAAGAATCCAGATAACTCCTCTCTCTCCTAGAGCTAGTGTGTTCTCATGTGTGCATATGTATGTACGCACTTTGGAAGGGGGTGTACAGTGGCAGAAGGAAGGCTGATATGGAGAGCACCACTGGTCCCTTTACACGTATCCTAAGAAACCAGCCTTTTCAGCCCCGCTTCGTGTCTGAGG
This sequence comes from Rhinolophus hipposideros, assembly GCF_964194185.1. Classification (NCBI taxonomy): domain Eukaryota; kingdom Metazoa; phylum Chordata; class Mammalia; order Chiroptera; family Rhinolophidae; genus Rhinolophus; species Rhinolophus hipposideros. Next base: position 28,902,125 of record NC_138062.1, on the reverse strand, counting down.
CTGCCATCCCATCATGAATCTGCCAACAGTTTACAGGATAACTTTGCCTGGCAGGTTACCAGAATTACCACCCTATTCCCATACACTGGTGCCTCAGGCAAGGCCGACCAGGATTCCTCGGTGCTTTCTGTGCTCTGTGTGACCCAAACCTCACCCTACTAGCCAGGCCCTCTCATCCGCAGATGATCTCAGCCAGAATCATGCTGCGGGCTGTCGGATTTACCGCCATCCCACCCCCTCGGGAGGTATTCCTTCCACTCATTGGAGCAGAAACGTCCTCGAGGCCTTCCTGCCAGTGTTTCTCATTTCTCCCCACCCCTTGATGGTGCTTCCCAGCCCTCCCTCGTGATTGGGCCTCCTCCCTGTTCTGGCTCCAGGGCTAATTTCATCACTTCACTGTTTACAGCCTTTGCAGGGAATCTGGGAAGACTTAAATCAAGCAAGGCTGACACCAACCTTCAGCAAACATCCCCACAAAAAGTACACAGCTTTGTCATAACTTTGCTCTCCCATCGAGAGCCCCCCAAATTGGCCATCATTAGCAAGTGGGAATTAATAAAGGCCCGGTTCCGGTACTTTGTGGAGCGGCCCATGGGAAGGGAAATGACAGCTGCCAGCACGATCTCAGCTCTCTCTAGACAGGGGTTCACAAATATTTGGCCTTATTCCCTTTGCTGACATTTCAGCTCCATAACTCACCGCCCTCCCCAATCCCGGAAGAGTTCTCTTCTCTTTCTAATGCTTTGGACTTCCTGTTCACTAGGGCTGAGCCACTGGACCTTGGGGACCCCTAATTTACCTATGCCTGGAATGCTATAGCAACTCTCCACTTTCGCCTTGTTCATTTTAATGAGAACACAATCCAAAGCATTTGTAAAGCTTTTATAAGCCAAGCCCTTTGCAAGCACAGGCTCATTACATTCACATTACCCCAAGATTGTTCTGGTCAGAGCATGGAGGAAGAAGCAGATGTAAAGAACTCAGAAAAGCTTGGCTTGGGGATACAGATTGATTAGAAGATGATTGATTAGATTGATTAGGATTTTGTACTTCCCCCTTGCACTGGGCCAAGTGGGGTTGACAGGGACAAGAAAAGAATGTCTCCCCCATGCCTACCTCTTCCCATGCCTTCTGGGGTGATCTCAGTGTTGCTAAGATCAACACTAAGAATCAACACTTCACCCAGCTTTCTGAAATATATTCAGAGATAAGTAGGAAGAGAACTTGTAAGTCACAGAACCTACCTGTCATGTTACAAAGGCTCAGAGAGGGTCAGGGACCTGATGGCTAGTTAGTGGTTCCTAAATGTCCAGGGGTCCGAAGCAAGCTCCAAATACACATACAGAGTTCTTGGAGAGTGGCACATACCCAGTTCAAATAGGCCACAAAGCTGGGCAAAGCCTTTGCCATCCATTCAGGACTAACATCTATCTGATCTTTTAGCCGTTTTTCATCTCCTCACTGTCAGGAAATCTTTCCTCAGCACAGGGCTGATCTTATAGTGAGTGTTCAAAATGGACGGGTTACTGACCCTTTGAGAAGGCCTGCATCCTCAGTTAATTGTTAATTCTCCTGTTTCAAGTAAGGATTCACTTTTATTCAAAAATAGAGATTAATGACTTAAACTGTGGTTTAAATATGGTTTATTCTTAGAGTTCTCCATGGCTACCAAGTGTTGGGGAATGCTGATGCATTGAGGTTGCAAAGATTAACGCAGTAGAGATTTAAAATTAACATACAAAGGCCTAATGTTTGAACTGAAAAGGAATGAACAGGGGAGGAAGGACTGGAACAAGGGCTATGAGATTCCTTTCCTAAAGCTAAAAGGCCTCTCTTGTGTTTCTTTGTTGGTTTTTTTTTGGGGGGGGTGGGGGTGTTCATTAGTGTCCCAGTTAATTACCTTAGAATACCACTGACGTTTTGATGGCCCTCCAAAACAAGGCCCTGATCCTTCCCTGTGTCGTCCATACATTATCCATGGATAATTAAGGACTTTTTTGACATGCTGAAAATTGAGGAGACCCTAAGTATCAAATATTATGGGTTGCCAGGTGTCTGGAATGGTTGGAGAAGTCACCATATTGTAGGCCATGGGTGTCTAAAGAGCATCTGAGTTTCCAGGAAGGCAGAAACAGCCTCTGTTGCCTTCTCTCTTTTTACTTCTTCTTCTTCTTCTTTTTGTTTTTTTCATTTTGCTGATCCTGGATAAAGACTATTGTGACAGAAGGGAGTGAGATTGGGAAAGGAAACTGGAAAAAAATATGGTAATACCTAGACCTAGAAGTCTATGGGAAAGGCCCTTTCTGAGCACAAGGTCCGGACAAGCTTGGGATAGCATGCTGCTCTGGGTAGTGAATATCTAAGCCTCTATAGGCCAGTGTCTGCCTACCCTGTTCCACAGGCCCCAGGAATTGGAGGTGTCACAAGGGAGCAGCATTCTGGTCCCTGTACTAAAGAAACCAGGCCCACGAATTACCTACCAAAGGCACCACCAAGCCCCACTCTTCGTCTAGCCATCTCTACCCAAATTACAGGCCGTGTGTTTAACAAAGAAATCGAACAGCCTTGGAAGCCAGTGTTGTAAGCTCAGACTCATGAAACAGTGGCAACCACTGGAGATTTGAAAGCACCTCTGCTCCTCTCATACCTCAGGTCATAATATCCAGCCCAAACACCAGAAGGATGGCCACAGAAGGAACTTTTTTTTTTTTTTGCCTCTGCTCCCACAGAGCCACGTGGAAGGTTTGATGGAAGGTGCATGTGTTGGCACATTGCAGGGCCTGACTGCTGACTCTGCTGGGGTTGAGCTCGGTTCACTTCTCCTTCTGGAGGTGGAAAATAGCCCGGACCTGTTAACCAACTGCTAACTCAACTGTGGTCACCGACTCCAGCTTTCTTTTGGTTGACCAAAAATGTGGAGTTAATTCACTCCCTAGCCTTTCCGCAACCTTCCATCAGAGTCAGCAAGGGGGAGAGATTCGAGGAATTGAATAAAAGGTCTTTCTTTGGGAACTTCAAGGAACATATTTTGATGATTATCTTCTACGGAGTTCACAGAGTGGGTTTTCAAAACAGCCAATTGGGTCAGTAAAAATAAAGATTTGAGAGTCTTCTCAGGAGCCAATGCTATATTTAAAATTGCAGAACAGCTATAGTCTAAGGTTGGGGGACGCTATAATTAAGATTGCAAAATTGTTTTCATTAGAACCCTCCTGCCATTAACCCCTCCCCAGAGGCTTCCTTTGTGGATGTGGCTATATTCAGATGGGAATCGGTCGGCTCCTCTCAGCTCTAATGAATCTGGTCCTTCCCTTTCTGATTCTCCTGCTCATCAAGTTCTCATGATCTGCTTCTCTGAACGCTCACCTCCTTTCTGCTCCTTCATTCCTAAAATCCACGTGGGCTGCTCTGGGACAGCCTTTCCTCTCCCCCTGCCACCTCTACCTGAATGCTCGCAACCAACCCCCTGTCTCCCACCTCTGCTTCCTTCCACTGTGTTCCTGGTAACCACAGAGCTTATGGGCAAACTCCCCCTTTATCCTAAATGATTTTCCTCCCTATTCTTGCCCTCCATGTTTCTCACTGGGGCACTCTTGGCATTTGGGTGGTACAGTTTTTCAGTACACAGGATTTTCCCACACTACACAGACATTTAGCATTCTGGCCCACTAAATGCCAGTAGCAGCCCCTGGTCCTTGTGATAATTCCAAATGGCCACTCTATTTCTAAAGACCCCTTCAAGAGGTGGTAGAGCCTCTTGTTGAGAAGGGAACCTAAGCTATTCATGCAATTCAACCGACCCCAACCCTCCCCCATCACATACACACATCTCCTCTGTGTAGAGAGCAACTCCTCTACTGACCCTGAACCCCACAAATCCAGCGGGATGGGAGGGGTGGGAATCGGTTTCTTGATGTCTTTTGTAACCTCTGGATCTTTAAACTCTATGCTCACCATTTAGGTCCATGCTTTCTTTCACATAGAGCTCCCCTTTCCTTCTCTGAGCTTCATGTGCAAAAATAGTGGCAATACCATCTACTTCACAGAACTGCTGTGAAAATTCCATGAGGTGATACATGAAACGTTCCTGGCACATAGCAAATACTTGATAAATGGTAGTAACTGTCATTTTTAGCACAATTATTTTTTCTATCCTACTGGAACTTGCTGCTGTCACTTATCTCCCTTTCCCAACACCCATCCTTTTCAGGACCCATTACCAACTTTCAAGAAATCCATTTTCTAAAACATGTCCTCCAGAACACTAGTTCCAAAATACTCTTTGTGAAAAAGGATTCTTTGATCAAGTAGGTCTGGAAAATGCTGTCTACTCTTTCATCATCTCAGAAACTCATATTCACACACTAAAATTTTTTTAGTCCTGCAAAAAAAAGAAAAGGAAAGGCCCATTTCAATCCATGTTTAATTGTTTCTCAAACTTGTTTGACCATAGAACTTCCTGCCATTATTGAAAAAATTTTTCTATGAAATCCCATGGAAATAGTTATTCAGAGATGCAGCTATTTTAGGGAACATCACCTGGACTGGATTATTTCTTCACCCTGTCTCTTGCCATCAACTCTAATGGAGGAAACATTTCCGTTAAAAGCCCACTGGTCCTGTGAACCTCAAGATCCCTTGACTAACAATGTGTCTCATCTGCTCGCTGACCAGAGCTCAGCCTGCCCACCCTCTGCAACAGGAATCTTACTCCTGTTCCATCTGCAAGATTTCAAGCTCCTTTCTTACACCTCTCTCACTGTTTTTTCTATTCCCCGCTGCACTCAGCCTTTACACTCCCTACTTCATCCAGACTATCAGCCTCGCCCCCCAGGATCAGCTTCAGCTCCCTGGAGACATTGATTTTTCCCCTCTGCCCTCATGCACTTCCCTGGTCAGCCTGTTTTCTCTTCTCAGTGCTGGGGAAACCCAGCCTGGTGGGAGCACAGCAGTGAGTGGTGTGGCTTTGGCCCCACACAAGTCCTGCCATCTGGACCCTCACGCACAATTGCTCTTCTCAGCCCACCCCATTCTCCAAAGATGAGCTCACCTCCTCCCTTTCTGAAAAGACCAAAACTTTTAGGAACAAGCTCTTCACCTTCCCCTAACTCTCTCCAGGTGTTTCGCCTCAGATGCGGTGGAAGCAAGGGTGTGTGGAACCCTTGCTCCGGCATTGGGAGCACTATGTGGCATTCTATTTCCACACCTCAAATGACCTGCCTTTTCACACAGCTATTCCCCTTTTAGGAATTTTCCTCCCCAGGGAATACTTATACAGCTAGGCAGAGACTGATGTGTAAAGATTATCACTGCAGGCTACAATAAACCTAAGGAAAAACATAAATAATTCAAATGCCCATCAATAAAGGATTGGTTATATATATATGTTTATACATAAGTCATACTATGGAATATTATGCAACCATTTAAAAAATGAGGCAGATCTATATTTATTGCCCAGGACAGGTACCTATGCTCTATTGTTGAATTTTAAAAACACATATACAGAATAACACGGATAGTATAATCTTACTTATGTGGAAAAAAAAATCTGTGTGCAAATATACACAAAAGGATTTCTGGAAGTAAGCTCATCCAGATCTTGTCAATTATCTGAGTTTACTTTTCCTTTCCTGAACTTTTCAAATTTTTTCATAATGAGTATGTATCATGAAAAGATTAAATGCAACTAGCAATGTAAAAAGTCTTTCTACCTCCTTCCCTCGGGTCCCGGTAGAGAGTGACTTTGTTGCCATGGCGAAGCTTACCCACTCCTGCCTTCTTCATGATTGTGCCCCCACTTCTCTTTCCCTCTTTCTTTCAGTGAGCAGAGGCCAACCTCACCTTGAAAATCCCTTCATGCCTGGCCCTGCTTCTTACTTTAACCACTTAGTTCCTTTTTTCTGAAACTTCTCTGACACAAGGCTTCCCTGTGCCTTTACTTCAACTCTGCCACTCCCCGCTCAACTTATGCAGCTTTCTTTGGATCTAATAATCTTGGGCTAGCTCTGTTGATTGAGTCAATTGTGCTGATGTTGTTCCCATCCTTCTGGGAATTTTCTCCTCTCAATTTCCATGACATTACCATCATACTTCTCTGCCTGTGTCCCCGACCACTCCTTTTGGCTCCTTCAAGAGCTCATTTTCTTCCTCTCATGCTCTAAAAGGAGAGATTTCCCAACATCTCCAGGGAGAAGTAGCAACCAGGCCATCTCCTGACAAACCCTTCCAAGGCCTCTCCAATGTCAACAGGACACAGTTGGAAGTCCTTAGCATGGCAATCAAGGCGTCCCGGTCTTGTGACTATCTGTGGTTCTCAGCCAATTCTCCACTCCAGGCAAATGTCTACCCCTCACCCCTAAACACATTTACCTAATGACATAATGTCCAGCTTTCACCGGTACCATTCCCTGCCTCTCCTGACTGTCCCTCGAATGACACAATCCAAATCTTGCCCACCCTTCAACTCCTCCCCAAAGTCTTCCTGAACTGCCCCAACTTGAAATGCACTCTTGATCTCAGGTGATTTCTATTGAATCTACTGTATGTACCATTCATTGGTTCTCCTGCATCATCTCCCTTGATTATTTGGTTTTCTTCTTAAGGGTATAGGTCTCATCTCTGCCTGAAGACAGGAGCTATATCCTTGCCAATCTTTAAACTAGCACGCCTCTTCCCCAAAAGCAGGTACTCAATACATGTTTGTTGACTGAAAAGTGTGGGACAACATCCCAGAAAAACCAATATTTCCGTTTGGGTTCAGGGGGATGTGAAGGTGACTCCTGTGAGCCTTGAAGGAGGTGTCTGCGGGTCTCTACCGAGAGATGTTCGGGACACTGCTGGAAAGATGGGTCTAGAGCTCAGAAGAGTAAATCTGGTACCATCAGCACATTCCCATGTCAAATCTATGGGACTGGGTGAGATTGTTAAAAAATGGGTGCCTTGGTGCCGGCCCAGTGGTTCAGGTGGCTAGAGCTCCGTGCTCCTAATTCTGAAGGCTGCTGGTTCAATTCCCACATGGGCCAGAGGGCTCTCAACCACAAGGTTGCCAGTTCGATTCCTCGACTCCCGCAAGGGATGGTGGGCAGCGCCCCCTGCAACTAAGATTGAACACGGCACCTTGAGCTGAGCTGCCGCTGAGCTCCTTGATGGCTCAGTTGGTTGGAGCGTGTCCTCTCAACCACAAGGTTGCCGGTTTGACTCCCGCAAGGGATGGTGAGCTGTGCCGCCTGCAACTAGCAACGGCAACTGGACCTGGAGCTGAGCTGCGCCCTCCACAACTAAGACTGAATGGACAACAACTTGACTTGGAAAAAAGGCCTGGAAGTACACACTGTTCCCCAATAAAGTCCTGTTCCCCTTCCCCAATAAAATCTTTAAAAAAAAAAAAATTGGCGCCTAGTAAAAACCACCGAGTCCACGGCTGAAATCACAAACTCATCAGAAGAAGAGCAGCAAAAGAGACTGGGAAAGAACCAATACCACCCCAAACTGCCTCCTTGGAACCTATCTGATGACATTTTACACTTTCAGTCTTTTTTGGATGATTTGGGCACACATCGTAAGTGTCCTAGCCAAAGTTAAGATCCTTGAAAGAATAATATGTTTCTCTTTTCACCGCTGCGTCTTTCTCAGACATTAAACATACAGGGATACACAAGCCCTGGCATTTGGCTGTTTGTCAATGGATGTTTGTTAAATAGAATCATGAATCTTAACCGAGTACCTACATGACGTTGTACAGATACCAGGGTGTGATTCTTGCCTTTAAGGATTTTAGCCCAGCGCGGGGCTCAGATGCAGGCACTGAACAAATGTAGTGGATACCTCTTGTGTGCCACGTGCTATGTGGTAGTGAGACAGGAAAGAGGCAGGCAGGGTCCCCATGCTCATGAAATTCACATTCTGATACGACCCTGTAAGCTTATTCTGGGGGAGAAGTTTACGTGTGTGTATGAAATCTTGATAGATAGATGGGTCGATACAAATATACATATACTCTCACAGAAGGTAAAACAATAGAGTAGAATCTTAGAGCTGGAAAGAACCTCAAAGTTCATGCCATCTATTTGCAGATGAGGAGACTGAGGGCCAGGGAGTATCAATGACTTTATCATAATTATATAGTTATAAAGCTAGTCTGTGACAGGGGTAGGCTTAACATCAGGGCTTCAGTGCTCTCAAACACACACACACACACACACACACACACACACACACACACACGCTAAATTAACGTGGGCAGTGTATATGAGTGGCACAGTTTGTCATGCTGCTGTACTTGCCAATTCTAACACCCAGCACAGCTGCCTGTACCTCGTGAAAACTGCCAAGCTATCCACCAACATCTACTGAGAAGCAGAATTCTTTTTCCTCTCTCCCAAATTAGCTATGGGCTGTGAGTCTAGTTATTAAAATTACCCCAGCTGGATGGCAAGGTGACCAGTGTGTGTGTGTGAATGTTTGGAGCTGGTTTCCAACATTTGAGCTCCCCCATCCCTTGCCAAATTGTGGCTGTTTAGGGGCTCTTTGCACCTTTGTCAAATCTGCTCCTTTTCTTCTAGCCTCAGGCGCCTTCCGGTGCCCCGAACTCTGGGGATAGAGGTCAGGCTTTCCAAGGGGACTCAGTTTGCCTGCTCAGGAGTGGATATAATCTTCCCCCACCAAGCTGTGGGAGGTAGATCTTCCTGGGATCACGTTGCTGTATTTTGCAGCCCCCTCCTCTCTCTGCCCGCCCTTTGCCCACGGTGTGTGGGCACAGCTCTCTGCTTCTGTGGGGAGGGGCTGTTCTTCCCACGCTTGGGGAACAGCGGGGTGTGGCTCTGCTCTGTCTGTGGCAGCTGAGGACAAGTCTCCCAGGGGCAAAGCGTGGTCCCTGAGGCAGGCCTGCTTCCAATCAGCTCTCCACCGCATCACTTCCGCTCCCCAAGTGGCGCTCAGGCCCAGAGCTCCCGAGCTGAGTTCACAGTGCATCAGGGCACATGGACTCCCAGGAGAATAGGATCCTGAGAGGGAAACACTCTGGCCAGAGCTTCACATGGAGCCAGGAGTAGACACTGTGCCTTTGACTCTCAAAGCAGTTATCTTCGTTGTGGACCAGCCTGCTTGGGGATGAGGGGCTTCGTGTAGCTGGGAGGGCTCCCACCACAGGCCCTTCTCACTGGAGGTGTAGAAACAATCCCATAGCTGGCTCTTAATGGTTCAGACAAGCCAGTGGGAAGCCAGAAGCTGAGCCTGTCACCAAGGGGCTGGTGGCAGCTGTGTACCCCTCAGGTGTTAGAAGGGCTGCACCTGGGGTCAGGTGCCAGCTTGCATCAAAAGATGTGGCTGTTTGGGAGGCCTGGCTGGCAGGCAGGCAGCAAAGGCCTCAGGGTGGAAACAGCTTGGCTGGCAGAGTTGGCCCTGGCCCCTAGCCACTGATGGCAGTGCTCCTCAGAGTACGTGTTTTCTTGTTTAAGTACCGTCCCTACCAACACCCCTCTCTCCACAAAACATAACATCACCGTGTTTTGCTTTGAGTGGGGGTGGAGAATCTTGCCAACAGATGTAATTCTCAGATTGGTGGGGCCTTGGAGAATTTGAAGCCAGCTTCCCCTCAGGAAAGAGCTGCTCTGGAAGGGGCGGCCCTGCTCTGCAGGGCATTTACTTTTTCCATGTGGGTGAAAAAAATCCTGATTCTTCACACTCCACAGATCCCAAAGGGCAAATATTTGCTGTCTGCCCTGCCTTTTCCATCTCAGGCAGAGGTGGTGGCTCTTCCTGGCTTCCAGAAAGGAAGAGGAAAGACCCTGCAGAGAGGTGTGCTGGGCATCACCCTCGCCTTCCCCTGCAGCTCTGCAGACCGGGCCCCTGGGATGTTATGAAAGAGCACGGGATCGTTTCTCAGAGAATGGAGGAAAAATACACAAGAGCTGCCTGAAGGCCTCAGTGGGCAGAAATTCGGCCCCACATGGTGGTGAGGCTGTAAGTGAGAGCAAGAAAATGAAATGAGAGGGGCAGGCCTTGGGCTTCTCTCTGGGACCCACAGTCTCCCAGCGAGCAGGCCAGAAGGACCCCGAGACCCAAGGACATGATGACCCATTTCAGCTCGTCCTCTTCAGGTACCTCCACTAAATATTCAGTCACACCAGCTGTTTTCTCCTCCACTCAGGGGAGTGAAATTGCCTCACTGGGTTTCAGAAAGGCGGGTCATATGTTCCTGACTCCTTCTTCCTCGGGAGCTGGATTTCTCTCCTCCATTGCAGAGGATTTTGGCTCTGCCTTTCTTTCCCGCACTATGTTTTCTCTTACAGTGTTTGTCTGGAGTGGTGGAGCCAAACCACTCTGAGAATGTGTAGCATCTCAGCATCATCATTAAGGCCCAGAGCAGTGTGGGCCCCAGGCCTGTGGTGAGATGTGGTCTAAGACCTTTCCTTTCTGGAGGCTTCTGGGTAATGACCTGCCCCGGCCGGCTGACTTGGAAGGGTACAGCTCCATAGATGTGGTAGCTGAGAGCAGAAAGTTGGTGGGTGAGGCTCTTCCCTGTTGCCACACGAATTCCCTGGGGTTGATTATAACTTGCTTGCCTCATCCCAGACAGCCCAAAACATGGTGGGGCCATCAGAAAGGACAGAGGGGCCAGAGGCCAGAGGGGTCTATAAGCAAGTGCTCTGGCCTGGAAGTCAGGAGCCCTGGGTTCTAGTCTCCCTGACTGGCTGTGAATCTTAAAGCAAGTTCCTTCTCGGATGTATAGGACCGGCAACATAGTTTGAATGTTAAAAAATGATTAAGAATTTCAAGACAGTGACCGCAGAGCATTAACTTAGTGTGAGGCCTTCCAAGAGTGGGGCCCTGTGGGAATGCACAGGTTTTATACCCAGGGGAGCTGGTCCTACCTGTTTGGGCCTCAGTTTCCTCACCTGTACAATGTGGGGGCTGTATTCAATCCAAGGAACCCTCAGACCCATGTACGAGAATGTAAAAGAGACTAACAGAGCTGTTTCTTCAACATCTCCTGAGAGTATAGTTTCAAGCCCTGCAGATGCTCTCGAAGGTCCTTTTCAGTGTCAACATTCAATAAGTGAAAGATGGTGAGGTTCCCATGGTTAGGAGCACAAACATCTGCCACGAAAGGGGGCTATGAAAGGATTATTGAAAAGCTCGGGAGATAGAATGAAAAAAGCATTGAAGCTTCCCTATCCCATGGCCTCCATCTCCCTTAGCCTGAAAAGGAGCACGAAGACCAAGAGTGCTCTTTCCCAGGCCTCAAGAAATCCAGGCCCAGGTACGAGCACCTGGGACCAAGTCTAGTTCTTGTTTCCATCTCAAGCACCGGCTGCAAGAGCCACCATCAAGATGACCCACTGCTCTGGGGACCTGGACCCCTGGTCTTCTCCAGCTGCTTTGTCCCTAGGAGGTCAGAGGGCACGGTGAGTGAGCCAGGGTTCAGAGGTTGGGAAGGGCAGGGCCTGGGTTACAGTCTCTCCTGAGGAAGTGGTCGACGTTCCTGGCGGATGGGGAACGGGAGGCCTGGGGATGGGCAGAAGGCGAGGTGGGGGCTGCAGGGGCCTCTGAGATGGGTCCCCTGGGTGAGGATTTACAACCAACTGCTAGAATATCGGGCTGGTGACATCTTTCTGCGCTGACTGGTTAAAGGGATCGGAAACTTCTTTGGAATTTAAAGTCTTTTTTTTTTTTTTTAGGACTAGAGCAGTGAACAGTGAGAACAGGACTGGATGAATTTTCTCCACGCTCCTTCCCTCCCCTTCCTCTTGACTTCAGGGCTCCAATACCTTCCGCAGGAGGGTCGGTGGGAGAGGCAGAGGGAAGACCCCCAAACTGCGGCCCCTCGGGGTCCTCCCCTTCTCGGCCCCGCCTGCAGGGAGAAGCGCCCTCCGCGACCCGCACCGGGTGGGGTGGTCCCTCGGGGTCTCGCCTGGGAACCGGCGCGCGCGGGGCTTACCTTTCATGGTCCCTGGTGCCGGGGCCTCCGGAGGGCCCCGCTGCCGCGGCTCCGGCCGCGAGGTGACCCGGGTGAAGCCGGCGGCTGGTCCAGGGACACCGATCGCCGCGCTACGCGCCGCCCGCGGGAGCCCGGGGGAGTGCGGGGGTGCTGCTCGGGCGCCGGGCCGCGGAGGCGGAGAGCCGAGGGGGGGGTCCGCGGGGTCGCAGCCTGGGGGCGCCGCGCCCGCCGCCCATCCCGCCGCCCGCCGCCCGCCGCCCGCGCGCTCCCCGCTGGAGGCCAGCGAGCCCGACTGCCGCCCGAGCCCCGCGCGCCCGCCCTCGCTCCCTCCCTCCTCGTCACTTCTTGGGCCCGGGCCCAGATCAACTTCCTTGGTATTTTCAAAACTGCCGCGGCCAGGCCTCTTTGTGCCGCCGCGGTCCCCGCGCCCGCGCCCCCGAGCCCCCCCCCCCCCCCGGTCGCTCGGCCCCCAACCCGCCCGCGCCGCCGGGGCTGCGCTGGGGAAAAGCGCAGGGAAGGCGCTTCTTGAGCAGTTGTTTATCCCGTGGGGGCCGCCTGGTGGCTGGGGGCCCCCCGGAGATTCGCCCTGGACATTTTTTCTCACCCATCTAAGAGGGAGAGGGACTGGGAGCGAGAAGGATCCCTGGGTTCCAGCCCCAGCCCTTATCGCCCCGGTTTGCCTAGGACTGCCCCGGTTTTAGCAATGCAAGTCCTGCATCCCCAAAACCTCTCAGGCCCGGGCAGTTCGGGACAGTTGGTCACACCAGCTCTGCCACTCTAGGTTTGTGACTTGGAGCAGCCACTTCATGGCTCCAAACCTTCTTCTACATGAGAGAAGTGGGTCCCCGGCACTTCCCAATTCTGTGATTTTGTTCTTGGAGGGGCTTTGGGGGTACACAGTGACATCTGAGGGAAACTGGACTCCAGCGAGGAAGGAGTTGTAACTCGTCATAGGCTCTTTTCTGAGATCTTCACATGTCATTCTTCACCGATGCAACAAACATTTAATTTACTGAGCGCCTACCATGGACCAGGTTCTACCTCAAATTCTGAGGGTGGGGGAACAGTTCACACCATCACTGTCTCCGTGAGGTTTCCTCTGGTGAGCAAAAGCAACAATTAAACAAGTAATGGTGCTCAGGTGTGTCACCTGTATGGCAGGACGTAGCACAGTGACAGAAGGGACCTCAGAGTGGGGTCAACCCCGGCTAGTCTCTTTGGATTGCTGCAGTCAGCCCCTTTTCCATATCCCCACACCTCATGCCCAGCCCCATTTGGCCGTTGGAATAAAGTTGGTGGGGCCAAAGGGGCAGAGAAACTTTCTCCCACCAGATCAGAAAAGGTGATGTTCAGCTATGTCTAATCTCCTCCACTTTGCAATGATATGTTCCAGTTGGCAAAGTGCATTCTCTCCATTAGTTCAACAGAACTTTAAAGGGAGCCAGAAACCAGACTGCCCATTGTAGATATGAGCAGACTGAGGATCAGAGATGTGGACGAAAAAGGAGCACTGTCATCAATCTAACCAAAAGTAATCTCTCTGGTTGATCGGACCATAAATTCCTACCTGGGCAGGTCATGGTGGGTAGTCATGCTTCAGATCTATAACTTCCCTAGTAAAATGTTATCTTTGCCTTAAGCACGCCCTGCCCATTATTTGTGTGCATCTAGATTAATGACCTTTGAAATGACTCTTCTTCACACCTTTCAGAAGCATCACCACCCTCAAGAGGGCACACAATCTTGTCAACTATCCTTTAATCCAATTCCTGCTTTGCTTTCTCCCACTTCCATGCTATCTTCCTTACTGTTCACTCCTTTATTCCAAATGTATAAAAGAAACTGCAAACTCATTCTCTGGAGGATTTGAGATCTTGCTTCCCAACAATTATCATCAGTTTGGCTCAAATAAATTCTTAACAAAAACTCTTGTCAGGTTTGGACATTTCTTATGTGGACAGAGAGAACGTTGCCCACCTGGTAGTCACGAGGTACTCCTGGGGCCTTCTGAGTCTGGATTCTGAGTCTGCCATGTGACCCTCAGGCTCCATGCCAAGACTTTGGCATGGATCAGGAGAGCTGCTCTGTAAACGTCAGGGAGATATTCACATCAAAGGAACCTTTACCTAGGCAGTTGTTACCTGCCTATTGACTTATTTAATCCTCACAGCAGCCCTATGACATAAGTGCTATTAGAGTCTTCATTTTTCAGAGGAGAAAACTGAGGCATGGGGAGGATAAATAATGTGCTAGTAAGTGGACATCTTGGGATTTGAACCCAGATAGGCTAAATCCAGCTTCTCGGGGCTTCACCATGACACACCACACTGCCTTTCATAGAAGGTACTCAAATATTTGTTTTTGGAGAGAACAAACACGTGACTTGTGGCTTTCTCCATGCTTGTTTTTTAGTTGGCTAGATCCAAGATGTGTGGTGAGAAAAAGGGCCTAACCTTGGTGCAAGGGCGTACCCTCTCCCACCCCTTTGGGACTGGAGGATATTTCTACCTTGAGGTGTTGCTATGACAATGCAGATGCATCAGCAAAAAAATGAAAGATACAAGGGTCTGGTTTGTAGCTGGGCCCCAGATGAGCAGAACTGGATCCCAGACCTAAAGAGTTTCAGAGGATGAACTCCAGTTCCAAACGGACTCTGGGGAGAGGGATCCAGCACTGTGGAGTGGCTGGAAAGAGCTGGAGATGAGTTGGCAAACACCAGGGGCCAAAGCACCAGGATAGTTCAGAGAGAGGAGAAGGCAGAAAGAGGAGTGTAAAGGGTGATCACAGATTACAGGTCAAGAAGGGAGGAGACAGATTTCCCTAGATATTGCATAAAAGCTTTCAGCTGCAGTTTCAAGCAATTTTACCAAGAGCTGGAGAGATGGACCCAGGGTCAACTGGATCCTCTCTCCCTGAGAGATTATGGGACTATCTCTCTGAGAAATTATGGGACTATGTGGTGACAGAGTCCCAGAGAGCAGTTTCCAGGCTCTCAGCCTCACGTGGAAAGGTGCTGGCTCGGGTAGATGGCCATCAGCTGTGATTAGTGGCCATCCCGTTACCAGTAGCCATTAGCCACTGATATAGCTGCCGTGGCTAAGCTAGCAAGCAGGGATTGCAGTTAGCAAGTGAGGTTGGTTGACAGAGAGAAGTGGACGGCAGGTTGCGGATCGTGTGGCTCCTGCTTCCTGTGTCTCCAGCCCAGCCGCCAGTGAGAATATAGTGGTATGACTCCCCTATCTATGGTTCCGTGGGTGTTCCTTTTTGGCCTCACCATGTCCTGCGTTCTTGTGTGGGGAGTGGGAGCTGAGACCCCGCGTGACACCCTGCATGACAGACTATTAGGATGTTGCTCAGTTATGACTACAAAGCAGAGGCCCAGCACCAGGCAGGGTGGGATTGGGGGGGTGAGGTAGGGGGAACAGCTTAATAAAGTTTTAACTTGAGCTGGGGTGGGGATAGGGTGGGGACAGTTGACTGAGGCATAAGCCAGACTTATGTTGAAAGTCAAAGGAAATAGCTGACGAGCAGAGATCATGGGGGTGGGGGGGAATGTAACCACTAGTGGTGGAAACTTTCGTGTATTCATGAAGAGAGAAAGTCCCACATTAGTTCTTGAGCAGTGTTGTGATTTGTTCAGAATAAAATCTCCCAGGGAGTGCCCTAGGCTTTCCTTGCTTTTTTCTACTTCAGGCAAAAAACCTCTCGCTTTCTTCTAAAGCTCAATTCTCCCACCTATGCCTTTGATGTTTTCCTTCCATGCTCCTCTCCAGCCTTAGAACATCACTTCAGCTTTTCCTTCTTAGATGTAGCTTCTGCCCTCAGTGCTCACTGCAATTGCTCCCTTTCTCCTGGTTGCCAAATGTAATAGGCTTTTCAAGATTCATATCCTCTTCAACCATTTTGTAGATTTGACACTGTCAGTAAGGATTCTCCAGAGAAATAGAAGCAATCATTGGCAGGCTGGAGACCCAGGGGAGAGTCGGTGTTGCAGCTCAAGTCCAAAGGCAGACTACTGACAGAATGCCCTCTTGCTCTGAAGAGGTCAGCCTTTTTGCTATCAAGGTCTTCAACTGGTTGGACACCACATGATGAAGGGTAATCAGCTTGACTCAAAGTCTACTGATTTAAATGTTAATCTCATCTAAAAACACCTTCAAATCTAGAAGCATCTAGAATAATGTTTGATCAAATATCTGGCTACCATGACCTAGCCAAATTAACACATCAAATGAACCACCACAAACACCATTGGCAGCTTCTTCTTGAATCTCTCTTCCCTGGTTTATCTGATCCTACATACTTCTGTTTCTCCTTCTAAACTTCCTTTTCTCAAATGGCTTCTCCTATTCAATATGTTTTCTAAATACGTATAGGCATTCCCTACCCTTATATTAATTAGTGAAAGTAACACTTGCTGCTATGGCAACAACCCCCCCCCCCATCTCACTATCTTAATACAGCAAAAGTTTATTTCTCACTCACGTTACAGTCCAATGTGGGTTGGGCAGTTCTCTTCCAAATGATGACTCAGGGACACAGGGACCTTCCATCTTGTATCACCACGATCTTCAACATACAGCTTTAAGGTTGCTATAAAATGCAAGAGAGAGTGGATTGAGCTCCAATTCCAAGGCTCCAAAACTCTCCATGTGATTCTGTCTTTTCCATCAGTCCTAGAAGTGGTTCCAGTCTCAAATGGAGGAGCATGGATCAGAGCATCCCAATAAAAATGCCCATTTGGAAAAGGGAAGAATAAAAGACACAGAGAAGCTATTGGTCTGTGGAAATTTTGAGATCCCCTCAGACAATGTAAAGTCAGCAGAATATAGATTTTCACCTTTTCAGCCTCAAATATCAGGTTCTTCGCACCCTGCTACCCAATCACTAAGCTCATGCTGCATATTTATGTTTTCATTACAGTGACATTGTACAGTGTCCCATTTCATGACAACAATTTCTATAGTAGGTAGAACAAGTAGCACTAGCTCTAACAAATAAATGCAAGGTTCTCAGGACAGTACAATGACAGTTTATTTCTCATTCATATCACGATCCATTGCAAGTTGGGTGTTTCTCTTACAAATGTTGACTCAGGGATCCAGGCTTCCTCCATCCTGTGATGCCGCCATTTTCAATAGGTAGCCTCTAAGGTTATTGTAGAAGGGGAAGACAGATTGGAGGATTATGCGTTGGAAATTATCAGGGGAGAGGCCTAGAAGAGGCATACCATGAATATCAGCCACAGTCCATTAACCAGAATTCAGCCACATGGTCCCAACCCAAGGCAAGGGGGCTGGGAAATAGCCCTTAGCTTGGTTACCACGAAGAAAGAGGGATACATGGATGCTGGTGAGCCCTGTCACTCATTAACAAACCCTTCTCCAGCCCAGACCTTTGCAAGGTTTTTTGCCCTTTCTCCCTCAATAAGCGCTCTAATGCCATAGATTCAAACTCCATGCAGTGTTAGTGCTTTTTCATGCCAGTGTTTCCCCCAAATAATCCTTTGGAAGCCAAAGAGTAAGATATTTTTGGAAGGCAGCTATGTTCACCACTGTACCACCAATGCAGCACAGGAGTAAATGCTTTTGAAGGGACACAGACAGCTGACCTAAGGTATTTCAAAGCAGTTTTCAGCAAAGCTGGCCATAAAGGAATATCTAAATTTCATTTTCCTATTGGCTCCGATTTAAAATAAGTAATAGAAATCCCTGGGAAAGAATCTATCAACATTCTCAATTGAAGACGTTTGTCCAGAGAAGTGTTAAGTTGGTCTTTTTCGGCCCATTCTCTGAACTATGTGATATTTTCACAATTCTTAAATTTCTTATCTTTTATTGTTTCCTCCCAGAAATTCACCTGAGATGTCTATAGATTCTTGCCTCACTTTACAGTTACTAATACTGGAATTTTTGAGTAAAGTAAAATTTTGATTAAAGTAGTCCTCCCTTAACTGGGGGGGGGGGGCGTTTCAAGACCCCTCAGTGGATGCCTGGAACCGTGGATAGTACTGAACTTTATATATACCATGTGTTTTTTTCTATGCATAATACCTATGATAAAGTTTAATTTATAAATTAAGCACAGTAAGAGATTAACAACAATAACTAGTAAAATAGAACAATTGTAACAATGAATGTACTGTAATAAAAGTTATGTAAATGTGGTATCTCTCTCTCCCTTAGATTATCTTATTGTACTGTACGTGCAGCATGGATACACTGGACAAAGGGATAGTTCATGTCTCAGGTAGGATGGAGCCGGATGGTGTGAGATTTTATCATGCTACTCAAAATGAAGTGAAATTTAAAATTATGAATTGTTTATTTCTAAAATTTTCCATTTGATATTTTGAGACCTTGGTTGACCACAGATAACTGAACCCACGGAAAGCAAAATCGTGAATAAGGGGTGACTACTGTTATCAGTGGCCAAGGGGTGTCTTGCAATACTACTCTTTAACAGTAGGTGATGCTAGATAATATGCTATATAATATGAATTATATCTGCTATATAATATGAATTCTTCTAGGCTGACAAATCCTTAAAAAGGGCTTCAGATTATCAAATTAATATCTTATTTCATGAACTCTGTAAGGGTGAAGTTCTGAGAAAAGCAGTTTAATTACATAGTAGGATGCTTTGGGGCTTGTACAAATATTCCAGAGGAATATGAGCAAGGACAAACTACTTAGAGTGTTCATCTAAAACAATTACAAATGCAGGAAGAAAGTGGCTAACTTCATTTGGGGCCAGATTTAAGTGAAAAAAGAAGGAGCTTTGATGATCTGTAGGAAGGAGAAGACTCTTTTAAAAGACAAACCACCCACTGGACAATATAAAGGGCTTCCTGCATGAATCCCACAATTTAGATGACTGCAAATAGGACTGGAAAAGCCCTGTATCTAGGTGGCCAGGAACTGAACAACTAAAAGTGAAAGATTGGACCTGGAGGGGCATAAATGCTTTTGATAAAGATACTCTCCAAAGGATTTGGTACATAGGAATTCCTTTATATCAGGCGTTCAAGAGGTTGGGCTTTTAAAATTATAAGAAGGGTCCTAATGGATATTTCTGTCTATACTCTGGATGGAGACCCAGAAGTCATACTTATTTCTTTGTTTCTCATTCAAAAGTGGAAGAACAAAATTCAGAACAATTTTGACAGGTGTCTACAGTGCATTTATAAAATTCAAGAGAAATACATTTAAACCCTACATTGAGATTTGCCATCAATTGCACCAGCAAAGGATGATGTTTAGTAATTCAGAGAGAAAGATTGAGTTGATGTTTGACCATGTATGGCTTCCATTAATTTATTCAATAAACACAAAGACAGAAGCTGTGCTAGTGCTGGGGATATGTTCCCTAGCCTCATGATATCACAGTTTTGATACAACTCAAAAATAAAGTGAGACTGCTAAAAAAATAAATGGGATTTTAGAGTGTGCTAATTGAAAAATTAATCCAGAAAATTTAACAAGTAGTTATTAAGCACCTGCTGTATGTTAGGCCATGTCTTAGAGAATGAGAGCACAACACCGAATAAAAGAGGGAGAATGTTTAAACTATAACCTGATAAATTTCAGTATAATATGCTTAGTCAGGATTTCTCTAACTTTTCTACGGTCATACTGATGAAAGTAACAAAAATTTGAAGTCTTTTCTTTTATTTAAAAAATGATATAAAAGTTGCGTGCCATATCATAGTGAAACAATATTTGTTTTAATATAAAAATAACAGTTTTCTTGGATTGGAGATGGGGGAGGTAGTGGGCTAGAAGAATGGTGAAGTGTATTGTAGAGGATGGCTACATTGGGACTTTTTGTACTATTGGATATTTTAAAATTACATGCATATTTTACTTTGATAAAAGAATAATTCAGGCCAACTCGGTGGCTCGGGCGGTTGAAGCTCCATGCTCCTAACTTCAAAGGCTGTCGGTTCGATTCCCACATGGGCCAGTGGGCTCTCAACCACAAGGTTGCCATTTCGATTCCTCGACTCCCGCAAGGGATGGTGGGCAGCGCCCCCTGCAATTAAAATTGAACAGGGCACCTTGAGCTGAGCTGCTGCTGAGCTCCCTGATGGCTCAGTTGGAGCGTGTCCTCTCAACTACAAGGTTGCTGGTTTGACTCCTGCAAGGGATGGTAGGCTGTGCCCCCTGCTACTAGAAAACGGCAACTGGGCCTGGAGCTGAGCTGCACCCTCCACAACTAAGATTGAAAGGACAACAACTTGACTTGGAAAAAAGGCCTGGAAGTACACACTGTTTCCCAATAAAGTCCTGTTCCCCTTCCCCAATAAAATCTTTAAAAAAAAAAAAAAAGAAAAATTCATTTAAAAATAAAAATAAGTTTAAATTACTTCTAAACATGTTATGCTTCTACATAGGAAGAAAAATATAAAAATGTGAATTCTTCCAAAACCAATATGTGTATGTAATTTTGCACATATTGAACCTAAAAGTCGAACTGGTATTTCAACTCAGCATGAATAGGGTGGTTTATCTGATTAATCATGTTGACATAATTAGCTATGTACCTGCTAGGAAATAGAGTTAGAGCCCTGCCTCACCACTCTTCTCCACACACATACTATCAACACACACACACCACAAACAGACATACATATACACACATCAAATCACACACACACATCAAACGACACACACACAAATTGTAACTAAAATTCGAACACTGTTTTTTCAATTGGACAAAATTAAATTTTGTACAGAAGAATTAATGTCCAAGAATAGCCAAGAAAATTTGTAAAGAGAGACTGAGGATGATTATCTTCTCAATATTAAATATTGTTTTAAATATATTGCAATGAAAACAATGTGTTACACATGAATAAAGATATAAATCACAGAAATGAACTAGAAAGTCCTAAAACAAATCCAAGTTTATTTGGGAAACTTCATAGATGACAAACTGGTATTTCAACTCAGCATGAATAGGGTGGTTTATCTGATTAATCATGTTGACATAATTAGCTATGTACCTGGAAGGAAATAACGTTAGATCCCTGCCTCACCACTCTCCTCCACGTGTGTACTATAAACACACACGCACCACAAACAGACATACATATACACACATCAAACTACACACACACAAATACCACATACACATTTCATTTGGATTAAATATCTAAATTCTAAATATAAAAATTAATACAATAGGAAGCTAGAAGAAAATTAGGATAATAACTCTATATTATAGTGAAAGGAGGACATTCTTAAGTAAGACAGGAAACTTAGAAACTAGGTCAAAAGAGATAACAAAAGAGATAAATTTCACTGCACAGAAAACTTTAAAGCCCTCCATAGTCAAAGGTAAAAGACATATGGTAGCTTTGTAAAGACATTTGCAACATACTTGGGGTTACTTTATTTATTTAAAGTGGTCCTATCAATTGGTAGAAAACAGAGTGAGTAACCCAATAAAATGAACAAACAAACAATGTGATAAGGAAAGTCATGAAAGTGGTGTCTGGGGGATTTGTTTGGAGACTGAGATTGTCTTTGCCAATAGTTGAACAGAAGTTCGCTGTAGGAATTATAATAATCTCACAAGACCAAAGCATACAGGATAATGTTTATTAATAAGCCAATGAAGAAATAACATACTCCAAAGCAGTGACAGATCTATCACACTACAGTTCCAGGCAAAGGGAGATGAAGGACTCAAGTCCGAATTTAGTTGAGGTGTATCTTTGTATGAGTTGGTACTCAGGAGAGATGTCTTAGCCAATTGAGAGCTGACATTCAGCTGCCAGCATGAAAATGAAAGTCCCTTGTTCCTAGAGCACCTGGCTAGGGAACAATGGGCAAGCTGATCTCTTTCGTGGGTCTACTGCACAGTTTTCACCGCTACTGGTAAAAGAGTCGCCTTTATCTTGGCAGCAGTTAATGCCCCAAAGGTCTTCAGAGAGCTATTTAAATCAGCAAAGTGTCGCCTTGCCCAGACCAAACACTATGGGGAGGCCTCACAAACTCTTGATATATAAAGCCTAAATGTCCCCTCAATGTGGTTGTTTCTCCGCATGTTTTTATCAATAAGCTCCCAGCAGTGTCTGTCATCAGCTGAGCTACAGAGTGCTTATCTGTGACAACAGATGTCATGACAATATCCTGACACAGCTTCCTCAGTAAACTTAAACTACTTAAGTCACAAGTAACTGGACCAAAACAACTTCACCTACTTCACAAACAAGTGGATTTGAAATCATATGAAACCAATACACAGTGAGAGGAAACTTTATTTTTAAATGAATACAACAACCAGATGAAAACAATAATCCGATGACTAGATTAAGGTAGCAAAATGTCATTTTTACCCATCAGATTGGCAAAAATTCAAAGGGACAACAATATCCAGCAATCTCAATTTGAGAATCTACCTTATACCAATAAAGACACCAACATATTAGGATACATGCAGAAGGCTGTTTATTGTGGCACAGCTTACAGTGACAGAAAAAGCTGGGACAGGAGAATAGCTGAATAAAATATGCAGCTACTGAGGAATGTGGGTTAGACCTATGTGTTGATTTGGAGGGATATCCATAGTATTTTATTAAGTGGAAATAAATTTCCAAGCAATATGTATAATATGATTTTACATTTATTTTCAAAAAGAAAAGGTAAAGGGCATAAAATCTTATACATTTATGTATGTAATACATATTCTAAATATACAAGTATATTATATATATACATTCTAATTATAAATGTGTGTGTACATACACATATACATATATATATATATATATATATATATACGCATTCCTTCAAAAGTATGACATTCAGAGAGAAATTGAAAAAAGACAGATGAAAGAAAGAGGAAGAAAGAGAGAAGGAAGATTGATTACTCATTAAATATTAACTTTTCTCCCTAAATCTTTGGGTAAGATTGCAGCCAGTTGCTTCTGTGTCCTTGTATACTCTCAGCACACCACTGTCCCCAGGGGACAGTGTGTTAGAACATAATAAAAAAATTAAGCAGACGGTGCCTTGGGGGTTCAGGAAACTCTTTATCATGGGCTCATCTGACCAGCCCAAGCTGGTGGCTTGTGTTTGTACCTAAAGCCACACAAAAGGGACAATGATAAAATGGAGCAACCTAGGAGCAGGCATGAGCAGAATGAGGTACCTTGCGACCTCACTCTATGAGAAGAGGGCAGAGGACCTGTATAAATACATTTAAGCTGAGATGGAATATTTGTTTTCTAATGTTTGAAGGGCTGTTCTGTAGAGGAGGGGATAACAATATATAGTGTCTTAGAAATAAGATAGACGACAGAAAAGAAGTTAGAAGGAGGCAGATTTCAGCTCAACGTAAGCAGAAACCTGTTAACTCAGATTTCCGTGATCCCCAATTTTCTCTTCTATAAAATGAGAATAATACCACATACTCTTAACAGTGACGTAGAGCTGTAGTGAGGATCGAATGGGCAAAGTGTAAGCCAGCAATCTGTAAGCTTGGAAAGCAGTGGTCCTCAGCTTGGGCTGCACATTAAGATGACTTGGAGAGTTGAAACAAATCCTGGCTGCACCCCAGATTAATTCAATCATAACCTCTGGAGGTGGGACTCGGGCTTTGGTAATTTTTCAAGCTCTTTTCAGGTAATCCCATTGTATAGTTCCATGGAGAACCACTGATCTAAAGTAAGTATTAGTTGGATTCCAAGTGGTTGTGGAAAACAGATTTGACCCGAGGCAGATCTGCTGGCCAATTTTTAAAAAATGCCCATTAATCTAAGAATTGGAGCAAAAGTTTAGAGCTGACCAACTATGGAGTGAAATATAAACCACACAGCCAGTCAATAACGTGATTAACAGTGAAGATAGTGTAAATAATATTTGTCTCCTTGTAGGCCCATGATAAGCAACCCAGGTGAGGTTACCCTCACCTCTTTTCCCAGAAAGATCCTAGATGGCAGGATAAGGGAAACACAACGGATGGAGTGCTTGTAGACTTTGTAGGGAGGTCCCGAAAAAGCACTTGGGATTCCTCTACAGCAGCTGTGGGCTGATTTTGTTGTATATTATTTTATTACCCATGATTTTTTTCTTGAACCTGTCATTGAATACACCCATTAAATAATTGGAGCCTGGAGAGTGGATTCCTAATTACAGGCCACAGGGTACTGCTCTTGTTCATTTCTAGCTTATTCCAGTTATATATATCAGTGATGGTTACGCTGTCATGCTAGTGGCACTGAGCCGGACACAATGGCGGGGGTGGGGCCACATAGCCAGGATATTAGAGCAGGGGAGAGGTGGTGGGCATGAAGAGACAGATAAACGTAAAGTTCTTTACTTTCCATCTTCCCCTTTCCTGATGTTTCCTACCTTCAAGAAAAGAAATCAAGCTAAAAACCCCAAACCTGAGTGCCAAAGTCCACAATGGGAGAAGAAATGATTAAACAGCAACACTGCCAGAAAGATGACGAATTCTCTATGAATCAACCGAGTGACTCAGCAGCTAACTAAGAGCTAATCCAGAGTGTTTGGGCAAGGGACGGGTGGTCCTGGTCTATTCTGTGGCCAGTCCTTTGTGAGATTGTCAGGTCCACGGCTGGGCCCAGGGCTTCAAGAGAGGCAAGGTCCAGAGGCCAAACTGCAAACAGTGGCCTTGAGGGCAGGCAGCCATAAGCCTGAGGGTCACTGGGAGAAGCCAACTATCTGCCTTCAAATGTCGGAAGGACTAGCAGAGGAGAGAAGGATTGGATGTTCTGTGTGGTTCAGAAGACAGAACAGGGCTTGGGGCTAGCCCATGCAGGAGCTAGACTTGGACTCAACAAAAGAACCTAACTCTAAACAGCTTTACTGGGCAAACCGCTTGCACGGAGATAGTGAGCTTCCCGTTACTGGGGGCATTCAAACAAAGGCAGGATGACCACCTGGTAGGGATGTTGGTTGGAGATGGGGAGGTTAGGAATCAAGTATTGTGGGAGGGCTGAACCAGTGAACCTCTATGATTTACTGAAAATATTCACAATCCAGTGATGCATTTATGGTGCTTCCAAAAATGCGAATTTTCCCCCTTAAAGTCAAATCTTCTGAGCCTTGTTTGCTTAGTAGCTGGAGTAATCAAGTCATTGTTCCCAGGGGACCATGGTGTCTTGGCTGTGAATCATGTTGTTTTCTCCTAGTCCCTTCTTCCCCTCCTCCCTTCCCTTACTTCAGCTGACTAAGGCCGATCTGCTTGCCTGTCCATTTTGATTTTTAAAAATATAATTATCACAGATTTTGCCTACTGTGCCAGATGCTAGGGGAGTCACAGAACAGAAAAGTTACAAGAAGTGTGCTCAAAAACAATTCTTCTGACCTCAGGCATTGATGTGCTAAGGAGGAGGCAGTTTGCATAAAAAAATGTAGCTGTTACTGATAATTAGACTTTTTTTTTTTTTTAAAGAAAAATAAAGTGAACCCTCAGGGGAGAACTATCGCTCCAAACTTTTGCTGGGGTTGTCTTTCCTTCTGGACTGATGATCTCACACTTGGCACTGTCTCAGGTTAGGTTGAAGGGGGCACCTTAGAGATTATACAAACCAGATTCCTCATTGTCTAAAAGGAGAAACAGAGACCCAGGAGACAAAGTGATTGGTCCAAGGTCACCCAGCGCCTCACTGCAGAGCTGATACTGCAGTGTAGTCAGAATTCCATGCATCCAGCTCAAGTTCCCACCTTCTTCACAGGCATGGAAGCTTTCTCCAGGCTCCCTCTTGGAGAGAGGTGGGGTCCTAATTGCCCCTGGGGCTTGGATGACCAGGAACTGGGTCTCAAGCTATACCTCAAAAGCAATAAACAGGAAAACTCAGCCTTGACCATATAGCTCTCCTCTAAATCCTTTTACCTTAAGTGGTTTTTCAAAGCCAGGCACCCAAACCAGGCTGCCTACACCTGCAGAGACCACTTATCTTGCCCCATCAGTGAGAGAACCACCACCCTCCAGCCCCTTGCCCTTTTTTAGTGCTCAAACATCCTGGGGTGGGGGGGCAGAGTGAGTAGTTCTACTTCTCCAAGAAGTAGCTATACCTGAGGGGCTTCTGGATTGGTCCTCTCCCAGACAGGGATGGTGTGCGATGGCCCTCATCCCTGTCACATGAAAGTCCTTGGCCAAAGGGAGGAGAAAACAAGCTTCCTTTCCTCCTGTCAGCAGAGGGAACTTGGGGCAGTAGGAGACAGTGAGAAACAGGACTTGCAACATAATTTTTGAGGCTCCGTGCAAATGAGAAGGTGGAGCGCCTTATTTAAGAACTGTTAAGAATTTCAAGACTGTAACAGTAATGCATCAAACCCAATGTAACAGTAATGCATCAAACCCAATGTGGGGCTGCATGGGCTCCATGAAGCCCATTCTGCTTGGCTGGGTCCCAAGTGGATGGGGACAGTGCTTAAGGTCCAGGAATCAGGGAGGCCTTCTGGTTGCTCAAATATATGCTCTATCCCGCCCTATAAACATATTTCTGTCTCCTCTTGGCCAGCAGGTCACTGTGACGGCTCCAGAAGTCAGCGTTTCATACTTCACGTTTTCTTCTCCAGCACAGCACCCCTCTCCATCCCACCCTCATTATTTCCGATACTTTTCTACTTAAATGAAACAAGAGGAATGGCACATGTTTAATAGGAAAGATTAACATTCAGTAGGGCTGCGGAACGGTGAGGTTTTATTTCGGACCCTAGGAACAGCCAGGAGCGCAGTGGGGCCCCTCCAACCCGGAGGAATACGTGTCTGTTAGTTAACTGAGGCACTTCCCTCGGGAAGGCGCCGTCCCCCAGCTCTGCGCCCCGGGGCAGCGGTGCACGGCGCCTCCCAGGGTCTGTCTCCCCAGGAGCCCGCTCGGCCTTTCGCGGTGCCGCTGCGCCCCCCGGCGCCCCTGGCTGGGAGCTGCACCGGGTCCCTGCACCCCCACCCCCTACCCGCTTCCAGAAAGCTCCCGGTGCATTCCCCGGCATTCTTTGGGCGTGAGTCACGCAGGTTTGCAGACAGCCCCAAAGGGGGAGTATACGTAGCAGAGCTCTATAAATACTGGCGCTGCACTGTGCTCAACACGTCGCGTCGCCAGAAGGAGCACACGGGTACCACTGACCGGTGAGATGTCCCCACCTTTCCTACCCCTGCGCAGAGCCGCTCCGGGACCCACGGGTGGGCGGGGGTGGCAATTAGGCGAAGAGCGGATGCTCGCTAGTGGTCACAGGCTGTCAGCTGGAGTGGAGGGAGTCTGGGAAGGTCGGTGGCTGGAGCCCCATCGCCAGGCAGCCAAATTGCTGGGGACGGTGCACAGACTGGACTCGGCTCATTAGCTCCAACCATAATTCTGCGGGTAACTAAGACAGGTGTAACGATCCTCCTTTTGCAAAGACGGGGGAAACTGACACTTGGAGAACTGACATCTATTCGAGAGGCCCGGGGTACTGAGTGGAAGAGCTGGCCTGCACGTGGGGCCTTCCTGCAGCATCTTCCTTCCTTGTAAAGGTACCATCTTCAGCGGTGGTTGTCAGGTTGGGTGCATGAGTCATCTTGTTTGCTTCAGAATTTTCTCGGTCTCTGGGTAGTGTGTTTATAAGTATGATGTTTTGATTTAAGTACATGTTGCCATCACTTAAATCCTACTCTTTTTGCTTCCTAATATACTAGGGTACATCAGAGGAAAGTCACACAACCTACATCAGACCTCAGACGTCTGATTCAACCGTCTCATTTTATAGATGATAATCTGAGGCCTGGAGAGGTTTAGGACCAGCTGCAAAGATAAACAGCAAGTAGGTGTCAGAACTGAGATTAGAACCAAAGCCTCTTGCCCTTCCAGAATTTCTGGACTTAATGAAAAAAAAGAAGCTGATTATTATTATTATTATTGGAGAGAGGTTAGGAATTTACTATAAAAGGGTGCTAGTGAGAGTGTTCATTATAATAATAGTGGGAAATTACAATTTACATGTCCAACCATGTGGGATAGCAAACTAGAATACATCAGGAAACGGACTATTCCACAGTCACAAAAGTGTGCTTTGAAAGAATATTTGATACCGTGGATGTAAAGGATCTGATTATATACAAATGCATAAGAAATAGAAGGAAATATACCACAGTGCTGATACTTGCCTCTGGATAGTGTGAATTACATGTGCATTATTTTTTCCTTTTCTTTTTGGTTTACTTTTCTATATTTGGGGAGAAACTAGGTAGGAGTTTGGCCCTTGAGCTTTAAACCCCGTGGTTTATTATCTGTGTGACCACTTCACTTAGGTCCCTGTGTCCTCTCCTGGCTCCCTCTGCATGATTTAAACCCTCCTAGGAGGGGAAGGCTGCCCAGTGGTGGGGAAAGGAAGGCTTCGGGTGGCTGTCTAATCAGAGAAGTTGGCAGCAGGTGCCCAGGCTAGGAGATGAGAGGGGCGGCGAGTCAGTGCAAAGGGGTACCAGGTCGCTGTGCTGCCACTGCTAGTGCCACCCTTGGACTAGCCATTGTGATACCACCTGCAAGCTTGTTAGAGAAAAGCAGATTCTGAATTAGAAGCAGCATTATAACAAGACCCCCAGGCCATTCACAGCCAGTCATTTTACTAAGGCAAAGCCACACAGCCACGGAGGGACAACAGGTGGCCTCTGTGTGCCTGCTTCTGTTCCTTTGCCCCTCTCCAAACCTGCCATCTGCAACCACTTCCCCGAGACATATTGCCAATGCTCACACTTGGTCCTACATCAAATTCTGAAGTAGTCAGAATTCACTATGATTATATAAGACCCTTTGTTTACAGAACACATTCACATCTCTGAGGTCTACCTCAGGTCCATTTTACAGACGAAGAAACTGAGGCTCAGAGACTTAAGTGCCTCGGCATCAAGGAAAGAACACTGGGCTGCGGGGTTGGGAGAACTGGTTTCTCATCCTTGGGTTGCCACGAGCTTGCTGTGGGCCTTGGGGGAGCCCCATCCTGTCTCTGGGGTCAGCCCCCCCTCTGGGGTGGAGGGACTGATCTCTTTCCTGGCTCAGAGCTGGATGGCTCCCCATGAACCCCAGGTTCCTAGTGGGAGACCCTATACTGGCTGCTGGGTTTCTAGACTCCTCATCCAGTGCTCTTGCCTTTGGCTGCCCTCCTTCTCCCTTCTTCAGGGTCCAATGTCCTGCCTTCTGGATTTCTCCAAAGTCATTGTTACCAGGGGCCTTGCCTGGAATGGTGTATTTCTCTGGCTTTGTCTGGTCTGGCGAAGGCTCTGTACCTGCTTCAGACATTTCAGGCCTCAGTGAGCAGCTACGGCAGAGCCTGTCTGACCAGGACCTTCTGGTGGGCCTGAAATAGCATCCTGGCTCAGACACCCACGCTGTGTTTGCAGAAGGTGATGACCCACTGTTTCTCCCACGCTACTCCTGTGCTCTGTGCAGTTAGTTTGGGAACCACAATTCGGTTGCGTTACTAACTACTTTTCAGGAGAGGCTTGTCTTATTAGTGTTCTACCCAGCATCCAGATGGGCCTGCTGAGCTGAGAGCAACTTTTGGATGTGCACGATTTCAGGAAGGGGGCACCCCACCTCCTCGTTCTGTTATGGGAAATGGGTGAATTCAGATAAGCAGTTGGGGGGGAGGTGCGGATTACAGGGGGAGGGGCTTCTGTTTTATGTAACAACTTCAGCTTCTGGGAAAGGGTCTATTGTGTAAGACCAGGCTGTGCCCAGGCTCAGGGCAGCAAGCCCAGAGCGGTGGCAGGGGCACCTTGGCAGGCGCCCTGCTATGAGTTTAGAAGGACTGGGTCATGTGAACGGTCCCTGGCAGAGCAGAGGCACAGGTCTTCCCAGAGGGATTGCTCCTGAGGAGGCATCAGAGCCCAAAGGCCCCTTGGTCCCAATGTTAACCCTTGACTTTGCCCCTCCCCTCTCTACTCCCTGAAGAGAATTGTCCTTCCCTCCTGGCTTTACTCTTTATTTATACCCCCAATCCATGCAGCCTGGCTCACATCTCACATGAGGGGTGTCAAATGGATTTATTTTCCAATGCTGACCCAAAGGGTTAGCTCTCAGTACCTCAGACTCTTGAAACCAGTTTTAGGTGGTGCTGAGGCTCAGTGGGGAGAAGTATTGTGATTGGTGATGCTTGCTGTGGCCAGATTAGTGATGCATGTGGCAGGGGGGCTCTCTGAGCTCTGGAATGCAATCCCCATTTGATGGGGGGACAAGAGAGGGCGCTATAAGTGATCTAAGGGAGGTCTTTTCAGGGTTTGAGCAGGTATCATCAGACAGACCCCTTTCTGGATGCAGACAGCATGTCTGCCTTGTTCAGACACATTTACCTATTATGGGGAAGGAGGAAGAGGAAAGCTTGGATCTGAGCCCAGGGCTCTGACACCAGAATTCTTGTTTCTTCTGTCTTAGGCTGCTGTCCTGTGGTCCCTCCCTGTACCCACTGCCTCTACTTTCTTTTGAAAATGTCTGTTGGCAAGTTTGATCTTTTCTCCCAACCTCCCCGGGTATAAAAATGCAGCGATGCCAGCTGAGAGAGGATAGCTAAGGGCAAGGTCTCTGCACGACTCCTGGAAAGCTGGTGCAGGCGGCAGGCTGGGCCGGAAACCAGCAGGCTGTCTAGCTGTTACCATGACAGTGTCCTGTTCTCTATAAACAGAGGCGTGCTAGGATTCCAGTATTGGAGAAGGAGGCAAGATGAAGACTCTACTGCTGTTAGTGGGGCTGCTGGTGATCTGGGAGAACGGGCAGGTGCTGGGCGACCAGGAAGTCTCAGACAGAGAGCTCCAGGGTAAGTAGACGGCGTGTCCTTCTTGTCACCCTTCCTGTCAGGGCCCCAAGGCTTAAAGATCATTTTATCCTGTGCGTCAGGTCTGGTTTGCTCTGCCAGGCTCTTCTCTGAGCCTCCTCTCCCCTGCCCCCGGGCCTCGGCTCTTCGAGGTCAGGTTGGCTTCCAGGCATTTTCAGGTATCTCAAAAGCCTTTTCTAGCTGCTGTGTCTCATTCGGCTATTCCCTTCCCAGTCTGCATGGGCTGGTGCCCACACCTCCTCCATGAAGGTCCATGAAGCTTGGACCATTTGGGCCTTTGTGGATCTTCCTTTTTTGA
The DNA here is from genome assembly GCF_964194185.1 of Rhinolophus hipposideros. NCBI lineage: Eukaryota > Metazoa > Chordata > Mammalia > Chiroptera > Rhinolophidae > Rhinolophus > Rhinolophus hipposideros. The sequence continues at coordinate 28,871,104 of NC_138062.1, read as the reverse complement.
GTTCTCCTCATTCCCACCCAGAAAACCATGCTCCGTATATTGAATGATCACTCAATCTGAGGCTTGTCATTTTTTCAGAACCCAGCTGGTGGTCCCCTCTTCTGCCACGCCTTTCCTGAAACCTGTCCTTCCTCCACTCCTCTCTCGCCCAACTAGCTGACCCGTCCTTTGGGTAGTAGTTAAAAACCGAAACTTCAAGATCAGAGCCTCGTATGAGTCTGTTTCTGCCACTCGCTAGCTGTATAACCCCGTGCAACGATCTTGTTCTCACTGGGCTTCCCTTTTTCCCACTTATGCACTGGGGACGGTGGTGGTGCCAGCAGCATGAAGAAAATGCCCGTGAGGTGTTGATCTCAGTGCTTTAGCTGGTACTTTGTTGACATCATCTGATTGCATTTGTCACAGGATTGTGTCGTTGGTGACAGTCTCCTTGGGGAACAGTGCTATTAACTCATTTTTGTGTCTCCATCACCATGTATTGGAGAAAAGAAATTCAGATGTTTGGTTCAACTGAATTCGAGAAAGACTTGTATCCAAAATAACAGTATTCCATATTTTGATGTTTAAGAGGTTACACTACCAGGATTTTTTTTTTTTTTTTCTCCTTCAAATTCTCTTCTGTAACTGGGCAGGCTTGTTCTCCAGCCTGCAGGCGCAGGCATAGTGCCACATATCCTCTGGGATGTGCCTGGTCCCGGGGTTTGTGTTTCTGAATAGCTGGTGTGGTTGGGTCTCAGATCCTGGGCCCACAATGAGCCCTGTGATAGGAACTTTTGTCAGGGCAAAGCTGGGGCCCGAAGGCTGCCTGTCAGGGGTTTCCCAGCCTTTACAGCCCCTGGATCTAACAGCCTTTCTGACCATTCCAGTTGGTTCCAGGGTTATATCTCCATTGTCATCTCTTCCTCTTGCCTCATTCTACCTTCCTGCATTTCTCTTGCAGAAATGTCTACCGAGGGTAGTAAATACATTAATAAGGAAATTAAAAATTCCGTCAAGGGGCTGAAACAGATAAAGACCCTAATAGAACACACAAATGATGAACGCAAATCACTGCTGAGCAGCTTAGAGGAAGCCAAGAAGAAGAAAGAGGTAAGGAAGAGCCAGGTGACCACATCCCCACTTAGACCTTCCCTACTAGAGGGGAGGGTGAGTGGGGTCCTGGCTCCTCTTGGGTTGTCCTGCTGACCCTTGGGATGCCTTGTTGACCCTCGGTCCTTCCAGGGCTGTGTCACCTGGTGCCGGGACTGTAGTTAAAAAACCAGGAGGGTTTATTTGCTTTTGAAAGCTTCAAAGGGTGAGATTTTGGATCTGCTTTTGTTACTATCCTGGCCCAGAGCCTGATGCCCAGATTCACTACAATAGATTTTTCTAAACCCTAACTATGGTCATGTTTCAAGGTAGGCTTTGGATAGGGTCTGTCAGAGGGTAAGACGGGGATGGCACCTTACCTTCAGAAAGCCTGTCTCGTGTGTGTAATACTTCGGGGGTTAAGGCCGGCACACACTGTATTGCCCCATGTCTTTGTAGACTGTTTTGGTTTTGTTTTTTTGTGGGTTTTTTTCCCCCACAAATTCATATGGGATCAAATATCATTAGGCAGAAGGATTTGTCCTTTAAGGTAGGAATTCTTTGGCATAGATTCTTATAGAATTATTGGATCAGAGGACATGGGCATGGTAGAGAGTTTTGGTAGTTGTGGTGACATTGATTTTGAAAGCTTGCCTATTCCTGTTGCATGCCAGGGACCATGGTTCCGCTAGAAACATAAGCTTCAGGGAGCTCTAGAAGCTTCGGAAGATGACATTTAAACACCAGAAGTGAGCACAGGATGTGAGGTATAAGTGAGAGGTAAATCCTGGGGTAAAGACTCTTGAGTGCAGTGTCCGATAAGATGTCCACGTGTGTCCACATGTTCGTGGCTGGAGAGGACTAAGCGACAGCTTGGTCTTGAGGATGAGAGGATGTTTAAAGCTCGGTGGGAAGGGAATTCCAGGGAGGCGACAGAGGGAACGAATGAGCCAGAGTAGGGGTGGAAATTAGCACACCGTGGCCGGCCTTGGGAAGGTCTGCCTGGGCGGTGGAGGGCCCAGCATCACCAGGCCTGCTGGGGAAGGGTGAAGCCTGTGGTTTCTGTGTGGCTCACCCGGCCTCATGTTCTGCTGTAGGAGGCCCTAACTGATACTAAGGATACTGAAATGAAACTGAAGGCGTCCCAGGAGGTGTGCAATGAGACCATGATGGCCCTCTGGGAGGAGTGTAAGCCCTGCCTGAAACAGACCTGCATGAAGTTCTACGCACGCGTCTGCAGAAGCGGCTCGGGGCTGGTTGGCCGCCAGGTGAAAAGGGAAAAGACAGTCCTTGAGAACAGCCTAGACTATGAATGGGGGAATGAGGAAAATGAAATCTTTCTGTCATTCTGCACCCAATTCCAGTGTGTGTGTGTGTGGGGGGGGTTTCCCACACCACGCAGTGCTATGACACCAGCAGGGCATCTCATAGTTGAACTCCATTCTGACACGGTCTACCCGAGATAGCATCAGACCCACAGAGGAAGGTCTCAGTCCTCCAAGACTGCCCCCACCCACTTCAAATGCCAACCAGAAGTCCAGATTGTCACCTGTGCTTCTGACTGATTGGCTATAGATGGAAGGTTCCAACCACCCCTTCCTACGGTTTGATGAATTGACTAGAGCAGCTCACACAGAACACCAAGAAACATTTTACTTACTAGACTACAGGTTTCTTATAAAAGGATAGAACTCACGAACAGCCAGATAGAAAAGATACATAGGGCAAGGTATGAGGAAGGGGTGCGAAGTTTCCATGCCTTCACCTGGCGTGCTACTCTCCCCAAATCTCCACATGTTCACCAAACCTGGAAACTCTACACACCTTGTATTTTGGGGTTTTTATGGAGGCTTCATTACATAAGCATAATCGATTAAATCACTGGCCTCTGGCTATTGATTTAACCTCTAGCCCTTTTTCCCCTCCCCAGAAATCAGGGGCTGGGACTGAAAATTCCAACCCTTCAATCCTGATTGGTTCCCGTAGCAACCAGCTTCCATCCTTAGGTGTTTTCCAGTAGTCACCTCATTAATGTAACAAAAGACACCTTTATTGTTCTCATCACCAGAAATTCGAAGGTTTTTAGGAGCTTTTTGTAAGGACGTGTGGAAGACATATATTTCTAGTTATAAATCACAACATCAGAGCTTCATTTCCCATGCCAGATGCAATTGATTGGGGACCACTGATGGCCAAAGAGGACAACAGACTCGTTTCAAGGGATGGGCTTTGTGAATGTCTCGGCCTCACAGGTCTTCCTAAATTCTTCCCTGTTGGGGTGGGTAGAATAGAAGGGCATTGACCTGACAGTTCAGAGACCAGCAGGGCTGTTGGTCATGTGCTATGTGGCTCTGAGTACCTCCAGATGCTGTGAGGGGCTGGGCCTGGTCCTTCTCCACCAGAAGGAGGTGCAAGAGGCTGGCACTCCAAGTGAGCTTCTCCTAACGGTTTCCCATTCTGCCATCACAGCTTGAGGAGTTCCTGAACCAGAGCTCTCCCTTCTACTTCTGGATTAACGGGGACCGCATCGATTCTCTGATGGAGAGTGACCGGCAGCAGAGCCACGTCCTGGATGCCATGGAGGACAGATTCAATCGGGCATCCAGTATTATAGACGCACTTTTCCAGGATAGATTTTTCAACAGGGAGCCCCTGGACACCTACTATTTCTCACCTTTCGGCTCATCCCCGAGGAGGTCTTTTGACTTCCATCCCAAGTCTCGCTTGGCCCGGAACATAATGTCTTTTCCCATGTTCAGACCCCCAAACTTCCCTGACATGTTCCAGCCCTTCTTTGACATGATACACCAGGCTCAGCAAGCCATGGATGCCCACATCCTTACACCATCCTACCAGTTCCCAATGCCGGAATTCACAGCAGGTTAGAAAGCTGTCTTGTTCCTCCTACGAAGGGATGGAAGAACTAAGTTTGTTGTTTGTTGAGAAACCGATTATATGCTAAAAACTATGCTGGGACTTGGCATGTGTCATCTCGAATTCCCCCCAACAAGCCCGTAAGGGTGGTCTTCACTCCATTTAAGGAGTTACAATGACGGAGAGACAAAGGAGTGTGTCCAAGGTTTTGCAGCTGGTTAAGTGGGACCCAGTCAAATCTAGCCCTGCAGTACTTGGAATCTGTGTTCTTTTGTGTTTAACATGTCCCTTCCAGCAGCTGATAGGCATTACATTGACTCTTCCCTATTGAGAACCAGACCCCTTTCTCTTGGGAACTCAGGTGGCTTTCTGTGGACACCATTCATATATTGGTGACAAATTATATAAGCAGCCCATATTACCGTTAAGAAAACTCTTTATGATTGTAACCTTAGGACCTGGTAGAGAAATGGTGCACAGTGAGTATTTTTTGAATGAATGAAGTCTGGTAAGGATATGAAAAGCCAGTGCTTTCAGAAATGAGTTCCTTCATTGAACCAACAGACATGAATTGGTCAAGTCCATCTCCTACGTGTTGTAGTTTGGCACCAGGGATTTGGTTTGAAATGGATTAGAAGGGCAGGAGAGTGCTGAATTCAACCAGCATCTAATGTATATCCATAACAGAGGTGGGGGGAGCCCTGTGTTATAAGGAGGCTTTAAGGAGGATCCCATTCCTGCCTTCAAGGGGATTGCTGACTGGCTAGGGGGAGAGAAAGGAGCCAGGTAAAATACAGAGCAAAATGCGTTGTGATGCCTCAGAGAAGTGCAAATAGTCAAGGGAGTGTGGAGGCAGGAGAGGGCTCGTCAGGTAGAGATGGTGGGAGGGGAGGCCATACCCAGGGGAAACCCCGGGAAGCACCTCCTAGTGCTGCAGGGAGCCCCGATCAGAGCCCTGTGTCTGCAGGCAAACCCCAACCTGCTCTGCCTACGGAGCCATCTCAAAGTTCCAGACAGTAGAGTGGAAGGGGTCAGAGAGGTCGGGGTAGCCCATCCTTGTGTTGCTCTGTGTGGTCCCTCAGCCTGACTCCCTCTCCCTCGTGTGTCTCCAGAAGACAACGATAACCGCTCTGTGTGCAAGGAGATCCGTCACAACTCTACGGGGTGCCTGAGGATGAAGGACCAGTGTGCCAAGTGCCAGGAGATCTTGTCAGTGGGTGAGTCGGGGAGGCTTGGGTCCCTGGTACCTCAGTGGGGCTGCCTCTTTGTGGTCAGACAGAAGAGTTCACACTCCAGCTCCGCTGCCTTCTAGCTGTGGCACCAGAGGAGGCCCTCGGCCTTGCTCCGCCTGGGCCCCTTATCTGTACACGGGGGTGAGGGTGCAGAATTGCCCCCTGAAGTCGGGAGACTAAGTATATAAACTGCCCACCGCGTCATCCAGCGCGGGGTTCACAGGCAGTCATGTTTTTATAGCTGTCCTCCTTTGATTTCCCCCAGTTATTCTTGCCCCAAGGGACAAGCACGGTAGACATCTTTATTTTTCCCTGCAGACCATGACATTTTAAGTAGTGTCTTTTCTGTTTAGCAAACACTTACCATGCACCAGGAACTGTTCTAAACACTTTGCAAACAATTACTCATTTCCTCAGAATGACTCTAAGTTGGGCACAGTTATTGTTCCTGTCTTACAGAGGTGCGAAATCAGTCAGAAAAAGGTTAAGTGACTTCCCATGCCTGAGAGACTAGGTGTTTGGGGTGTGCTCTTACCCGCGCTTTGTGTTCTGTCCGCAGCACACGTGGGTCACATGGGTCACTGCTTGTGATCCCTGAGCTTCCCAGCAACACTGTCTTTGATTGGTCCCTGAGGCAAAGCAATAGCTCCCTTCAGTTGTTCCCCCTCTGTTTTATCAGATCTGGACACTGCCTCGTTTCTTTCTCCTTGGAGATAACACTATAAAAGCACCTAGAATAGCTTTCTGGCCCACAAGAGTCTATGCTCAGAAAGTGTTAATTCTTTACCTTGTGAATAGAGGATCCACCTTTTATTGAATACGTGTAGGTTTACCAGGGCAAGCCTTCAGAGTCTGGTTAAAAATTCTAGCCTCATTCCTATAATTTTAGAAGCCACTGCAAAATAAAGTGTTCTGAGAGGCTGCAGCATGGAGACGTGCCGATCAGTACACAACCACGCCTCTTGGGCTCTTCCCATAAAATGTCCTAGTTAGAATAGCATATGTTACCTAGTACCTAGTACCTTGCCACAGGAAAGTTAGTCATGTTAAGGCCAGAAGAAAAAAACGTACAGATGCCTAGGCCCAGATGGGCAGTCACTGACCACAGCTTACCTAAACAGCCACCTTCTTTCCTTCATCGAGGAACACTTACGATCTCTTATTTAAGGCGCTTGTGACCATGGGAGCATGCACTGGCTGGGGACCTGCGATTTCTCAACATCGGTACTATTGACATCTCAGACCAGATGATTCTTTTTCTCATGAGCTGTCCTGTGCACTGTAGGATATTTAGCCGGACCCATGGCCTCTACCCACTAGATGCCAGTCGCTGCCACCCCACCTCCTTCCCAGCTACGATAACCAAAAATGTTTTCAGACCTTGTCAAATGTACCCTGGGGGGTGCAGCTTTGCCCCCATTTGGGATCCACTGCCCTAGACTGAGTCTCCGTTCTCAATGACTTTTCTTATTTTTCATTTATTTCCTGGTGAAAAGAGTTACAGTTCTGCGTGGTGTCTCTGTTCCAATCCAGCTTCTTGTTAGTAATTCTATTTCTTGTCCCACCTAACCTTTTATTTTAATACAAATGATTACATGTAATGTAATCATTTAATGCAAATAATGACATATAATTACCATAATTGATTACCACTCTTCAGTGTGCAAAGATCTCCTTTCCCCTGACTTGCCTGGGTTTGATGTGGGTTTGACTTGCCTGTCCTTGGGATATTTTTGAAAAATTGAAGGAGAGAAAAAGCAGTTGTTTTTTAAACAAATCGTGGGTAGTTGCCAGTTCTTATCAATGTGACAACCTGCAGTGAGCGCTCAGGAACCAAAAGGAATGAACTCTTATCTTTCCTGCTCTCCTGGTGACCTTGGTGACCAGCCATGCTGGGCAGGTGGGAAACCAGGACCCCAGCCACGAGGCTGCTGTGCTTTGTGACGCAAGGGTCCTGGCCATCTCTTCTGCTGCATGGACTCTTAGGGCCAGAATTTCCAGCTCTGCAGGTATGCACAAAAAACAAGCTCGGGGAAATTTCCAGCCCCGCAGACTCAGACTAGGAAGTTTAGGAGTCATTCCTGGCCCCACAAATTGTTCATTCTGTGACGTTAGGCAAGTGATTTACTTTTGTGGGCCTCCATTTCATTATTGGTAAAAAAAATAAAATTATTATTGGTAGTTCTTAGAATACATCTGATTACTAGAGATAATGGATATCTGAAGCACTTATGTGGCATCTGGTACATAGCAGGTGCCACACAAATGGTAGCGATGAGTAGCATTCCCCGTCTCTGGAAATGATTCACGGGGGAACGAGAGCAGCCAGGGCAGCTTCAGGTCTGAGCACGGAGTGTGCCCTGAGATCCGAGCTTCTCAGACTAGTTAGTGCTGTTTACCACCCGTCTCCAAGGAGAGAAGGGTCTCGCATCCAAAGATAAATCAATGATGTCACCAAGCACACTGTGTAGTTTAGCTGACACTGTTTTCCAGAGCAAGACTTTCTTAATGAAGGAAGCTGCATGTTGATTTACATTCTGGGACAAGCTCTTTATGTTGTCGCAGACGGACGACAAACGGTTTGGGGACTGGCGCTGAGAATAACTCTACTTTAGGTCCCGGCTGCATGAACTGGGTTCCATGTGTGGTTCTTTTTAGCTTTCCCTTCACATGTCTGCCTTTTCTGTTTTGCATCTTTGGGCAGATTGTTCGGCCAGCAACCCTGCTCAGAACCAGCTGCGACAGGAGCTGAACAGTTCTCTCCAGCTTGCAGAGAAGTTCACCAAGCTGTACGATGAGCTGCTCCAGTCCTACCAGCAAAAGATGCTGAACACCTCCTCTCTGCTGAAGCAGCTAAACGAGCAGTTTAATTGGGTATCCCAGCTGGCTAACCTCACTCAGAGCGAAGACCAGTACTCTCTCCACATCACCACGGTGAGTCCTGTCCCAGCCATACACTGCAGCTGAGGGCCCAAGGTGCAATCTGCAGGCAATGTGACTCTCCTCTGAGGGTGAAATGGGATGAAGGTATTCAAGGGGGTGCTTATGCTTTTGATGGAGTATTTGTCCTATGGCAGGAAACATAAGACCTTTTTGTATATTGTTGCATGGAAACCTCATCACCCAGTGATGTACAATTTCATGACCCCATTTTACGGATGAGGAAAGTGAGAGAGGTTCAACAGCTTGCCCAAGGTCAAATAACAGATAGAGGACTCACCTGGGCATCATAACCTATCTGCCTGCCTGCGACGTGCTCTTTCCATGAAGCTGCCTTGCTGTCCTGTGCCACGTGGAGTAGCTCATGAATTGATGGCGTCGTTCCCTACCAGATGAAAAGCTTCTCTCTTGCACTAGGAAACTTTTTATTTTCTTTCCCTGATGCCTTTTCCACCACAGCTTGGCCAGCGGCTGCCCAAAGAAAACACGGTGGCTTGGAAACCATTTTTTACTCCATGGGTCTTCCCCTGTGCTGGTCATTTGTGGTGGCATTTTACACTTACCGACGAGGATCTCTGAATTAGAGCATTTATATTCACAAAGCTGTACACATGTCAAAATTAGTCAAATGCAAAGGGGGTCAACTGTCCAGATTTAAGCCTGACTTTTGTTGCAAAATGAGTCCAGTTTGGCCAATGTTTTAACCCTTCACTTACCTTTCCCCCTTCTAGGTGGCTTCCCATTCTTCTGACTCCAGTGTTCCCACTGGCTTCACTAAGGTGGTTCTGAAGCTCTTTGATTCTGACCCCATCACTGTGACAGTCCCAGAAGAAGTCTCCAGGAACAACCCTAAATTCATGGAGACGGTGGCAGAGAAAGCTCTGCAGGAATACCGCCAAAACCACCGGTAAGTATACAGGCCTTAGCTTTGGGGCCCAGCAGTCCCTGGGAGCCCAAAAAAAGGCTGAGTACCCAGCCTGGGAATGACTGTTCCTGCAGCCAGAGCCCAGATATAAAGCCAGGAAACCACTGGCACTTTTAATTTTCCTTTGGAGGATGTGCTTTCTTGGTGGATAAGAATTTGAATGTTGGTTGTTGCCTTTCAGTGAACATGGAGCCCTCACCTTCCCCTCCCCCTCCCTTTTTTTCAGGGAGAAGTGAGATGTGAATGTTGCTTTTCCAAGTATGGGGCATCTGAGTCCAGTTGCTCCCCCCCATGAGCCACAGACCCCCTAGAGAGAGCTCTGCATGTCACCAAGTGACCAGGCCCTGGCCTCCAGGCCTTCCTGATCCCCACCCAGCCTCTCCTCCCTGTGGATTCTGCAATCTAATGCCTGTTCCTACTGATCACAGGAAGAACTTTCCCCCGCATGTCACTAACTCAATAAAACTGCCTGTATGCTCTGGAGTGTCCTCTTTTTTGCTTGGTTTTTCTACCTCTCATACGTCTTCATTTTGGTATAGAAAATAAAAAAGTAGAAAAGAAAAAGCAGTGGCTAAGATGGTAGTTGAAAACAAAAGGAGTGTCACAATGAAGTTGATCCAATTCAAGGATTTCTTGCTTTTAAGAAGAGAGATGTGTTCTAATAGCCAACTAAAATAAATTTCTGAAAAGTGAAACTTTTCCATTCCATTATAAAACTTTTGATGTATTCTGATTCGGGTGAAGGGAATATTCTGAAGGAATAACATTGAAAATTAGCATGAGGAAAGGGTCATAATAAGGCATACTGAGTAATACATAATTGATATTTTCCTTATGGAGACTGTAGTCCCCAAAAGACAAAATGAAGCAGTTTTCATTTCAGTTGTAAGAGCCTGGAATCCCTGTGGCACCTTTTTAACTGGCATTGCTTGTTCACTGTCAAACCGTAAAACTTTTATATCTTTCCCTCGACCCTGGGAATTTCTCCTCTCTCTGCCAGGGTTTTTCCTGAAGACTATTCGCTCAATCTGAAATATAGCTGGGCTGCAGTACCCTATGATACCAGCAGGTGGCCCTGACTAACCATGGTGCTTACTTCAACATTAAATCAGCAAGCTTTTTAACTTCTGAATACATAGCTATAAATGATTTTCAACAGCGTGAAGGGTTAGTGCTCAAAACCCAATTCGTTCAATGGTCAACTCTATTCTCTAATTATAAAATTCTGTTCATCAAATATACTTCAAATGGAAAGAATTTCTGGCTGCATCCCAACTTTGTAACGAAGTCCACCTGTAAATTACCTAATAACCTAAGAATATTCTTAGGTCACCCTCCCTCATCTCTCTCTTTTCAGTCATAAGCACCTCTGCCACACAAGCAACAAATTCTAAAGCTTAGTTTATGTCCAAAGGACTTAGTATTTCTATCAAGGAAATTTAGAGTAAAGTTAACATGATTTCTTTAATGTTATACATAAATTAGGGTTATGGATTCAGAAGGCATTTGTTAAAATGACCATCATTGTAAATTATATATTACATGAATGTCACACATCATGTTTCAAAAACTATTTTCTGTTTTCCATTGTTATGTTGCTAGATTCTGGCAATCATTGTATCCAGTTGTTGCTTCTTTTTGTGCCACCCTCTTTAAAGTCTCCTAGATTAGCACCCGAAAAGACAGAGCCTATAGCTGACTCTGAGGTTCCCTGGGACCTTCTCTCTCTCCTTTCTCCCCCCTGCACAGTGGTCTGGTTTGAGGGTCCTCGGATGTCCCTCTATCCCTGACAGAAGTTCCAGCCTAAGGCACTAGAAGCAGCACACCAGATCACCAAGGTGCAGGGATGAGATGTGGGTAATTCTGGCAGGGGACTGTGGATAATGAGCTCCTGGTTTCTGGTTTCTAGGATTCTTATGGCAAAGTGGGAGCAGGCCTTGATATTCTGAGAAGAGAGGGTTTGCCATCTGCCTGGGTGGCACCACCCCTGCTGTGAGTCCCTGTGTTGATACTTGATAGGCCTCTGCCAGAACACTGTAATAAGATATAATCTCTGATGACTAAAGGGTGAACCGACATGGAGTCGTGCAGTGTGCAGCTTGCGCAACTGTAACCAGCAGTCATGGGCTAACGAAAGTGCTCTAACACTTGGGCCAATTGATTCCTGTAATTCCATTAAGTCCCCACAATTGCCTTCAAGGCAGGGGTTATTTACCCTACATTGCAACAACTTTCAGGAGTAGCCTTCATTAGAGAAGAGTCGTGTGAGTGTGTGACCGGGAAGGCCTGGATGGGAGAAGAGAAGACCCACCCCCAGTTCCTTGTGGCCTACACAGGCTATCGAAAGGGACCTCTGTTTGTCCTTCACTGTGAAGTAGCAGGCAATGGGGGAGGGGTGGGGGCCAGGAAGCTGTGCACGTGTGTGAAGAACAAAGCTGACCACCAAGTGATGGGGTGGGGGCGACGGAAAGACCATCCAAATGGAAAGATCATTTGGTTCAGACTTTACTCTCCCAAAGGGCCTCCAATTAGGCTTTTGACATCATCTCCACAGGGGTTAGACTATGATCAGAGTCACACTGACAGGATTGAAGGAAAATGTTCACCATATAGCAGTACCAATGACACCATCATCCTGTCTGGAGGAAACCACCTGGCAGTTGGAAAACAAACCACAATTTCGATAATTTTGTTTGGGGATTTTCTGGAAATGTCTGGGCCTTTCTTGGCCTCTGGAAGGCCCTGCCATGGGGCAAAAACACCAATATGAAAACTAAAATAAGCCAGGGTCAGACGTTTAGTGCAGCTTTGCTCAGACACTGCCTTCTAGGTTTTTCCCCTGTAGTACATGGGTTCCTCAAAGACCCTTGGGATTTGGGTACTTGTAGCTATTTCTGGTCTAGGTCACCAGATCAAACAAGACTACTCTGACGCCAGGTAACCTCAGAAGAGCTTGACCAGGGAGAGAGGAGGACAGAGCCAGCCCAAGCCTCCTTCCTACTGTGGGGGGCTCAGAACGGAAGGGAGAGAGAGGTAGACTGTGTGTCCCTCACCTCCACCCCTCCTTCTCCAATGGGGGAGGGGAAGAACTTTGATATGGACATGAGATTGATGGTCCAAAGTAAACTGTTAACTGTGACGTTTTCACAGAAAAAACAATCTGCTTGAGATATCATCAAGTGATGGGAACCGTGGTCAAAATGACTAAAATGGTTTCAAGTTTGTGTCTCCAAATGAGTTCAAACTCCACAACAAACAGATCCCAGGAGCTCTTTACCAGTTTGTCATGAGGTTCAGCTGTGAAGTATACCCTCGCGAGGTAATGAGAATCACGTTGTAGAAATAACAGGGGTCATTTCTTTGCAAGTACTCAGCTGGTAAGTGGCAGAGTTGGGATCGAACCCAGGTCTGATTCCAGGGTTCACGAGGTTCTCACTGCCACCTTTTCATGCCCAATGCTTCCCACCTCAGATTCCTATCCAGATTCAGCATTTGCCTGGTATATTCTAGCTGTAATAAAATAGCTTGGCAAACCCAGGATGTATTAAATAATTCAAAAGACAACACAAAAAGGACTTGGGTCTGCAGAGTTTACTAGTAGAACTAACAGCTATTAAATCAATCGATATGATAATAGTAAATGCCAGACCACATGGAACGGATTTACAAAGTTAATAATGAACTTGCTATTTGCGTCGAAGATATTCTCAACTGCTCGGTCATAATCCTCCTAGATTATCACATTGCTCAATGCGGGGTGGGCAACAGCGGAGTTTGCCCAGCAACTCCTGCCTGCCTCCACCATGGAGGGCTCACCAATGCTCAACAGTTGCCTTCAGCCCCGTTCATATTTATGTATATAAAATCATAGAAATTGAAATAGGAAATCATTGACAACATCAAAGGAAGCTGTTCATTCTCCACATTCAAACCTGCACCCATCAGCAGCCCACCTGCCCAGAGTGTTATCCTGCCATTACCTGGAGCACAGTACAACATTATCTCACTTGGTGTGAGGGCATTCATTTGTGGATGTCAAAAATGAAAACAAACCACAATTTCGATAGTTCTGTTTGGGGATTTTCTGGAAATGTCTGGGCCTTTCTTGGCCTCTGGAAGGCCCTGCCATGGGGCAAAGAAAGCTGATATAAAAACTAAAACAAGCCAGGGTCAGACATTTAGTGTAGCTTTGCTCAGACACTGCCTTCTAGTTTACTCCCCTGTAGTGCATGGGTTCCTCAAAGACCCTTGGGATTTGGGTACTTGTAGCTATTTTTCCAGCTTCTGCCCCCCCATCCTTGGAGTAGTTCCTGTCTTTAGTTTCATTTTAGTAACTGGAGACCTACAGGTATGATCTTTGTAGGGAATCCAGAGACACCCCTTCCAAATTTGAAACCTGTCAGGTAGAGAGAGACCTTTTTCCTCTCAGCAGTTCCCTCTAGTGCCTCCATCAGGGTTTGCTCCCTTTTCTGTGGCATTTCTGGTCACTTTATAGCTTGGGACTAGCAGGCTGCACAGACAGGCTCTAGGTCGCAGGGGGCTGCCCTTTCCTTCTGTGTACCTCGGCTGCGTCCGCACAGCTACCACCAGGGGGCGACTTGAGTCTGCTCTGGGGCTGAAGGAGGATGCTGACCTTCTGAGGATTAGTTCTGCTGCGCTCCCACTGATGGCAGGCTTTGCTGCTCTCTCCCTCCAGTCAGCTCCACCTACCCACATCCCTTTGTCTATCCTCTGAGCCCAGCTCAGGCAGATGGCCAGGTTGAAGGCCAGTTTGGGATTCTTCCCATGCAATGACACCTAGAAGTGAAGCAAGGGGGCATCTGTCTTGGGCCTTTAAATGTCCCTCATCTTTGCATTTTGGGAGGCTTTCTGAGTGGTGGTGATCCCTCTGGAACCCTCAAGTGCTCACCTGGATCCCTCCTTTTCTACTATGCACCTGCGGAGTGTAGGGGCCAGGGGGCCTCCCAGAGTGGAGAAGCTGCCCACAATTCATTTACTCTCTGTCATGCAGGGTGTCATGTGGGGTCTCTGGTCCCGCTCCCCACATAAGAACACAGGACATAGTGAGGCCAAAAAAGGAACACCCACGGAGCCATAGATAGGAGTCATACGACTATAGTCTCACTGGCGGCTGGGTTGGAGACAGGAAGCAGGAGCCACACGATCTGCAACCCACCATCCGCTTCTCCGCCAACCAGCCTCACTTGCTAATTGCAATCCGCCCTGCTAATTGCAATCCTCACTTGCTAGCTTAGCCACAGCAGTTATATCAGTGGCTAATGGATAACCTGTAACAGTAACAGCTGATGGCCAACTAGTCACAGTTGATAGCCATCTACTACCGGAGCCAGCACCTTTCCGCGTGAGGCCGAGAGCCTGGAAACTGCTCTCTGGGACTCTGTCCCCACACTCTCCTTGGTGAAATTTGCACGTTTCCTTTTGGCTGGTGATCTCTCACCCCAAATTCAACTTTGAGAAGCACTCATAGCCCAACGGCCCGATGCTATACTCTGATTTAGTTTCACACTGGCCCAGGAAGACACCATTCCTCATCCTGGTTCTTCTTAGATGCTGCTGGCAATCACTGTTCACTGTCAGAAGTCCAGTCTTAGAGCATGAGGCTCCAAGCCGCAGCACCACGATTTTCCAAGTCTCCTGAGATGAGGAGACTGCTGACCACAGGGGGCAGAGCTGGCTGGTGCTACCTGAAGCTTAGACAGTTAGGCCAGCGCTGGGAGAGAGGAAAAGACAACCACTGGGAACCTGGAACAGAACTAGTAAGGAGGAAGCGAGGGAGGAGAGAAAAAGGGATCCGTACCAGGGACGCCTTCAGGAGCCCAATTTATAGGCTCAGTATCAAAAGGATTCTGCAATAAGAATTTCTGGGCAATGGTGACCTTCAGGCATCAAAAGATTCCAAATCAAAGGAAGAGTAAATTAAACTCATCAAAAGCCTGAACCAGAAAGGGTGTCTGCGTTCTCTGCTAATTAGAAAGTCTATCTTCCAGAACATTCTTTTGCCTTAGCATTCTAGAAATTGAAGTTTTATTAAATTTCAAGGTTTCAGACTTAAGCCGTTGTAATATGTCCCTTAATGTCTGTACTTCTCTGACTGGGGTAGATCTGAGGTGCCAGAAGGACACGGAACAAACATGGCACTCCTTCCTAGAGCAGAAACGTTACTTAAAGATTTGGAAGAGGGGCGGATGGGTGGCTCAATTGGTTAGAGCATGAGCTCTGGGCAAAGGTGCTGCCGGTTCGATTCCCACATGGGCCAACTAGCTGCACCCTCTGCAACTAGAATGAAGACAACGAGCTGCTGCTGAGCTCCTGGGTGGCCAGATGGCTCAGGTGGTTGAAGCACTGGCTCTCAACGACAAGGTTGCCGGTTCAACTCCTGCAAGGGATGGTGGGCTGTGCCCCCTGCAACATAACAATGGCGACTGGAGCTGAGCTGCACCCTCTGCAACTAAGATTGAAAGGTCAGCAACTTGACTTGGATGGAGCTGATGAGTCCTGGGAAAAACACACTATTGTTCCCCAATAAATAGTTCTGGAAATACACACTGTTCCCCAATAAAGTCCTGTTCCCCTTCCCCAATAAAATCTTTTTAAAAAAAGATTTGGAAAATAAAACGTAACTTAAAAAGTTTATAACACAATTACATAATGGAATAGAACACAAAATTCAGACATTTTAAAACTTAAATTATCGAAAATACAGGGCGGTGAGACATACTTTGGTTGAAAACTTGACGGCACTGCCTTTCCTAACTTGCTGTGTGATGTTCGACAAGTTTCTTCACTTCTCTCATCTGTACAACATGGGAGTGATTTGGACCCCATGATTTCCAAAGCCTCAAGATTTAGCCTGCTATGCTTATCTTTGCATTAACTTCACTAATCCATCTCTTCCCTTATACACTGTATCAGTCAGGGTCTTCCAGAGGAATAGAACCAAGGTATATATCTATATTAGATTTACTTCAAGGAATTGGCTCACATGACTTCCCAAGCCTAAAATTTGTAGGGCTGGGAACTCAGTCAGGAGTTCTTGAGGCAGAATGTATTCTCCCAGAAACCTCAGTTTTCGCTTTTAAGACCTTTTAATGGATAGCACGAGGCCCACCCTCGTTATCAAGGATAATTCCCTTTACTTAAAGTCAGTTGATTGTGTTAACCACGTCTACAAAATACCTTCAGAGCAACACCTAGATTAGTGTTCGATGAAATAACTCAGTACTATAGTCTAGTCAGTTAACACATAAAACTAATGGCCGCTCTTGGTGGTGGTGAGCAGGGTGGGTTTTGCAGGGGCACAACCTAGGCAGTGCTGAATTTAATGTTCTGCTCTCACCCTCTTGAAATTCTTAATTTTTTTGCACTGGGCCCTGCAAACTACACAGCTGGTCCTGCTGAAGGGTTAGTTCTTGCTGTCATGGCCATGGACTTGGGTCTTCTGGCTGAACCAGGCTACCTGAAGTTCAGTGTAGGAGGGCTGGCCAGGCCTTCACGCTCTTCATTTCCCTGACACTTCATCACATTCTCCCTGGTATCACTGTTTAACGTCCTATGCACATCAGTTGTGTTTCCCTGATGTGCAGGGAATACACATTTCTTTTTTTTTTTTAATTGGGGTAAAAAATATATAACGAAACATTACCGTTTTAATCATTTTTCATTGTACAGGTCAGTGGCATTACGTACATTCACCTTGTTATGAAAGCTTCACCATCACCATCCATTTCCAGAGCTTTTTCACCTTTCCAAACAGAAATTATCTATGAAACACTCACTCCCCACTCTACTTTCCGTCTCTATGAATTTGACAGGTTAGCTACCTCATGTAAATGGCATCATACAGCAGTTGTCTTTTTGTAGCTGGCTTACTTCCCTTACTACAATTTCTCAAGGTTCATCCATATTACAGCATGTGTCAAAATTCTTCTTCTTAAGACAGAGTGACATCCCCCTGTATGTCTAGGCCACATTTTCTTTATCGAATCACCTGTCAGCAGATACTTGGTTTGCTTCTACCTGTTGGGTATTGTGAATAACGCTGCTGTGGACACGGGTATGCAAATATCTCTCCAACTCCCTGCTTTCAGTTCTTCTACATGTATACCCCGAAGTGGGATTGTGGGATCATGTGGGAACCCTATGTTTAATTTTTTGAGGAACCATCATACTGTTTTCCACAATGGCTGCTCCATTATATTACAATCCCACCAGCAATGCACAAGGATTCCAATTTCTCCATGTCCTTGACAACGCTTATTTAAAATGTGTTTTTAATAGTGATCCCAATGGGTGTGACGTGGTATCTCACTGTGGTTTTATTTTGCATTTACCGAATGATTAGGGATGTTGAGCATCTTTTCACGTGCTTATTGGCCACTTGCATATCTTCTTTGCAGAAATGCTTATTCAAATCCTTTGCCCACTGCGTGTTTGTTTCTGTTGCTGTTGAGTTGTAAGACTTCTTTATATGTTCTGGATAGTAACCTCTGATGAGATATATGATTAGAATATAAGTTTCCTGAGGACTTGGCTCACATGAGCCAACCTTGAGACAAAAACCTGTCTTCAGGCTTTTTTAATTCCCCAAAGCACTTGGCACTTTGTAGATGTTCAGGGAATAAGCCATGAAAGAATAGGGAGTAGGTCAGAGATGAATTGAAAATACGTTAGCAAAAGGAACACGAAGAGCATTTTCCAGGTTAGTCCAAGACCCTTTGCCTCCGGAGGGAAGCCAGGGATTCAGTGAGCCCCAAAGGATTACCTTGGACATAAAGAGGAGTGATTAGAGGGTGAACCAGTGTTTGACCTTTATTAAAAAGAAGGCAAGGCGAGTCCGACTTCCCAAACATCCCCTGAAACAGACATGCTGAAGGTCAGACTATGGAAGGTCAGATGGACAGGTGGACCCAGGTGGGAGAGGGCAGTCCTAGGGCACGGGGGCACTCACCTGAGCATTTGAAAGACCTCCCCAAGACTGAAAGGAAGCAGAGCACAGTGTGCAAGACTTCAGTGCCCAAACATATGCCAATGGGGCCTTTTCCTAAGAGGGTTGGAGAGGGGACCCCTGGAGCTACAAACAGCCAGCTGGCAGGTGGAATCTATGAATGACTGAATCCCTGAGCTCCTACACAAACATAACATTTTGGGGCTACTTTCTCTCCTGGGAAAACAGGATGTGGTCACGGTAGGCTCAAGAAAAGGGGGTGCCACCTAGAGATATAAATGGAGATTCGGGTGCTCTTCAGTGCCTGGGGTTGCTGTGAGAATAAAGGAGGTAGGAGTTTCTGCCCAGAACCAGGCCCATCACTGTTGGTCTGAGCAGTTTAGGGCTCTGTAGCAGAGGGCCCGGGGGAAATCTGTTTCCCATCATGCCAGTGGGACACTGAGCCTTTAACCTCATCATAGGTCACTCTGGGGGTGGATGGGGTAGCCTTGACTTGTTTTCTCTTTCTGTTTCAGTAGAACACCTTCTCCAGGTATGCATTTAGAAACATCCCAGTGGGGTCCAGCTGTTCTCGGATGGCACAGAACTTCGGAAAGGCAGGATACATTTTCTCAAAATCCTTCCGGGTGCAGTTGTGGGCCTGTGGAAGCAACGAGATACACCAGGCCTCATTCTCTGGAGCTGGCATTATAGTGGCGCTGCAAACAGACACCCCTGTGTCCAAGTGTTTGCATGTGTAATACCCCTACCCCCAAGGACACACATACATGCATGCACAGGAATGCATATACCCATACCCACAAGTGCGTATACACACACACACACACACACACACACACACACACACACACGACACATGCACGTACACATAATGCAGAGACCCAAACAGAAAGGAGCAAGTTCTGGGAAAGTAAAAATGAAAGGTGTTAAAATATAGCATTAACTCCCCATTCTCATTACCCTCAGGCAGTGTGACAGCAGAGATGCCTTTGGCCCCAATTTTACTGCTCATTAGTAAGTCCCATCACCTCTGAGAGACCCTCGGGTTCCTCTCTGTTAAATGGGCTCCCTGACCCCGCCTTACCCTGCTCATAGGGTTCTATGAGAATCAAATAAAGTGGAAGAGGAGGAATTTCTCTGAAAACTCTGAGGGAATTACAATCACTGGGCTGTTGGAACACGAATGCCGAAGAAAGCTGAGTCTGGTGGAGTCTACTTCCCCTGATTCGCTCAGCTCCACTTTTTCCAGCACCCGTCTAGGGCAGGCAGAGAAACAGCAAAGAGGGGCGCCCTCTGGAGGAACCCGTGGCTCATAGCAGCTGCCGGGCTCACACCGGTGAGCTCCGACTGGGAAGCCCTACCTTGGCCCAGTGGGGCCTGCCTCCGACCTTCTTCATGATGGTCTCGTACGCCAGCCAGTAGTCCAGCCGCGACACGTCCTTGCCGTAGGGCCTGGGGGTAGGGCAGACGGAGGTGAGGCCCTGTTCCTGCCTGCACCACCCCACAGTTATCTGGCACCTTTCCTGAGTCACACCTGGAACTTGGCAGGTTGCTTGGAAATCAAGACACAGCTCTGCCCACAGGACACGGACAGCAATGCCCCAGCCACTTGAGGGCTTTTGCTTATTGCTCGTCCCAGAAAGATTTGAAAAAGTTTGCATCCTCCAATATTTTTTAGTAACCGTCTGAAAGTTATTACAATTTTAAATAATTTCAAAAAATGTTGTGTATATATACACAATATATATTATGTATAGTATAATTATATATTATTATGTAATTATAATTTTTGGATTTTTTTTCTGGATTCTGGGATTCCTTACAACTGTGCATTCTTGAATTGTCCCTTGGGCATCCTGTAAGCTTGGGGTTTTTATATACTAAAGAAATACACCATAAGATTAGGGCTGGGTGAGAGGTATGTTTTTCCTTTGCAAAATATATTATACTGAAAGAACTCATGGCGGGGCGGCTGGATGGCTCAGTTGGTTAGAGCGTGAGTTCTTAACAACAAGGTTGCCAGTTCGATTCCCACATGGGCCAGTGAGCTGTGCCCTCCACAACTATATTGAAAACAATTACTTGGCATGGAGCTGATGGGTCCTGGAAAAACACACTGTTCCCCAATATTCCCCAATTTAAAAAATATATATATATATATATATAATTATATAATCTATAGAATATACTACATTATGTATAGATACACAAATATATGAATATATATATATACATATATATATATATATCCTACTTCAGATATCTTTTTGACAAAACCTAGGAATTTCAGAATCCCCTCGTACAATGTATCAATGTATGGAAAGCGAGGCCATATAACCTAGTTTGTCACTCCTCACCACCCAACCCACGAGTCAAGTCGGACTTACTAACGGAAAAAGGTTAAGTCAGAATTTTTAAAAATTAAAAAACAAAACAAAACATGTTAAGATGCATTCCCACGGCAACTTTTTCATTTCTGAATTTGGATCCACAGGTAGGGGAGAAGATAAATAGACAGACAGATGAGGTCTGAGCCTTGCCACATTTGTCCCTACATGCCCCCACCCCCCCTCCCGTGGATGCATCTTTCAGAACCTCTTTTCTGGATTCTGGGACTCCTATCTACAAGTGTGGGATTTTTATATGCTGGAGAAATACACCATGTCAGACTCAGGCTGGGCAAGAGGTATGAGTTTCTTTTGCCAAGTCAGAGGAGCGCTACTGTCAATAAGAGATGGGAACAGGCAGATGAGAACATTTTGGCAAAGACATGCTTCTTAAACTATGCATGTCCCTAGGCCTCACAATGGAGACCACTGGGGAAAAGATTAGCGAGGTGCGGGCACAGGATAGCAGCACAGCGCCTGGGAGATCCTTTTTTCTGCCGAACTTCAACCTGACTTTGGCACCCTTCTCAGCACAGCGGTCTAGGCTGTCACAATCATCGACTAGAGTAGGTACAAGACATAGCATGTATTTTCTATGCCATAATATCAGCTTCACAAATAGTTGCTATTTATACTAACATCACTTAATAATATTAACTATTGTATTAACATAATATAGGCTAGAAATGGCAGATATCATAAGAGTATAAAGAGAAAATGTACTAAGAGCCCAAAGGAGAGAGACTGTTTTCTGCTGCCAGGATCAGGGCCGTTCCCGCTGGACAAGGTGGATTTGAAGATGGGGAAGGAGAGGGGTCCTTTCAAAGCCGAGGGGCCGGCTTCCCACCCCACCCTCTCAGGGAGCTAGTCACCTGTACATGATGATGTTCATATAGCAGCTGTCCCTTTGGAAGCAGGGGCTCAGCAGGATGTCGTCCCCCCGGCTGAAGCGCACCTCCACGGGGAAGTGGGCCACCACCTTGGGGTGGGCCTCCAGCACTGCCTTCAGCTCGAGCAGGGCCTCCTTGGTCTTCTCTCTGCACTCAGCCCAGGGCGACAGACCCAGAGCTTAGTAAGGGACCTCTGGGAGCCATCACATGAGGCCGTGCATGGCCTCCCAGCTGAGTGGGGCCTCAGCCTCGCTCAGCCATACCTGGGGATGGGCTCCCAGGTCCTGAGGGAGCCTATTCCTCATGGCTTCTCTCAAAGTCCTCCCCATGGAAGCAGAGTCTGTGAATGTGGCCCTCGAGGTCCACCTACTGCTCCTGGTCCAGTCCCCTGCCCCCGCCCAATCAGGGGTTTCCTTCAAGTCTCCGCCCACAGCCCTGGCCTCCTCTTCTTCAGACAGAGGAAAGTCACTCTGATTCTAAGACTTCTACTTTGTCTGCTATTCCCATCTGGAGAGTCTGCTGGCCCCAGCCCTTGAACACAGTGACAAGAGCATCCTCTAAGCCCTGGCACCACCCCTAATTTTCCTGGAGAGAGACGGAGAGGGGGAAATTTAGAAAAACAGGTACAGTGAGCTGGGGCTCCAGACCTAGCCTAGGTCCCTGCTGGGGGTCCTTCTCAAGGCAGAGAACTGGCCCCCGGCAGGCTGGGTGAGCCTGGGCCTGAGATGGGGAACAGTCTTTCAGCAGAACAAGAAGCTCGGCAGGAAGCCCCATGCTCCAAGCCCAAGCCGGCCGTTACCTGGTCTTATGGCTGGAGAGGGGCTGACGGGGAGAATGGGGTGGGGGATTCCCTGGGTGACTGGTCTTCCCTGAGAGGCAGAATGGTCTGCAACATGTGTGCCGGAAGGAGCCCCAGGGCCTCCGGTTTGCCCTCCCACTAATAATGGGTAGGACTGGGAGCCTGGTTAGCTGTCTCCGTGCTCGGCTGGTGGTGAGGACTGCTGGGGATCTGACCCACCCCCAGCCTGGCCCCCGCAGTCCCTACCTGGGGATGGCCCAGTCCTGGACATGCTGCTTGAAACGACACTCATAGGTGAAGATCTTGTAGCTGAGGTTGCTGCTCTCTTTCTTCCTGGTGAACAGGAGCCAGAAGAAGAAGCGATTGATCCAGCCCACGAGGCCCGGCAGGTAAGTACTGGAGAGGCACATAATAACCACATTACCGTGCATTTAGTGAGCGCCAGCTGTGTGCCGGGCACTGGGCTGAGCGCTTCACAAACTAGGGCCTCATTCTCTACGTACTCTGCCACGTACACTCATCTGTAGCGTGGAAATCCCTCAGGGAGTGTGAGCACCGCTCCAAATCATCCTCTCCATAGCTGCACAGTAGTCCATTATGGAGAGCCCACATTTCTTCCCACCATTCCCCTATTAATGGCTATGTTGTTTTCAGTGTGTTTTTCTTTTCATTTTTTAATTGTGGTAAAAACCATGTAGCATAAAATTTACCATTCTAACCATTCGTAAGTGTAAAGTTTGGTAGTGGTAAGTGCATGCACATCATTGTGCAATGCACGCCCAGAATCTTGCAAAACTGAAATTCTGTCCTGATTAAAAACAACTCCCGCTTTTTGGTCTCGGCAGCAAAAGCGCGATGGTGACTTGTAAAAAATAAATAAATAAAAAACAACTCCCGATTCCCTTCCTCCCCCAGCCCCTGGTAATCCTCAATCTACTTTCTGTTTCTATGAATTTGACAATTTTTAGGAACCTCATATAAGTGGAATCATACAGCATTTGTTCTTTTGTGTCTGGCTTATTTCACTTAGCTCCATGTCCTCAGAGTTCCTTCACGTTGTAGCATGTTGGAATTTCCTTCCTTTGTCAGGGCTGAATAACATTCCATTGCATGGATATATCACATTTTGTTTATCCATTCATTCACTGATGGACACTTGGCTCGCTTCCCCCTCTGGGCTATTATGGAAAACACTGCTGTGAACATGAGTGTCCATATACGAGTATCTCTTTGAGACTGTGCTTTCAATTGTTATAGATGTATACTTAGAAGTCGGATTGCTGGGTCATATGGCAGCATTATTTTTGACTTTTTAAGGAAACTCCATACTGTTTTCCATGTGGTTGCACCAATTTGCAATCCCACCAACAGTGCACCAGGGTCCAATTTTTCGACATCCTCACCGACACGTTTTCAGTGTTTTGTCACCACATGCTACACTATAATAACAAATATCTTTGTACTTATTCATATGTCCTTCCCAGATTATTGGGGCAAAGGGCATGTAGAGTTTTAATTTCAGCAGGTTGCTACCAGATTAATTTTCATAAGGACTGTAGTAATTCACTTTCCTTCCCCATATGGCGATTCTGGGAAGCCTTGATTGTTGAAAGTGGCCATTGGGGGCCAGTGTCCTAGGATGGTGTCATGCAGAGTGTCATGCAAGGTCTCTGGTCCCACTCCCCACATAAGAACGCAGGACACGATGAGGCCAAAACGGAACACCCACGGAGCCATAGATAGAGGGGTCATACCACTATAGCCTCGCTGGCGGCTGGGCAAGAGACACAGGGAGCAGGAGCCACACAATCTGCGACCCACCGTCCGCTTCTCTCTGCCAACCAACCTCACTTGGTAACTGCAATCTGCCTCTCCTCAATCCGCAATCCACAATCCATGCTTGCTAGCTTAGCCACGGCAGTTGTATCAGTGGCTAATGGCTGACCACTAACAGCTGATGGCCAACTAGTCATAGCTGATGACCATCTACTACCGGAGCCAGCACCTCTCCACATGAGGCCGAGAGCCTGGAAACTGCTCTCTGGGACTCTGTCCCCACAGATGGGTTCTCAGCTTACAGATTCTTGTCCTGGAAATGATGCTAGAACCACCCAAAGAATTGCAAAAGGAGGACTCTGTGCTTCTCTTGGGCCAGGAAGGAGCTGTCACCTGGCTTTTGATCTAGGAAACTTACTCACCAAGTCATATTCTTTAAAATCTACACACACACATGGTTTGTTTTTTTTCCTTTTTATATAAGAACTAAATGTTCCCCGTAGATATCTGGCAAGACAAGAAAACAAAATCAGCCTTCTTGATGCTGTGTAATGTCAGACCTAAGGCCTGTGGTATCTGCCCAAAACGATAAGCGGGAGGAAAAGGGAGCTCCTGCTATGGGCAGGCACTTGGAGCACTGGGCCATTCACTACTGTGTGCCACGTGTGGTGTGCACCATCTAATATACATGCATCTGATAAATGGGGTCCTTATGCCATATATTCCAGCGGCTCTGACCGACACCCCAAAGCCCGTGCTCTGCCACTGCTTTACCTGGATTCAAGTCATAGAGGCATGGGAAAGTCATCTGGAGAATCATCTAGGGAGGTGAAGGATTCCAGGTTGTATCCTTGAACATGTGTTACAATCTGCACGTTAAGAGCAGAGAACCTCATGCTGTAAGCTATGAATGGAGAGGCGAAGAGGCAACCTCCAAGAGAGCTAACCAGATGTGCAACCAGGGGCACTTTGGGGCAGGGACAAGGGGTGAATCAGTCCTGGCAGGGACCAAAGGGGGCACAGGTCCAGAGGCTCACTGCAGGACAGCTGGGCAGAGGGCTGTCCAGTCATCCCACGTGAACTCGGTTCCTGCCAGCTCAGGGCCCTTTCCAGATGATTGGGGCAAAGAGCATGGAGAGTTTTAATTTCAGCAGGTTGCAGTTGCCTCTAATCACCTCAGCTGCAGCTCCTGCCTCTCCTGGAGTCACTAAAGACTCCTGGTAATAAGGCTCGGTCTGGCTTGGATGGTTTTCTTGGTCTAGTTAAAGTGCGCAGGGGCTGACTGCTTTGAGATCTGTGGGCCTGGAATCCCGGTGCAGTTCTCTCCCTCTGAACTTCCTACCTTCTCTGTCCCTGCAGGTGGCCTCTGCCCAGAGGCTAGCGGCCACCTTCCTTCCCTACAGGCCTGTCCCTCATCCCGTTCCTGCCATCTCATCGTCTGCTGTAAATCCACTCAAACTGCTCAGAGCACCTCGTGTGGATTTACAGATAATACCAGTGAGTCCAGGGCCTTGCATTCTGCCACCCAGGTGAGTCACAAGGAGCCTTCATGTGCCTTTGTGAAAAGGGAGGGAAGTGATGCCTACTGAACGCCCTTTGTGTAAACCTGCCATTGGACCCTTCTAACAACCCAGCTGTTGCTGCCAGCTTTATGTTATATACGGGTAAAGAACAGTTCAGAGAGGCTGTTACCCAGTCCCTTATCTACCTTTTACTCCTGCATCCTCAGACGTCGCTCAGCCAGCAGCCCAGAGCTGCAAAGATGAGACTGGATGGATGCAATTTCCAGAAGTCACATGGGCTGAACTCAGAGGCTGTGGAGCTCTCCCGGAGCATCCAGCCTCGGCTAGGATGGGCAGTGGAGATTTAGAGCCCAATTTCTTTGAGTGATCACTGGGCTCATACACCACAGACACATGCACACAAAGCTGCCGAGCTGCTGTGATAAAGGCTGGAGAGAAAGCCTGGCAGGGCATTTTCTGCTCTCATACTCAATCTACAATCTGATGGAGTGATGGCTTCCAGACTGGGCTCACTTACTGCTTCTCGTCCCTTCCCTGCCCAGATCCAGTAAGTCACGTCTTGTGCCTCACTTTCCTAACACCTTCCTACTTCGGTGTCTGCCCCTAATGGAGGGGCCCCTCTGATGCCACCAGTAACGTTCCTACCCTGGGGAAAGACTGCTGCTTTGAAGGAAGGGGCCAACTCTTCCTGGATGCTTGGAGTCAGACCTCGGGCTCCAAAGGTCTTAGCCAAGCCCACAGGAACACCAGCCAGGTCGCCAGGTCCTGTTGTCAGCACCTCCTCTGGTGGGCTTTTATGACCTTACAGTACAGAAGATTTCTTAATAAGACACAAAATTCCCAAGATCAAAACAGAGATGGAATAATCTGTCTATATTAAAATTAAATACATCTACACACCACAAAACACCATAAAAATGAAAGACAAGACACAAACAGGGAGAAAATGTTGCAACACATATAACCAACAAAAGACTAGTGCTCAAAATATATGTAAATAAAACCCTACAAAACACTAAGAAAAGAAAACACCCCACCACCCAATTTTTTAAAAGGGCAAAATAGTTACTACACAGAAGAGAAGTCTGAAGAATCAACAAGCTGAAAATCTGTGCAACCTTATTAATAACCAGGGAAATGAGAATCAAAAACCATAATGAGAGGCCATTTAATACACATCACAAGAAAATTCAAAAGCCTGACAGCTCCAACTTTGGCCAGCTGATGGCGCACAGAGAATTTCACAGTGCTTGAGGAGTAGAACGACTTTGGAGAACAATTTGATCTGATAAAGCTGAAAATGTTTAGGCTTGATGGCCCAGGAATGCCACTCATGAGTATATACTCAAGACAAAAAAGTGCACCAGGGGCAAGGATGCTTACAGCCACATTGTTAGTAATAGCAAAGATTCCTGGAAACAACCCAAATATCCACCAAGAGTATGGATAAGGACATTGTGGTAAATGCATGCAGTGAAAAATGAGTAATTAGAGCTCTCCGTATCAACTTAGATAAATATGGCTATCGAAGCTGAACTACCAAATTTACTGTATCAGGGCTCATAAAACTACAGTATAAATAAAAACATGCAATAGTTAAGCGTGAAGTTCAGAGTGGTGGTTGCCTCTTCGGGGAAGGTGCTATGATGGGGGAGTTCTACAAAGAGGGCTCCAATTATACTAATGTTTCTTAAGCTGGTGTTGAGTATATAATACTTATATTATTCTTTATACTTTAAATATATCTTATTTTGTATTACGAAAAAAAATTTAAAAAATGTATATGACATCATTCCAGGTCTAGGCTGGATACAAAATCACCACTCAAGGTCTCATGAAACCTTCCTCATCATTCATAGTTACATGTCCAGTGGCAGACATGGAGCCTGAACATGATTTTAGGTTTGGAGAAAAGGTAGAAAACAGGACAATATGAAGATTCACATCACCTGTGTGCCATAGAATGGGTCCTGTCCTTGGTATTTTTAAAACAGCTCCCCAGGTGGTTTGAATGTGCAGGCAGAGTTAAAAAAAACACTGACCCAGGAGACAGACCCAATTGTATGCATAAAGATAGGGGCATTGGACCTGCCCAGTGGCTCAGGTGGTTGGAGCGCCATGCTCCTAATGCCGAAGTCGCTGGTTCGATTCCCACAGGGGCCAGTGAGCTGTGCCCTCTACAGCTGAGATTGTGAACAACAGCTCTCTCTCGAGCTGGGCAGCCATTAGCAGCTGAAGGTTGGCGTGAGCTGCCGCGGGTTGCTGTCGCTGCTGCAGGCTGCTGTGTGCTACCGTGGGCTGCCATGAGTGGCCGGTGGCCAGCGTGAGTGTCCAGCAGCCAGCATAAGCAGCCGTCAGCTGGCAAGAGCTGCCATGAGCTGCTGTGAGCGGCTGACTGATGATTGGCGATCAACTGCCTCAGCTTGGGGGAGTGCAAGGCTCATCATACCAGCATGGGCCAGGGAGCTGTGTCCTCCACAACTAGACTGAGAGACAACGGCTTGAACCGGAGTGTGTGTGTGTGGGGGGGGGCGGAAATAAGGGGGCGGGGGAAAGATAGGGGCATTATTCTTGGGATGGACCACATCCTCAAAGACATATGGCAGGTGCTGGAAAGGGTACTCTGGCTTTCCTACCTGATCCAGAGCAGGAACTCCAGTAAGTAGAATCCAATGGCATAGTCCCAAAACCAGTTGGACGAAGAGGAAGGAGGCTGGGAAGCAGAATTTGTGATAAGTTCAGTGCACGATAGTGTCCTCTTAGAGGGAGATGTGTCCCAGGAGAGTGTGTGTGTGTGTGTGTGTGTGTGTGTGTATGTGTGTATGTATGTGTGTGTGATGACTCACCTGCCAGGACAATTGAAGGCCTCACTTCTTGGTGGTACAGTCAATTCCCATGGCACTCCCTTTCATTTCTGCTTATTTATGTATGCTTGTGTTTATTTTTTTAAGACAAAGACATGCATCTGTCCTTCCTCTTAAGAACCGATGACCCATGTGTCTAATTATCACTCTATGAGACCCACACCAGCCCCTTACACATAGTAGGTGTCATGGCCTTTGCCTGACTTGTCCCATCAACATTCACCCTAAGTGATGCCATTGTTTTCTTCTGCTGAGAAGCAGCCTGTGAGGGACACAGGGGAGAGACAAAACCATCGTTTTTTTTCACCTGCACAGTTGGGGGTGGGAGAGACAGGGGTGTTGGAGGGAAGGTCGGTGTATTAGATGGTTTCTGAGGTCTAGCCCAGTTGCCTAGGTTTCTAGCTTATCCTATCTTGTCCTGCCCATACTTGTGTCCTCTGCCCCCAACCCCCATATCCAGGCTGTCCCTTGAGCTCACCCTTACTCATCCCTACAGGCAGACACATTGGGCCCTCACGGGGCCCACCTGCCTTCTTCCTTCCACCCTCTGGTCTTTTCTGCTTCTCTCCTCATGCTCACCTTACTTTCCTTCTCACATCTCACTGACCATTAGGATGATAACAAGCATTGCCTGCCTTAGGAGCTGGAAGGGTATGGGGACTACGGGCTCTGTGTGACAACGGGGATGAGGCCCGAGGCTACCTTGTGGGTGTGGTCCTGGTAGATGACACTGACATTTTCGCTGTGAGGGAACCAGAGGAAGCGGAAGTATTCAGATTTCTTCAGGTGGCTGTCCAGGTTGTCAAGCACCTGACCTCGGCAGAAGGAAGGGGGAAAGATGGCGTTGGTCACAGGATGATGGTGGGGAGTACTGGAAGTCTGGGCCCAGAGTGTGCCTCAGTTTCTCCCCACCAAAAAGAAATACTTAAAATGGTCCACACGTTGCTGAATGGTATGAATGTCTCATAGTATTACTGGACTTTAAAACGGTCCATGTCCACGTTGACGTCCCTGAGTAGGTGAGTAGGTGACAGAAATGATTTTTTAGTGGTCCTGGCTTGAGCAATTAGCTATATGAGTTTGGGCAAGTTACCTAACATCTTCATGCTTCAGTTTCCTCATCTGTAAAATAGTACCATGTCAGGACTATTATGAAGATTAAATATGCGAATGCCTAGAAAATGCTTAAAATGGTGGCAAGAACATGACAAGCAGTGTGGGTGTCAACTGCTGCTGCTACTACTACATATGACTCGTATTATCATTGTCATCATTATCTCTTATCTCCATGCCTGACACCTCATAGGTCCTTAATAAAATGAACAGGAGAGTCCTGCTCTAATAAGGCTCATTATTACACTCTTTGAGTTAATATCACAGGGCCATATGTTCTCTGTTGCAAATACTCAACTCTGCCATAAGAGCGTGAAAGCAGCCCTAGATAGTAGATAAATGATGAGCACGGCTGTGTGCCAATGAAAATTACATACAAAAGCAGGCAGCAAGCCAGATTTGGCCCGTAGGCTGTCGTTTCCTAACGCCCTTCTCTAGAGCTGCTAGCACAGTGCCTTGTACACAGTCAATGTCAGAGGACCCGAGGCTTCCTTACCTGAAGAGAAGGGACTTTCCTGCTGTGCTGTCGGCCTGTGAGAAGTTCAGGAAGAAACCCCAGGGCCCCTGTCACTATCGCTTCCCTCCTGACAGGGCAATGGACCCATGGCCCATAGGGCTCGCATGTGGGAAGCCTTTGGGTACAGCTGATTTTCTCCCGGGAGAGCAGGGAACACAACTTGGTCCGGCCTGGAGGAAGAGGCTGGGCACTAAGAACAGAAAACCTCCATTTTCTCATGTCCTAGTAGTCTAGGCCATGCCACTATATTGCCCCAAATGCCAGCAGTAATTGTAACAGTGCCCTTTTCTCTGCTCTGGTGCCTGAGAGATGCACGACCAGCTTCCCACCTAGAAGGGGGTGATGCCAGTTGCCCTCATATCACATTTTGTGCCTCTTTCCTGGCATCTATCATTTTTTGTCCTCCCTGCATTAGAGGACAAGGCATAAATTACAAGCTTCTAGAGTCACGAGTCATGCACGATCCATCTCTGTCCCCTCCATATTTCTTAACTGAGCGCAAGTGCTCACTGAATGATGGAACCACCTCAAGCCCTGCCCCATTGTGAATTAAACTCTCTCCCTGGAGCCTTTGCCTTGTGGTTTAATGCATTAGAAATTCCAATGGTAAGGATTTTAGACCAGGTTCTAGGTAACAAGCAGTATTTCCCATTTATAACTGACTCGGTACCATGGCAACATATTTCAGTACTGAACTAGACACTTCACATGTGTTAATGGATTTAATCCTCAGATTCAATAATTTAAAGTACACATTACTAAGTTTCTTTTTAGATGAGAAAACAAAGGCTCAGCAAGGTTAAATGACAGGCTCCAGGTTACAGCTTGGAAGTGGCAGCGTCAGCATTCCAGGCCAGGTCCATTTGATCCCAAATCCTACCTCAAGCATGTCGGGTCAGTAGTGCTCATGTCACTGCTAACTCCACTGTGCAGAGGGTCTATTTATATTGAATGATAAGGTGACTATGGAAGGCCACAAAACTCCAGGGAATTTGGAATCATAAAACTGAGCTTAGCGATTACCAGAGATGGATCCAGGCCATTGCACGCCTGCTGTATGCTACATTTCCATCCATCCATCCATCCATCCATCCATCCATCCATCCATCCATCCATCCATCTATCCATCCATCCAACGAACATTCGTTTTCACTCATTCAAAAACCACTGCTATCAGTCAGAAGCTAGCCTTTCTGCTCCCACCCCATCATTCACATTCAAATCCCCTGCATGTCACCTTAGGCACACAATAAGCCTGAAAGTTACTCCACCATCCCGCCCTTGCTGTGAAGAAACCATTAGAAAGGAAACCCTGGGCATATCCTGTGGCTCAGTACAGTTGAGAGTCAATGCCCTCTAAGGAGCTGTCACTCATGCCGGCACCATGTGTCCCATGGCAAGTCTCTGCCCAACCTCTTTTTTTGCCCACACCTCCGCCACCACCCTGCAGTTCCTCTGAGCTTCACTGACCTGCTCAGAAAGGCTTCTGGTCACAGTATCCCTAGGGCCAAGGAGGGCCTGGTGATCTCAGCCTACGCCCCCATTCAGGGGGTCTGCAGAGCCACAGGGGGCCGTCCCTGGAGCATGGCCCACTTGTCATCGTCCTCCATGTATTTTCTGAAGCTGAACCGTGGCAAGCTAGAGACCAGTACCTCTCTCAGGGTAGAAGGGAAGGATGTCTCCTGCAAGTGGAACTGAGGCACACACTGCAGGGTGATGGTGAGGACGACTCCAAGGCAGCCCAGGTGTACCCGCACGGCCTGGAACACGCGCGCGTTGTGGGACTCGGAGCACTCAAGCATGGTGCCGTCAGCCGTCAGCAGGGTCAGCGCCACCACCTGGCAGTCGGAGAAGAGCCACACTTCAGAATCCGGGGGGCTTTTCCGGTCCACTTGGGGGAAAGCCCTCATTTCCCTTTGTCTTTGGAAGTGAGGCCAGGGATCTCCTGTCCCGGGAAGATCACGATCACGTGGCCACGGGGGACTTTCTCGGCAGGGTCTACAGTCACAGTCTGAGGGGTCTCAGTCTTCCGGGCAGGAGAGAGGGGAAAGGGGGAAAGTGAGGCTATGTCTGAGTGTCAACAGCCCTCTGCCTGGAGACGGCTTCGCTCATACACAGTCAGGGTACAGCAAGCCTCTGCCCTGCCCAGAGGAAGTCTAAGATGAGACGGCTCCAGAGCCCGAGGTCCTGGGAGAAGTGCCTTGCAAAGGCAAACAGAGGCTGTGCATGCGTCTGGGGTAAGACCAGCCCCGCTGTCCCAACACGCTGCCTGGGAGCCGGGGGCGCCTGCAGCCTCTCTCTGCCTGTGGCTCCTCCTGGGCAACGCTCAGCCACAGGAACCAGAGTCTCCTACTTGGACACACCCAACCAGACACAGGATTTCTGCAAAGAGTAGAATGCCCCTTGGAAACAGATGGTTAGCCCCAGTATCTTTCTCCTTGGCCCCCATTTCCAGAGCAATCCTCTTTCATGGCCTGTTTAAGTACTTCTCCACACTCCACTACCTGCTCATTTGGACAGAAATTACTTTTGACATGCGTAGTTGGCGGCTGGATGCTCAGGGTGAGAGAACAGATAAAGCTGAACTAATTCTGATTAAACAGGGAACAAAACCAGAGAAGAGAAATTGGCAGAAAGGGGGCACGATGGCCCTCTGTGGGAGTGAGGGCGTCGAAATGATTTTTATACAAACCAGAAATCTGTATAAGATCCAGAGCAGTGAATGAGAGCTGGCCAGTGATATACTGTAGCAGGGTCCAGCAACGAATAAAGGTGGGTATCGATTTACTAGCTGTGTGACCTTGGGCATGTCATTTAACCCTGCCGTTTCCTCTTGTGTAAAATGAGGATAGCAAATCTCAGAGTGTGAGAAGCATCCAGCTAAGTGCCTGGTGCACAATGGGTATCAGAGTTATCTGTCCCCTCCCCTGGCTTCCTACCATTGGCATAAAGTGTAAAATACAACAGCGCGGGTCTCTCACTGCTATTCAAGAGCTGCTCCTGCTCAACTGGGCTTCCTAAGAGAAGGAGCCAGTAAATCTCATGTGCATTTTGATTTGTGGCCACTTAAAGAGTTATTTTCATACTCTGCTGATCATTTTGAGAAACTGAGGCAATCAGCTTGACGTCAGCCCTGGAGAATCCTGTGGCCAAATCTTAGGAGGGGGCCTATTGACTGTGTCATCCCTCACCCCCAGTTACCACAGGGCTCTCTTGGGCAGTGAAGCCAGCTTGGAGGGGGCAAATGACATGTCTGCTGAGGGCTCCAAGTACCTGGGGATCAGGCCCCACGGAATCTATCATGCTTTGGCTGCAACAGCTCTTACTTAAGGGGTAGGTGGAAACTGATTAACACAGGGCCCTCAGTCTTTTCCTTTCCTCAATCACTCCGTCCCTCAGATGCCCCTCTCTTATAAGCTACCTACATGCGCATACCCAGTACAGGCTGGAGGCAGGTTTTGAACCCAGGTCTAAGTCCCATCACCAGTCCTCCAAACTGGATACTTGAGAAGTTTAGAACATGCTTTTTGATGAAGGTCAGGTGTGGATTCCAGGCCCATATGTGCTGGGCTCCACCCCAGGTAGCCCCAGCTCCTTGCCCAGCCCCTCCCTGACTTGCTACCTTGGAAAGGTCCCTTGCCCTGCCTGGCTCCTACTTGCAATGGGGGATAGAACCCCTGGATCTTCTTGCCCTTTTCCACAGGGTGGCCAGGAGGCTCCTGAGAGGCAGAGGGGCATCAACATGCAGAAGGGTGCCTTCGTCACTTGAGTCTGTCAGGGACGAATGAGTTTTAGAGAAGATGATGTTCCTGGAAAGCAGCTGCGAAGTCTCCATCAGAAGGAGAGACGGTGGTGGTTTTGAGGCCCACATGGAACTGAGTGGGCATGCCAGGGGAGCACAGAGAGTCTTTTCAGGAGCTGCAGAGAAGAGGTGCTCCATCTGACCCTCCCCTCTCCCTGGCAGTCCACCAAGTGCTGCGAGGTAGGCGGGCTCACCTGGGTGGCCAGGATGCCATGCTTGATCCCCGTGTTGTGTGTTCCAGACCCAATGACGCCAGCTGCAGTCACATCTGATACGGCTCCCAGGCTGGGCAAAGCAGGACAGAGTGAGAGGGACACAGGGACCAATTAGGCTTTGCTGGGACAATGGGCCCCCTCGGTTGCAGGGTGAAGTCTCTCAGAGCAGAATAGTAGATGCATCTATTACCTGGATTCTTGTCCCAATGTACCATGACTTAGCTTGTCTGATTGGCTGGCCCTTCTCCTTTCTGGGCCTCAGTTTCCTCCCCTCAGTGGCCTGTCAGATGAGGTGGGAGGGGCACAGCTCAACTCTGAGGGAAGGCCTGCCTGCCTGGTTCTGGGGTTTCCACAGCCTAGAAACTCCCTTCTCTCTGTCCTCCATCTGCCAATGATGTCTTCTCCATCAACCCAAGGCCCCCGAAGTCCTGCTAACACTTCTGGGGGACATGGTTCAAATGGCACACAGGGAGGTGGGAGCCTCCCTGAGCTGTGAGGAAGGAGAAGACCATGTCACACCCCTGCTCAGAAACCTTCAGGGGCTATTTGGGACCTCCAGGATAAAACCTCCCTCATCTTAGAGTTCCAAGCTCTGGAATGAATAGAAGATTCTGTGTGCCCAAGAGGACCTGATTCCTAAAGAGGAGCAGTACCCCTTCAGAGGTGTGCGCTCTGGGGCCAGGAATTAGAAAGATGTATTCAGATCTGAGGGTCAAGGAAAAAGAGCAGATCAGGAGTGTGAAAGGCTTACTTCTCAGGCGCTTTCTCTGAGACATCCCAGCCCTCGCTTAAAGGAGAAGGAAGCCCATATTTATTGAAGATCCATTGGGTGCCAAGGTTATTGGAACCTTGTACTGTACACAATAGTTTCACACTCAAGAAGTGGGCTTGGTATGGAAAGGCAAGGGTTTGACACAACTCCTGTCCTCAGCACAGACCAAGGGCCCCCAACGCAGGCAGGCCCCCAAAGATGCAAGCTGAAGGACACCAGTGGCTCTGCTCTGCTTTCCGGTGAAGTGGACAATGATTAGAAAATCTAGCTTCAAACTTTCCTGCGGAGGCGAGACCTGAAGATAGGAAGAGGAGGAGAGAAACTGAAGCCTTTTCCAGTCCTCCTTCGCCCTTCCCCCACCCTGTGTGTACTGTTGTCTCTGTCCCCATTCATTGTGGTGACATCGGCCCTTCCAAAAAGACCAGAATGTTAAAAAAGAGGGTCATAGACATCCTGCCCTAGGGAAAGACTCCAGCATGTGGAAAGACATAAGCATGAAGATGTTCATCACAGAATTATGTATAATAGGAAAAAACAGAACAACCTGAGTGTGCACCACGGAGGAGGGTTGATCTATTTGCAATCTGTCTTCCCTTCTCCATGAAATTTACAAAACACAATATGGAAGCATGCTTGTGACAACGTTAAGAGAAATCAACTGGATAAAGCAAGGCCCTCTGGGAGAAGGGCCTAGGAGGATTAGACTACGGCCCTTGGAGGGGTGGAGCCAAGGAGCCAAGGGAAAAGGTCACTTCTGGAGGCTGTGGAGTGAGACACTGACAGAATCAGGAAAACGGACCAGTACTAAAACGTACGGAGCACTTTCTCTGTGGGACATCTTAAACACATCCAGCCTTCTGAGCACCCCTATTTTATAGACCCATTTTCTAGATGAGGCCCAGGTGGGTCCAGGAACTAGATAAAAGCTCGCATGAAGTACAACTGGGGTTTACACCCAGGCCAGCGACTCTTTGAGCTGGAGTCTTCACCACACTGCTCTCTGTCTCGTAAGAATGGCGCTGTGTCCTGTCTCCTCTGGCTTACCACATGGTGGAGTGTTCCAGAGCTTTCCAGCTGGGTGAAATCGGTAAGCCCCTTAGGTTCAGCCTCTGGATTCCTGATCCCTCAATGGAAGTTATATTCCTTCCTCACAGGGTTAGTGTCATGAGGAAACGAGACAGTGCGTCAAGCACCCAGCCTGCAGCCTGGCAGCTCTGTCCTTCCCCCCAGCCTCCCAGCACTCCTCAATCCCCACAGCGTCCTTGGAGCTAGAGACGCAGGCGGCCTCTGAGGCACACAGGATGAGGCATCCTAACTCCCTCTGCGTGGCAAATGAGTCCTGCGCAGGCAGCCACTTGAGGAGGGCTGGGTCCCCAGGGAGAACAGAGATGTCATGAGCAGGGCACGGAGAGGTTTCAGGGCCCAGAAACTAGTACCCATGCTTAATAGAACATGTCTCCTGTTGTCACTGGTCACAGACTCTGTCCGTCTATCTGCTTATGGGCCCCTACACACCCCAAACCCTTTCCCTCTCCTGGGTGTTGGTACACGCTGCTCCCTCTGCCTCAATCCCTTTTCTCCTCCCTTTGTTCTGGTTTAATACCTGCTCATCTTGTACGACTCAACCCACACGCCCCTCCCGCAGGAAGCCTGATCTGATTCCTATCCCCTCACACATTCTCCTGCCTGCCAAGGCTGAACTTGGGGCCCGCTCGAAGCCCCACCGTGCCCTGCATACTTCTCTGACATTGAACCTATTTTCCTGTATTATGCTTGTCACTTTGTGTGCCCATCTGCCCCATTACTCGGAGCTCCTTGTGAGTGAGTTTTATCCATCTAGTTTCATATATCTTTGCCTCTTCGGGACCTGAACAAGGTCTACACTTGGTAGACACTCCACAAATGTTTGAATTGCCAGGACCCTTGGAGAGGCAGGAACGGAATGGTTTCCAGAGTGAAAGGGTATAGTGATGCCCCTGGGCCTGGGCTAAGAAAGCTGGGGCAAATGGAACGCGCCCACTTGAAGACCAGCCATAGGCTGCCATGGGGGCGATATCCAGCTGTGAAAACATTGCTACCCCAATATCCAAAATACCTCTGTCACTTCTTTCTAATGGTTAAAATCCCATAGTTAGACGTTCACTCCTTTGGCTGTGTTTCCATCAATCGCCCGATATTAAACCTGAGCAATCACTGACACCATGTTTGGATGTAGAAACAAGTGAAGCCATAGATGGGTACCCTAGGAAGCCCTGTGTCTCACTCCGCATACTCTTCTGTTCCTGAGTGCTTATTTTGCATAGACTTCTCTTTGGGTCCATATAGTTGCAAGTTTTAAGGAAGACTTAATCCATGGTTTCCCCACCCCTGTACAAGACTGTTATTTAATGCTCAGCTCATCTCTGACCTATTTCTTTCAATTCTTACACAACAGCACCTGAACCCATGGGGGATGGGGAGATAGGTGTCCTATGGGGGAAGAACAGGGGTCCGCAGAAAGGGGGTACACCATGGGAAGTACTCTTCTCTGACTCCTGCCAGATCTTTGAGTGCCTAGCCAAGGCCAAGACAGGGTGGTGGGCAGCACTGGCCCATCTAGGAATGGGGGAGGTGGCTCTTACTTGGACAAGGCCAGGCCATGCTTGTCCAGCTGTGGGTTCAGGTCAGCCAGGAGGATGCCGGCCTCCACGGTCACCTGCTTCTTCTCCGTGTCCACCTGTAACAGACCAGCATAGTCTGGGATGAGCTGGGCTGTCATCCAACCCTTGTCCTACAGCCAGGCTCCCAGTGAATATGAGCATGTCTGTCCCAGCCTGTGGTCAGTTCATGCCACCTCCTGCTGCAGGTAGCCAAAGCAGGTATGAGCAGAGCGCGAGACTGCTGGAGCTTTGGGAATATTCTGTGCAATACCTTCTTTTCATAGGGGAAGGAAATAGGAGCAGGGAAGGGGGATTTGCCCAAAGTAACTGGCAGAGCTGGGACTAGCATTCAGATCTCCTAATTGCCACAACTGCACTTTCCCCCACCCCTCTCCACTCCTTGTGCAGAGTCACCAACTAAGGAAGGTCTACTCTTGTAGGGGCTTGATTTGCTAGATGGACTTCAAATTCCCCACGTACTCTCACCCTGGCAGGACTTAGGCAAAGACTAGAATTGGATGGGGAGGGGGAGGAAAATTAATGTCTATTAGGTTCCCGCCACATGCAAGGAGGGTTCTATGTCCTGAGATGCCCCACGGCAGCCCTGGGAAGTAGGAACAGTCTTTTTCCATCTCACAGGAAGGAGACTGAAGCTCGGGGACTTTAAGCCACTCTCTGAAGGTCACGTAAACATTGATGGGAAACTGAGATGAGAATCCACATCTATGTGACTCCAAAGCACAAGCTTGTTCCACGGGCCCTGAGCACAGAGCTCGGCAAAATCAATTACTGGAGCCCCATCTTCGCTAATTAGCAATCAGAGTTAATTACTGCCATGACTGATGTCTTGACCGGAATGTTTTCTATGAGGTGGAGATCATCAGCATGAGCAACTAAGGAAATTAGTGGAGAGAAATCCAGAACCTCTGCTAGCAGGTCTGGGTGGAGGGGAGGATATCTGGCAAACATTACAGCTCAGGGGTGTAGGGGGGCGGTGAGAATAGGAGTCCTGCTAACATGCTAACAGTGGTACATCTGTTCGTGTCTCCGATTCCAGGGCAGGCGTGTAGAGGGGTGGGGAGTGGGGGATGGGCACTCACCCAGCACTGGCTGAATCGAATAGACAGTATCCCAATATCCCAGGGCTGTTGTCAGGCTCCTGAGTCTGTGCCCAGCTCTGCTGCTGATAGGCTGTGTGACCCTACCCAAGTCACTCACCCTCTCTGATCTTCATTTTCCCCATATGTAAAACTAGTTAAGTGCAAATCCTTCTGGATTATCATTGTGAGTCCTCCTTTGGGGGCCTGACTTGCCATTCTTGTTCTAAAGAAATGGAGAGGGGCCGGCCCTGTGGCTCAGGCGGTTAGAGCTCCATGCTCCTAACTCTGTTCAATTCCCACATGGGCCAGTGGGCTCTCAACCACAAGGTTGCTGGTTCAATTCCTTGAGTCCCACAGGGATGGTGGGCTGCGCCCCCTGCAACTCGCAATGGCATCTGGACCTGGAGCTGAGCTGCGCCCTCCACAACTAAGATTGAAAGGACAACAACTTGACTTGGAAAAAAAAAAGTCCTGGAAGTACACACTGTTCCCCAATAAAGTCCTGTTCCCCTTCCCCAATAAAATCTTTAAAAAAAGAGAGAGAGAGAGAAATGGAGAGGAGGCTCCGCAGGAGAGGGGACGTGGACATTCTCCCTGTGGCCACAAGGGGGCGCGCAGACCTGACAAGAGGCCTGAGCATCTCCAGGGAGGGCTTTAGGGAGGAGTGATCATTAGAGGGTTAGGAATTGGGGTGTCACTGTGGGACCCAGGAGCAGGGAGGGGATCAGGCCCGAGGGGAAGGCTGAGGAGTTTCCAGCCGGGGTTTGGGAGGAAGGCCACGCCTGGGCCTGGGCCAGCAGCGGCGGGGAGGAGAGGGCTGGAGTACCTGGAGGATCCGGTTCATCTTGCCCATGTGGATCATGAAGCCATCGGTGCAGGCGATGTCTGAGGGAGAGTGGCCACCACCCACCACCTTCACCCGCTTGTTCTGCTGCCTGGCCAGGGCCAGCACCTGCCAAGGCAATGCCCGAGTCAGCCTCGGCGCAGGCCTTTCTCTCTGGTGCAGCCAGGGAGCACCCATGGCCTACAGAAGGCGGTGCACCCCCAGGCCTCCAGCGCCCCTGCCTGGCTGGAAGCTGCCATGCAGGGCACTGCAGGAAAGAGAGCCTTGGAGAAGGGCCCCGAAGTGACGGGGAGAATCAAAGACACATCCTCAAGTGGGGCTCCGGTGCACTTCCCCAGCTAGAGGCTTTTCTATGCGCAAACCTGATGATATTCTCCAGGACAGAGCCTTTCAAGGTGCCTGCCCCGGTGCCTTCAGAATAAGGTGGGCTCCTCGCCTTGGCCCACACGGGCCTCTGCTGCCTCCGGGGGCAGGGGCAGAGGCGTAATGTGACTCTGTGCCCTCCATGTCTACTGTAGGCCCAGCACAGGGAGGCAGTCTCTAATGGTTGCTGAAGGAATAAATAAGTGAATGTGTAGTGTCACTTGAATGGATCTACTCCGGTTCACCCTCAGGTCTCTGCTCAAACAGAGACCTGGCCCACAGAACGCTAATCCACTAATCTTACAATTTACACCAGCAGGGCTTCCCTGAGCAAGTAAACGTGTGCAGCATGTTTAAAGCTACAGGTTCTACAATAAAGAAATCTTTTTAACACCATCTTCCTTGAGCTCCCTTGACCACAGAACCTAATTTTTATTTTCACCTACCCCTATGAGCGCTCCAGGGAAACATCGGCCTACAATAAATAGCCTGATCCTCTTAGTAATTCACAATTGTGTAGGCCAGTATACTTTAGGAACGGCCTTCACTTACAGAAATACTAGCACACCTCCGGGTTCTTCCTGCAGCTCAGAACAAAGCCCGGTGCCTCAGCAGTCAGGGCCCTCTGATCCAGTCACAACCACTCCGCCCTGCCAGCCTTCCTCTTCTGCCCTGCACTACCCTACCCATCCTCCCCGTGGCCTATTCTCCAGGCGTCCTCCTCACTTCCTTTGCTCACATTGCCCTTCCCCAGCTCCTATTGAACTCCTATTCATCCTCCAGGCCCCACCTCAAGGAGCACTGTTCCTTTATATAGCTTTTCCTGCCTGGAAGTTAGGGGCTTTGAATTCAGACAACCCTGGTTGAATCCTGGCTCTGACGCTTATTAATAAGTGATGCATGGCCCTGGGTGTTAGGAGTGAGGTTTTTATTCTACAAGTAATGGGAAGCCTCGGAAGGGCCTTAAGCAGGGAAGTAACCCCACCCAGCTTACAGTTTAAGAAAATTACTTTTGCTGATTGCAGAAAGTCCATTTGAGGAAGGCAAGAACAGCAGCAGGGAGACCAGGGATGAGGCTGTCACAGGTCACAGTGGGTAAGAAACGGATGGTGGCCTGGGCTCAGAGAGTGGCAATGGTGCTGGTGAGAAGATGGGTTCTGGAACATTCTGGGGCAGGACTTGCTGATGTCAGACAAGGGTAAAGAAGGGGCAGTGACTCCCTTCTTGGCTTCTAGTTTGAGCAACCAGGTGCCCTTTACAGAGACAGAGAAGACAGAAGACTGCAGTAGAACAGGTGGAAGGTAAACAAATAAACAAACCAAGAACATTGAAAGATATAGCTTTGGACATACATGTTTATGATGTCCTTGAGACATACAATGAGAGAAATCATGTGAGTCTATACTTAGAGAAGAGATCTGAGCTGGAAATGAAAGTCTGTTGTCATTGTTGGACATGGCTGCTGGTGGAGCTGGGGAAAGAATCTTACCTGGTCAGCAGAGCTGGGGCCGGGTGGGGGTCTTAGCCCAGGAAGCCCATCTCCCAGTCTCTGCTCTGGGGCAGGGCCTGGTCTCTAGGGCCCGCATGAGCTGGAGATCCAGGGGTGGGGCTATCGGGTACTGGGCTGAAATGGACACTCACCTCTCTGATCTCCTCCACGGACGTGGGCTGATAGTACATCTCCGGGCAACAGCCATAGGTCTCTGCCCAGTTGTGGAATGTGACTCCTTTGTATCCATGAACCTA
The DNA here is from genome assembly GCF_964194185.1 of Rhinolophus hipposideros. NCBI lineage: Eukaryota > Metazoa > Chordata > Mammalia > Chiroptera > Rhinolophidae > Rhinolophus > Rhinolophus hipposideros. The sequence goes on along the minus strand of NC_138062.1, from coordinate 28,829,750 downwards.
GGACAAGAAGAAAGCTGGGTCACCAGATATGTGGCTGTGGGCTGCCGGGACCCCCATGCCCCTGTCCTGCCATTGAAGAGATGGGAGGCTAGGACCATGTGCTGAGCCAGGCTCCTTCTCTTCCACCATCACCACTCAGGGCCATCGGTAAGATGAAAACAGCTGCAGTTGGGCTTCCTGTTATCACCCTTGATCCCTCATGTTGGCTGAGCAGGTCATAATGGAGACTGCCCATTCTTAGGAGACATGATGAGGGCAGGGTGGAGCCTGAGAAATCAGGTCTCGGGAAGTGCCCGCTGTGCCGGCACTTCTCTGAGGGACCCAGTGGGTGGTGTACTCCAGCAGAGTAGGATGATCAGGAAAGGGACTGCATGAGCTGGCCTGGTGCTCCAGGGACTCGGAAGTGGCCTTCATCTTCCCCAACAGGCTTTTCCAGCAGGGAAGGGGCACCTTTGGGAGACTCCACAGCAGGAACCCTGGGGTAAGACTCCCATTTGTTGGACATCAGCTGTATGCCGAGCACTGTGCTGGGATCCTCCCTATAACATATCTTAGGTAGACCTTACAGTAATGCCACAAAATAGCTAATAGGACCTCCATTTTCAGGAGCAGAAACTGAGGCTCAGAGAAGTAAAGTAAGTTCCTCAAGCTCACACAGTAGCCGAATGTAGACACAGGAGTCCAACCCAGGCCCTCCTTTCCCATGCCTTCCCCAATACCCCACCGCCTCCCCAGAGCCTCAAGTCCAATTCAAGAGGATCCCTGTGGCTTCCCCTTCGCCCCAGATATGACCTAATTTTGCCCTCACGGATACAGCCTGAATGAAGCCCAGCTGGGCTGACCGGCTGTCCCCTGTGGCCCTACCATGGCTCCAGCGGTGGGTCAGAGGCCTTGGCTGACTCTGGCTTACTCCAGGAACAGAGGTACAGCCGAGGGGTCCGCAGCAGGCAGCACAGCCACCTCTGGACTCAGGGCAGATTCAAAAAGCTGCTGCTCACCAAGGGGCTTTGGGGCCCATCAAGGTTGGGTAAACAGGCTCCACCCAGACAAACAGCAGCTCAGGCCTGCCCCCTGCCCCAGGGCCCCTCAGCAGCAAGGCTGAAAGGGCAGAGTTTAAAGGGTCGGTGTGCTCTCGCTGGAAGCTGCCTGAACTCTGATTCCAACTCCAGGCATTCTGGAGCCAAAGGACCCCCCAGCCTTGCCACTGGGCCCTTGATACCATAGGGAAGCCTGTGACACAGCGGGCCTGTGGGCGTGTGAATGTGGGGGCTTTCTCGGTGCCCTGACTGTGTTTGTGTTTGTGTGTTAGTTTACTCATTAGATTGGGGGATGAATACACTGAGGGGAGCAGAGTTTGTCACCCCAAAATATGACTTTTGGGATATTGATGATTTTAAGGTGGTTATTTTAAGAAAAGAAAAAAACTCAGGAAAAACCATTGACCTTCCCCTTATCTGCCTAAGAGAATGTAGATGGAGGACTGGCTCCGGGAAGGCTATTATCATAGATCACTAAAGTTTAATAGGAACTAGCGTGAGACAGGGAGGACTCTACAAGGTCCTTTTGTTCAAAGTCCTCTCACGTCCCATTGTTAAAGATGGACCAGCAAACATTTGTGTAGGACGCCTGTGCTTTTCCATCCCCATGGGAATTGCCTTCCTTGTTCGCGTCCCAAACCTCTACCTCCTCCCCCATCTCCTTAGCTCCAGATAATGTAGGATGTTGCTAGTGAATGGGGCAGGGGCTTCCTAATCTGGTGGACTGGAAGAATGGATACACAGACCAGGGAGAAGCAAAGAGTTGCACAGGAAGATAGTTTGTTATAATAAGCCAAGAGTTACAGCTCCCCAGCGGGAGGGGGTACCGGAAGCTGGGATGCCCATTAGCTAAGGCAAAAAGCTTGTGTTTATATACCTTTATTTCTACTTGGGAGGGGGATACTGGGATGTGGGGGCCTGGGGGTACAGTGTTTCCCAGACTAGGTCTACTGCTCAGCTTGCGGGAGGCCTTTGAAACACACCCATTTGTCCCCGAGAAGGATTGATGACATTTTTGTCCTGGGACGGTTGCCCTGTGTTCTGTTTTTGTTCTGTTTTTGCTCAGTCTACTGAGGAGTCTCTAACTGCCTGATGTCATATTAACTAATCTGTCTCCATGATGGCACAGAAGCCTCACCAGTACAATGCGTCCTTGGGTGTCAGAGTCTTATGGGACCCCAGTATGGATATGTAAGACATTGGTAAATCTCTTTTGTAAGTTTTGTAGTTTTTAAAAATTGTATGTAAATACATTTTAAAAATGTTATTTTCTCCTGTGAATCTGTCTCATGTCAATTTGATTATGAGTCCAGCCAGAAGAATTTAGAAGGGTAGAAGGAAAATTATTTTTCCCTCCCCTGCAATATCCAGCTGCTCACTGCTGCGAGGCAGAACAGGGCGCTGCGGGCGGTACCACGCAGGGCAGGTACCACGCAGGGCAGGTGAGCCTCCGCCCAGTGGAGTCTTCTGGCCGAGCTCTTCCCTTCCCTTGGCTTCGGGGCAGTTCCTTATCCGTGATTTGTGAGAAACATCCAAACCTGTAGAGAAACTTTATTAGAGCCAAACTAATGACATATGCCGGGGAGCAAGATCTGGAATGCTCCAGAGAATAACAGTTTTGCAGTTTCTTTAATGCATTTGAATTTAAGCAGGGAACATAAGGAGGTAGGAGAAAGCAGAGCAGGGGTTGGATTACAGGATAGTTAACAAGATTATGTGCTTTCTTGACAGTGGTTACAGCTTATTTCAAAGGTGTGTTAACCTGGATATGCACAGAAACAATGGACAGTGCTTAAGGCAAAGATAAACTTTTTACTAAAGAAGTAACTTTAGTAAACTTCTAAACTACACACCGTGACCTGCCCATTTCGGAATTTATGATTAGATCATCCTGTGCGGTTACCTTCCATAGAACCCTTTATTTGTGTCCACAAAATTCAGTTTCCTCCTCAATAAACTGGGGACATTTTTGCTTCCCCGAGTCAATACAAAGGTTAGAGAAGATGCGTGACAAGCACTAGAACACAATTAGCACTTGAGATGGCAGCAGGCTCCTGTCCCCGCCCCCAGCTGTGAGCTGGCTCTGCAGGCTGCACAGGACACTTACCGGCACCACCATCCCTTAGCTCAGTGCCTGGCACAGAGCCGGCATTGATGCCCATTTGGGCAACAAGTTAGTAAGTCACTGAGCATAGCTCTTGGCTTATCATATCTCTGAAAGCCAAGAGCTGGTATCTAGTGGGGACGTGAACCACAGCTCTGGAGTTTGGGAGAAAGAAAGGCCAGGATGGAGGAGTGAAGCTGGGGTCAGATACGCACATGAGAAATCCTTGAGCATGTTGCGGGAGAGGGAATCAGAGTCATACCTGTGTTCCTCAAACCAGGATTTCCACCACACTGTCAAGTGTGTGTGTGCGCATGTGCACACAGAAATGCACCCCCCCACAATGCAAGTATACATGCAGTGAACTGCGAGGGCGGGGGGGAGGGGGCGCCATGTTCTCCCCACAGGGAAAAACCCAGGTAGTGGATATGATTGTTCAGAGGCAGCTCAGATATGGAGAGGGTAGTGCCAGACACGTGAGGGACCTGCAGAGCTCAGGGCCATAGAACGGAGCTGACTTTGGAGGAAAAGCTGTGTTACGGGCTCAGTTGTGTCCCCCCCCCCACCAAATTCCCATGTTGATGCCCTAACCCCTGGTACCTGAGAATGTGACTGCAGTTGGCAATGGACTCTTTAAAGAGATAATTAAGTTAGATGTGCTCTGATCAAATACGACTGTTGTCCTTATAAGAGATTAGGACACAGACACACTGAAGAAAAACCATGTGAAGCCAAAGTGACAAGATGGCCATCTATAAGCTGAGAAGCCTCAGAAGGAACCAACCTTGTCGACAGCTTGATCTTGGACTTCCAGCCTCCAGAACTAGGTGAGGAAATAAATCTTTGTTGTTGAAGCCCCCCAATCTATGGTACTTTATCATGGCAGCTTGAGCGGACTAATGTACTATGTCTGCAAGCCCCTGAGGCTGGGGTCTCCACCATGACCTTTGTAAGAGAGAAGAGCAAGGCTGGGCCTCTTTCTTCTGCACCCATTTCCCTTGGCTGTCCCTAATGGAGGAGGCAGGGCCTGTGTGCTCCATGGCTGCCAGCTGCATTGCCCAAGAGCAGAGAGCTGGGGGACCTCCCCATATAACTTCAGACTCCCTGCCTAGGAGAGGCAGGGCTTGGTGGGGGGACAGTAGTGGGGAACTTGGGGCTGGATAAAGCACCTAGAAGGTTGGCTGTAGTCACTTCTCCATACTATCCCAAAGCCCTAGAAGGGAGCCCAGAAGCTGTGGCCAACATACAGGGTGAGCATCAAGCCCAGGGGACAGAGAAAGGCCCATGCAGGGAGAGGAGGGTGAGACAGATTAGCTAGCATGTTGTTAGGTAGACAGGGAGGTACCAGGTAGAATTAACAAAGGCTGACATATCCTGGAACTCCAGATTATGAAATGATTCATTTGCTCTGGGGCAAAAATGTAATTTCGCTCTGGGGGTAAATGGGTTATTTCATAAATCCCTTTAGGTTGGGCAACTGAGTGAATCTGTTAGACAGAATCCATTAGAAGGTGCCAGCTCCCTTCCCCAAGCATACAAGTGTGAAAATAAGAGCCTTTTGCCTTAGCCAGTGGGCATCCCAGTTTCGGTACCCTCTCTCGTAAGAGAGCTGTATTTTCACTTTAACAAAAATCTTTGTTTCTCTACCTCTCTTTCCGAGACCATGTTCTCATTCTTTGGGTACATGAGACCAGGATCACCAGACACCAGAAGATTGTAACAAGGGGAGCGCTACAGGAAAGCCTTGTGTCACCCCAAATAAATAACTTGTTTCCCACTCACCCTCAAGCCCTGTTCCCACAACTTCAGGCAACGTATGCCCTGCTCCTACCCACAAATGTCCTTTTCAATCACAGTTGGACCCAAGTTTTCTCCTTTTGGTAAAGCACGCTGGGCTTCCGGAAGCTGGGTTCATGGCTGGGGGTTGGCCTTCCCTCCTCTGCCGAGATCGCCCGGATCCTGGAGCCATGCACCAGGTTTTCTTTTCTTCACCCTGAAGGACTGCTCCTGGATGGAACACTTTCTCCCCCACCCCCACGCCAGTCACATCAATTTTATAAATTGCCTTTATTGAAGAAAATAAAATTACATGAAAAGAAATATACGCATCAGCAAAACACAGTGTGTATCAGTTAATTGAATCTGCGTTACCACCATCCCGTGGGTGAGGTCGATAGTCCGTTGCTTATTTCTTCTTGTCTGAAGGGCTCAGCTTGTTCAATAATTGCTGAGTCTTAACTTTTTCCCCAGAGTTGTTGGCAAGGGAAATTAGTGTTACTGTTGCGATGGTCACCAAACCTTTTTTTTCCCCTAGACTTCTAAATATTTATTTCCTTTAAAAGTAGATTTTATGTATTTTCTTTTCTCCTCCTGTACTTGTGAATCAGTGAGAATGAGCTCCTTCCTGTACAATTTGCACATGGTAACGTAAAACATTTCTTTGAAACACAGGGGACATTTGCAAAAGTGTTTAATGATTTCTGATCTGCAGATCATACTTCCGTGTCCCATTCAGCCAACTCATTCTCTTTAAAATACGATGTAGGCCATAAAGTTCATTCAACACATAAGACAAAGTGGGATGGCACGGTAGGGGTTCAGAGCAAGTCACCCCAAGATGTGCCTCTGTGGTATGTGGGTTGTTTTGAGCTAAAGGTGTGGGCTCAAGAGAAACTTCTGCGCCCCACCTTAACTACCTAAAAGAATTTGACTTTGGGGGCCTCACCCATAATAATAGATTACCAGAGATGACCTTTTATGACCTGTCTGTAGGGCAAGGCAAACCTCCAATTACTGAGCACCTGCTCTTATCCTCCTGCGGTGACGTTCCTGCCCTCTGAAGTCCCGAGGTGGCTCTTAACTCAGAATGTCTTCTATACCCATTCTTCCTCTCTGTCTTGGAATATCTCATGTAGGCAGGGTTCTCATCCATATGTGTGTATTAAATTTGGTTATTTTTCTCTTGCTAATCTGTCTCATGTCTATTTGATTATTATACCAGCTGAAAGAAACTTGAGGGTAAAGTTTCTTTCTCTACCACAGCACTGTCTAAAATATCCCTTGCTTTTCACAGCTCCATCTGAACCAGGAAAATTGATGGAGGCAATGACCAAATATCCATCCCCTGAATCTATTCAGATGGCAACCAAGATCACTGTTTTGGGCTTTCTCTGGAATTTTTTTACTTTGAGTTGCATAAACAAAGAATTGTTTCTGTCTTCCAAATTCTGACACAAGCCAAATAATCATACAAGCTCCCCAGGGCTGATATGTTCTGCCCTTCCAGCATGGCACTAATAACACCATGAAAAACAGTGACAAACTGCATGAGAAACAAAAGTTAGGTCTTAATGTAGGACTGTTTAAACATGGAAGTTAGTATTCAATTGATTAAAAAGTGAGCTTCCAACTGCAGAATGAGATAAAACATTTGCAAATCACAAATCTTATAAGGGATTAGTACCTACAACATACAAGAAAACTGCTACAACTCAACAAACAAAAAATCTGATTTAAAAATAGGCCAGGAACTTGAATGGACATTTCTCCAAACAAGATATACAAATGGCCAATAAGCACATGACAAGATGTTCCACATCACAAAGTATTTGGGAAACGAAACTCAAAACCACAATGAGATGCCACTTCATACCCATTAGGATGGGTATTATTTAAAAAAAAGAAAAGAAAAAACAAAACAAAGTAACAAGTGTTGGTGATGAGAGAGAGAGAGACTGAAACCTTTTGCTTGCTGGTGGGAATGGAAAACGGTGCTGCTGCTATGAAAAACCCGATGGTGGTTCCTCAAAAAGTTCACAGCGTTACCACAAGATCCAGCAATTCCACTTTTCCGGGTACACACCCAGAAGAACTGAAAGCAGAAACTTGGAGGTATCTGCACACCCGTGTCCTCAGCAGCGTTATTCACAATAGCCAAAGGGTGGAAGGAACCCAAGTGTCAACTGATAGGTGATTAGATAGAAAAGACGTGGAGTATACATACAATGGAATATTATTCAGTCTTTAAAAAAAAGGAAATTCTGACACGTGCAATAACTTGGATGAGTCTTGAGGATTTTATGGTAGGTGAAATGAGCCAGTTACTGTATGATTCCACTTAGGTGAAGTAACTAGAATGTCAAGTTCATAGAGACAGAAAGTAGAATGGGGGTTTCCAGGGGTCGGTGGGAGGGAGAATGGGGGAGTTAGTATTTAATGGGGAGAAAGGTGCTGTTTGGGGAGATGAAAAGAGTTCCGGAGATGGATGGTGATGATGGGAGCACAATGATATGAATATATTTAACACCACTAAACTGTACACTTAAAAGTAGTTAAAATGGTAAAATATGTGTTATGTATATTTTACCATAATAAAAAAAAGTGATCTTACAGGAGTAGAAATATCATTGGTTCTTTCAAAAGTAGGTACTAGCCTCAAAACCCTTGTATGTAAATATGACAACACATATTTAGGCAAACTGCCAAAGTGATTACCCTCATACCTTATAAACATGAAAGCGGTGAACATCTGCAGGAACTGTAAATACTTCAACTGGAACCAAGGCGGTGTGTGTCTGAATGTAGGCTCTGCCCCTAACTATCCAAATGACCTTGGGCGAGTTATCTGAACCTCAGTTTTCCCATCTGTTCAATAGGAAGGATGATAGTGTATGTAAGGCTCCAGGCACACGGTTCGTAATGACAGCTACGAACATTTCTGACCTTCCCCTAGCTTTCTGCATGCACATAGACACACATATCCTTTGATCACAATTCATCATTTAGCATGGAGACACCACCACCTCAAGCTTTCCCTGCAGAAAGTGCCGCAAAGGACGTGTGCATATGTCCGTGAGCAGACCATACTAGGAGAGTAGGGAGAAAGGGCACGTGACCCAGCTTGGGGACTTCGTGGAGGAGATGGCACGCAGGAGCACGGCAGGCAACAGGACACATTAGCTCAGGCAGAGGTCAAGGAGAATCAGGGTGCTGTGTGCAGGCACTCAGGATGGGTGACACTGGAGGGCGGGGAATCGGTGAGTGACTGCAGACAGGCGGGGTAAGTCGATTCACATAGTGCATGGGCTTCATTCAGAGGCCAGCAAGGAGGCCCTGCAACATTCCGGTCATCAGACCCTGTGCAGGGGGCCAGTCAGGAGTTGCTGCTGTAGGACTCTGGGCAGGAGACAGTGAGGACTTGGAGTGGGGAATGACAGAGTGGGAGACCAAACCAGCAAGACATGACTTCTGGGTGTGGCGAGGGGACGGTGAGGCCAGATAGAGGGAAATTCTTAGAACAATGACTCTGCCTCCTCCCAAGAACACAAACAGCAGTATCACGGTTGTCTTAGCTTTATTGAACAAAGGAGTTCCCATATCTGGAAATGCTTCGCAATTAACTGCTGATTTTGCTGCAAACTTATGAATTGGTTAGTCAAAGAGAAATCACCTCCTGGTCATCTCATTTTGATCCCCCACAAAATACTAACGATTCTTAGAGATAAAGTGATGCATTTATGTCCAGAGAATTAATCACACATTATTTTTCCTGTATCTAAAATTATGTAGATGTGACTCATTTCCCTGAAAGAAAATCACTCTTGGCTGTACACCCCTTCAGAACAAGGCTGCTGGTTCTGAGAGATGTGGGTAAGGCCCCATCTGGGGACCGGGGGCTGCAGCCCCACTGATGAAGGTGTTGGGGTGCCTGCTGCGGACTGGCACACGGTACACCCTAAAGCATCGAGACCAGTGGCAGGTCCCTGGCCTCAGTTTTCAGCCACTCGGTGAGGATCTGATTCAACTCGTTAGGCCTGGGAAGGAAAGAAAAGACCATTCACACTTGCCTCACGCTAAGGCTGAGGTAAAGCGAATGGCTAACCCAGGGAAGCCTTTACTGAAAGTGAACAGGAAGTCCTGATCTCCCCACCCAGGGACCCACCCCACACACACACCATCTCCTTACTTTTCTATCTGTGTCCAATGTCCACAATCCTTAATGTATCCCCTTTTCAGGTTGGGGATCTGGAAGAAAACCCCACCCAGAAAAGTAAATGACAGAATGCAAATGGGTCAGGTTCAGGTTAGTGCAACATGCAATGGAGACCCCAATCAGGGGGCACCTTCCTCTCTGCTCCCCATAGGCTACCCCCCTGAAAAACTCTGCATTATTTAGGAAAGGAGTCACCATTTATTGAACTCCTACTATGTGCTAGGTGCTCTACACTCATTGCCTTATTTAACCTTGACCATAATCCTGTGGGGTTAACATGAAGGCTCAGAGAGGTTAGGTAACCTACCCAAGGCTACACAGAGTGACTGAGCTAAGACCTGAATTCAGGGCTGACACATACTCATCTCAACAACTGTCTCCCTCCAGAATCCTTAGGCCCCAGCCAGTTTGCTGTTGGGAAAATGCGTGGTTGCTGCTTGGCTCCCGCCATACAGACGTGACTGTATCCCCTTCTCACGCTGCCTCCCTGGTGGTCTGCATGCAGGGCTGTTTGGCTTTCCTTCTGGTACCTGAATCCCCACAGTGGGTGAGAGCAACAAGCACCAAGGGCTGAGAGGAAGCAGCCGTGCCACAGCTCGGACGCAGCCTTGAACTGGGACAGGATGGGGAAAATGCTGGGGGAAAAATGCCGCTTTCCTCCCCAAGGTAAGAGCTGCCCCTTCCAAGCATAATACGTCGATGAGGTTAGCAGTCAGCTGCAAGGACCGGAAAGGGCCACCTGAAGAACTTGAGTGTTTACGAAACCTTCAAGGGTTAGGAGCAGAAAGGAAGTTCCCAGAGGCTCTCAGAGCTTCCTGTAGTCTTTCCTTGGGCTCGATCCAGAGCCTGCAAGGCTCTAACCAAACGCACCCTCTCCACTGTGCCTGCTGATGCTAATAAAGCCACAGACAAATGGATGGGCCTCCCAGCAGCTGGCCAGTCCACGGTCACCCACGTGCAGGCCTCCCCAGTAGCTACCAACCTCCACACTTTGAACACAGTGAGCTTCCAACCCACGGGTTTGATGCCCATCACTCCCCATTCAGAGGCTCTCTGCCCACTGGGTCCACACGGCGCGGCCAGGCCTAGCAGGCTCAGCAAGATCTTCCAGCCTCATCGAGCTCCTGCCATTCTCCAAGCAGGCATGCCCCTCGCATCTCAACAACCTGTCTCCTTCTCCCCATGTTTGCTCTCTCTCTGCCTGGCAATGCTTAGTTGGTCATCAGGTCCAGATGCAATGGTCAGCACCTCTGTGAAGTCCCCATTTCCAACCGTGTCCTCTTCTTCACTTCTCCCGAGTCCGGGATGAGCTCCTAGAGGGCCGGCTCTGGAGCTCATCTTTACCTCCTTGTATCTAGCTCGGTTCTGACACAGTAAAAACCCATGAAATGAATGAATGAGGGAATGAATGAGTGAGTGAATGAATGAGAGACTCCATCAGTGCAGGGAAAAGGAAGCATCAGTCATTTTTGTTGCTACCGATGAAGCCCTGTGTTAAGCAAGTTGTTCAACCCAATATCCCACTCTGTCCTCAGCTGCCACCTTTCTTCCGGGGCACCTGTGCCCTCTCCCAGGAAGCACTGATGGCCCCCGGGCAGCACCATTTCCTTACCCAGTCCTCCATATGCTTGGTCATCTCAGGAAGGAGCACTCTGTCCTTCTCTGCGACTACCATCAGGGCCGGAATCAGGATCTGGGGAGAGGTAACGGGAAGCAGGTGCAGCCGGAGAAGGAAGAAATGTCCCCTTCTTACCTTCCATCCCCCAGGCAAGGAGACATGCTTCATTTTCATGCTATGTGGTTTCGTCCACTAACTCCCCCCCGAAAAAGACCCCCAGCAGAGCCACTGTGGCCCTGGCTTTGTTTCCGGCATGCTGTGCTTGAAGGAGGCATTGCTGTTACTAGAGATCTAGAAGGACGACGTCAGATAAAAGAAAACGTCTGTATCGCTCGCTGCCTCCAGGCCCTGGCACAGAGCTTCTGCAAGCCTTGGAAAGTCCTAAGTGACAAGCGCTCTGGGAGCATTTCCTGTTTTATCTGTCTTTGCCCCTGTCCCTGAAACAGGGCTCCTAGAATCCTCGTCAATTCCTAAGTGATAAGACCATTAGGGACATCTTTTGCCCCAATGAGGTGGCTCCTGGGTGGGGACTGGTCACCAGAGAGACCAAGCCATCATGAGAAGCTTGGAGTTTTCAATCCCTCCCTCCACATTTCTAGAAAGGGGAGAGGGGCTGGAAGTGGAGTTAATAATTGATCATGCCTACGTGAGGAAACTCCATAAAATCCCAGGAGTATGGGGTTTGGAGAGGATCCAGGGTGGTGAACACATCCATGTACCAGGAGGGTGATACAGTCAACTCCACAGGGACAGAAGCTCCTGTCCTCGGGACCCTCTCAGATCTCGTCCGATGCATGTCTTCGTCTGGCTGTTTCTCTGTACCCTTCGTCACATCCTCTACTAAACTGGTAAATGTAAGCAAGAGTTTCCCTGAGTTCTGGGAGCTCCTCCAGCAAACATTGATCAAACTTAAGAAGGGGGTCATGGGAACTTCAGATCTATAGCCCGCTGGTCAAAGCACAGGTGATAACCGGAACTTGCGAATGGTGCCTGAAGTGTAAAACCCTCACACATCGGGGGACCAGAAGTGAAGTGTTTTGTGTGAAAGTAAAGGCGACATACAGGAGGAAAAGATTGGGTTTTTCAAATGTATTAGGTTGGTCCAAAAGTAACTGCAGTTTAAAAGGTTGAAAATAACTGCAAAAACCACAATGACTTTTGCAGCAAACTAAGAGCTGGACTTAGCCGTGTAGGGACCAACGTGATATGTGTGCGTCTGTGTGTAAGTGAGAACATGCGTGCTGGCTCCCTCTGTGCGATGCATATTCGTGGAACCGTGGATGGCACCAGAAAAGAGGAAAGATGCCCTTGAATTAACATTCTTTTTCTTTTAATTAAATGAACGTTTAAAAAGGGCAGCCAAGACGTGAGAATGAATGGGGCCAGCCACAACTGTTATCAATGTGACATCAGAGGCTGCAAAAATGGCTTCCCCATTATCTATTGACAAAGGGGACGTGGCGAGGTCCTGAAAGCCTCCATTTATTCTCTTTGTTCTCAGTCTACCATTACAACTTTCAAACAGCTTCAATTTGTACCTGGTTATGGAATCTGCACTATTTTTTTTAACTTATATGCAGAACCATGTGCTTCTCACCGCACCCCGTCCTTCAAATGAAGAAGTATCAGGGGACATTCAAAAGTGCTTTTGTTGCTGAAATTCATCCTGAGGCTGCTGTGGGGTTGTGTAAGCTCTAGAATGTTCCCAGTCAAAATGTAAACTGGTGGTGGGGGCATGGGAGGAAGTGGGAGAGGAGGAAAATCTGGAAGGTAACCGCAGAAGAAGGGGAAGGGGTTCCCAACTTGTGCACCATTGGGATTCGCCTTCCCAAAGACTTTGTCATTATGTCCCTCCATGCTTTGAGAGATTTTGCCTATCAAACTGCAGTTTTGTAATTTTCGTCGATCACAGATTAAAGTGATGGTAAGGATAACGAGCATTAAGTGACCTACTACTACGTGCTAGGCACTGTTCTAAGCATTTGATGTGCGTTAACCCATTTTATCTTTACACAGCTCTACGAGGTAGGCACTATCCTTGTCATTTCCATATTACAGACGCAGCAACAGAGAACAGAGTAGTTAAGTGTCTTGCCCAAGGTCACACAGGAATTAGATCTAGGGCGACTTGCTGTGCAGCCTGCTCTTAACCACTATGCTGTACTGTCTCCAGACCTAACCCATGTGGTCAGGACCTCATCTGTTTCATTCCCCTGGTGTCTCCACGGTCTAGCACAGTGCCTGACATACAGAGAGTTCACATTTGAGTGCATCAACGAGATAACCAGCACTACTGACTGAGCTGAGGAATGCGAACATGCAACTGCCCTTCAGTTTTGAATGTAAACTAGGGACCCCATTACTCCCTTTGCAGACCAGAGATTGGAAACCATCTTCTGCCTGACAAATGAGGAAATTGAGACTTAGACTGACTTGGTCAAGAGGACAAAGCCAGAGGCTAAAGCCCCGTCTTTCTGAGAGAACCTAATGCTCCTTCTGTGAACTGGGGGCTCCCTGATCCTGTCACCTTTGGTCACCCCTGGACCATCTGCTGCCCTGAGCTGAGGCACCCCCAGGAGACCTGGGCCTTCCAGAGGGATGCAGCACTCACCTGCACGGACACCTGCTCCACCCACAAGGCCAACCTCTACCGTTCCAAGAGAAGCATCAGTAAAAGTGGTCCTAAGGGGAAACCCTTGAGTGCAGGCACTTCCAAAAGCTCAGAGGGGAAGGACAGAAAGGAGGAAGCCAGCAGATCAGTCTGTGCACCCCCAGCTCTGACCCAAGGGCATATCAGGTGGGCCAATAGGAAGCCCAAACAGGGCTCATGGGGGGAGGGGAGCAACACCGAGCTGACACTCACCTTCCTTCCCACGCTTTTGCAGCTCCACTTCCAGTTCCTGTCTATGTTTCGATACCAGTTTAAGGGACCCCTGAGGAATAAAAGTAGGAAAGCTTTTAGTAGATGATTATGCTACAGACCCCACCAGGAAGCTGCTCTGCATAGAGCCAATCTTCCCAGGAAGAGCAAAGTTTCTGCAGGGGGAAGAGAAGAGCCCAGGAGTCTAGCCTGTAGCCTGGCACAATCCTAGTGAGCACAAGGGCTCATGGAGAGGGCTGACAGCATCTGAAGTGGGCTTCTGGGTACGCACAGGGCTCTCCAGGGGATCCCAGGACTGTCGCTTAAGACGGTGGGGATCTTGGTTAACACCCGTGCCATCCAGAGGCCACTCCCCTTCCCCAGAAACCCACGGAAAAGGGACCCCAGGAGGTGGTGCAAAGGTGTCTCCTCCTAATGGGACATCAGGTGGTGCAGAGGCGTCGCCCCCAGGACAGGTAAGAGTGGCTCTAGGACTGTTGGTGCCCTGGGGCCCTGGAGGCTCCGGGGGGGGGGGGGGCTCCATGTGCTGGAAACCCCGTGGACAAGCCATGTGACCTTTCGGGACTTTTGATTTTCCCTTCTGTACAAGGAAGGGGAGGGAGCAGATTATCTCTACGCTCCCTTCCAAAGCAAATCTATCCCCAAATCTAACACTCTTAAATTGTGTCCCACTTAAAAATTAATTAACTAAAAAAAAAAAAGCGTAGGGAAGAGTTGTAGGTTGTGGTACAGGAAATGCTGGGGTGTAAAGGGCTGCTGCCGCAGGTGTTCACGGCCACGGCTGCAGTGTCCTGGACTTCCGGGGCTGTGCTGACAACGGCGGTGCCTTTTGCATTGGCGTGAAGGATGGAGGTGCCCAGAGAGAGGCATAAGGGAGAGGAGGAGGACGGAAGCATGGTGAACTGCAAGGCCCTTGAAGAAACCACGAGCTTCAAAGATCTGCAATGTTTCGATATTTGAAGGGACATGCAGAAAAGGGGCTGTTGGGGCAATTCTTTGTGGTTCCAGGGCAGGGGCTCTCAACTTTCACACAAAACAGAGCTGAGGAAAAGGAATGAAGTACGGACACATATGACAACACAGGCGAACCTTGAGAATGTTATACTAAGGGGAAGGAGCCAGGGACAGAGGGCCGCATGTTATATTCCATTTATGCGAAATATCCAGAACAGGCAAATCCATGGAGACAGAAAGCAGACTGGTGATTGCCTAGGACTAGGGGGTCGAGGGGAATGACTGCTAAAGCAGAAGGAGTTTCTTTTTGGGGTGATGAAAATGTTCTAAAATGGAATGTGGTCATGACTGCACAGCTCCGTGGATAGACTAAAAACCATTAAACTGTACACTTCCAGGGGGTGAATTCCATAGTGTCTGAGTTAGAGCTCAATAAAATTGTTATAAAAAGAGAAAGAATAGACCTGAGAGGTCTATAAATCCCCTGAACACGTATGCAATTTTTGACTTTCTGGGTTTTTTCTTTTTTTTTCCTGAAGGAAGAACTCAGAACTGTCATCTAATTCTCACAGGGGTCATGACTGAATAGAGATTAAAAATGTCTGCTCTGAGCATAAGGCAGAGCGAAGTGACCTATCCCAAATGAGAGTAGGCAGAGCATCGGGAAGTGGTGAGTCTCCCAATACTGGAGGCATTTAAGAAGAGGCTAGCCAGACATTCATGGAGGCTGTGGTGGAGGGGAACTGGGCCTTGCCCTGCACCCTGAGAGCACAAGAGCCCCTTTGCTGACCATCTCTCTTCTGTGTTTGGGGCACCATTCTGTTTACCTGAAACCAGACTTCTTGAACTGCTGCACATAGAACTGGATTTCCTCCTCAGTCATGAGCTTGCTGGGGCTGGGATTTTCTGGTGATCCCACCAGTAATCCTCCTGCAAAAAGTCACTTGTTTCCTCTCCCAGGCCCGGGCCAGGTGTCCCAGCAACTAACTGGCCTTTTCAATTGAAGTTAAATTTCTAATTGCCTCTTACGTCCCAGGTACTCCTTCATTCATTGTCTCTTTTCCACAATTAGCCCATCTCCTCCCAAGCTCCAAGTCTGTGCTGTCTCTGTTGTTCTAGAACCCAATGGTATCCCACACAGAGGCCTCAACTTCCAGGACAAACTCTAGGACTGACGATACCCCTCCTCTCCTTTAAAAAATGACAACTCAGTTTGAGGATGACACCTGTCTTCCTAGCCCTGCCAGCTCTCCAGCTCTCCCCCTCCCCTAGACTAAACCTTTCCTAAATAGCTTAAGGAATCATGTCTCTCATTAGATATCTCTACTAAGAATCTTGGAATTTTTACAAGTGCGTGCTCTGAGTTTCCTCTCAGCCTGGAAGAAAACCCAGGACAGGGAGCATGCACACTATTGCTTGCTGCACGCTCACGGACCCACCCATGGTGTCCTTGGAGTGCAGTATTATCTTGTTTTCAGGGATGTACATTGTGTCCCGGCAGGCCCCAGTCCTGTGGAGGGTGACCTTGTGACAATGACTGACAGCCCAGGGACCACTGCCATCACACAGGGGACAGCCCCATGGCCTGGGAACACTGCTGCTTGAACAGAACTGCCTCACCATTTTCAGGCTCTTGAAGCCTGGGAGGTAGAGGAGCTGAGTGATGTGGGCTTTCGTGAGATACATCACAGGCACATGTGATCAGGGTGCCTCCCTGGGATGAAGCAACAGTGAGCAGCTCTGGAGGCCAGAGCTCTCCACTGCCTCTGTACCTCAGACAGAGCCCCACCTGCTCTCCCTCCCTGAATTACTGCCATCTGCCTCCCCAAGGGACCATGGGCTCCCTGACTCTGCTTCGTGTGTTTGGATATCTGTTCTTGCCTCACACCATGGGTGTGTTCAAATTGCCTGAGAAATGAAGAGACGAAGAGTGACTGTGTAAATGAGTAAAGGAATGCAGGGAGGAAAGGAGGAAGGGAAGGGAGAGGTGGTCTTGACCAGTGCGAGGAGAATGGCCTTTCGAGTCAGAGTTTAACTCCAGCCTGGCTCCTTTGGATACGTCCCCTAACTCTCTGAGCCCCGTTTTCCTCACCTATAGAAGAGATAATAATGGCATTTTTTAGGGATGTTATGAGAATTATAAATAATATATCTAAAGGTGGCCAGGTCAGCCTTTGATTCACACAGTAGGTACTCAAATAGTAGCGATCATCGTTATTAACAAAAATACAAGTGAATCATGGCAAGACCACAGTGTTGGGGCAAAAGTAAGGTTCTGTGGGAACAGTGCTGGATCTAGAAGCCACGGGATGGGCTCCAATCTGCTCTGAGCTCTCACTCCTCAATTGTATCCAACGCAGGAGAGAGAACAAATGTGCTCTTCCTGTGACGGAACTGGAAATGATCGGAACATGGAGCTGGGATGGAGGAGAGGCCAGTGGACTGTGACAGAGGAGCCCTGGTTTGCGGTCTAGCCGGACTCCTGCTCTGCCTGAACCAGGGCATACTGCAGAGGTCAGTTCCTATCTTGGGTCTTGGTCCATGTCAGTAGACAATAGGACTGTTCTGATGAGCTCTAAGATTCTTCCAGGCTCTTACTGTTTAAGATCTTGAATCCAAAGGTCCCTGGAGGAAAGGAACTTGAGGTTGTGTGGTCAGCCCAGGGCTATGGCGGGTGCTAGTCACCTGCAAGGACCCTTATTAAGCAAGTCACAGTTCAGAGCTAGCAGGTGACTACTTCTGCCTAGAGCGGGCAGATGGAGAAACACTCATTGAACATTCAGCCAATTCCTCTCATGGTCTGCCTATCTCCCTTCCCTTCTAAGACCATCTCTTACCAGCTTCACGAACATTTCTCGTGTTGAGAAAAACCTGTGGGGGGCAAAGTTAGAAATGATGTCATGGATGAAATAATTATGCTGGAACAGGTCATCTGAAAACTCTCTTCATAGCAAAAGACATACGCATGCCATCAGACTATACAAACATACTCAACTCCCAAGAGAGGGAGGAAGTCCTCGGGGGTCAAAGCAGAGGCAGCTAACAACCAAAGCTCTGGGCCAAGGCTGCCCCCTGGGCCCTTGCAGGTCTGGGTAATGTAAGAACTTGGGTGTATCAACAAGTGAGAACAAGAGATGAGATCTCAGATCTATGGTGGATGGGAAGTTAAAAAGGAGATCTTTCCCACCCCTCCATAGTAAATCCAATACATCTGTGGTCCTCAGTTAAACGGTGGACTAGAAAAAAATCTACCCATCATGACAGAGAGATGTCAACGGAGTTGGTCCATTTAGTTTGGTACTAAGAGAAAACCAAAAAAAGCTCATTTAGAAATTCATAGCCTGCCTTTATAGTGTTTGGGTTTTCATTTACACTATTTGTGTGATCTGAAAACCTCCAAGATGCAACGTAAACAACAACAACAACAACAACAAAGTGAGCCAGGGCTGGTACCACCACCAGGATGGTCGGCAGTCATCATTTCATGAATCCCAGGTAAAGCAGACTGGTGCAGAGTAAGCACTGCTGAAGATAAGCTCACAAACCAAAATTACAAAACTCTCTCCCCCCCTTACCCCCACCCCACCAAGGTTCCATTGTAAGAATAGAGACAGCAAACATACAAACAGTAAAATAAGACTCTCCAAGAATATCAAATAATAGAACTTGCAGAGAGAGAGAGAGAGAGATGCTTAAAATGATTAAATATATAAAAGAAGGAACTGAAAAACAAGAACGGAACAAGAGATCAGAATAATTTGAAAAACAACCAAATACAACTTGCATAAATAAAAAAACTGTTCATTGAAATTAACCAAAAAAACACACACAACAAAACGAAACTTCAACGATGGTTTAACTGCAAATTAGACACCACTGAAAGACCAATAAGAGGGCAGGTAGACCTGAGGCCAATTTCTCATCAGCAATGACAGAATCTTCTAAGAGAAAATAACTGTCAACCTAGAATTCCATACTCGAGCTAGTCTTCAAGATTGAAAGCAAAATAAAGATATTTTCGGGCCCCCCCAAATTATAAGTTTACTAACAGACTCGCGAGAACTGTCAAGAAGGTCCTTCAGGAAGAAACCAATTGAACTCAATATAAAAGAGTAAGATGCTACAAATGATCGGCAAAAACACTGGCAAACATGAGAGAGTCTAAGCAGGCACTGACTTTATGAGTGACAGTGACTACTGACACCTAAGACAGGAGGCTGGGGTTTGCAGGGATAAAGAATCTAAGAAACTTTGGTTGTCCAAGAAAGGAGTTAGAAGTAGCAATTGATTTTGGACTTTGATAAACAATTATGAAGTCGGACAATTAAGTTCGCAAACTCATCCTAGAAAAAGTGCTACGTACCTCATTGCTGAATACCACTAAGGTCACCTTCGAAGTCCTCCCCTTGGGAAGCTATGCACTGACGCCTGTGCCTAGTCCACCTTTCAAAGCAATTTTGGAACTCTTTTTCTGGAATGGCCATCAGAGCTATCGTGGTATTACCCTTGATGTCCTGAATGTCATCAAATGTCTTCCTTTCAACATTTCCTTTATCTTTAGGTAAAGAAAGAAGTCACTGGGAGCCAGATCAGGTGAGTAGGGAGGGTGTTCCAATACAGTTATTTGTTTACTGGCTAAAAACTTACTCACAGACAGTGCCGTGTGAGCTGGTGCATTGTCGTGAGGTAAGAGCTGTGTATTGTTGGTGAAAAGTTCAGGTCGTCTAACTTTTTTTTTTTTTTTCCGTTTAACTTTTTCACGCAGCCTTTTCAGCACTTCCAAATAGTAAATTGGTTAATTGTCCAGTTGGTACAAACTCATAATGAATAATCCCTCTGATATCAAAAAAGGTGAGCAACATCGTTGCAACAAGTTTGCAAACTTAATTATCAGGCCTCATATGTATATTAAAATGGTAATGTAATAATGGTATAATTTCTAAACCGTCTCTATTATAAACATTCTTTGATTTTAGTTTCAAAGTCCTACTGGTGTGTGGCAGCGAGGATGTGACCTTTCCCCACTAATGCGGAGACCAGTAGAGTGAGGACCCCAATCACGCTGTCTACAGAAGTCATAGGAAAGGCCACTTGCTCATTCCTAGATCCTGCGACACCCCCTTTCCCTCCACTGTTCTCCTAGGGAGGCCATCCAGAGACCTTCACACCTCAGCAGCCCCTCAACCTGCATACTCAGCCCCCTCCCACTCTCCTGCCCCTCGCGCCCCTCACCTCACCTCATCATTTGCTCTGAAGAAGGCTTTGAAAGTTCGATTCAGGTTCTGTTCCAGTTCAGCCTCAGCCACCCCCTAAAATAATCAAGAAAGAAAAATGACCGATCTGACCGGAAGCAAGAAGCCCCCAACCTCTGCTTCTCCAGCCCAAGTTCCATTAGAAGTGCATTCATTTAAATGTTCATACTAAAATACACTTTTTCTCTTTTAAGGTTCGAATAAAGTACAAGATGCTAACAGTGGTCTCCCCCCCTGGGAGGTAGGTTTGTGGATGTTGCTTTTCTTTTCTCTTTCTTTCTTTGCTGTTTTTCGACATTCCTACAATTACTTGTCATAATCCTTTTTAGGGAATAGGGGAGGGCTGGTGCAGCAATAGGATAGGGGCTGAAGGGTGGTGAGAAGCCATGTGGAAAAGCCGAAAGCTGTTCCATTCATGCATCTCATTTTGTTGCTTCCAAACCAACTCCTTTGATTGAAGCCTACATTATCATAGACTATCAGACTGCCCAAGGATTGTCTCC
This sequence comes from Rhinolophus hipposideros, assembly GCF_964194185.1. Classification (NCBI taxonomy): domain Eukaryota; kingdom Metazoa; phylum Chordata; class Mammalia; order Chiroptera; family Rhinolophidae; genus Rhinolophus; species Rhinolophus hipposideros. The sequence continues at coordinate 28,809,409 of NC_138062.1, read as the reverse complement.
CTCAGGACAGGACAGCAAGATTGCCTTGCTAATAATTCTCAGGTCTTTCTGCCTCATGAGAGAACTTAACTGCCTCATCTACACATAGTTCTTTGGCCATTTCCAGGAAAGCTGGGCTAAAGGGTGCTAATATATAAAACGAGGACTGGATGTGGACTGAAGTAAAGTGCCTGAGTTACTGACACGTAGTAAGGGCTGGGGAAGAGATTCTTGCTGGAAACGCAGGGTCTGTGTCCCTCATCTCCCCACCCCCTTACTTCTTACCCAAATCATCCATTCATCCATCCTGGAGCCTTTCCAGACACTAAGAACGGGGGGGAGGTGGGAAGGGGCTTTAGATCCGCCAGTGGATCCTAATCTACTGGCTCGGGTCTCCTGGGTCCACGGTTTTTAGGATATAAAAGGAAAATGTTAACCCAATCTGTCTTTTCCAGGAACTGAAAGCCCTTGGACCAGAGAGCTGTTACAGAAAACAGTGTAAAGAAAGTCAGCTGTCCCTGAGGCACAGATCCACCAGGGGCAACTCCTCAGAAATAATAAAGATCCTCCCCCAACACAGTCCCTGAGGGGACAAGTGTTATGGAAAGGGACTGAGTGAGAGCACGGCAGTGTGTCTTAGTCAGTTCAGGCTGCCATCACAGATCCATAAATAGTGCAGCTTATAAACACAGACATTTATTTCTCACATTCTGGAGGCTGGGAAGTCCAAGGTCAAGGCACCAGCAGATTCGGTGTCTGGGGAGAGAAAGCCCACTTCCTGGTTCACAGATAGCGTCTTCTCGCTGTGTGCTCACAGGGTAGATGGGTTCAAGGAGACCTCTGGGGTCTCTTTTATAAGGGCACTCATTCCATTTATGAGGCCTCCATCCTCATGACCCAATCATCTCCCAAAGGGCACCTCCTAGTAACGTCACATCAGGGGTGAGGATTTCAGTACATAAATGTGCAGGCCCCAGGGGGTGCTGACACAAACATTCAGTCTGTAGCAAAGTGCCAACCTATTTTTTTCTCCACCTTTCCAACTGCTCCCCTGAACGTACCCAGGTAACAACTAATTTGGATGGCAGGATGCTTTCTGAATGGGTGTCCTACTTTCTACCTCCCTGGCTTAACATAGTGTCACTTCCACCAAGAACACCTACTTCCCTCAGTGTGGCCTTCATAGCCTGTCCCAAACACTGCCTTCTCCATGGAGTCCTGCCTTTCCCCATCACGACGAAATCACTCTCCTCTTCTTGGATCCCCCAGAGCCTGTAACGTGCTCTCCTTGGAGCACCCTCAGAGTAGGGAAGCACCCACTCATCTTATTCCTGGATCGAGTAGAGGCTGACTCTATGTTCTTTCCGCTTCTCTTAGTAATGGTCCCAGAGAGGAGGGTCCTAGAAGCCAGGTCTATCAAGCATTCTAGTGACCAGTGGCTCCTTCGTCCTTGCACACTTTAAGAGAGGTTCCTCTATATGGCACTCCATGAGCGCTCTGGATCTACGAGATGGAAAGGAAATATTTCCATCTCGCAGGAAAGGAAATATTTCACATCCAGCAGTGCTGGATCTGTGCTTTGAGATTTTTCTGAGGAAAGTGATGTTGGCGTGTTCCTTACAATCCCCTGACATTTGTAAGCTTCAATTATGATGGAGAATGAATCATTCTCCCCTCTGCTAAGTGATGAATGCCCAGGCAGAAATAGCCATGAAAGGAAGTACATTTTAAGTGATCGATGAAAGCCGCGTCAGCCCTGTATGTCACCATGGGTCATCACTCTTATTTATGGAGAGCAGTTCTCGTCCCAGAAACTAAAGCTGCTCATGAGCTCAGGGGGGTATCTCAGTGTGTGGAGGAATCTCCACAGAGGCCCAGAGGTCTGGACAGGGCTTCGGCATTCACATGGTCCTTAAAAGAGCAAATGAATGCCAAAACGGTCAATAAAAAAATCAAAGGGGTCAGACAGGTAAATAAGTCTGTCCACCCACATGAAAAGCACATCACGTCAACAGGGAGAATGAGGACACAGGAGAGCACCAGAAAGGTGAGAAGCTAATACTGTTTGTACTCTGGTTGTGTGCCCAGCTGATACCATCTGACTGTGATTTATAAAAGGTGATGTCCTATTTTTTTAGGGAAAAAATTGATAGATTTTATTGTATTAAATGAAAAAATAAAAACTAAAGAATCCCAAACATAAAGGTATCAAAAAAATTAACTGACAAAAGATATACATAATTCAAACAGTTAAACTATAAGAAGTAAAAATGTACAAAAATATTATACCAAATCAGTAATTAAAGAAATATCATAATTTTAATTCTGTTAACCAAGGAAATAAGATAATGCTCCAATTTAGAAATCTTGCTTATTAGAAATCTGTGCTATATTGCTGTAATTTTAGAAACAACAGAAAATGACCCAGTCTTTTACTCAAAAAGGGATATTTAACAGTCACACATAAATGTATAACCCTGAAAAACCTGGAAGAATGTGTAAGAAATTAACAGTTACCTCTGGAGTGTACGATAGAAAATTGTGAATTTTCTTTTTATAGTCAAAGAAAAAAGTTTAATATAGATTCAACATTCACACTATAGTAAGTGATAAAATATCCTTCTCTTGATAAAAGTTCAACTTTGGCATTTTTTCTATTTAACTTATCCTGCTATCTTTTTTCTAGGCACTTCTATTACTTTTCCCCCCACCTTTTTGTTTATGGTTACATTGACAGATTTCCTCTCTCATCCCAGTTGTTTAAAAAGTTTACTCATACATAAGTAGGATCATTATCATTAAAAATTTTAATACATGCTTTAACTTTACCAATATCTCGGTAGTATCTATAACCTTCCTTTCCCCTCATCCCCAAGTATACTGTTAGCTGTTCATCCTCCTTGGTAGAAATGCGGCATTTTATTTTCCAATTTTCCTAATAAATAAATATTTATTTATTTATTTTTCTGTTTCAGGTGTGCAAAGCAATGTAATAGTTAGACATTTACACCCATCAGAAAGTGATAACTCCCCTCCCCCGATTACTACCCCTCTGACATTGTATATAGCTGTTACAATTCATTGACTCTATTCCCTATGCTGTATTCCACATCCCGTGACTATAGGTATATATTAAATTATAGTTGACATTCGGTATTATTCAGTTACAGCTTCATGTGTACAGCGCAGTTGTGAGGCATCTATCTACCCCGTCCATGAAGTGGTTTCCCTAGTAAGACAAGTGCCTATCTGACACCCTACAAAGTCTTTACAACATAATTGATTATATTCCCCAAACTGTCTTTCATATCCTGGTGGCAATATTGTGGCTACCGATTTGTGCTTTCCCGCACCTTCTCCCTCATCCCCACTCCTCTCCTGTCTAGCAACCATCAGTTTTTTCTTTATATCTTTGAGACTATTCTGTTTAGTTTGCTCATTTATTCAGTTCTTTAGATTCCACATATAAGTGAGATCATATGGTATCTGACTTTCTCAATCTGACTTATTTCACTTAGCATAATATTCTCCAGGTCCATCCATATTGTTGCAAATGGTAAGATTTCATTCTTTATGGTCAAGTAATACTCCATTATATAAATGTATCACAGTTTCTTAATCCAGTCATCTATTGATGGGCATTTAGGTTGTTTCCATGTCTTGGCTATTGTGAATAGTACTGTAATAAACATAGGGGTGCATATATTTTTTCGAATTAGCATTTTGGGATTCTCTGGATAGATACCCAACAGTGGAATTGCTGGGTCATAAGGTAGTTCCATTTTCAATTTTTTGAGATACCTCCATACTGTTTTCCGTAGTGGCTGCACCAATCCTGCAATCCCACCAACAGTGCACGAGAGTTCCCTTTTCTCCACATTCTTGCCAGCACTTGTTGTTTGTTGATTTATTGATGATAGCCATTCTGACCAGAGTGAGGTGGTATCTCACTGTGGTTTTTATTTGCATTTCTCTGATTAGTGAGGTTGAGCATTTTTTCATATGTCTGTTGGCCATCTGTATGTCCTTCTTAGAAAAATGTCTCTTCATGTCCTCTGACCATTTTTTTATTTTTTATTTTTTATTTATTTATTTATTTATTTATTTTTGTGGGTGTAATGAGTCTAAATGACAGTTTTATTGCATGTTGGGGCCCAGTTTTTTAATGAAGCATATGATACTAAAAAACAGAAAGATTTTACATACAAATATTCACATTATACACAAACGTTTGGAAACAGCAGATAAAACATCCCAAGTGGGCCATAGACTAATTATGGCTCCTTGATATGTTTAGTTTACCTCCATATGTTGAGTGAACATCGAAAGTTTTGGAGACTCATGAAGAAATAAGGATGTCAGGCTTCTCTTAAAGAATCAAGCCTGGTCCCCTTGAGCCCTGACTACAGTTGGGTGTCCTGTGGCGAGGCTGCGCCTCTTATATGAGACATGTGTTCCCTAGTGTGCTACTGTCCCCACCTGGGTTCTTCACTTACTTGGGTCACCTTCTTTGCCTCCGTAAGCACTTCTGACCATTTTTTTAATTGGGTTGTTTGGTTTTTTGGTGTTGAGTTGAATTAGTTTTTTTTTTTTTTTTTTAATAAATTTTGGATATTAACCCCTTATCAGATGTATCACTGACAATTATCTTCTCCCATTCAGTAGGATGCCTTATGATTTTATTGATGGTTTTCTTTGCTGTGAAAAAACTTTTTAGTTTGACGTAATCCCATGTTTATTTTTTCTTATATTTCCATTGCCCGAGGGGATATATCAGTAGAAATATTACTAAGGATAATGTCTGCAAATTAATTACTATATTTTCTCTAGGAGTTTTATGGTTTCAGATCTTACTTTTAAGTCTTTAATCCGTTTTGAATTTATTCTCATATATGTCATAAGGAGGTGGTCCAGCTTCATTTTTCTGCCTGGGTCAGTCCAGTTTTCCCAGCATCATTTATTGACTAGATTGTCTTTACCCTAAATTCTCGCTTCCATTGTCATAGATTAAGTGACCATATAGGTATGGATTTATTTTGGGGCTCTCTATTCTGTTCCATTGATCTATGTGTCTGTTTTTATGCCAATACTATGCTGTTTTCATCATTATTGCCTTATAGTACAATTTGGTATCAGGTAGTGTGATACCTCCCACTTTGTTCTTATTTCTCAAGATTGCCATGGCTATTCGGCGTCTTTTATGGTTCCATATAAATTTTAGGATTATATGTTCTATTTCTGTGAAAAATGTCATTGCTAGTTTGATAGGAATTGATCTATATGTTGCCTTAGTTAGTATGGACATTTTAACTATATTAATTCTTCCTATCCATGAGCATGGTATGTGTTTCCATTAATTTGTATCTTTAATTTCTCTCTTCAGTGTTTTATAATTTTCCGAGTACAGGTCTTTTACTTGTTTGGTTAAACTTATTCCTAAGTATTTTATTGTTTTTGAAGCAATTGTAAATGGGATTGCTTTCTTAATTTCTCCTTCTGAGAGTTTATGATTGGTATATAGAAATGCAACTGATTTCTGAATATTAATTTTGTATCCTGCTACTTTACTAAATTCATTTATCAGTTCTGACAGTTTTTCGGTGGAGTCTTTGGGGTTCTATATATGTAGTATCATGTCATCTGCATATAATGACAATTTTACTTTCTCCTTTCCAATTTGGATGTGTTTTCTTTTTTTCGGTCTGACTGCTGGGGCTAGAACTTCCAAAACTACGTTGAATAAAAGTGGTGAAAGTGGGCAGTCTTACCTTGTTCCTGATCTTAAGGGGAATGGTTTTAGCTTTTCCCCACTGAGTATGTTAGCTGGGGGTTTATCATATATGGCCTTTATTATGTTAGATCCCTCTATTCCCATTTTGCTAAGAGTTTTTATCATAAATGGCTGCTGGACTTTGTCAAATGCTTTTTCTGCATTTATTGATATGACCATAGGATTTTTATTTTTCATTTTGTTAATGTGGTGTATCACATCAATTGATTTGTGGATACTGAACCAACCTTGCATACCAGGAATGAATCTCACTTGATCGTGGTGTATGATCTTTTCAATGTATTGCTGAATTTGGTTTGCTAATATTTTGTTGAGGATTTTTGATCTATGTTCATTAGGGACATCAGCCTGTAGTTTTCTTTTTTCTTTTTTTGTAATGTCTTTGTCTGGTTTTGGGATCAGGGTGATAGTGGCCTCGTAAAAAGAGTTTGGGAGCCTTCCCTCCTCCTGGGTTTTTTGGAATAGTTTGAGGACGATGATGATTCTTTTTTGAATGTTTGGTAAAATTCACCTGTGAAGCCCTCGGGTCCAGGGCTTTTGTTTATTGGGAGCTTGTTGATTACTGATTCAATTTCCCTGGTAGTAATCAGTCTATTCAGGTTTTCCATTTCTTCTTGATTTAGTCTTGGAAGGCTGTATGCGTCTAGAAAATTATCCATTTCTTCCAGATTAATTTGTTGGCCTTTAGTTGTTTGTAGGTGATGCCCTATTTTTAAAGTCCTATACAAGTTTCCTGTCTGCATAGGTGTATGGGGCTTCTTCCTTTTTTTCCAACACTACCTATTTAAAAAAACAAAAATAAAATGCCAAGAGTTTCTTCCATGGAAGGCACAAAAACAAAAACCACGATAGCTAAAGACTGGTGAGTAAAATAGTCCACGGTGGCACTTTCTTTTCAAATGTATTATTCAGCCGTAAAAAACCACCAAAATAATGTTCCTCAGTAGAAGACGGGTTAAATAAATCATGGTCCATCTATATTATGAAGCACCAAGCAACCATTAAAAGGAATGCGGTAAATCTGTATGCACTGAGGGAAAAATCTATCTAAGATCTATTAAGTGAAAAATCAAAATGATTTAATTTATATTAAAAATTATATATACACTCATGTACACACACACACACACACACGCTGCTAAGAAGAGGAACCATTGTTGGGAGGTGGAAGAAGGCAGGGTTAACAGGATATACTAGACATGTTCTGATTTGGGGGACACAGGACTATGAAATACCACCAGACTGAGTGAGGATGTGAAAAATCCTAAGCTTTAAACAATGGAACAAGTCTTGGTGAAATTACTCAGCCTATTCTCTTTGTCTTTACTGCCCAGAGCTGCTGACTCCTCCTCACTTTCTTACTATTACTATTAATATATAAACACAAAGCCTATTATCCCTTCTCTGAAGAGCAAAGAAAACCACACCTTTTAATATTCGTTTCCACTAGACTTGGCAAATTCTCAGGACAAGACAGTAAACATGTGGGCTAAGAGTTCAGAGAGCTGGCATGTCGGGCTGAATCTAAACCTGGAGCTTGTCTAAGCAACACCTGGAGTGCTCAGCAAACTGGAGCAAGAGGTAAGAGGGCTGGGTGCACTCGCCCAGACTGGAGCCTCCCTTACACTGTAGAAGTCTGGAATGACCTTGAGCACTGAGGGATGATTCCTCCTGGCTAGAGAGCAGTGGGGCCGGGTTGAGAGGGGAAAGGCAGGAAGGCTCTCAACACCCACCCTGAAGCAGAGTAGCCAAATAAGTTTTATTTCTTGGCCTGAATTCAGCTTACATTTGCAGCTATTCACTATTTGAAGACCAGCCAACTAAAGTCTCTTTTTTCAGATGTGGAAACTGAGGGCCAGTGACTACCCCACTAGTGAGTAGGCAGCAGACATGCTGGCAGGACCCCTGTGAATAGCTGCTCCTTAAGACTCAGCTCTGTACCTAGGTATCCTGTCCACCCTCAGCAGGCTGGATTCGTCCCAGCCAGGTTCCTGGGTTCCTTTCAGTGGCCAGATCACTGATTTGAATCCCTAATATTCCCATCAAGAGGCTTTGTTCTTAAGAACAAAACCATCCCCAAACTCTTGCAGGTTTTAAACCTCGCTGTTACAACAGAACAATAGAGGTACTGATTTTCCCACAATGGTTGTACCAACTTTTGAAACCAAAAAACTTTGTCCCACTAGGGCTGCAATTAGTAAGAGTCCTTCCCCTGAGGTCACTTTTTCAATCAGGACTTTGAAACTATCCTGGTTTGCATACTCTCTGCTGGAATGTGCTAGGTACACGGAATAAAGTCCAAGCTCCCTCCCAGGGTGGCATAAGGGGAGACACATAGGCTTTGAATTCAAACAAGACCAGGTCAACATGTTGATCTAGTCCTATAAGGGGGCCAGTGAGCCCATCACAACCTCGACTGGCTCAGCTGAAAAGACGGGAGAGACGTCATAGTGCTGGTATGAATAGAACTGATTGGCACATGGCACGCCAAAACAGCAGTTGTTGAAACCCACGTGTCCATGGACAGACGAATGACCAAACAAAATGTGGTCGACACATACAGTGGAATGTGTCTTAAAGAGTCTTAGTCTTAAAGAGGAAGAATATTCTGACACGTGCTATACCGTGAATGAAACTTGAGGACATTCTGCTGAGTGAAATAAGCCAGACACACACAAAAGGACAACCACTGTGCGATTCCACTCACATGAGAGACCTAGAGTAGTCAAAATCATAGAGACAGGAAGTAAGTAGAATGGGGGCTGCCGGGAGCTGGAGGGAGGAGGATATGGGCAGTTAGTGTTTAATGGGCACAGATTTTTAGTTCTACAAGATGAGAAAGTTCTAGAGATGGATGGTGGCGATGGCTGCACAATAAAGTAAATGTACTTAGTGCCCCTGAACTGCACACTTAAAACGGTTAAAGTGGTAACTGTTACGCTATGTGTATTTTAAAACGTAAAAAATAATAGTGAAAAATTGTTTTAATGAGCTAAATCCCGTTGATACTTTAAATACAAGTTTGATCAAAATACAAAATGTAGTGAAACTATTACTACCCCTTTGCAATCTCCTATAATTACATTAACACTGTTACTGAGCTAAAGGTCTGCCAAAACTCGAGAGATGAGGTTGGTGGAAAGAAAAGCAGGTTTATTGAAAACGCCGGCATTCTGGGAGGATGGCAGATTCCTGTCCAAAGTCCATCCCCCACTCCCAGCGCGGCCAAAAGATTTTATAGGCAGATAAGAAGAGGCAGACGAAAGGAAAGGGGAAAGGAATGGGGAAGTTGGTTGGCAATTCCTGGAAAAAGGCGCTTCCGAGAGGCTGGTTTGTTTCAGGGATAGGAGTGAATCTAATGCAGACGTAAAAACTTTAAGTCAGTGTCCTAGAGTGAACCAGGGTGATTGAGCCTGGTATGTAAAAAGCCTGGAGTAAACAGAACCACCGAAACTGTCATGCACAGCAAATGTATAGTAAGCACAGTTACTAAGGTTTGACTAGAGAAGAGAAAGCAAAGCAAAGAAAAACTTTCTAAAAGTCCCAAGTTAACCTACACTGTTAAATCAAATCGCACTAGAGGTTTAAATCTCAAAATAGAAGCTGCAGTGTCACCGTTGTTACAGTACAACTTTCCAAAAAGCAGTATTTCTCAAGTACTCGTACAGTCTGGAGACACTTGGGATGCCCTGACGTCCTTTCAGAGAATCCAAGACAGAACATTTTCATAATAACATTGGCATAATATATGTCCTTCTCACGCTCATGCTCTCGTAAGCATCGTGGAAGTTTCCAGAGGTTCCATAATGGTGGCACTATATCTTCTATTTTGAGATTTGGGCCTCTGATATAATTTGATTTAACAAGTATAATTTAGCTTAGGACTTGTTGAAAGTTTTTTGGGTTTTTTTTCCCTTTCTTTTCTTGGCCTCCCTCCTACCAACCCTTAATGATTTGGTTTACTATACATGTACTACGCATAACAGTTTCCATGGTTCTATTTACTTCAGCCTCAGAATGCCAGGCCCAGTGACTTGGGAGGCTTTTGCATTCATATGGGATCCACTCCTGGCCGCAACTTCAATTTACATAATGTTAAATTTACGTAACATATGCGAATGTTGCAATAAGCACTTTACCCACACCTACCCCACCCCAATAGACAAAGCCGAACACAACAGAAGATTCCACTACAGGCCAAAGCAATTTACATCCTGGTTAGAAAACATAAAACTTCAGATGAAACAAAGACTGAAGGCAGTAGTCTCCAAGAGACCCTGCCCAGCTCACTCTCCTTTACTTTAATAAATCTTCCTTCTATTTTTCTACCTGCCTTGTGAGTTCTTTCACAACCCAAAAGTGAGCAGCCGTAACACATATGGGGTATTTCAACAGACTGAATGCAGAAGCTGCTAAGAGAACCAGATGTCTCTATTAAGTCAGACATAAATGGGGGTTGAAAAACGTAAAACAATGCTATTCTACTAAATTGTTTAAGGAAAATAAAGTTTTAAAAAATAAAAATGTTATTTAGAATTTCAATTTCTAGTATGGTAAATGTCCCTTCTCTGAGGAACAAATAGATATAGATATAATCCACATTAACTAAAACTTTTTGAAGTCCTCAGTAATTTTTAAGAGTGTAAAAGAAAAAGGGGCCTGGGAGCAGAAAGTCAGACAATCACTGCACTAGAGAAAACCGACAGTAGTGAGACAGTCAAATCCCCCCAGGATCTGCTCCAGCAATCCTTGCCTGGAGCAGGTTGCTCAGAGGTCTCTAGTTCATTGAGAAGGATGGCTGTCTGCCCATCACTGCCTGGAAAGGGACTGCATTAGCCCCTCACCTGGGGCTACGGTGGTGTGGTCGGTGGTCGTGGTTCTCAACGTATGGCTCCAGAACCAGCAGCATCAGCATTACCTAAGAGATTGTTAGAAATGTGAATCCTTGGGCCCCAACAAAACCTACTGTGCTGGGACTCTGGGACTGGGGTCCAGCCGTCTGTGTTTTAACTACCCTTCCATTCTGATGCAGGCTTACGGTTGAGGATCAGTAGAGAATCACAGAAATTGACTGGGAGTCACAGAACATGAGCTGTCAGAGCCGGGACGACCTCCTCGGGCTGTATAATGTGCATGAGTCACTTGGGGGACCTTGTTTACTCATCTCTAGATTCCCCCCTCGCCCCCCGAAACTGGCATGTAATAGAAGGTGTGTAAGTATCTGCTAGATGAGTTAATAAATAGTAATTCTTCACAAGGAACACTAGTTAAAACATTTCTGGTGTTTAAACGTGTTTGTAATGTTTAACCTCTCACATACATTACAGGGCACCTCTGTTTTGCAGCAGATAGGAATCTTTTTTATAAAATGTTCAATTCAAAAGGATGAGAAAAAGGAAAGAAGATGTGGAAGAGAAAGAAGCAGGCCTAAAACCCCATGCCTTCCCTCTTCCTCTGGGCTGTTCACACGGGGCACTGAACAGTTGGGGCAGAGTGTTGAGGGCTTGTTGTAACCTGTACACAGGACTTAAGGGCTGGGTTAGAGAAGAAGGTAGAAGGGTGAGAACTGACTAAGGATGGTGCATTTGAGATGACAGAGGGCCCTGTTGGGTGGGGTTCTCCGGGAGGGGGGCTCTGGGCACATAGAGACCAGTGAGAGGGGGTCGATCTGCTGGGGTGGAGTCAAGCAGAGCCAAAGATTGAGAGTCAGATAAGAACTGAGAAGGACCCAAACACTAACCTCTCAGTTTTGGGTGGGACTCTGCTCCCTCCTCAATTCCCAAAGGCCAAGGCAGCTGCCAATTCAAGAACCTAGAACCACCACTTTATTTCTCTCCCCACCGCCACCAGATATTTCTCCAGTGTGAGTTGTACATGGGTGAAACAAACACCTGGAAAGGGTGACAGGCAGTACATCACACCTTAGACTGAACGGGATTCCGACTTCCAGTACAGCTGCAAAAGTTTTTATGGGGCCATCTGTGATGGATGGGGTGATGAACCTACAATGATTCTCCACTACTTCTGACATCAACTACAAACTTGGGGCTTACTCTCCAGGCCATGCACAAGGGTTCCTCCCTCTTTCCCATCCCACTTGCTCGGGTCTCATTCCAAATAGGTCAGTTTCTCACAGTCCCCACCCTTTGTCCTCACTGTCTCCATCCTGTCCCCACCCTCCTGTTTCTTTCACAAGGGACAGTGTCTCTGTTTTCCTTTACCCACTCTGTTATGGGCTGAATTATGTCTTCCCCAAATTCCCATTCAGTCCTAACCCCTCAGAATGTAACAGTATTTGGAGATAGGGTCTTTAAAGAGGCAGTTAAAATGAGATCTTTATGGTGGACCCTAGTGAATAAGAAGAGGAACTTCAGACACAGAGATACACACACAGAGAAGAAATGCCCTATGAGGACACAGTGAGGAGGGGGCCATCTACAAACCAAGGAGAGAGGCTTTCGAAGAAATCAACCATGCAGACCCCTTCATCTTGGACTTCTGGCCTCCAGAACTGTGAGATAATACATTTTGTTGTTTAAGCCACCCAGTACATGGTACTTTGTTATGGCAACTCTGAATGACTAATATGTCATCTAAATCATATCCACCCTTCAAGATCAAGATGACTTCAAAGTAAGGGAAGACATTTTGACTTAATTCAAGCCAAAGGAAGCTGGCTGCTTCCCACACTCCAGACTGTGGAGCGGTAAGGCCCTGGCCCCACTCATAGGAGGATGTGATACATTGAGCATCTTTTCATGAGGTTGCCAGAGCCTTCTGGTGTCTTACTGAACGAAGCAGGTAATTGCCTGAATCGAAAAGTTCCTCTTCCAAGGTACCATCTTATCAACTAAAATCGTTCTTAAAGAAGAGTCCTGGTCGAAATGAAACTGGGGTGTTGTGACCCTGGCTGGAAAGGGTACCTACCTCCTTTGAACAGCAGAAGGGCAAGGGTTGGGGGAGAGGTGTGGGGAGAAACTCTTGTGCACTTTATTAATTAATCTGATTCATTCTTCTCTCTGGAGTGTTAAGGAAATTTCTTTTATCCTCTCAGGAATGATCTCGATGTAGCTGGACACTGGGGTCCAGAACCCACAAATGAATAACAGGTGCTCCCACAGATGAGGGCAGCTGGGGGGAGGACAGGCCAGATGCTGCTGCTGCTCTCAGTGAACCCCAGTGCAATGTGGCAGTGACCCCCCATCACACATATCACCCGAGCTCCAGGGGGCATCTGGGGTTTTGTGGTTCATGGGGAGACACCTAGAAACCTTCTACATCATTCAAAGCACACTTGGGGCCAGGTGCAGGGCTTTAGGCTCTGGTGCTCTCTGTAATCACAAACCTTACTTCTCAGGAAGCCAAGATACCAGATCCCTGGCAAGAGTCAGAAACTGTGACCAATAAAAGGTGGATTCCACCAGCCTGTCCACCACAGCACTAAGAGGGCACAGATCCAAACTAGGGCTCAGCCGCCCACTCCAAAGTTTCGGAGAAGAAGGAAAACCCAGTTTGCCACCACTCCCACTCCTGTTCCTCTCACCAGCCTAAAGACTCACACAGAAGTGTGTCATCACCTGGAAAGGACGAGCTGAGCTCCGGAGCCAGTGTCACCTGAGTTCATTTGTCAAATCACTTCTGACTAATGCCACAGAAAATAAAAGGGGACTATGATAAATCAAACCAACGGAGAAGGACAGAGAAAAAGGAATAAAGAATAGTACCTTGCTGGAATCACTGCTCTCAGGATCCCAAACTTACCGGTTCTTGGAAGTAGAGCTGGTAATCAAAAATAGGATTGGCTTTGAGTGCTTCCATTAGGGGCACTTTGGGGTTTGCCGGTATGAAGGGAGTATTCAAACTGGCCACTGCCCTATGGAGAGAAGAGACACCAAGACACAGACCCTGTAAGAAGACAGTCTGCAAGAACCAGAAAGAACCTTACATGTCAAACCAAAGCTTAGAGTGGGAAAGTGACGTGTACAAGATGTCACACTAGCAGTGTGGGGGAGAATGGGATCACTCAAATTGCTTGCCTGCAAACCCAGTAGTTTCCCCCCCCCCCCATTATACTGCAGTATGTCTCACCTACTTGCTTTAGACACACACACATACACACACACACCATGTATCAACCTTGACTAGAATATGTGGACACTATAATCTCTCCCTAGTTTTTAGCATTCATTGTTTTTCTTTCCTTCCTTCACTCACTGTATCTCCTCTGTGTTGAGTGTAATTCCATGCTATATACTAGGGGAGATAAATATAAAATTAATACTCAAGGAGCTTATTATAATTTAATAAGGGAGGATAGACAAACATATCCATGACTTTATTATGAGATAGATTGTGATATGAGCCACAAGAACAGCGCAAAATACTGTGCGAGTGCAGGGAAATAAAGTGTCTGGGTTTGGGCATCATGGAAGACCTGATGACAAAAAGAGCATTTGAACTTGGCTTTTAAGGGTGGAAGAGAATGGGGCAAGGGAAATGGTAACTGTAAGGGAAAGACCATGAGGTAGCATGAGGAATTTCTAGAAGGGCACAAAGCTTGTGGTTGAGTTTTATGGAGCCAGGGATCTATGTAGTCACAGGCCAATCATTTAATGGGGCATCTTGGCAAATAAAGCCAGAAAGGCAAGTGGGAGCCTAGACACGAAGGGCCTTGAGCCTGGACTTGATGCTGCAGAAATCCATGAGGGCTTCTGAGAAGAGGCGTGAATAGATTTAAGTTGTGGTCAGGAAGTGATATATGAAGCAAAGATGTTTCACAGGGATGCAGAGAGGGAAACCAGAAGCAGGGAGATGGTCAGCAGACGATTGCGTTAGTCACCCTCAAGGAAAGAGGATGGCGGCAACAGGGGTAAAAGAGAGGGGTGGATTTGAGAGTCCACATGAAGGCAGAGTTGCAGGAGCTAACCAGGACGAGAGTTAGTCTGGCTGGTCAGTAAGGGATTCTGTATACCATTCTTACCCTAAGGAAACTTCTTCCCAGGTGAGAAATAGAGAGAATATTTGGAAGAGATATAAAATAGGTGAAATGGAATAAATAGGGTAAATGAAATCATCAGGGAAAGGAGTGGTGAGGGTTAGCCAGTGCCAACCAATAGAAACGCAAGCCACATATATAATTTTAAAGTTTCTAGTAGCCATATTAAAACAAGTAAAAAGAAATAGGTGTGGTTAATTTAAAATATTATTTAACAATGTTAATTAAATATTAATTTAAAATTAAATGTTAATTTACATTCTTGTTTTAGTACTAAGTCTTTGAAATCTGAAAGGTTTTTCCACTCCTAGTAATCTCAATTTGAGCTGGACACATTTCAAAAGTTCAACAGCCATTACAGTTTCGAGTACAAAATGTTATATTGATGCCTATAGGTTTCTAATGTTACCATACTGAACCTATTTTGAAGCCTTACTTAAATCACAAATCAAGAAATTCTAGCTTTTCCTAACTACTCTGAGCAGAATAGGGTTTTTTTTTTATAAATCACCTTGATATATAGTTTATTCCATAGATAAAAAAAAATTGTCATCACTAAATGAGACGATAGTATTTAATGCTGCTGCCAACTGCATTAAGAGTAAAAAAAGCTAAACCTTTCAGGAGCAGAATCTCCAGAGTGATTACAGAGAGGGAGAGGTACAGAGAGAATATAAAAGGGTACTGTTGACGGAACAAGTGAGTTGACCCTGTATTAAATAGGTTCCTGCAGCCTATCTCAGTAGAAAGCCAAAAGCAAGGATTCAAAGAAGTATTCCACATTAAAGGTGGACTTTCATTCATGATCTGGCTAGAAAGGTGGAGATCAGTGTTGCTAACAATATTCCTAAATAACAGATGTGCCCATGCCCAGAGATGCCATGTCCCATCACAGACAGACAATCAGGGAAGAGGGTTTCGGCTTCCTCCGCCCTCCCAGGAATGTAGTAGCAGGGCTGCTTTGATGAAAGCAGCTGCAGAAGGAGCAAGCACTACCAGAACTAAGGAAGACGGGATGGAAACAGAACAATGAGAAGAGGAAATGGGAAACCAGAGCATGCTTGCGTGTCTTAGATCTGATGTTATTCTGGGCACAACTTCACCTGGCTCATGTTAAATATTTTTAAATTCTCACAAAGGAGAGACAGATTAAGTTAAATAAAACAACGATAAGGTGTTTTACGTCCTTCAAAGTAAACCCTATAGCTTGTGGCTCTATGTCCTTTTGTTCTCTTCAAGAACCATCTAATACAGTTTATGGAGTTACTTTTTGGTGAACCCAGTTCTTAAGAATCCAGCTTTAGTGAGAGAGGATAGAGAGAAAAGCTAAAGAGATCTGAAGAACAGGAGTGCAACATTTTAAAAAATATTTTAGAAAGTGTATTATTCTTCTTAGCCTTTGATCCCATGCTACCATTTGAGCTGGGGTTGAGGTGGACCAAGTTTTCCAGTGTTACTGTTGTTATAAACTTAGCCCAATAAAAAGTAATTGGATTATTTAGGGAACATAGATGTATACTGCACATGATGTTTATTTAATCTGCTAAGATCCCAGGTTGAAATGGGAGGTCAGACAGGCTTTAATTTTGGTTACCAGGTTAAATGGGGTGTAGGTGGAAAGACCACTTGACTCTCTGGGTTCAAATCCTGTCATCTGAAAGATCCCGCTGGTGCCCTGAAATGCCATTCTACAAATGATTATGAATGATATGATTGACCATGAAATGCCATTCTAACCTGACATCTGTACAGCATTTAGCTGGTTGTGTAAGTCGGGTAGGAGGTACCATTACCACTTTGCGGTTGAGGAACCAAGGCCCAGTGGGTGAACTGACTGGTCACAGAGCCAGTTCAGGGCAAAACTGGAAGCCACGTTTTTCTGACTCCGCACCCAGGGCTAAGGTTTCCCTTGGTGCTTAATTCTATGAATCTGATACCCATGCTGCCTCACCCACTCCCCTCAAAGTCTACCATCATTCCTCTGCATGCCCACTGAATACTCTGGCCCTGAATTATTTGTCCCATTACCAGTAACTGGGATAAGTCCCACTTCCTAAGACATTAGCTCATTAAGCCCTCTTTGTTCATGTATCAATGGGTCCCAAGGATCTAAATTGGAACCTTCTCAGATAACCTATTTGTTGTCAAGAAGTTTTCGGGGGTTCAAGACCCAAGGAAGGATTCTAATCCTGGGAATTCAGTCTAATGGTAATTACACAAATTCTTGATGCCCACAGACTAATTACCTCACTCTCTCAGGGTAGAAGAGAGCCATGTTCCACA
Source organism: Rhinolophus hipposideros (assembly GCF_964194185.1). Taxonomy (NCBI): domain Eukaryota; kingdom Metazoa; phylum Chordata; class Mammalia; order Chiroptera; family Rhinolophidae; genus Rhinolophus; species Rhinolophus hipposideros. The sequence continues at coordinate 28,792,361 of NC_138062.1, read as the reverse complement.
CCAGCATGCCTCCCCAGTCGTGGCCAATGAACACCGCTTGAGAGATGCCCTAGTGAAGGATAAAGAAGGGAGCTGAATGCAGGCAGATTTCTGGTGGTTGCTGAGAGTCCAAGGCCTGTGCTCTCCTTAGGCACAACCCTCGGCAGAAATCCTTTTGGGCTCCTCCATTGATCACGCAGAAGCTACTTCAAATGTCCACCCTCTCGAAGCCCCCGTTCCCACACACACCCGCCCCCTATACCTCCTACACAGATGACTGGCCTTTTAAATCTTCTTAGAAGACTGAGACCACTGCCCATGGATTCCTTATCCCTCTCTACCTTCCCTCGAAACAAAATTTGTTTCAGCTCTTTTTCTCCCTTTTGTCTGGAAGTCAGTATGACTTACCTTCCCGTGATCCATTTTCTTCTTTCACTGAGTGATTATGATTCTACCCCCCACGCTTTGGGGACCTTTCCTGCCTTAACTAAGCACTAAAACCTCAAAGCTATCTTGAATCTCCCTCTCTATCTGCACCTTACTTTCATCTGCAGCTGCCAACAATGACAACAGCTCCTGTATACTGAACACCTACTATGTCTCAGGCACTGGGCTAAGTGTTTATGTCCATTACCTGGAATTATTCCAGTAATCTTTTTTCTTTTTTTTTCAGTAACCTAATACACATTTCACCACTGGGAAGACAGGCACACAGCAGCTCGTCAACTTGCCCAAGGCCGCACAGATGGTAAATGGTGGAACCATAATTCAGACCCAGGTCTCCCCACCATAAAATTGGGCTCTCTCTTCTACCCTACCCTGCTCGCCCCGTTCAGCCACATTAGGGCCTTTCAGTTCTTCTCCCGCCTCACCACCATCTGGAATCGCGGTTCCGGACTCAGCTTCCTGCCATCCTTCGGTCTCCTGTGTGTTTCCCCCTTCTCATAGTCTCTACGCCACATGTCTCCCCAACGACCATCTTATGTCCCTGCAGTCTGGCTTATTCCTTTCTACCCCTGAGTCCATGGACACTTCCCTCTTAAAGGCTAACAATCACTAATAAGAGGTTTTATTCCTTCTCAGTTTTCACTCTTCTGACTGTTCTGCAGCATCAGACATTTCTTTTGACACCTCCGTCCTTCGGCACCTGTGACGCTGTGCTTTCCAGGCTCTTCTTACTTTACTGAGTCTACTCCCTCCTACACCTCTTATGTGACAATTTCATGGCTCAGCCCTCAGGCCTGTCGTGGGGGAACTCGTCCACTCCAATGGCTCCAACTACCCCCTCCAGGTGGTGGGTGACCACCTCATCGGCAGTTGGCCCAGCCCCCTTGCTTTGTGTCCCAGTAAGGACTGGCCCAGGGATGGACACCTGACCCAGTAGGCCAGCAATCACAGACACTCTTTCAGTAATCAGAATGAGACATTCTCAGCCAGTGGGAAATCTTCTAGATAGGTCATTATAGCATCAAGACTGGGGAGACCACACTGGGCAGTGTCCTTAGCTGTCCCCAGCATACTCAAAGGTTCCAACACCAATTCCAGCGGACTGACATCTTTACCTCATTTAACGAGTGCCTGGCTGTTGAACTGGAACACCTTAGTCATATGAGGCTCTTGACTCACATGCAATTAACAGGCGATAAATCCCACTGCCTTTTCTGTTTTGTTTGTTTGAAATCCTACTGTTTTGAGGTTCTCTCTAGCTACCCCTCCACTGTCACTGTCCTGGCTTAGCCCTCCCTGCCTTCCCGCCCCACTCCATGCTGCAGTGTTTTCATTCTGCGCCATGGCCTTACTGAGGATGGGGACGAGGGCGCCACCCACTTGCAATGTCAGGAATAGTACGTGTGCTCTGCAGACGCATATTCATAGATCACCGTTGTTGATCTGGCTTGAGTTCGACATTCCAAACAATGTTAAATGAATTAATTTACTTTTAGAGATTTCAAAAGAAATGTAAGGTTTAAAAAGTTGTGAAACATTAGCCTACAGGATATTTCCAAACTTCTGAACTCAAACCAACAGAGGTATCCTATTCCCTGGGAGATACTTTTCATGAAATAAAACCCAAAACACACTTGTCTACAATGTTCTCCTAATACTTTGCCTTCTCCATCTTTGCAATCCCTGCTAACCAACCACCCCACCTCCCAGGGCTCCAAAGGGGGCCTTTGCTGCCCTTGCTATGCCTTGCGAGGCCCCAACAGCTGATACCTTCAAAGCCTTACATCTTGTCTAATTACCAGGCCCCAACAGGATTCTCCAAAGAGATCAGCTCAAAATTATTACTTACCAACTTATCCAGAAAGGTAACCATATCCTAAGGGAAAACACACACACAAATCAGAAATGGTATCCACCCACCTCTGCTGCAAGATTAGAATTACTGTGTCTGCTTTGTGACGGACTGAATTGTATCTCCCTAAAATCCATATGTTGAAGGCCTAACTCCCAGGACCTCAGAATGACTATATTTGAAGATAGGGTCATTAATGAGGTGATCAAGTTAAAAAGAGGTCACTAGGTTGGGCCCTAATCCAATATGACATGTCCTTATAAAAAAAAAGGGGATTTGGACACAGAAGCGTCCAGAGGAAAGACCACGTGAAGACACGGAGGCCATCTACAGGCCTCATCTAGAAACCTCAGAGGAAACTACTGGCACCTTGATCTCTGACTTCTAGCCTCCAGAATGGCGAGAGAATCAAGTTCTGTTGTTTTAGACACTCAGTCTTTGATACTTTGTTATGGCAGCCTGAGCAAACTAACAGGACATTCCATCATTTCACCAGCTTTCGAGTTATCTCCCTTCCCTTTCCAGCATCCTCACAGAAACCAGGTCGCCTCCAAACATGCAGAATCAATTACTCAGGGTATGTTAGTGTACATCCTTAACTGGGCTATATTCATTGTAAGAGAAACACCATGGCTTTTCCCTGGAGGGACATAAGGGAAGAAACTGTTCTGGAGAGGTATGGCTGCTTGTCTTGCCCCACGTTGGTAACCTCCTGTCCCTCCGCCAACACAGATACAGACACCAGGCCACACTGGCCAGCAACCACAGAGTGTGCAGAAAGTGTCTGAGATGTGTGAGAAGTAGCTCCAAATGTAGTCACATTTGGAGGTTCTCGGGTTGGAGATGAAGGGTCACCTAGAATGGGGGCTGAGGCAATTATACTGGGCACATGCAAAATGAGCGAGCAGGGGAACCCTACTGGAAAGGGGTGGAGGGTTGGAGACAGTGACTATGTGGAGGGAATGAATCACAGACCCGACAGGCCATTTAGCCCCTGTAGAAAGCCACACGGGCTTTCTTATTTCCCAGCCCCACTCTTCCTAAAAGATTCCCATCTAACTTATCAACTCCACCCCCTATTTATTCACCTGAGCCAACAATGTGAGGGAACTCTTCTTGTCATAATAAAAAGTCTGTACAGCTGCATTTATGGAGCCCTCACTCAGCAACAGGTTGCTGTGTGCAATGCTCCTCACTTTCACCATTTCCTTTCCCTCACGCGGAGCTACAGGGAGCAAGTGGTTATTTCCACTCTACGGATGAGGAAACTGAGGCTTTGATGGGTTAACCGGTGCCACCAAGACCACATGGCTGGTAGTACCAGAACAGGGACTGATTCCAGGTCTATCTGATTTCAATAATTCACAATCAAAACATGCCAAGCCATTCTTTTTGACTATGTAGACAAACAACTTTATTTGAAATATTTTCCAGCCTCTTGAAGTCTCTCCTCTTTCTAACAATTGAGAAGTCATCCTAATCTGTTTTTGATTTTCCAGATAAGTGCCCTCACTGAGAGCTGTGAAGATTATGCCTGCAATAATTTGAAGACTTAGAAAATATATGTCATTATATTTCAGTCACCTATTGCTCTAAGGTGTTTCCAAAATGAAGGACATTTTTTTTTTCTCCCCTAAGGTAGGTCTATTTTTCGGTCTTTCTACATTAAGCAAGGAGATGGAAATCTCAGGACAGCAGGAGACAGAGATAAGACAAAGGGCTCTCCCGTAGCCCTTGTATTCTCTGCCCAAAGAGTATCAAAAAGAGTTCAAATAGTTCCCAGGCAGGCCTCAGTTCTGCTGGGGTAAGTTATCAATATGGCTGACTCTGCTTTGGGGAAAGAGGAAGACACAGAAGTCTGCCTACATCCAGTGACGGCTCCTAGGGGAAAGTGTGTTAAAGGTGTCTGATTCCTTTCGCTACCCCTGCCCCACACCTGCCCTCAATACCCAGAACCCCGGTGACAGCCTCTCTTGGGGGCTGGGGGAGCAATGGGCAAGTCCCTTACTGCTCCCCAACATTGACATTTTAAAAAGCGTGGATGACAGTTTCCACTGGTTAAAATACACACAATTTATTTTTTTAAGATGGAGGCACAGAGTATTGGTGTAATTACTTCACTGGTTTATTTTCATCTTTCCCTTCAAAGAGAGAGAGGAACAATTATCAGATGGTGTCAAGAGGCCTTTTTAATCCTCTGTTATGCGTTGAAAGTTTGTGTCCCTCAAACTTCATGTTAAAGCACTAACCCCCAATGTGACTATTTTTGAAGGTAGGGTCTTTACGGAAGTCATTAAGGTTAAATGAGGTCATGAGGGTGGGGCCCTGATCCAGTAGAGTTAGTGTCCTTATGAGAAGAGATACCAAAGAGCTCACTCTCTCCCTGCCATGTGAAGATACAGCAAGAAGTCACCAAAAAGCTGGGGGTGTAGTGGGTGGTGGTTCTCACTAGAGCCTGACTACGCTGGCATCCTGATCTTGGACTTCCAGCCTCCAGAACTCAGAGAAAATAAGATTCTGTTGCTGAAGGAACTCAGTCTATGGTATTTTGTTATGGCAGCCCTAGGGAATTAATATAAGCGCTAATGAGGAATTCAGCCGAGGGTTTCCTAGAAATTCCCTAACATGCCCACCAAAGTAGGCAGCACACACGAGGTTTTCAGTGAAGACCTAAGAACCAACAGACGGTCTGATGTAAGAGAGCCCTCAAGGTTCTGGATCTCAAAAGGATGTGAAGTGCAGAATCTTGGTACAGCTACAAAGACTGGAGTGGCTGTTACTTTTCAGCCACTTTTCAGCAACTTAGAGGCCAAAGTGGAATCGAGGTCAATAATTCCAGGGCAGCCAGAATCTTGTATTGCTCCTGGGGCCATCCAAAATTTCATCTCTACTAAGCAATGGCCTTATTCTCATAGCTCCCTGGAAGATCGCAGGACTTAAGGAAATACTTTCCAGAAAGAAAGGCCTGGATCCACAGACATTCTCAAGGTCCTACCCACGTAACCACCTATTGGAAAACTTTCCACTTGGTGCGCTTTGCCATATGGCCAGACAAGAGGAGTGGAATGACACTTAGATACATCACAAGCCCCTCATCCTGCCAGTAAGAAGCACCTGCTCTTCCATTTCTTCCCTCCCAAATAGCTCCATTACCAACACACGACCTAATGGGCTCCCTCACTTATACCATCTACCCTCACATTAAAATTCACTTAGAGCCAACTATGGGCCTGATGCTTCTGTTTCAGGACTGGAACACAGCATTGATCAAAGCAGACAAAACAACTCATGTCAGGGAACTTCAAAAAGAAAGGGGGCAGAAGACAGACTATGTGGTAATATATGTATCTCCCACCACTGTCCCCCACCTACAGGGATTCCTCTGTCTCTTCAGATCTCTCCAAGTATCTGATGGAAACTATGGGTCCTCTCCCAGGAAAATAATCATGAGCACCTTTGCCTCAATTTCTGCAAATGTCGCCAGGAGTTCATGGACCCCAGAGGGTCTGTACACCATGGATGAAGCTTCCTGCTTGATTGCCTGCAGGCCACTTCTTTTCACTTTGCAATTAACCACCAAGAGGCTGGAGATTAGTTCAGTGTTATTGCCACATTCCACAAACTGAGAATCATGCTCAGATCAGGAGGGGTTTGGGAGAGCATAAACTGTGTTTTATACCTGACAGCATGACCTACTTAAGTTAAATGACTTACTCAAGGTCACACACAAGGAAAGGGACAACTGGGTGTAGACAAGCCTCTCGACATTAATGAACTTTAGAGGACATCATTATTGCTTTGTAGCATTCCAACATTCCTAATTTGGAATCCTAAGACTACACACATACAGAGAATAGGTTTATGGTTCCTTAAAGTACCCATGCTAAAACAAATAACAGTTGTATGATGAACTAGCACACAGATTTGGGGAATTGTGGTTGAGAAGAAAGAGTTTTAATTATATTTGGGAACTGTCACTGGGAAAAAAATTGTTGTGGGTACTTGAGGGTAAGAAGTATTAAGGACCTTCATTTAGTTTTTTTGTAACCCTATGTTGACAAGTACAAAGTTATTTTAAATAAAATTTTACATTAAAATATTGTACTGATGATTTTTTTAAAGTAACCGCTTTATTAATCTATGACTCATTACCATAAAATTCACCCTTTTAAAATGTACAATTCAGTCGTTTTTAGTGTAGTCACAGAGTTATGAACAGACCTTTTCATCACACTAAAAAGAAACCCTGTACCCATTAGCAGTCACTCCCCACTTCCTCTGCCCCTCAAGCCCGTGGCAATCACAAATTTAATTTCTATCTGTATGGATTTGCCTATTCTGGATATTCCAAATCAATGGAATTATACAATATGTGGCCTTTTGTGACTGGCTTATCTTAGCATAATGTTCCCAGGGTTCATTCTTATTGAAGCATGCATCAGTATTCATACCTCTTTATGGCTGAATAACATTCATTATATGGACATGCTACATTTTGTTTATTCATTTGTCAGTTGATGGATATTTGGGTTGTTTCTACTTTTTAGCATTATTATGAATAATGCTGCTGTGGACATTCATATCCAGGTTTTTTTAGGGACACATTTTTGATATACAGCAAATGTTGGCTGGTATTTGAAATGCCATTTCAACTTTCCGTAAGAATTTATACCCAAATACTGTGAAATGCTGCTTTGCTAGGCTTTAAAGGAATACCCACACTTCTGGCTTATATCAGTGAAAACAGAAGAATGGAAAAGACATTACAGATGTTACTCAAAGATCCTTCTTACCTTGCATAACACTTCCATGGAATATTCTTCTATTTCTGCAATTAAAAATAAAAAATAAATTTAATTCACGTGATTGAAAGTAACAGACTAAAAGGGCTCGTTTGCCAAAGTGGGGAAAAATCTTATTAAATTCTTAGATTGATGTAGTCCCTTGTTTATTTTTGTTTTTGTTGCCTGTGATTTTAGTGTCATAGCCATTAAGTCATTGCCAAGACCAATGTTTTCCCCCTATGTTTTCTTCTAGGAGTTTTAGTTTCAAGTCGTAAGTTTAAGTCTAATCCATTTTGAGTTGATTTTTGTGTATGGTGTAAGATAAGGGTCCAATTTCATTCTTTCGCATGTGAATATCCAGTTTTCCCAGCTTTATTTGTTGAAGAGACTGTCCTTTTCTTATTGTGTGTTCTTGGCACTCTTGTGAAGATGAGTTGACTGTACATGCGTGGATTTATTTCTGGGCTATTCTGTTCCATTGGTCTTTATATCTGTCTTTATGTCAGTACCATGCTGTTTTTATTACTGCAGCTTTGCTAATACATTCTGAAATCAGGAAGTGTGAGTTCTCCCTCTTTGTTCTTTTTCAAGATTGATTTGACTATTTGGGGTTTTTTTGTGTGGATCTACAATGAACTGTAGAATTGTTTTTCCTATTTTTATAAAACAAAAAACACCATTGGGATTTTGATAGAGATTGCATTGAATCTGTAGTTTGTTTGGGGTTGTATGAGCATTTTAACAATAATAGTAATTTCAGAAAGAAAAAAGAAAGAAAAACAGAAGAAAAAAATATCAGATATAATTGAAGAAAATTTCCAAGAATGGAAAGATAAATGTAATCAGCAACGTAGATGAAAAAAGACCACATCATAGCACAATATCATACAATTTTAGAACGCAACAGATCAAGAAAAGATCTGGTAAGTGTGAAGGGTAAGGGGGAACAAAACACAAATGGTCACATAGAAAGGGCGGTGGATCAGAATGGCCTGGGACTCCTTAATAGCAACAAGAGAAGCTAGAAAATAGTGGGACAAAGCCTTCAACATTTTAAGGGAAAACAATGTGCTACTCAAAATCTATTAACAAATACGAAACTTATACACATGAATTGAACTGTATGTGTAGGTATTCCAAACATTATGCTTGGCTTTAGAATTCACGTTATATGTAATCTTCAATGATAGTTAACATGTAAATTACGGTTTTCTTTAAAAAAGAGTCATAATTAAGGTAAAACGATCAGTCCTAGTTTGTTCAGGACAGTTTCAGTTTATGTGTGTTACTGCTAATAGTGTCTCTTTTACTTTTAATAGTGTTCTAGTTTGAATGATATAAATTATATTACTAAGTTATGCCTAGGGGATTTAGGGAAGATTAGGGTGTGGATGAATAAAAATAAACATTTTAATAATTAAATTGAAAAAACACCTCAGGTGCCTTTCCTGGATGTTTGAACTGAAGGCTTTCCTCTTGTCTAAAATGCTGCTGCATCATTCAAGAGAGTAAGCAGCTGCCGAGTCAACAGCATGACATTCAGGGGACAATTATGGAGGCACTCCCTTGCTGGGACAGGCTGAGTGGCCTGGATGGTAGCCCTCTGAGTGACCAAGAACCCTAGTCTATGTCAGCTGGCCTCAAACAACACAGCAGGCTTGATGCGACTATGGGGGAGGCAGGTCAGAAAAGGGGTGCTGAGCAGCAGGCTTGGCTTGCGAAGCCACCACTGCTGACAGCGTCGCTGCCACTTGGAGGGACCAGGCGTTCTGCTGCACATCTGTTGCTTCACATCCTTGCCTCCATATCTGGGGTTCTTAACAGTTTGTGGCTGAGAAGCCCTCAGAAACTGATCAAAACAATGGACTTCCCTCTCCCAGGAAAATGCTCACAAACCCACACATGGTTTCAGGGGTTCAGAGGCCACAACACCTATCCTTGGATAGGCTTCCACTGGAATCCTTAGGTGCTCAGTTAAAAATTTGGCCTAGAAGTTACCATGTGATCTAGCAATTCTACTTCTGGGTATATACCCCCCAAAATGTAAAAGAGAGACTCAAACAGGTATTTGTACACCCATGTTCATAGCAGCATTATTCACAATAGCCAGAAGGTGGAGGTAACCCAAGTGTCCACCAATGGATGAATGGATAAACAAATGTGGCATATCCATACAATGTAGTATTATTCACCCTTAAAAAGGAAGGAAATGGTGACACATGCTATAACATGGATGGACCTTGAAGACCATTATGCTAAGTTATGCTAAGTACAGTAAGCCAGTCACAAAAAGAGAAATACTGTATGATCCACTTACATGAGGTACCTAGAGTTGTCAGATTCATAGAAACAGAAAGCAGAGGGTGGGGAGGAGCAGGAAAAATGGCGGCGTGAGGTGAGCCTCTGTAACGCTCTCCTGGAATTTACAACTAATCGGACAACAATAACTCCACAAAGGACTCCCTGCACAGCAGACAGGCAAGACGAAGAGGTCCACTACTGAATTCACCTCCAGGTGGGTGAATCGTGCGAGCAGGGGAGGAGGGAAGGGAGAAGTGCGGAGACAGAGCCGCTCGGGCACAGGACGCAGACCTAGCTCAGTGCTCCGAGCTTGCTGCATCCCGGAACTACCGCAGCTGCGGGAGAGGGAAGGACTCGGACTGCTAGGGCTCCACTTACGGCCCACAGGGCTGAGGGGGCAGCATATAGCACAGCTGAACCCAACGTTCACGGCAGACCTCGGAGAAAAGACTGAGGGAAGAGGGCTGAAAACTGTGGTTAAGCCCTCACTGCCGAGCGGAGAACGGAAGCCTTAGGCACTGAGACTAGCCGCCCCTCCCTACCCTCCCAGAGCTCGCCCCACCCCCACCTGCCCGGTGCTAGAAGCGATAAACTAGCAGTGTCAGATCACAAGGACAGGATCTTTGCTGTTCTGAGAACTGTGGACCGCAGAAACAGATTCGCAGCCCAACTAGTTACGGCAAAGGGGAGGGAGCTGTGGAAGCAGGACCGGCTGTGGTGGTGGTCGCCGCCATTGCTCTGGGCCACCTCTCACAACTCACCCCGCCCCTGGCCCCACCTATCTGGGCGGATCCCTGCAGGAGTAAACAGAACTGCTGAAACATACGGGCTCTGAATCTGGTGCAGAAAGAGCTTTGGAACTTCAAAAGCTCTCCGCACCCCCACAGGGACTTGACGCCCTATGACCCAGGTGAACTGTTAACAGAGGAGAGGCCCGTCTCCCAGGGAATCCCCCCATTGTGTGAGAAGCTGGAAAAGTGCAGAGAAAGTATAGCACTACTGTGTCAGAGAGACCTCTTCCTATCAACCTGTTGAAGAAGCCACTCCTGTAGATGTCTAGGAAGAGAAATAATAAATCAGTAATTGCCATGAATAACCAAAGTAACAAGACAGCTCAAAAAGAAAGTGAAAAGTCCCCAGAAAAGGAACTTAGAGATATGGAAATATGTGACTTAAATGACAGAGAATTCAAGATTGCAGTTCTGAAAAACCTCAAAGAGATGCAAGAAAACACAGAAAGGCAATTTAATGAACTCAGAAACGCAATCAAAGAACAACATGAGCATTTTACAAAAGAGATTGAAATTTTAAAAAAGAACCAAATGGAATTTCTGGAGATTAAGAACTCAATAGAAGAAATTAAGAATGAAATAACCAGCTTAGGTAGTAGAGTTGACCAGATGGAAGAAAGAATCAGTGACATCGAAGATAGAAACCTGGAAATTACACAGATGGAAGAAGAAAGAGACTTGAGACTTAAAAGAAACGAAAGAACTCTACAAGAACTTTCTGACTCCATCAGAAAGAGCAATATAAGAATAATGGGCATACCAGAAGGAGAAGAAATAGAGAAGGGAACAGAGAATATACTCAAAGAAATTGTCAATGAGAACTTCCCAAATTTGTGGACAGAACTGGATCCTCGAATCCAAGAAGCAAATAGAACACCTAATTACCTCAATCCCAACAGGCCTTCTCCAAGACACATTGTATTCAAGCTGTCTAAAATTAACTCCAAAGAAAGAATCCTTAAGGCAGCCAGGGAAAAGAAGACGGTAACCTACAAAGGAAAGCCCATTAGATTATCATCTGATTTTTCAGCAGAAACTCTACAAGCCAGGAGGGAGTGGAACCAAATATTCAAACTATTGAAAGAGAGAAATCACGAGCCAAGAATAATATATCCAGCAAAGATATCCTTTAGATATGAAGGAGGAATAAAGACCTTTCCAGACATACAGAAGCTGAGGGAATTTTCTAATACAAGACCTGCACTACAAGAAATACTAAAGGAGGCTATTAGACCACCATCAACAGGGACAATTTGTGGCAACCGAAACATAAAAAGGGGGAGCGTAAAGGCCTGAACCGGAATATGGGAATGGAGAAAGTAAGCGTGCTGAAGAAAATGGAATACTCTAAATATCAAACTTTCTTTTACATAATCTTAAGGGTAACCACTCAAAAAAAATCCAGAACTGAAATATATACTCTAATAAAAGAAGAAACAGAGGGAAACATCATAGAATACCACCACACAGAAATAATAGACAACAACAAAAAGGCAAAGAAACAATGGAGACACAGCCTTACCAGAAAACTAAAGATAGAATGACAGGAAATCCTCACGTATCAATAATCACCCTAAATGTAAATGGACTGAACTCACCAATAAAAAGGCACAGAGTAGCAGATTGGATCAAAAAACTAAACCCAACCATATGCTGTCTCCAAGAGACACATCTCAGCTACAAGGACAAGCATAGACTCAAAGTGAAAGGGTGGAAATTGGCACTCCAAGCAAATGGTACCCAGAGAAAATCAGGTGTAGCCATAATGATATCAGATGAAACAGACTTCAGGGTGAAAAAGATAACAAGAGACAAAGATGGACATTTCATAATGGTAAAGGGGACTATACAACAAGAAGACATAACAGTCATCAATATTTATGCCCCCAATCAGGGAGCACCAAAATACACCAAGCAACTACTAACAGAACTAAAGGGAGAAATTGACCAAAACACAATTATACTAGGGGACTTAAATACATCATTGACAGCTATGGATAGATCATCCAAACAGAAAATAAATAACGAAATTGCAGCCCTAAATGACACATTAAATGAAATGGACATCATTGACATATATAGAGCACTTCATCCTAAAACATCAGACTATACATTCTTTTCTAGTGTACATGGAACATTCTCAAGGATAGACCATATATTGGGACATAAAAGCAGCCTCAGCAAATTTAAGAAGATTGAAATCATACCAAGCATATTCTCTGATCACAAGGCTTTGAAATTGGATATCAACTGCGAAAAGAAAGCAAAAAGAAACACAAATACATGGAGATTAAACAACATACTTTTAAAGAACGACTGGGTCAAAGAAGAAATTAGAGGAGAGATCAAAAGATATATAGAAACCAATGACAATGAAAATACATCCTACCAAAATTTTTGGGATGCGGCGAAAGCAGTTATAAGAGGGAAATTTATATCATTACAGGCCTATCTCAAGAAACAAGAAAAATCCCAAATAAACAACCTCATGTTACACCTCAAAGAACTAGAAAAAGAAGAACAAGTGAAACCCAAAGTCAGCAGAAGAAAGGAAATAACAAAAATCAGAGCAGAGCTAAATGAAATAGAGAACAAAAAGACAATAGAAAAAATTAATGTGACAAAGAGCTGGTTCTTTGAAAAAATTAATAAAATCGACAAACCCTTGGCTAGACTCACTAAGATAAAAAGAGAGAAGACACTAATTAACAAAATCAGAAATGAGAAAGGGGAAGTTATCACGGACACCACAGAAATACAAAGGATCATCCAAGAATACTATGAAGGACTATATGCCACCAAATTTAATAACCTAGAAGAAATGGACAAGTTCTTAGAAACATATAGCCTTCCAAGGCTGAACCATGAAGAACTGGAAAACCTAAACAGACCGATCACCAGTAAAGACATTGAATCAGTCATCCAAAACCTTCCCAAAAGCAAAAGTCCGGGACCAGATGGCTTCACTAGTGAATTCTACCAAACCTTCAAACAGGATCTAATACCAATCCTGCTCAAACTCTTCCAAAAAATTGAAGAAGAGTCAGTACTCCCTAACTCATTTTATGAGGCCAACATTACCCTGATACCAAAACCTGGTAAGGACAACACAAAAAAAGAAAACTACAGACCTATATCTCTGATGAATACTGATGCAAAAATCCTAAACAAAATTTTAGCAAATCGAATACAACAATGCATTAAAAAGATCATTCATCATGACCAAGTGGGGTTCATCCCTGGGGCACAAGGATGGTTCAACATCCGCAAATCCATCAATGTGATACATCACATAAACAAAATAAAGGACAAAAATCATATGATTATATCAATTGATGCAGAAAAAGCATTTGACAAGATACAACATCCATTTATGATTAAAACACTTAATAAAATAGGTATAGAAGGAAAATACCTCAACATAATAAAGGCCATCTATGACAAGCCCTCAGCTAATCTCATAATTAATGGTGAAAAACTGAAGCCCTTTGCTCTACGTTCAGGAACACGACAGGGCTGTCCCCTATCACCTCTGCTTTTCAACATAGTGTTGGAAGTCCTTGCCAGAGCCATCAGGCAAGAGAAAGAAATAAAAGGCATCCAAATTGGGAATGAAGAAGTTAAAACATCACTCTTTGCAGACGATATGATGCTATATATAGAAAACCCTAAAGACTCCACCAAAAAGCTGTTAGAAACAATTAATGAATACAGTAAAGTTTCTGGCTACAAAATCAACGTACAAAAGTCCATTGCATTCCTATATACTAACAATGAAATCTCAGAAAAAGAAATACAAAAAACAATTCCCTTTGCAATTGCAGCAAAAAGAATAAAATACCTAGGAATAAATTTAACCAAGGATGTGAAGGATTTATATGCTGAAAACTATAAGACATTTTTGAAAGAAATTGAAGATGACACAAAGAAATGGAAGGACATTCCGTGCTCATGGCTTGGAAGAATCAACATAGTTAAAATGGCCATATTACCCAAAGCAATATACAGATTTAATGCAATCCCCATCAAAATCCCAACGGCATTTTTTAAAGAAATAGAACAAAAAATCATCAGATTTGTTTGGAACCACAAAAGACCCCGAATAGCCAAAGCAATCTTAAGAAAAAAGAACAGTGCTGGAGGTATCACACTGCCTGACTTTAGCTTGTACTATAGGGCTACAATAATCAAAACAGCATGGTATTGGCGGAAAAACAGACACATAGACCAATGGAATAGAATTGAGAACCCAGAAATAAAACCACATAAATATGGACAGATAATTTTTGACAAAGAAGCTAAAAACATACAATGGAGAAAAGACAGCCTCTTCAATAAATGGTGCTGGGAGAATTGGATAGCCACGTGCAAAAAAATGAAACTGGACTGTTATCTGTCACCATGTACCAAAATTAATTCAAAATGGATCAAAGACTTAAGCATAAGACCTGACACAATAAGCTGCATAGAAGAAAACATAGGTACTAAACTTATGGACCTTGGGTTCAAAGAGCATTTTATGAATTTGACTCCAAAGGCAATGGAAGTAAAAGATAAAATAAACAAATGGGACTATATGAAACTTAAAAGTTTCTGCACAGCAAAAGAAACCATCGACAAAATAAAGAGGCTACCGACTGAATGGGAGAAGATTTTTGCAAATAGTTCCTCCGATAAGGGTCTAATATCCAAAATATACAAGGAACTCATGAAACTCAACAACAAAAAAACGAACAACCCAATTGAAAAATGGGCAGAGGACCTAAAGAGGCATTTCTCTAAAGAGGACTTACAAATGGCAAATAGACATATGAAAAAATGCTCAACATCACTAATCATCAGAGAAATGCAAATAAAAACCACAATGAGATATCACCTCACCCCAGTCAGAATGGCTATCATCAACAAGACAAATAGCAACAAGTGTTGGAGAGGCTGTGGAGAAAAAGGAACTCTCATACACTGTTGGTGGGAATGCAGACTGGTGCAGCCGCTATGGAAGGCAGTGTGGAGGTTCCTCAAGAAATTACGAATAGAATTACCATATGACCCAGCAATCGCTCTCCTGGGTATCTACCCCAAAAATATAAAAGCATTTCTCTATAGAGACACGTGTACTCCAATGTTCATTGCAGCTTTGTTTACGGTGGCCAAGACATGGAAACAACCAAAATGTCCTTCGATAGATGAATGGATAAAGAAGTTGTGGTATATATACACAATGGAATACTATTCAGCGTTAAGGAAAGATGATATAGGAACATTTCTGACAACATGGATGGATCTTGAGAATATAATGCTAAGCGAAATAAGTCAGACAGAAAAAGCAGAGAACCCTATGATTTCACTGATATGTGGTATATAAACCAAAAACAAGACAAACAAATGAGAAACAAGAACTCATAGACACAGACATATTTTAGTGGTTACCAGAGGGTAAGGGGGGTGGGGGGAGGGAGATGAGGGTAAGGGGGATCAAATATATGGTGATGGAAGGAGAACTGACTCTGGGTGGTGAACACACAATGGGATTTATTGATGATGTAATACGGAATTGTACACCTGAAATTATGTAATTTCATTAACAATTGTCACCCCAATAAATAAATTAAAAAAAAAAAAAATAAATAAATAAAATAATGAATGCAAAGTAAAAAAAAAAAAAAAAAGAAAGCAGAGGGTGGTAGCCAGGGGTTGGGGGAAGGAAGATGGGAGAGTTAGTGTTTAACAGGTACAGGGTTTCAGCTCTGCAAGATGAAAAAAGTACAGGCACTGTATGACACATCCTATGCTCTACAACCCCACCAACCAGCAGGAGCACAGGCCATTGGGCTTTTTGTATTCATTCAGAGTGTGAGGAGCACAGACATGGGGATCCAAACTGTATAGACAGAGGACACTGCAGGAGAGGGGTGGGGCAGAGTAAGACCCCCTGGAAGGACTGCTTGCTCTGAGCTGGGGCCAGGGGAAGACAGTGCAGTTAGAGAGCTCAGATAGTTAGAAAGCATGACCAGAAGAGGACAGCTGTAAGACAGCTAACCCACCAGGAGGAGCCGATGATTCTCCATAGCCTTTCATGTCAACAGCTAGTACCCGGAAACCTGCCTGGGCAAGAGCTGGGATCTAGAAAACAAACAATTCAAACACACTCCAGTGTGGTCTCATCAGTGCTTGGCTGACTCTCCCTCTTTGCTTATTTTATCCCCCTATTGTTGCAAATGGTTCAATCTAAAGTGCCATGTGGCACTAGCTGGTATCTTCACCAGGGGCCAGAACTAGCCCACCAGGATAGGGCTGCCATGGACGGCGATAGGGTTTGTACACTCATCGAATGCCACATCTCAGAGAGCACCTTTCCCAACAAAGGCCTTGCAGATTTCAATAATCATTACAGAGACTTCCCAGCAGGTGACCTAGAATATCTTGAAGAAGTCTTCCTTTGTTTATCTGCAAAGGTGGCATATGGGCTAGCACAGCTCTGAGGTCTAAACTCTGGCCCCAACATTTCTGAAATAGCGTGGTCATATTTTGAAGACGAGGCTCCACTGTTAAGTTTCGGCTTCTTAATGACATTCAGGCTGGCCCACGCCATCTAGACTTTCCCCTCACCTCACCCTAACTGGGGCATACCTTCCCCCAGTTTCCCTTACCTGGTACCTCCAAGAGAACCAGCTTTCAGGAAATCCATGGCAGAGGCACACGGCAGGGCCAGAGCCCAGCTCCACAAAATGCAGATGCACTCCAGGCTGTAGAAGACAGAGGCGAGCAGGAAGTGACCAGAGCCCCAGGCTGGCCGAACCAGGCCCCTTCTCTGCAGACGTCCGGGCCATTTCAGTACATTATTAGGTATTGCATGACCCAGCTTTCTCAGCCTAACACCCCAATGAGAGAAGATGTCTGAGGAGAGACAACTGGCCAAACTGTACAGTAAAAACAGGTGGCTATCACTGGTGAAGAAAGAAGCCTGAAAGGATTATAATGTCGGAAAACAAAACAGAACAAAATAACTTTCCCTCCTCCCTAAAAGGCCCTCATACTGTTCCTTTCTAGTGCAGTTTGTCATGTTTTCGATATTTAAAACTGGAGGCTGATTTTGTGCAGAGCATAATATTTATGCTAACATGCAGAATACCATTACTTCGTTAAAGGCAGTTTATCTCTTGAATATGAAATTTTGTTCATGCTTTGCTACATTTCTTATCCTTTCTGGGTTCCATGGGTGTGTGGGAGGGTGCTAGGGCTCAGTATCTGTTCTGCTTTTCTCCCTGGCACAAGGTGGCATTTTCCAGACTTCCCCCCACTTCCTTGCAGTGGGTGTGGCCATGTGACTGAGTTCTGGCCAATGGCATGTAAGTGGAAAAAAATGTGTGCTACAGCTGGGGGCCTCCCCTGCTTGGTCCTCCCTCTCTTTTCCTACATGCTCCTGAATGGACTGGGTCTTGAGGAAGGTGGAACCAGCAAAAGGAAGGAGCCTGGGTGCTTCACTGATTGCGTGGACAGGGCCCATTCCTAACCCACACTGGACTGCACCGCAGGAAGAAACAGACTTGGCATTAAGACACTGAAAGCTGGGGTTGTCTGTGACAGTAATAAGCCTCCTCTGACCATTAGAGTGGGGGGTCAGCAAAAGAACTAAAGCCCTGCACTATATCGTGATCGGGTCAGGAGTCGGGATGGTTTGGCACGTGGCCTTGGCCTTGCCACAGCCCTGACCTCTGGGCATTTTAATGACCATTTCCCTCTCTTATCCTTGATGCCGGTTCCTTGAGGACAGGGCTGTCTTTTTTTTCACTGCATCCCTCGTACCGGGCCCGTGCCTGACACAAAGGAAGCGCTCAATAAGTACTGACTGGATGAACAAATGTTCTCCCCAGAACATGGACACACGCTGGCACGCTTGGGCTTCCCAAGGCCCCATGAAGCCTGTTGTTCCCTGGGAGTCTGGCTACATCAGCCACACTGCTTTGTATATCCTGTGGCATGGTCCATGTCTTCTGTTTATTTTTGAGGAATGATACTTGTGGAAAAAATTATTTCCCTGTAAACAGTATTCGATTACCCTCGATATTGAACAAACATCTCTGCGAGTCATTTTAAGCAACCTGGTTAGAGTACTCAGCTGACCGAGAGATAGTGTGTTTACTTACCTTAATTGGCACATACCCATGGCTCATGTCACTTGGCTTACACGGGGTTGGGAGAGGAGCTGCAATTTCTAGAAGCTGGAAAATAGGAGAGATACAGGGAGAGGTATAGTGAGAGAGGAGACTACAGCTTCCTTCCATGAAAAGTTCTCAGAGTTTATAAAACTCCAGAGTACTGGCTCCAGAAGATAGCTCACAGATCACCTCTGCTATGGTCTCCTGAATCCTATCAGGGACTGACCAAGCCTTTATCCTCTTCAGGCACACAGTTTCTCACTTTCAATTCCATGGAATCCCATGACTGAGTTCTGACCAACAAAATGCAGAGAGAAGACTATGGCCTGCCACCCTGGCCCATGAAAATCCCCACATAATCCTCTGCATTCTTTTCCCCCCCAATTTCCAGCTGAGTGTCCTCTGTGACCTTGGAAACCACAGGTAGAAGATGCTGGCTCCTCCATCTACCTGGGTCCTTGAATGGCTGCAGGAAGCAAAGCCCCAGGCCAGCACCAACTTTACATAAGCAAGAAATAAACAGCACTTGTTCTAAAACACTGCAATTTGGGGCTTTAATTAATGTAATTCTTCACTGCGGCAGTTCCTCATGTGGTCACCCAGGCTAACGCTAGGACAGAGTTCACAGAGCAGCCATCCCATCATCGTATTGAAGGGTTTCTCCTTCAAGTCAGCCTAAATCAAACTCTCTGTGCCTTTGCATTAGTCTGTTAGAGCTGCCATGACAATGTGCCACAGACGGGGTAACTGAAACAACAGAAATGTATTTTCTCAAAATTCTGGAAGCTGGAAGTCTAAGAAAGTGTTGGCAGGGTTGGTCCTTCCTGAGACCTCTTTCCTTGGCTTGAAGATGGCTACCTTCTTGGTGGGTCCTCACATGGCTTTCCCTGTGTGTGTGTCTGTGCCCTAATTTCCTGTTCTTACAGGGATACCAGTCAGGTTGGATCAGGGCCCACCCACACAACCTCATTTTACCGTAACTACCTCTTAAAGGCCCCATCTACAAATATAGTCTGGGGATTAGGGCTTCAATGGAAGAATTTGAGGGGGAGCAGACACAATTTGGCTGGTAACCTTCTGCCTGCAGGTCCCAGTTCTGTTCTCTGGAGTCCCAGGCGTTCAGATAACCCATCTTTGTATGACATTTAGGTAAACAGGGAAATTCCTGAACAGTGTCCTTAATGGGCTTCTGTCGCTTATCAGTGTTGGCTTCCTCGAGACAGAAGTGACTGAGGACAGGATGCTGAGCACATGTAAGTGACTGTGTTCATGAGGAACGACAGGTTAGTGACTCTTACTGCTTGATTTCTCATCTTTAGTCCCACACATACAACCTAAGGAAGATGTAGCTCTCCATCGCAACCCAGTATTCTGATCTCTAAAATGGAAGAAGTAAACTACGAAATCCACCTCCCTTTTAGACATGGGAAAGTCTGCCTCGGTGTCCTCAGAGGGGAAAACAGAAGGGGAGCCCCCCATCTCTGTGGTGTCTGGAGGGGACCCCAGGTGTGGCAGGAAGGATGGGGCGAAGGCAGCTTGGTGCTCTCCAATGGCAACGAGCCTTGTCTGGCCAAAGGGAGCCAAGACACCAACCAAGGGCCAGTGTCCCTGGGGGCCCTTCTGATATGTTCCCGGCTTCCTTGGTCACATACCAGCGATGTCCCACTGCTTCCTTGGTGAAGAGGGTGTGGGTTTCCTACTCTAATGGTTCTCCCGTGTGTCTGTACAATTTAGAAAGCCCGTTCATGACTGGGTCCTGCTGCCTTCCTGAGAGATAAGAATCATGCCTTCTCTGTTTAGAAAGGATTGATTTTTCATTTTCCCTTATATCTTCCCCATACCCTTGAGAAGATAAGTGAGACATGGCTTACTTTCCCAATTTTACAGGACAGGTATCTGTGGCTCAGATGTGATGAAGGGACAAACCTAGTGAGTGGGACAAACAGGTGGATGTTCTGATTCCAAGTCTGGGTGTTTTCATCTCTGCGGGGTGACACTTCCAGGCTTGTAGGACACAACAAGCTTAGGCAAGATGCTTTAAGGTTATAAAGTTATTAGACATACATTTTTATCTATTTGTTAAAGACAAAATGCCAATTGTTCTGAACTAAACTGTGTCCTCTTCTGTTGAAGTCCTAACCCCCTAGGACCTCGGAGTGCAACTGCATTTGGAGATAAGGTCTTTAAAGAGGTGATTAAGGTTAAAAGAGGTGATTAAGGTTAAATTGGAGTGGGATGATTGGTGTCAGAATCCAATCTGACTGGTGTCCTTACAAGAAGAGATTAGGACACATAGGAAGGACCATGTGAGAAGGTAGCCATCTGCAAGTCAAGGAGAGAAGCCTCAGAAGGAACCAACGCTGCTGACATCTTAGTCTTGGGCTTCTAGTTTCCTAGTGAAACTGTTGTCTCATCCACCCAGTCTGTGCTACTTTATGGCAGCCCGAGGAAACGAATGCAGTTCCCTTTGAGAAAACGGCTGTAACACCTTTGAAGTCCATCAAGTCAAGTTGAAGCTCAGTCAACTGTATGGGCTCCCTCCTCCCTCCTCTCCCTTTACACCGACATCCCTGAGCAAAGCACAACATTACTGTAATAAGGTTTGTATAACTGTCACTCCTGGACTTAGTGGGATGGGTGGTCTGAGGTAAACTCAAAAGCTCAACCCTGGCAGAGCAGGCTGACTTCCAGACAGCCCCCAGGGGCCTCATTAAGAACATCCCATCCTCCTTCACACGAAGTTTTCCTTAAAAGCCAGCCAGCCTTCCAACTGCCATGAGGATATGAACCAGGAAGAATCAAACAAGTACGCCTGAGCGCCAGTGGCAAGACCAGGGAGACCAGGTAAGGGCTGTGTCCCCTCCCTGCACGGGGGAAGACCTACAGCTCAATTCTCAATATTTACTCTAACAAGCAAAAGTGCGTAGCTCTGAAAGCCCCACTCTTGTCTTGGTGCCCCCCACTCTGACTAGTATAGATTTTTGCTCTCAGAGAATCATTCCTCTGTTCATTGACCGCAGAAAAAGAAACAAGATGTTCAAGGGCATCACGCTGATGGTACGACGGATAGTGAACTCCCACAAAAGATGTCCATGCCTGGAGCAAGGAACTCCCTAAACATCAGGTTCTCCTCTCACTTTTTGTCTTTTGCACCTAAACACAGAAGAGTGACCGGAAATCCGACTCAGCACAGGTGTACAGGTACCTGCGTCCCGGTGACCTTCTCCAGCTCTTGCAGGGCCGTGTTGGTGTTGCGGGCAAGGATGGTGACCACTCCCAAGTCACGGGCCGGCTTCAGATTAGCCCCAACGTCATCCAAGAAAACAACCTGAATGCAAATCACATGGTCACTAGCATCACTTCTACCAAAACAAACCCATGCATGAGGGATAATACCAGAAAGAAACACATTCAAGTGTAGACAACGGTGGTTATTTTACGATGGTGAGATTAAGAATGAGTTTTCTCTCCATGTAACTGTTTACTCCTAAAATTAAACACATTTAATTACATATGCATGACATAAACACACAGATACACGTTTGCACATACACCTATTGGTTTCAGCCTGAATTCTGAAACTGTGATAAGATTAAGGAAGGATCTGAAATTATCAGGATGACATTGAAGTTCATCTAGGAAAATCAACATGTATGAATCGACAAAAAGAAAAATGACTGGGTAAGAACTGTAATAAGGGCAAATAAGAAAACACATTATGAAGCTATGACAGGTTAAAAAAAAGTTTGGTACTAGAAAAGAAATAGACATATCAATGAAGTGAGTTGAGGAATAGATCCAAATACAAACGACAATTTAGTTTCTAATAAAAGTGTCATGTCTAATCAGTGAAGGAAAAGATATTTAAAAGACTATTTAATTATTTTAACTGTTTGAAGGAAAAAAGTGGATCCTTTCTTCATATCTTACCCTAATATAAATTCTGTATGGATAAAAGGTTTAAATTTTAATAGAAAGGGAAATAAATCCTTAAGAGTTGTAGAAGAAAGCATGGGTGCATTTATTTATAATTTTGGATTAGGGCAGGCCTA
This sequence comes from Rhinolophus hipposideros, assembly GCF_964194185.1. Lineage (NCBI taxonomy): Eukaryota > Metazoa > Chordata > Mammalia > Chiroptera > Rhinolophidae > Rhinolophus > Rhinolophus hipposideros. The sequence continues at coordinate 28,769,996 of NC_138062.1, read as the reverse complement.
GACTTCTAAGCAGCTCTTCCAACCCAAAAACTATAAATGAAAATATGTTTATTTATATGCATTCTAAAATTTATAGTTCCATTATAATGCTTAATCCAGGAGCTAAGAAGAGTGAAGCAAAGTTTAAGAGGAGAAAGAAAGGATCCTGGTATTACTGAGCCTGGCTGGTATGGATTCCCAATGATGGAGCTCAGGGTTTCATGCAATCAGGTTGTGGGTTAAGGTGGGGCCAATAAAAAGGGGTCAGAGTTGTCAGGGAAAGGAATTTAATCTTGGTCCAATTACCCTTTGGAAGATTAGAGTAGGGGAACACAATGAAAAAAGTGTTTGAGAATAGATCATCTAGAGACAGTATGAAAACAGAATGTAGGGCTACAGGGGGACCTAAAAGGAGACTGCTGAGATATTGGAGCCCATTCCTGCTCACACTTTGGTGGGGTAATCCTTACTAGTCTTGTGGTCGTGGGAGAGTCTCTCAGAGTCTATGTGTGAGACATCTGGCCTACGAGCTTTGAACAATACCTGTTTTGCTCAAGGTCCTGTAAGAGCCATAGAGAGGGGACAGATGCCCACCTCTGGTAAAACTTTCTGGACTGAAGAGATGGGTAAAAGTCCGTTAGAAGTCCTGGCCTTGGAGAAGTGGAACCTACCACTGGACCTAGAATGGTCCTGTCAGGGCCCAGGCATCCCCCACCTGCTCACTCCTTTTCAATTTTTCCTGATTACAACATCTCCACTGAAAAGCAGCATCTACGTACCTCATTGGGGCTGGCCTTCAAGGTATCCAGCATGAACCTGTAGATCTGAGGATCAGGCTTGGCCATTCCAATCCGACATGACTCTATCAGGAAGTCAAAGTGTGGCCTCAGTTCACCCATCAGCTGGGCCAGGTGGCCTCTCTGGGTGCTGTCATCCAGATAGTTGTTGGTGAGGATGCCCGTTGTAAATCCTGAGCAAGGAGTCACCAGTGAATGGACCAGCTACAGAACTTTGCTCTGAGAAGCTCTGGGTGTCACACAACGGTCCCCAAAGAGGGGGCCGAGTGGGGGCTCTGCTCACCCACATCAGTCTCCGGATGCTTAGTTTCTACACTGACAAGCTGGAAAAGGATCATCTTTACCCTTACACACCTCCTGATACAGACATGAGAGTGAGCTAACATTATGGGCTTTCAGAAGCCCAGATGGAGATTGTAGAGCAAGAGGTCGTGACATTCATTAGTTCATCTGATCATTACCACCTTAGTGGTGGGCGGATCAAATCTTACCATCCCACTTTTACAGATGAGCAAGCCAGAAGCTCAGACACACGACAAGCTGCCCAACTCACACAGTGAAGGCAGAGCCGAACTGGCCCCAGAATCCTGCCTTCAGACTACCACTCCAGTACTCTTTCTAGTCTATGTTACTGTAAACTCTGCTTGACTCCATTTCAAAACACCTGTGTTGGCTGTCAAAGACTGCATTATCATTCCAGAACTAGAAAAATGTAAATAGGGATAGCATTATCCCCTGGCTTTCTCTGCCTAACCAGAAAAGGCAAGAATCAGATGCTGGAAATGAGACACAGATGAGTGCATGGGTGACCTTTTCCATATAATGAGTGAGAAATATGGCCTAGCCATAGGCAGGTAAGTCAACTAATAACTGAGTGGAATGATTTCAAATATGGTTGTGAAGAAGAGCTGGGCTCTGAGACTCAATAAATGCCCATTGGATGAATATGATCTCATGTCGTAGACCATTTGACACTATCAGAATCCATTTAGCCAGCTCATAGCTCATCACTCTGACAACCAGAGGTTGAGAACATCATAGTCACTTAAAAGGCCTTCTTTTTTAATTACTTTGACAAAAAGTTAGGTCAGTACTAGTGTCTTCAGAGGGAGAGAATTTTGCTCACAAGGCAGTCTCTGGCATAAATCACTTTATTAAATAAAATCTGTTCATTTTTCCAGCTATTCTGATAGTGCTGTTTTATTTTTTTCTCTGCCATTTGGTAAAACTTACTTTGAGGCTGTTTTAAAAACAGCTTTCCATCAATGCCCAGAAGATCTGTGATCTCAAAACACATTTAGATGTATTCTAACCTAATCCTCCCAAGGGTTCTGGTGTGGTTGGGTCAGAAAATGGTCAGTACTGGATCCTTACCCTTCTTTCTGAGAGTGAGAGCTGCCTGAAGCATGGGGCGGTTGACCTCTTTTGCCGAAAGCGCCTTGCCAAAGATTTGCTTCACAGAGAAATTCTTAGGGAGGCAGATTCCAGACTCTTCAGAGTATTTCCTGTAGTCTCCTTCCATGAGCGACACCCACTGCAAAAGCAAAATGTTGAGGGATTGTCAGTTGGTAGAACCACTTGGAAAACTTCTGGCAGCATTTACTAAATCTGAACACACGCAGTCCCTATGGTTTAGCAATTCCACTTCTGGACACTTACCCAATGGAAATGTCTATCTATATATGTTCACTGAAAACATGTTCACAGCAGCACTATTCCTAAGAGCCTCACACTGGAAAACACTCAAATGCCCATGTTATGTATGGGCTGATTGTACCCTCTTCCCTAGGTTTTTGTTAAAATCCTAACCCCCAGGACCTCAGAATGCAACTGTCCTTGGAGATAAGGTCTTTAAAGAGGTGATTAAGGTAACATGAGGTCCTGGTGGGCCCTAATCCAATCAGACTGTTGTCCTTATAAAAACAGGAGATCAGACCACAGACAAACACACACAAAGCAAAGACTGTGAGGGCACAGGGAAAAGATGGCCATCTACATGTGAAGGAGAGAGGCCCCAGAAGAAAGGAACCCTGTGGATTCCTTGATCTTGGGCTTCTAGCCTCCAGGGCTAGACTATACATAGTCTTTCAACTCTTTCCTCCCATTCTTTCTTGAACATACTCTCAGCAGGCTTTCACCTCCACATTTCAGAGACTTCTCTCATCAAGGTTACCAGTGACCTCCTCATTGTGTGGCTGGATCTAAGGGGCACCCAGCAGTCTTGATCTATCAGCTGCGTTGAACACAGCTGATCACACTCTTCATCTGAAACTTGATAAATTCTTGGCTTTCAGGACTCCACACTCTCTTGATTGTTCTCTATCAGTAGAGATGCATTCTCCATCTCTGATTGCTGGGCCCACATCAACCTGACCTTCAACATTAGAGTACCCTGAACTCTGGCCCCTTCTCTTCTCCATTCATACTCCCTTTCACCATGATCACGTTGAGTCCAATGGTGTCAAAAATACCATCTATATTCTGTGACTATACATATATATATATTCAGCCTGGACCTCTTCCTTAAACTCTGGGTTTGTATATACAGCTGCCTGTTTCATTCTCTATTTAGATATCAGTAAGCATTTCAAATTAAAACATCCCAAAATGAGTACCTGATTTCCCAACCCCCTCTTCCCATTAACAGCAACATATACTTCCAGTTTGCTTTGGCCAGAAACCTGAGTCATACTTGACTTCCCTCTCATGCTTCACACTCAATCCTGCAGGAAATCCTGTTGGATTTACCATAAAAATATTCCCAGAATTTGACCACTTTTTGCCACTTCAACCAATATACCTTAATCTAAGACATCATCATCTTTCTCCTAGGTTTTCTAATAGCTTCCATAAGTAGTCTCTGTACAATCATGCCTGCCCTCTTGGTCTATTTACACATCAGTCAGAGTGAGGTTTTAAAAATATAAGTCAGATAACAGCATTTTGCTGCTCAAAAATCTCTCAATGCCTTTCCATCTCACTCGGGGTGGGGGAGGGGAAGCAGCAGGATAAAGAGATTGGAGTATATTCACACAATGGAATATCATGCAGCAAAGAGAATAAAACTACCTACACCTGAATACAATAATATCTATAATTCTCACAAATATAATATTGAGGAAGAGATGCTAGATACAAAAGAGTTTTTCTGCATGATTCCATTTACATAAAGTACAAAAAGGGCAGAAGTGATTTATAAGGTTCTAATCTTATAGCTACTTGGTAGTTACTCTTGGAGGGGTAGTGTATAGAAGGGGCATAGTGGGGTGCTATAGTACTGACAACGTTTGTTTCTTGATTGGGCTGCTGGTGACATGGGTGTATGCAGTTTGTGAAAATTCATCAAGCTGTACACTTGGGGGACTTTTTTTTGTTTGTACATATAAATGAAAAGTTACAAGATATTCATTCCTAACATATGACTTTTTAAAAGACAAATGGAACCTAAGTAGCCTTTATCATAGTACAATTTGGTTTTTCAGACCTCTTCCTCTTCCTAGAAACTACACACAGAAGTCTGAATGGGTGTAGGATTTTCATAGTAATTACTAGAAATTCCCTCTATAATTCCTACATCCATTGAAAATATATAGTGTTTCCTTTTTTCTTTACCTTCCAACAATGTTACTTCAGTCTTTACTGATTCAAGCTTCAGTAACATTTATTCCCAATAGTATCATTCCAGTATTCATTCACCAGTTGCCACAATGTGTGTGAATGTGTATGTGTGTGTGTGTGTGAGAGAGAGAGAGAGAGAGAGTTTTAAAGTGACACTAATTCATTATACTCCCCACACTAAGACTACACTTACCTTCACAGAAAAAGTGGGCTCTTCCTTTCTATTATAGTAGGCGCCAAGTTCTATGACAGACCCATAGATGGCTGTGACTCATAAAAATTTTTAAAAAATATAGACGGTTTTATCTGTCTGCTTATAGAGTAGATTCTCAATAGCCTTTCTTCTTCGAGGCACTCATTGAGAATTCAGGAGTGGTTTTCAATCCTGATTACTTTGTTTAAAAATAATTGAGGTTATAGTAACAATAATAACTATTATTTTTCAGCACTTACTACTATGTGTCAGTTACTATGCTAAGCACTTTTTAAGCTTTATAACAACATATGAAATTGATAGTATTATCACCCTCATTTTACAGATGGCAAAACTGAAAACATTGGGAGTTCTGGTTAAGATGGTGAAGTAAGGAAATGCTGTGATTACCTCCTCTCATGATCACATCAAAATTATAAAACTACAGAAGAACTATTATTGAGAATCATCTGAAGTCTAGCTAAACCAAAGCCCTACAACTAAGGACATAGAGAAGCCACCCTGAGACTGGTAGGAGGGGCAGAGATGTGAAACAGGCTGGTCGCACACCTGCATATGCCCATTAAAAATCAGGAGGGATATCTTGGCTGCAGAGGTCCCCCTCCCAGAAGAGAGGGGTCCCAGGCCCACAACAGGCTCCTCAGCCCAGGATTCCAGTGCCAGGGAGAGACATCCCCATAACTTCTGGCTGTGAAAACCAGGAGAGATGGTGGCTGAGTGGGATGAGGGTGGCTGCAATCCCAGGTGAACCTTTTAAAGGGCCTGTACACAGACTTACTCACTGACAGACTCACTCAACTCTGAGCTCCAGCGCTGGGGCCGCAGCTCAAAAGTTTCCATGGATATATGGGGAGAAACACAATTGTCTGGCTTCACATCAAGGGCTAAAGGGGCAGCTGGTGGAAACCATTGTTTCGTTGTTGAGACCTTCCCCTCTGTGTGTGCAGATGCAGGCAGCTGTCATATCTGAGTCTCCAGCAACTTGGCTAACACTGTTCATTTGCCCTGCCCTGGTGATTCCCTGAGACCCTGCCCCACCCAACTTTCGGGCACACCCAAGTGGCTTTTCTGTACAAATGGCCTGTTTTGGCTCATTCTACAGATTTTTCCTAAAATCTTACAAAAGTTCACAAAATCCAAACAAGCAGCATCTGGCTATGGCATGTCCCATACCTCTTGCCAAGCAACCCCAAACCCAGCACTAATGGCAGCTGGCCTCAGTTCATGGCTTGGCTTCTCAAAGCACCTCCAAGCCCAGTGCAGGAGTTGCTTTGTGGCTCATGTCAGGGGGCCTTGGGCAGGGCAGAAGCTGTGGCTAAACTTGGCTGTAGCAGAGCCCCTCCCAGGAGTCCTGGGACTGGCATGCCTGGTGGCCATCTTCAGACTGAGCCAAAGCATCATCTGCTACCTCCGAGGACAGCATACCCAAAGGGCTGATAGGCAGGCATGAGAGCCCTACTAAAGTGAATACTGCTCTGTAGGATCAGCCCCTGCACAATAGCTCCTCCATGTAGTCACGGCCAGTCCTTACAACCAATCAGCCTGAGGGTCAATCCCTCCTACTTACATGCAAACAGCAACCAAGGCTCAACTACAACAGGAGGGCACACACAACCCACAAAAGGGACACACCTGGAGCACCCAGCTCTGGTGACCAGGGAGAATGTGCCACTGGGCCTCACAGGACACCTACTATATAAGGCTACTCTACTAAGACCAGGAGGCATAGCAGCCCTATATAGAAACACAAGGAGGCAGCCAAAATGGAGAGACAAAGAAACATGTCCCAAATAAAAGAACAGAATAAAGGTCCAGAAAAAGAACTAAACAAAATGGAGACAAGCCATCTACCAGGCACAAAGTTCAAAGCACTGGTTATAAGGCTACTCAGTGATCTCAGGAAGAACTTCAACAAAGAGATAGGAAACAAAAATGGAGATATAAAACACAGAAAAAAAAAACCAGTCAGAAATGAAGACTACAATAACTGAAATGAAGAAAACATTAAAGGGAATCAACAGATTAGATGAAGCAGAGGATCAAATCAGTGATTTAGATGATAAGTTAGCATAAAACACCCAAACAGAACAGCAAAAAGAAAAAAGAATCCAAAAAAATGAGAAGAGTTTAAGGGGCCTTTTGGGACAACATCAAGCATACCAATGTTCGCATCATAGAAGTACCAGAAGGAAAAGAGAGAGCAAGGAACTGAAAGCTTATCTGAAGAAATAATGATGAATAACTTCCTTAATCTGGTGAAGGAAATAGACACACAAACCCAGGAAGTACAGAGAGTCCCAAACATGATGAACCCAAAGAGGACCACATCAAGACACATCATAATTAAAACTCCAAAGGTTAAAGACAAAGAAAGAATCTGAAAAGAAGCAAGAGAAAAGCAGTTAGTTACCTACAAGGGAGCTCCCATAAGACTATCAGTTGATTTCTCAACAGAAACTTTGCAGGCCAGAAGGGATTGACACAAAATATTCAAAGTGATGAAAAGCAAGGACCTACAACCAAGATTACTCTACCCAGCAAAGCTATCATTTAGAATCAAAGGACGGTAAAAGAGCTAAAAAGCTAAAGGAGTTCATCACTACCAAACCAGGATTACAAGGAATCTTAGAAGGACTTCTTTAAAACATATATATATATATATATATATATATATATATATATATATCCATTTATATTTAAAGTGATTGTTCATAGATACTGCCATTTTATTCTTCATATATATATGAATACATATACATCTATATGTATAAATATGAAGAATAAAATGGCAGTATCTATGAACGATCACTTTAAATATAAATGGATTAAATGATCCAATCAAAACATAGGGTGGCTGAATGGATAAGAAAGCAATACTCTTACATATGCTGCCTACAAGAGAGTCACTTCAGATCATAAGCCATACGGACTGAAAGTAAAGGGATGGGAAAACATATTTCATGAAAATGGGAATGCATAAAAAGCTGGGGTAGCAATATTTATCAGACAAAATAGACTTTAAGACAAAGGCTATAACAAGAGACAAAGAAGGACCCAGTAATCCAACTTCTGGGTATTTAGCCAAAGAAACCCAAAACATTACTTCAAGGGGACATGTGTATCCATATTTTCATTGCAGCATTGTTTACAATGGCCAAGATGTGGAGGCAATGAGTGTCCATCAATGGATGAATGGATAAAGAGGAGGTGGTACATATAAACAATGGAATATTGATTGGCCATGGAAGGGAATGGGTTCTTGCCATATGCGGTGGCATGATGGACATGGAGGGTATTGTGCTGAGTGGAATATGAGAGAAAGGCAGATGCAATGTGATTTCACTAATATGTGGAATCTAAAGAACAAAATAAACAAGTAAACAAAACAGAAACAAACTCATAGATACAGAGAACATTTTGATGGTTGTCAGATGGGAGGGAGTTGGGGATGGGTAAAAAAGGGGAAAGGATAAGAAGTACAAATTGGTTTTTACATAGTAGTTATGGGGATGTAGGGTATAGCATAAGGAATATAGTCAATAACATTGTAATAACTGTATGGTGTCATTGGGTACTAGATTTATCAAGGTGATAGTTGGAAGGGGGATGAAGGCAGGTGAAAAAGATGAAGGGATTAAGAAGGACAAATTGGTAGTTACAAAATAGGCCTGGGGATATAAAGTAAAGCATAGGGAATACAGTCAATAATATGGTAATAACTATGTATAGTGCCAGATGGGTACTAAACTAGTCAGGGGTATCACTTCTTAAATTATATAGATGTCTGGCCACTGTGCTATACACCTGAAATTAATATAAAATAATATTGAATGTCAACTATAATTGAAAAATTAAAAGGGGGGGAAGGTGAAGGGGAATAAGAGGTCCAAATTTACAGGTATAAAACAAGTCCTAGTGATGTATGTACAGCATAGGGAATATGGTCAGTAATATTGTGATAGCGTGGTATGGTGTCAGATGGTTGCTGGACTTATAATGGTGACCACTTCTTTAGGTATGTAAATGTTGAATAACTATGGCATATACCTGAAACTAACATAATATTGTATCATAGCTATATTTTAATAAAAATCTTTTTAAAAAATCTTTGAGAGGTTAGGCAACTTGACAGTCTGTGAATGGGAGCTATGACTCAATTCCTGATCTCTGACCCCAAAGTTCATCCATTATATAGTTATTAATTAACAACTTTCCCCCCTGGACCTGTCTGAAAATAGTTACTCTAATGATGACTACTATAGAAAAACAAAAGAAAATAATATGGGTTGGCAAAGATGCAGAAAAATTGGAACACTTGTGCATTATTGGGGGAATGTAAAATAGTGCAGCTGCTATGGAAAACAGTATGGTGGCTCCTCAAAAAATTAAAATGGGAACTATCATATGGCCCAATAGTTTCATGTCTGGATATATACCCAAAAGAACTAAAAGCAAGGTATTGAACAGATATTTGTATGCCAATGTTCATAGCAGCATTTCCCCCCAATAACCAAAAGGTGGAAGCAATCCAAGTGTCCATCGACAGATGAATGGATAAACAAAATGTGGTATATATATTAAAAGACAAATGAAACCTAAGTAGCCTTTATCCTAGTATCATTTCCTTCCTACAAACAGAAATCCTGTCACATTCTACACCATGGCTGAACCTTGAAAACATTATGCTAAATGAAAATAGCCCATTACACAAAGACAAGTATTGCATGATTCCACTTACATGAGATACGTAGAGTAGCTAAATGCATAGAGACAGAAAGTTCAGTTGTGGTTATGGATTTGGGGGGTGAACAGGAAGTTCTTGTTTAATGGCTGTAGAATTTTAGTATTGCAAGATGAAAAGAGTTCTGCAGTTGGATGGTGGTGAAGCTTATACAATGTGAATATACACAACACTACTGAATAGTATACTTAATCAAGATGGTAAACTTTACAGTATGTGTATTTTACCGCAATTTAAATAAAACAATGAAAAGCTTCTGTGGCTGTTATAATTCCATGGCATAGATCTTCGACAGTTTGAAAACTTCCCAGTCCTTGGAGTCTGTCCTTCTGGTTGGTACCAAAAGAAGACAAAAAGGCTGAAATGTCTCTGCATGTCTCAGAGCCTCCAGCCCAGTCATGTGAGTTAAGTGCCATAAGGGGTAAATGGATAAAGCAGACATGGTTCTGCCCTCAGAGGGCTATGATCAGTGCAGGAGATGGGCATGTAGGCACAGAAAGCCTTCTCAGGGGGGGTCTGTGAGGTGTCCCCTTACCTGGCAATATGTGATTTCTCCCCTCATGAGGCGGCCAGTGGAACCACCCAAGCCTTCTTTGTTGAAAGCTTTATTCATAAAGCCACTGGAAGACACAAAGAAACAACATCATGAACATTCCACTGACTTAATCACAGTAGCACATAAGGGACAGACACTATATCCATGGACAAACTGCTATTAAAAAGGCATTCTGCCATGGATGGGGAAATGCAAAGTTCAAGTTGGGATCTTTGCCCTCAAGGAGCAATCCAGCTGGCGACCTGAGACCACAAATTAAAGGATAAATATACTCACAGATGAAGTGGCTCATGGGGGACCACCCAGCAGAGACTTCAACTGGAAGCGCTTCCAGCTTTGCCACTTAAGGGACAAAATTAAGACTGGACATGCGACCATTACTGTTTTCTGCTCATTTGCACTAGGCATTGCCCCAAAAGACAGACAATAGTTCATATTCTTCAAAAGGAATGAAATATTTTTTCTGGTTTTGATTCTGCACAGATGGTTTCTCAAAGACAATGAAATGTAGTTTCTCATTTTCAAAACAGCTTTAAAGAAATACTTACAGAATGCAAAAACTTTGGGCATCTGAGCAAAACCTTAACTTTGTTCATCTTCCAGAAAACATAATTTGGATCCAGTTGTGTGTGTGTGTGTGTGTGTGTGTGTTTGTGTGTGTGTGTGTTTTTTGAGTTTTGTATTATGCCCGGAACACAAAAGCTAGCATTTGAAAACGAAAGCTATGGTATCTTTGTTTATGGTTATCAGTATGTTTGTTTGTCTATGTATGTATGTTATAGATATGGCATGTTTCTACCATTCGATGGTATTGCTAAAATTGATTTGTAATTTCAAAATTAGGTTATAAAGGGACACTATTCAATTGGAGATGTTTGCGTGTCATTTTACAAGGCTAGAGGGGCACAAAATACCTCAGATTAAGATCTAGACACTTGTGACAAAGACTGATTAGGAAGATATGGTGATTGAAGATGGCTGCAGATAGAGAATAAGATATGTGTGTGTGGTAAAAGAAGGTATAAGGGATGGAAATGCATTTTTGTTGAAGGAAAAGAGAATGATTTGAGTATAAAGACAGTCTTAGAGTAAAATGATTGTTCTAGAATAAGAAGGAAAAAGATAGGACAAAAGCTGAAAGGTGTATTAAAGGTGCGAAAGGTTTGTGTATGTATGATGCAGAAGGTTCATGGAGAAGGAATTAAAAAAAAATCTCATATACGATCATACTAACCAAGATTGTAATGGACTTATTTAAGAGTACATGAACACAGAATTGGAATTTGGCTTTATTACTCTGTTAAAAGGACAAAAGTTTTCCTATAGTATTGGTATGCTCTTATTAGAAAATTGTAAAGGGAAAGTAAAGATTTTACGTTTTATTAAAGTTATTTCCTGTGCTCTGTATCAACAGGTCTTTGATTGCTTAGGTAAACCAAACCTTTTTAATACTAAAAAAGCTAAATTTTGCTTCTAACCATTTAACTTTCTGTAATTGCTGTGAAGTCTTTGTCACCATGAAGAAGAGAGGGAAATGAAACTAATTAGGCCTATGTGAGTTTTGGAGAGTGGATGTCAATCCAATTGCCCCACTCTCAAGGATAAAAATGTACTAATGATGATTTGTGTGTATTCTCATTGGGTAGAAGCATCCCAGGGTCAAACAGCTACAGCCACAGCTGTTCTAGAATACTTTTGGAAATAATTTTTCCTACTTGGAAAATCCCCACGGAGCTCCATATCGATCAGGGGACCCACTCTACAAGACAAATTCTATACCACGTACGCAAAACTTGGCTGATATTGCAGTGTTTCCTATCACCCCCAGTCCTCTGGTTTTATGAAACAAAGCGATAAGGTAGTTAAAATTCAATTGGTGAAACTCAACCCGTCTTGGCCTTAAGTCCCTTCCCTTAGTATTGCTTAACCTAAGACCTATTATTCCCTTTGGAAAACATCGATTGTCCCCTTTTAAAAATCATTACCCGATGACCTATGCGACTAGAACGAGGAACGTATGAACCTGCCTTACTAAGGAGACCGTCTGACTTATTGCAAAGAACTTATAAAGGCTCTTGAAATAAATACAAGTTCGTAGAGCAATCTTTTCACAGCATGCTTCTGGTAGATGAAAACATCGAACATCATGTTCGAGACATGGTCCATGGAAAAGGATATCCCCACAAAGACTCTCTCCAGCCTCACTGGAAGGGACCATGTGGGGTACTGTTAACTAAACTCTGCATCACAAAGTTAAAAGGTATTGGTTCATGAATTTTTGCTTTTCATTTTAAAAGGCTCCTCTTACACTTGCACCTCATCGCCTGATTAAACACCCCAGACTATTGGAGACCTCAAGTTAAAGTTATCTAGAGCAGACAACTGCTCAGACAAAAAGCAGATGGCACTTGAAGCAGATGGCTCTTCCCAGGATCGGAGACTGGGCCAGTAATGTCAACTCCCACTATGCATATTTCTTTTGTTTCTTTCATAGCTGCTATAACATTTATCTCTTGGGTATTTTAATAACCTTAACTCTCTCGGATAAGCCAGTCACCTTCCCTATGGTTTAGATTGTATGTTTAAGATATTCCCTATCATTAACCATCAATTATACCCCACCTCCTAAATTTTGCCGTTTTAACCCTTGTAAATGGGAAACCTTGGCATAGAAGTATTATGACACAGTGCTTAACCTCTTCATGGAACCTATCTGAATGCTGGATTGCCATCCAATGCCTGCCTCACATGATCCTAGTTATCTGTTAGCCGTCCCTGGCTTTACTGATTTTATAAAACTACCTCTCCTGAGACTAATCAGGTTAAGCCATTAAAAGGGGTGTCACCTTTCCCTGTGTCTTCATAACCATCATCTACATCGACCACCATACACACATACACTTCTCTGGTAGGACCCAACCACCTCCTACAACTGACTTGGTGCCTAGGCACCCCTTATTGCATTACTGCCTGTATCTTGAATGCCTTAAATCAAGCTGCATCCATTTCAATCCTGACTGCTGTAGAACCCCCCTCCGTAAAGCCACTGTGTCAGGAAACAGCCCTATTCAGTTCCCCCTCTTACTACTGAAGTTGACATTTCAGTAATTTCATCTACCACCTCAGGGGGAAGTAATTAGTTATTAAGGAAAAATTGTAGTCCCACATTTCCCTTGTAGGAGTTGTTTTGGACTTACATGCATTGTCCCTTGTTTCTGACCAGTTAATGAAGCCAAATTTGAATGTTCTGGTAGAATGAAGTGCAGCTAATTTTATGAAAGGTACATTACTTTAAATGTGAATTATTCCTTTTATCTTGCTAGAAGGATTTTCAACGCTCATATCGGTATTTGATCACTTATTCAAGTGGAAAGACCTGCATCTCAATTGGGGTGATTTAGAAAAACATAGTAAAAATTGATGGCTAAAAAAACCTGTTGTATCCAATCTTTATGAATATCTTAGAATACGTATTACCCTTTTCCCAGTACCTTAACTGTATCTTTTCTTACTTCACTTTGGGGGTTAACTGCATTGAATAGAGTTCAGTATTTTCAACATTACTTCCCTTTGTAAGTTCCTTCCACCTCATGACAATGTTTAAAAAATTGAATGTGGGGTAACCAGTTAGCTCAGTTGGTTAGAGTGTGGTGCTAATAACAACAAGGTTGCCAATTCGATCCCCGCATGGGCCACTGTGAGCTGTGCCCTCCTTAAAAAAAAAAAAAAAAAAAAAAATGAAATGAAATTCATTTTAAGTGATGTCACAGAGAATAAGTTGAACATTTTAATTTTAAAGGTTAATGATTCTGTAAATTGTGTTACTGGAGTTAAAGTAGGCCATGTGATAAGACTGGTGTTTTCTTTGAGGTAGAAAGAAAAACCTTTCCAGATACCATCCACCAAAATGGTACTCATGCCCACAACATTTTAGTAGGTGCTACAGAGGACACAGGAAATAAATGAGATCTGGTCCTATTCACTAAGAAATTATAATTTAATAGAAAAGATCAAACTCTTATCTGACAATTAGGGAACAATCAGACTTCATTAGAAGCTGATCTTAACTTCTCAATCGTTAATACAGGAAATGTTTCAACTAGAGACATGGCTTTCTGGCAAATGGGTTTATTGGACAATGCCAGCAATAATCTGGAACCTAGAAAATTCAATTCATTGGATTCTTTAGAGCACCTACATTGGCCTAAACACTACAATAAAATTAGTATCAGATTCATGATAATGGGTAAAAATGATGGAGTAATCAAATTGTTCCTTTTCCGCCTCTGAAAGTATGATGATGTTTTTGAAGGGAAGGAATATTTAAAATCGCTTTTAGGTGAAACCTAAAAGGTGAATTGTAACATGTAGGTGAAACCAAATTAACACGGAGAGAGATACTTAGAAATTTGGGAATATTGGGTTTTTACCCTTAAAAATTTGAGCAGTTTACTTAATTGGTATAATTCGCTACACATTAGTATTATGTTCATAAGAATTTTGTTTTTTATTTTTTTTAATTTTTATCGGGGAATATTGGGGAACAGTGTGTTTTTCCAGAACCCATAAGCTCCAAGTCAAGTCGTTTTCAATCTAGCTGTGGAGGGCACAGCTCAGTTCTAGGTCGAGTCATTGTCTTCAATCTCGTTGTGGAGGGCGCAGCTCATGGCCCATGTGGGAATTAAACCGGCAACCTTGGTGTTATGAGCACTGCACTCTAACCACTGAGCTAACAGGCTGACCCGAATTTTGTTCTATTAACCATTGCAGTTTCACAAACTGCTGGTTACAACGTAAAGAGATCATGTCTCTTTGTAAATCCCAGTATGATTCTGATACTTCTGTGGATGTAGTTTTTCTCTAACACTGCTTTATGTGTGTAGCAAAAAGGATTCCATTGTGTAATTTTTAAATGCCATCGTTTGAAAGCATGTAAGACTAAGGTTTTTAGTTATAGCTCCTGACTTCCTTCCGTTCCATTCCTCTGAACTCTTCCCAAGTAGCTCAATCTTGGTCATCCTACCATGGTAGTAAATAAACATTGGAGATTAATATGAGAACAACCATCTCCTTAGAACTGCAGACTCTCTTTACGGTCGTAGGCTAGATAATGGTGATCAACACCCTCATGCTTGCTCAGATCAGATTTGCTACCAAATGAGGTCAGGTCAGATTTTGTGATCAAGTGAAGTTAGGTCAGGTTTTGCTGCTAAAGAATTATGGAAAAACAAAACAATACAAAAAAATCTTGGTTTGGGATAAATGAACTATATGTATCAACCACAATTATGTCTGGGATGGAAGAGGAACAGGGAAAGGTGAAGAGGAATTTGCAATTCCTTCTTTACATGGTTTCATTCATTTGAGTATTTATTTCATAATAAGAATGCACTTTTGTACTATTTGTGTAATTAAAACTTATATGTAATATATTTCTAAAAAAGTACATTAAGGGCCGGCCCAGCGGCTCAGGTGGTTGGAGTGCCATGCTCCTAAAGTGCAAGGCTCATAATACCTGCATGGGCCAGGGAGCCGTGTCCTACACAACGAGACTGAGAAACAACGGCTTGAACCAGAGTGGGGCGGGGGGAGGCAAAAAAAGTGGGAGAAAAGTACATGAATATTTACTCTCTGCTTCAAAGAGTACATAAAAACCCAGAGGTGCAAAAAGCAACCATAAATCCAGAAGCTCCTGGAAGCATTCAATAAATATATCCTGAAATAGCACACAGGACATGAATAAGAAGTCCTGGGTCTCAAATACTCTTTCTGTATCTATTTGCTAATCACTTGTTTCTTTTACTCAAAAAATATTTAGTGAGCATTGCATATGGAAAGCACCTCAGGTTCTCAAGTATATATTTTTGAAAGAAATGAACACTGTAACCATCCCTAATGATTACTCCAGTGGCACCAGGCAGACCCTCCACAATGAAGCTATGTGAAAAGATATTAAATGAAGCACACACATCAAATGTGGATCTCAGGGAACCATCCTGGCGCCTCCAGGTCATGTCATTCTCAGGTGCTGAGGTAACCACCATCTCTAGCACCCTAACTCTCAGAGGACTCTGGTCTGGATGACCAGACTGAGAGTGGAGCTCCCCTTTTCCTCCCTCCCTCGGACCCTCCCTCCCTCCCTCCATTGTATGTGCTGGAAGAAGCTGCAACTCCCTGGTCCACTGTAGGTATTGAACAATCTCTACTTCTGGAGTTCACGACAGCCACTTGGGCCCCCATCACCTTGTCTTCAGACAGGTGTTTCCAGATGTCATGCAGGACCCTCACCTACTCCTCCCCTCAAGGTTTCAGCACCAGGCTTACAGGCTTCCTTTGTCCTCCCCTGGGCCCAGGTTCTTCATCTTCCGTGCCAAAGACCCTGCAAACTCCCAGCTCAAGGTCTTGTTGGCTTCAATGCCAACCTCCATCAGACTTCTCCATCAGTCCACATTGCTCTACCTCCACGCTGCCACTCTTGGGTCTTACTGTGAGCAGCAGCATCTTTCCTCTTACCAAACGTACTTCATCTATCACCCCAACAATCAGCTACTTTGAGTTAGAGCACCAATTTTACTCCCTCTCCAACCCATCTATCTCAAAAGGCCTCAGAGGGTCACTGGCTATCAAAGCAGGTACATGTTCAGCCTGACTTGCACGTCACATTGCAATGCAGGTCCAACCAACTTTCCCATGTCTCTCTCAAAACTCACCTCCTTCGGTTACACTGGAACATCCAGTGTTCTTGTGCACACTCCATGCTTTCCACCTCCCAGCCTGTGCTCATGCTGTTTCCTCACCTGGAAAGTTCTCCCTTCACATCTTGAACGTGGGCTATCCGTGGATGTCTGAGATTTCATACCCAATGCCAAGTATGTTGAAACAGGCCCTTCAGGCTCGCCTTCCGAATTAAAGACTTTGTGGTTGGTTCAGCTCCACAGGCCAATAAGGTCCAAGGTGATGAGCTCTGACCTTCTGAGATCAGCTAGCTTTGCTATGACCAGATTTTTGGCTGCTGGGAACAACCCTAACCATGTTCAGAGGGCGTATGTGAGTTAGGTGAGTCTGTGCAACACTAGATAAATAAATGATGCCCAACGCATTACTTTGCATATACAGGAGACTTTTGTAAATGAAGAAATGTATCAGGCACACAGCTCAGCTGCTCATCCACTTTACTTGTTATTTAACCGTCACAAAAATGTCCAAGGGAAAGTATTTTCTTATTTTAAGCTAGGCGGGCAGCAGCCCTGTCGGCGAGTAATTCCACTCACTTTAGGGAAAGCTTTCACTACAGAGGGCAATTTTGGAGTTTTTGGCAAAGTTTAATTACTTGGCATTTAGAAAGACAACGTATCTACTTACACACCCTGGTATTTTGGGGCCCGGTCATTGTCTGAACCTTTCGAAGGGCTCTCAAACTACAGTCATCTGGAACCAGGGCTGAAATCCTGAAAGGGAATTTCGCGGCAGGAATCCCCGCTCTGCTGCCCCGACCCACCCACGCAGGACGGGCGCCGGGTCCCCTCACCTGGGCAGCACCAACTCCTCCGCCACGCGGTCGAGGGCGCTGAAGAGCGATGGCAGCGCCAGGACCCCGTCCAGGTCGAACACGACGGCCCGCAGCACCATAGCTGCCTGCCCCCCAACCTCGCACGCAGGAAGCGGGCGTCCGCGGACACCGCACCCGAGAGCGCCGACGAAACTGGAACTACGGGCCCGGGGACCCGCCCGGGTCGAGCCGGCTTCGGCCCCGCCCCCTGCCCTGGCCCCGCCCACTCGTTGGCTTCGGCCTCTGCCCCGCCCCCCGGCCACCCCGGGTGAAGCTCCCCGTTCTGGTCTCGCGCGAGTCGCATCACACCCTAGGCTCTTTGGGTGGACCCGCACTCGCGTGGGTTCCGTCTGGACCGCCTCCCGGCGCCTCGGCGCTAGACTGGCCCCTCTGGATGCAACGCCTTCTGTCCCCTAAAATGAAAGTCAAAAGTACCCCCGCGCTCCCACGGTGGCTTGAAGAGGCGGACCCAGGCGCTGGGACCTGCTGACCGCTGAACGCGAACCTGCCAGACTTTCGTGTGTGTGTGTGTGTGTGTGTGTGTGTGTGTGTGTCCAAAAGCTTCTTCATTCAATATTAGGATCCTTCTACCTTCGCTTTGGTCGACATACCCAGTAAAGTAATAGCTTTGTTGCCCTTCTTTTGTAGGTTCAGCACATAGACTTACAGATCCCTCACTGTGTGTGCTTGAACTCACTCCAGGGGTGGTCAGCTGACCGGGGCGGGGGCAGCAGCTTCTAGGTCAGTGGTGATGTTCTCTGGCAGTCTTTCTTAAAAACCCAGCCTGGAGCTCCCTGCCTTCTTTTCAAAGGATTTTGTGGTCTCCTAACTTCCGGTATGAAATCTCTATTTAAAATAACTGGAGTGGTTTCTGTCGCCTGACTGGTGCAGTACCATTTATGAACACATATGTATGCTTGTAAAAGGGGCACAGCAAAGACGAAGGACCCACCTCCAGAACCGGGTTTTATAAATCGCTCGTTGGACAAGGGATTTATAAGAAACTTAGAATATGAGACTCTAAGATGGGAATTGTCTTCGGTTAAGAGGAAACTAAAGCTATCCCATGGACCTTTGTTTATCCACGGGCAGTAAACTAGTAGATTGATCTTGTCTGGAATATTTTATAATACGTTGTGAGTTGCAGAACTTCCTGGCTGAATCGCTTAGGCAAGGTTAGAGGACTCAATTGCATTTTACGGTGATCCACTTGTTCTCAGGGGTCACACTTTCCCTATGTTTCCTGCCACCCAAGGTAAAGCAAGATAAGAGCTCGTTTCAGCTGGTCTATGAAATCTCAGTATCTTTTTGAAATGTATATCCTAACCCTTATGTCTGCTAATTTTAATATTTATAAAATATGTTTTAGTTAATAGCATGGAATCATAAAACACGGCTACTGTAGAAGTGAAAACCCAGAAGTTGCACCCGATGTCAATCACTGAATTGGTAATGAAGTTAACAACGAACTCATTAGGTTTTGGTTTGGCTTTCCTGCCACTGCCACCCCTTTCCCACCTCCTGCTAGGCCTTGGTTTTCCAACCGTATTTTAAAATTCTGTTTAATTCCTAATGGTTGAGAGACGAGTTTGTATTACTGCATCTTCTGCTGTAGGGGTGTGAATCAAGCTTAAATTGAAGTTGTCTCGGGCAGTTTTCAGAACCCACATTCCACCTGAAGCTTTGGCTTTCTTTAGTGCCGCAAATAAATATCTTTAATTCATTCAACAAATATGTATTAAGCACCTGCTATGTGCTTAAGATTCACTGGTAAACAAAACAGGCAAAGATAAGGACCACCAAGAAGCTTCCATTTTAGTGGAATGATGAATGGAAGGAATTGCTAGTTGCTTCTAGGGCAATAAGAGGAATGAGGCTAGGAATATTTATGGTAGCTACTTGTCCTTTTTCTTATTTATCTTTTTTTTTTTTCTTCTGGCTTCCCAACATCTATAACCTCTTCCTACATGTGGAAACTTCTGCCCCAAAGCGGGCATCTGTCATTTAGAGACGCACAGCATCCTTCAAACATCTCTCTACTTTAATAGTTCTCACCTTTTGAGTCCTACCTTCTCAAGGTTGACTCGACAAACACCATGTTTCCCAGGCTCCCTTCATGCTGGTCATGTGGCATGGGCTCTGCCAATAAGCATCTCTGCCTGAGAGTTGGGTATGGAAATGAGCAACCTGAAGCAACAGCTGTGTTGCTGGAACTTTCTTCCAGAGATGACAGTAGCAGAAGCATCTAGTTTTTCTGGGGAAGCTGAGATGGAGCTTCTCCAGTCTGGTGTGGATGGGGTGGCACAGTGGTGGCTTTATGATCGTTTGCTGTCACATGGTTTGCTGTCATGGCATTGTTCTTGGCTGTGTAGTTTCCAAGCCTGCTTCTCTTGTCCTCTCTAACTCTATGAGCTATCACCATTCTGTAAGCATCCCCTTTCTGCTTACATGACCCAGAGGAGGTTCTGTGGTTGCAAATAAGAAGCCTGTAAGGCATATCTGCCTTATGGATCTTAGGAGAAAGAAGAGCCGCTTTGATGCCATGTGCTCACTTTCTCCACCTGCCTTGAAGCTGGGGTGAAGGCCTATGAGCTAGGCTCAGCAAATCAGAGGCACTCAGCCCAGACTTTACAACAGGAGGTGGTGAGGGGGACAAGGGCAGAGAAGGGTTTTGGTGGGCAGTTTTGGGGCAGCAGCAGTATCTAGGGTCCCCAGCAGGCAAGGATGGTGCAGGCCCCGTGGCCTTAGCACTCAAGGGCAGTAGCAGCAGCAGTGTCCTCACAAGTCTGGTTCTGCGGTGTGCTTTTGGTGTTGGCCCTGGCTATGCTTGTTTTTCAAGCTTGGTTCTCTAAGCTCCCAAAGGGCCTCATCATTATGCTGTCATTAAATATATTCTCTACTTAAATCAGCCCAGAGTATATACCTCTTACTCCTCACTAATTCCCCAAAACCCTTCTACTTTGCTTTCTGGGACCTTCTGGGACTCTCTGTGCCCTCTGGAACTTCAGGTTCATCATCAGCAAAACCTATTGGTTCCCCAACCTCTTTCCTAGTCTCTTTCCGTCCTTGCTCTCTCTGAAATCTGGCTCTCCCCTGAGGCACCTGCTTCTGCCATTTTCCGCTCCTCCCCCTGGACCACTGCTTGCTTCCTCACCCTCACTCCCAGCCAGTGTCTTTGCTTCCTCTTGCACTGAGAACATTGGAGCAATCAGAAAATTTCCACAACATCCCACCCTTCTCCTAACCTACATACTTGTACCTGCGGCTATCTCTACTGGCCTCTGGCCCAGTCTAAGGCCTACTTTCCATGGAGACATTAGATTTGGTGCCCTTGTAGGCACAGGGACAATCCCCCCTCCCCTATTATTCCTTTGGGCTTGTGCAATCTTCCAAGATGGAAATCAAGAGAGATCCCCATAAGAAAGTTCAGGCGAGAGGCAAAGGTTTGTTAAGCTGTGCACAAGGGAACCAACACCGAGAAAGGATAAGGCTCAGGTGAGAGGGTCAGGCTCCCAGAGAGAAGTTGGGGCAGGGTGTTTAAGGGGAGGAAGGGGAGGAGGAGTTCCAGGGAACTGAGAGAGAAGTCTGTGTTTCTTTTGTCATAGATGACACTTTTCAGATCATACACCTGGGTGCCAGCAGCTGGTTGCAGCTACTCTGAAGACAATTCCCTCCTGCAAGGCAAACTCAAATTCTCAAGACCCCGAAATCTCCTCCTGCTTGACAAAGAAACAGCACACATAAAATTATACTATGAGAACAAAAGGAGTTGAACAAGAAGAGTGGTTAACATGCGAACAAAGGCTAATTAAGAATTAAATTGAAGAAGACCTTCAGCGTTGCTCTGGCGGAGCGGAGACCTGGTCTCTGGGTGGAGATATGTGTAACACACCGACTTACTGTGACCTAGGAAAGGCTGCCAAGGATGTCTTCAACAAAGGATATGGGTTTGGCATGGTCAAAATAGATCTGAGAACCAAGTCATGTAGTGGTGTGGAATTTTCTACTTCTGGTCATGCTTACACTGATACAGGGAAAGCATCAGGCAACCTAGAGACCAAGTATAAGGTCTGTAACTATGGACTTACCTTCACCCAAAAATGGAACACAGACAATACTCTTGGAACAGAAATCTCATGGGAGAATAAGTTGGCTGAAGGGTTGAAACTGACTCTTGATACCATATTTGTACCGAACACAGGAAAGAAGAGTGGGAAATTGAAGGCCTCCTATAAACGGGATTGTTTCTGTCTTGGCAGTAATGTCGATATAGATTTTTCTGGACCAACCATCTATGGCTGGGCTGTGTTAGCCTTTGAAGGTTGGCTTGCTGGTTATCAGATGAGTTTTGACACAGCCAAATCCAAACTGTCACAGAATAATTTCGCCCTGGGTTATAAGGCTGCAGACTTCCAGCTGCACACTCATGTGAATGATGGCAATGAATTTGGAGGGTCTATCTACCAGGTTAACGAGAAGATTGAAACGTCAATAAACCTTGCTTGGACAGCTGGCAGTAACAACACCCGTTTTGGCATCGCTGCTAAATACAAGCTGGATGGTAGAACTTCTCTCTCTGCTAAAGTAAATGATGCCAGCCTGACTGGACTGGGTTATTCTCAGACCCTTCGACCAGGAGTCAAATTGACCCTATCAGCTTTAGTCGATGGAAAGAATTTCAATGCAGGCGGTCACAAGGTTGGGTTGGGATTTGAACTAGAAGCTTAAGATGGTTTTGAATAGCTTTGTCCCTGAAGGTGAAGAGAAATGAACCCACTATGTTTTGGCCTTAAAATTCTTCTCTGAAATTTCAAAAGTGTGAACTTTTTATTCTTCCAAAGAATTGTAGTTCTCCCCACACTGAACTTGCAAGTCCATCCTAAGGGAGGTGCTTGAAGGCATGCCTGGAAATTGTCATGTTTGTGCCACATTTCAGTTCCACAGTATTGTTTTAAATGCGTTCCTCAGCAACAGTGTAGTGTCATGTTATAAAGGAAATGACCTGATCTTCCAGTTTGTACATCACATCCTGCATGTCCCGCACCACTTTTCATTACCTGTTAATATATTGGTCTCTGTGCTGTAGTGGAATCTTTGGTTTTGCATCAGAGTAAAATAAAATAAACCCATCACATTTGAACATAAAAAAAAATTAAATTATTTAATTCTAGCTGTCAAAATACTAGGGGCATTAAAATCACAAGGGGCTCAGCTACACTACATTCGGTTATCACCTCTACTGGATCATCCATTCACATACTAATTGTTTGGACTCAGTGTTTGTGTCCCCCTCGCACCCCAACACATACCCTAAATTCATATGTTGCGTCCCTAATCCCCAGTGTGATGATATTTGGAGATAGGGCCTTTGGCAGGTAATTAGGGTTAAATGAGGACAGATCCCTCAATGATGGGATTAGTAGTGTTACCAAAAGAGATACCAGAGAGCTTGTTCTCTTGCCTGTGTATGCACAAAGAAGAGGTCGTACGAGCACACAGCGAGATGGGGGCCA
Source organism: Rhinolophus hipposideros (assembly GCF_964194185.1). Lineage (NCBI taxonomy): Eukaryota > Metazoa > Chordata > Mammalia > Chiroptera > Rhinolophidae > Rhinolophus > Rhinolophus hipposideros. Next base: position 28,747,029 of record NC_138062.1, on the reverse strand, counting down.
CCTAGAAGCCAAGAGAAGAGGCCTAGGATGAAACCTACCTTGCCGGCATCTTGGACTTCCCAGCCTTCAGAACTGTCAGAAATAAATCTAAGCCACCCAACCTATGGTATTTTGTTATGGCAGCTGAAACACACTAAGACGCTGTAAGGGTGAAATTTGGTAGATCAATAATATAATTAAACAGCTAGCTTGCCCGTTTGATCCATCCTGATATTCAGCTGTTTCCTCTTTGTTTCTCCTCCCACTGATTAATGGAAGAACTCTGTTCCCTTTTTCAAGGCTACCCGTAATAACCTGTAATAACCTCGTTAACTAACAAACATCCTAACCTGAAATAAACAGCTTCTTTAATCCTCAGGTGCCCAGACATCGGGACCCAAGGTCACAACTCCCAGCAGTTTCTCCTACAGACAATAAGATTTAAGATAGCACTGAGGTAGACCTGAGGCCTCAGAAGACCCAGCAGACGACTTCTCAACTATTAGCCCTGAGACCTGCTTTCCTTTGTTCTTTGCCATTTACCTGCCTATAAAACCTCTTAATCATTTTGGCTTGAGGAAGTTGGTTTTTTTAGACGTGAGTCTGCCATCTTCCCTAGCTGCCGGTATCCAGAATGAAGGACGCTTTTCTCCTCACCAACCCTTGTCACTCTAGTTTTTTTTGACTCTTCGGGTGGCAAACGGCGCCAAACCTGAATTCAGTAACAACACCAACAGTCTGTAACTTCGCTCATTAAAAACGTAAATAAATCTATCAAATCCACATTTCCCTCCAGCTACCATCTCATTTCCCTCTTTTAAAGCAAAAGTCTATCAAAGAATTGTTTATCCTCATCATCTCTAAGCCCTCTTGGCCCATTCTCCCTTGAACTCACGCGAATCATGCTTCTGTCTTTACCTCCTTGTTGAAAATCCTCTTGCCAACATCATGAAATACCTCTGTTACTGGAGAATAGACTCTTCTCGGCGTGGTGTCCAGTTCTTGGCATCCCAAACAAAGAATTGAGTGGGACACCAGAAGGCAGTGGTGAAAGAGCAGTTTATTAGAAGTGAAAGTACACTCCAAAGGGATAGGAGTAGGCCTGAGCAGCAGAGTGGCTCAAAAGGCGCCAACTGGCTACGACTTGGAGTTTTTATTTCCTTCTCTTCTAGAATGGGCGACTCCTCTCTGGGTGTGGGGTCTCTTGATTGGCACTTATGATTGACAGGAGACTATTACCTCATCTTTTCAGACTGCACATGTTCCTTCCCAGAATTCAGTTGTTGTAATGATATTAATGAACTTCCGGATATGTGCATGATATTATAATAATGGCATAAATGCGGCTAGGGTGAAATGAAGGTCGTTGTAGCCTTTACTGCACAGGTGTGAGAGACCAGTCTAATCTAGTTAGGTATTTTGTATCCTTTAGCTTCCTCACAGTGGTGATGTCTGTGGTAGATAAGGAAAGGTTTGGGCAGGGAGGGGAGGTCTTCTGGGTGGTTGCTCTCCATAAGCCATGTTACTGGGCGTGTCCAGACATATCGGAGACCCAATTCCTGCCTCTAACTGCCTGCCTTATTTCCACCTGAAAGGCATGATCCCCATACATCTCTATGGGGAGTTGAGGGACACGAGGTCTCATTTTCTTATCTGCTTCCTGCTGAATGTGGTTGTTGTCCCTGCCTATCAGGGATTCACAGAACTCTCATCTTATCTGATCTTAAATGAGAAGTGAAGTAGGAATATTTTCCTGTGAATCCCCAAATGATATGATGTTGGATCTGCCGACAGTTTCTGGGTGTGGGCTGGGATCGTGTCTCGTGAGACCGAAGAATGGACACACGGACCAGGGAGAGGCAAAAAGTTTTAAAAAGAGGATAGTTTATTAGAGGCAGGAGAAGAGGTTGCAGGTCCTGAGCAGGAGGGAGTCCCGAATGGGGGTGCCCAGTGACTGAGGCAAAGCTCATACTTTTATACCTTCCCTTGCCTGTTTGGGGAAGGGAGCTGGAGCCTTCTAATTGAATTCATCTATCAGGTTTGTCCTGTTTGCTCATCCTGAAGGGATTAACAAATAACCCAGTCCTATCTATCAGATCTGCTCCTATGTCCATCCAGAAGGGATTTGAGATTATTTATTAACCTCAAAGTGTATTCTCGTGTTCCTGTCCTGGAGTGAAGGAGACATTCCAGGACCTGGAGTTTCAGGATATGGCTGTGTTTTTTTGTTTATTTGTTTATTCCTCCAGGGACCACCTGTCTATGTAGCAACATAATAACTATCCTCTCAGAAGGGGTCTCGAGATCCATCTGAAAGACTGTGTTGACCTCTTTGGTCGGGATGTACTGGAAGCCTCGCTGGGGCACATTTGTATCCCAATGACCCCTAGACGAGAACTAGATTTTGGTTAGTAGATTTGAAAGTGTTGGCCCAAGAAGCAGGACTCAAAGCTACTGACGCAGGGTGACTATGCCATGCAAAGTCCCGTTTAGCTTCATGGAGCCTGTGGCTTTTTCCTCTGGTTTAATCAGTCATTCAGGTGGCATTATTCACCCAGGAGCTGGGCTCAGAACAGACTGGGAAGAACACTGGGCCACAATGATTACAATCAACAAGCATAAACCACAAGTTTCTGGGTCATTATCGGAAGCAGGGGGTAGGGGACATTCTATGATGCAGGCTAGGGACAGTCATTTGTTTAAGATTAAGACAATGATTTAAAAAGTGATTAGGATCAGGGACTAGGGAGCTAAGAAACTAGGGAAAAGGAGACTTACAATCCCTATAGTGAATTTGGCCTCATTGCTAAATGCACAGGACGTTTATCGTACCTGGTACCTGGCTTAGCAGCAGCATTTGGCCAGTTGCTCAGTCCCCTCCCTTAGGCACTGTCTATACGTGGCTTCTGGGACCCCTCCTGCTTGCTTTCCCTCATCACCCACTGGCTGCTTCTGCTTGGTATCCTTTGTACTTCTTCATCATTTTCCTGATGTTGAAATAAAAGTCAGTCAGTCTTTGGGCCTCTTCTTTATCTACAATCACTTTCTGGGTTTTCTCAACCAGTCTTCTCTTCCCTAACTCATCTCTCCTGCATTCTTCCTCACATGTGACACCCTGACCACAGCCAGCTGCATGCAAGCAAGGTAGGGGCTTGCAGAAGGAATCTGGGCAGGTGGCTATGTGCTTTGGTTTCTATGTCAAAAGGGCTGCAGAAAGGTTATTGCCTGGCAAGGCTGAAATGTCTCATTGTCCATGCCAGACTTTGCAGGAAATTTCTCTCTCATCCTCTCACAAGGTCCCTCAGCACTCTCTACTAGAAAGTTTAGTATTGTGCACACTTTAAAGGACAAATGTTTAAAGAAACATTTACTGAGGTACATTCAGAGATCAGAGGCAATAAATGGATCATTGACAAGATGACTAAAATCCAAGCTCAAATTTTGATCATGTCATTTGCAAAATTATTACATTTGTTTAATTCACAGCACTGATGGCGGAGAATTGAGACTCTAAGAACTGGGCCAGGTCCCATGATAAATGCCAGGGAGGCTCCCTTGTCAAGGAAAGGTGTTTCTCTTTCTCTGATGAGTTTGTTCCCGCTTTAGCTGAAATTCTTACAGCAAACTCACCTGAAGGATTTATTATGCACCAGGTAAGCCAACTTTCTTGATTTCCCATCCTAACCACACCTCGCTTTCTGGATTTGAACCAGGGTCAGGTCCCTATATGCCCCAGCAAGCAGATTCCAGGAACAAACCTGGGAGGAGACACAAACACACCCCAAACTGCAAGATTCTGCTCATTTATGTCCACAGTCTGGTGAACATTGTCATGCAGTGTCTCAGGTCCCGCTCCCTGCACAAGAATGCAGGCTATGGTGAGGTCAAAAAGGAACACCCACAGAGCCATAGACAGGGGAGTCGTACCACTATAGTCTCGCTGGCGGCTGGGCCAGAGACACAGGAAGCAGAAGCCACACGATCCACAACCTGCCGTCCGCTTCTCTGCCTGCCTGCCTGCCTGCCTGCCTGCCTGCCAGCCAACCCACCCACCCACCCACTTGCTAGCTGCAATCCGTGCTTGCTAGCTCAGCCACAGCAGGTATATTAGTGGCTAATGGCTAACCTGTAACAACTGATGGCCACCCAGCTACAACAGATGGCCATCTGATTACAGCTGATGACCATCTAATAACCGAGCCAGCATCTTTCCATGTGAGGCCGAGAGCCTGGAAACTGCTCTCTGGGACTCTGTCCCCACAAACATGCATAGAAATTGTCTTGGTGTAGAATTTACCCCTGGTCGTCCACAGAATATGAAGAGTTCACAAGACTCTAAAAAGTGAGAAAGCCAAGGAAAGGTTTAATTGAACATTAGGCAGAGAGAGAGAGAGTTTTGCTTGGACGAGAAATACTGGCAAAAGAAGTTTTGCCAGGGTAGAGTCCGATAGGGACAGCTGTGGCAGGTTTCTGTTTAGCTGGGTTTTTACATTTTTCTGTGCAGGATATAGGTTGCTTGTCAGCTTGCGGGGGGCTGCTGCTGTTACAATTGTCTTCTGGCAATTTTCCTGTTCCCATCTATGATGGATGTTAGCTTATAGGGGGGTTGCCATTGCGATTGTGAATTGTTCTGTTCCCACCTATGCTGGATGTAAGGGTGCTTGTCAGATTGCAGGTGCAGGGCTAGCCAGGAGATTCAGAGCCAAGTGATTAATTTTTGAGCTCATTCCTTCTAGCCTACAAGCTCACTCCTATTAATTCCATGCCTGTCTCGTCCTGCTAGCTCACACGCTCACTCCTGTTAACTCTTTATTTGTTTCATCATAAATGGATTCTCGAGGTGCTAGACCAAAGTTGAGACAAGGTTTGGCTGATTCATGGGGGTCTGCTTTTGAAAGATTTTGATTTGGTCTACAGTTTGAACATCTGGGGATGTGTATTAGTCAGAGTTCTCCAGGAGATAACATTTGCAATTTGTCTTTTATAGAATAGATGCTGCTTCTGGAGAATGGGTGGAGGGAAACGCTATAAATAATAACTCTAACCTAATGATCTTTGACAACAGTGAGGGCTGTGCCTTCCTATATTTTCTTTTTTACTTTGTTAATTTATTTTATGTTCTGTCCACCCAATTACTTTACAGGCTGTGTGCTTTTGATGAACTTTATGTCCTATTTACTCCATAGGGCACAGAATTGCAAGATGATATCGTGTCATGATTGGAAGAAGAATGGACATTGCCCAGAGAGGCTAGAATGGAGCTGGATGGAGTAACTAATAAGACTCAGGGCTGGGTCCCTTTGAGGTTAGAACGAGCACTTTTATTTCTGTGAGGAAATCAAAGTTAGTGTTAGTGTTAGTGTTCTAACTGCATTTTCTGAGATTCCGTATTTGCCTATTTGGCTCCCGTTACTCACAGGGCCAAATAAATGGTCGGCATTATTTACATCTGCCTTGTGATCCAGTTTTCACAGGCTTGCGAAAATCTCATTACAAACCCTCCAGCCAATCCCGATCAACGTCCCAACCATCTTCTTTATCTCTCTCACACACCACGGCAATATTTCCCCTTCGCTAAATCACCCCAGGGCCAGGTACCGGACAACTAGAGATCACCCCGTGCCCACAGTCTGCCAGCGTTATTAAACCATGCAATCCCAAGCTGCTTACCCTGCCCTGCCTTGTCTTTCCTGCAGAAAACTCCAATAAACACTCTGGGCCATGCTTCCTCCTTTGCCCTTTCTACCTACCTCCTTGCCCCCCTCCCACCCCCCAGGGCTGGCCCTGGCTCTTCCCCATGTGGCCATGCCTGGCGGGTCATGACTCCTGTTTCTAGGGATCTGTGAGTATAAATGTCTTCTCTCATGACAATCATTCCAGGGTCGGTGTGTTTACTATCCTTGATTAAATAAATTCTGGGTGCAGATTTTAAAACAGTTCAGTGTAAGCATGTATTTCAAAGTTTAATTATAGGAAATTAGAGTGGAGCCCTATCCTATGAAAGACAAATTGATGTTAGGAATCAAAGAGAGAGATTTTGGGGAGCTTCCCAGAATTTAAACTCCTTTAAAATATCTTAGGAATGTCCCCATCTTGAAGGTGGCACTGCCCACCTTCCACATAGAAGCTCACAACACTAGGTTGATGCTTCCTCAGCTTTCCTTGCATCTGGTTCCTGGGCACATGATTAATCATCTGTCCTGACCTTTGTGTCGGGAGCCAGTGACACAAAGAAGCAGGGATAGAGGAGAATGAATTCTGGCAGTAGTGGCAGCAGCAGCAGCAGCAGCAGTAGCAGGAATGGCTGGTTTCCAGCATGTAATACTTACATAACTTTAAACACACACACACACACACACACACACACACAGAGATGTATTATATATGTGTATACACATACATACACAAGTACATCAACACGAAGTAAATATGGTAAAATATTAATATTTGTTCATTTGTTAAGTATGGATAGTGGGTATTTGGATATTTTATGATTTCTTTGTGTTTTAGGTCTTTTAATGTTCTCAGAAGATCATACCAGCAATCATCTACACATATGTAAATATATATATACCAGGAGTGCCAAAAATGTATACACATGACTTGTATTCATCTTTTGTTATCAGTAGATATTATTACAATTTTAATACAGTTTTTTCTCTTCTTAAAGTGTGTGTACATTTTTTTGGCGCCCTCTGTATATATATTACTATTTCACTTTTCTAAGCCTTTTGTTTATACTATCTCATTTACTCCTCATAACAAGCCTACGAAGGAGGAACCATTATTTACATCCTCTTTTTACATATGAGGAAACTGAGGCACAGACAGCTTAAGAGACCAGCCCCAAATCACACAGCTTTTAAGGAGTGATGTCTGGAGACTGCCCTTTGCTTTTTGACAAAATAAAGGGTGAGATAGCAAGTAGCTGAAGGGGGAGGCAGAAGCCGAAGAGTATTTTCAGGATGAAGGATGAGCCTCTTTATGGGCTGAAGGGAAGGAACAAACAGAAGGGGGGTGGTGAAGATGTGAGAAAGCCTGGGGCCACTTAGTAGATGGGACACTATCAAGATTGCAGGAGCCAAGCTCCTCCCAGGAGGAGGAACAGGACTCCTGGTTTGATACTGAGGGAAAGAAGGCGGGAGTCTGATTTATGGTTTGGAGGAGGATGACATTGTTTTTCTGGGAAATTAAAGCCAAGGTCACTGGCAAGGAGGCTGAAGAGGTGGCAGGCAAGCTGAAGCCCAGCCAGGAGGAGCTGGTGTGACCTGGTGTTCCCACAGGGGGGCTGGCCAAGGGAAGATGGGTGTTTCTCCAGGGGAGAAGGGGAAGGAGAGAACTGTAGGCTGGCTGTCCGGTGGCTTGGTCCTCCATCCTCTTTTACTCAAAACTATCCTGCTCTATCACTAGACAGATCCAGGACCCAGGAGATTCCCCACCTATGGGTGGGTCAGGGGGCCCAGGCAGTGATCCTGGAGCACGGGGTCCTTCAGAACAAAGAGCAAAACACCCTAGTAACTGGGCAGAGGGAAAGCAAATCTGATGTCTGTCCTCACTGGACATACACTGAATAGTCACAGGCTCCTCCTCCTCCCCTCCAGAGGGTGTGTGTGTGTGTGTGTGTGTGTGACAGAGAGAGAGAGAGAGAGAGAGAGAGAGAGAGAGAGAGAGAGAGAGAGAGAGAGAGAGAGAGAGAGAGAGCCAGGTCAGCAGTCTTCCCCGTGGACCGCTTGCCTTTTACCTGAAGAAGCCTTTCTGTCGAGCTCTCCACGATGCCCTCCTCAGTAGCACCTGCATGAAGCTTCTCTGGCTGTCAGAGCTGGGGACCCCATGCAAACTAACTTGTCTGCAGAATTGTCCAGCTCTCCTCAGGAAGGCAACTAGACTCTCAGAATCAGGTCTTTCTCATCCGCCAAGGTGTGTCCTGTCCCAGCTTCAGTTTGACTGTGAAATGAAGTCACCCAGCTCTGCTCTGCACCTGCCTCTCTGTTTTGGGGGGACTTTTGTCATCTGAGCAGGACGTCCAAGCCAGGTTGGTTCTCTGCATTCTTTAAATGGCCTGTCTTCTTCTGTGGCCACAGGTAAGAAAGGTTTCCCCAAGGCTTGTGTTGGGGGCATTGTGGGTATGGGACATTGTGGGAGTAAGGTCAAAGGGATACCAGCAGATTAACAGCTTCGGGGTACTTAGGAGGGGGGTACATCAGAATGCTGACCTGCTCCTAGGAAAATTTCAGTTTTCTGATTGTCACTGCTGGAGCTGTTCAGAGCTCAGTGACAATCAACCCCTCCCACTGGTGTGGGTGGCTCAGTCTCAGGAATTATCTCCTTATTGTACTGAAGCTACTTCAATGCCTTTACTACAATTATTCCTTCTTTTGTCATTTATTGACTCATTCAGTAAATACTCTATATCCTTTAAGAGCGACTAACAGACATCAATGGTATTCACTGACTTGGAAAGTAGCAAGTTCTTCATTGCTGGGGATTTTCTGAGGCCGGAATGTATGGAGAGGATTTCTCCGTCAGCTAGTGTGGTAATCCAGACGAGTTTCCACCCAACCTTGAGATGTTAGACTTCTGTGATTGATCTGTTTATTAAGCAGAGCAGAGATAAAAGCTATCAATATGCTCTCTCGCCTCTAACGATCTTCAGTGAAATTATTTGGATAAAGAAACAATATCATTTCTTCTAATTAAGTGGCTTTCTTTGGGGTATTGACAGTTGCTGGAGAGCTGGGACTCCCATGCTGGGAGGGTTGGGGGGTGGGTACTGAATGGCAGAGAGGGGCTGGGGGGATCTAAGGAGGCTTTCGGGAGAAGGTGGTGCCTGTGAAATGAACAGAATGTGGCCTGGTGGACGAGAAGTTGAAACCAGCTGCGATAGGAAAATGGACAAAGAAGTGAGACCAGATAACCTTGACTTCAGTGAGACCAGCATTTAAGAGATGAACGAGAGAGGCCGCAATGAGTTGGGGTGGGGGTGAGAGGTGGTCTAGACACCCTTGTACATCCGCAGTGATACAAGCCAGGAAGGAAGGTTGGTGTCTGAGCCCTTGACATCTGCCATATTTTTGTGTAGGTTTCTCTGTGCTCTCCATTCACTCAGACCCACTTGACAAACAGGGCCATCACCCCACAGCCACCCCTCCCCCAAGCCTGCCAATCTAGCCACTCAAGAGGATCAACCGGTCCTGGACTTTAAAAAAAAAGTCTTTCTAATGAGACTGTCAATTACCAGGAACAATTTCTCCTTTGGTTTCCAGTGACAAATTAATGAAATTATCATAGTGGGCTAATTACAAGGGATGCAAATTTGAGGCATCTTTCGGGAATGTGTCCTCTCGAGTCCACTAAATCTCATTTGCACATTTTCCCAGAGGGTCCTGCTGCCTTTTTCATGGGCACAATCCAATTTGCTCCCTGCCCTTGTCCTCAGAGGTGGGCAAGGCAGAGAGTGTGCTATCCTTATTTTATAGATAAGACAAAATCCTGCCCAAGGCTATGAGTAGTGAGTGGTGAAGCCAGGACTCAAAGGCACATTTACAAACTTCTCTCCTGCGAAGGAGGGCAGGAGGCGGTGGCGTGACAGGGCTGAGGAGAGGTGGAGCTACTCCAACAGTTGGGACAGAGTGGCCTGGGCGGATGAGAATGATCCAGATTGAAGAGGTTTCATGACTCCCCACATGTATTTGTGGTTACATTGTTAAAACACTTTTACCCATATTCTTGTTTCCTTTTTAAATTGTGGTAAAATATACATGACGTAAGATTTATCTTTAGTGACATTTAGTATATTCACAGTGTTGTGTAAGCATCATCCCTGTCATCCCTATTATCATCCCGTTCCGGAACATTCTCAGCTTCCCCAAAGGGAACCTCTGGCCCATTATTTGTACTGAGAGTCAGTGTCGTATCCCGAGGACCTGGCCAGAATCTAACACACAGTCAGCATTTCATTCAAACAACAGATGCTTGAATATAAGACAGCCCCATTCTCCCAATAAATAAAGTTATTTTACTTTTAAAAAAAAAGCACTAACTTGAATATGTACACTTTTTGGAGTAATAATTAATATATAGAGGGTACCAAAAAATGTATACACATTTTAAGAAATGGAAAAACTGTATTAAAATTGTAATACTCAATATATACCGATAACAAAAGATGAACACAAGTCATATGTATACATTTTTTTGGCACCCGCAGTGTTTTCTAGTGACACACATTTTAAATCACATACTATATACAGCAATACATTAACTTAAAAATACAGCTTTTCCCCCACTCGTCCTGCTTTGAAACATTCTAACACTTCACTCACACCTTTGGCATGAGTGTCCTTGTCATACTAGAATCGTGTTTTGAATCAGCTCTCTGTACGAGTGTTCTGGTATATCATTATCCCCACAGGCTACAGAGCGTTGGCTATTTCTTATTAATCCACAAGGTGTTTGTTTATTTTTTGACAGCTTTTTCTGAGATATAATTTACAAAATTCACCCTTGTAGAATGTACGATTTGGTAAATTTAGTATATTCACAGAGTTGTGCAACCATCACCACTACGTAATTGCAGAAGATTTTCATCACACCAAGAAGAAACCTGTACCATTGGCAGCCTCTCCCTCTTCTCTGTCCTCCCCAACCATCACTTATCTGTTTTCTGTCTCCCTAGATTTACCTATTCTGGATATTTCATATACATGGAATCATATACTATATAGTATTTTTGTGCCTGGAGTTTTTCCTTAGCAGATTTGTAAGCTTTATCCTGGCTGTAGGATGTGTCAGCACTTCCTTCCTTTTTATGGCTGCATAGTATTCCATTGCACGGATGCATCATATTCATGTTGTCCATTCATCAGCTTTGGCATTTGGCTGCTTCCACCTTTTGGTTATCATAAATAGCACCCAAATTCTTCCATTGACCACACTTTGCGGTATGATTATCCCCATTTCATACATGCAAACACGAGGACAGAGCAATGGGGACATTGGTCTCATCTTGTGCCTTCCTCTGTCCAGTAGGCCAAGGCTTATCTTAGGGCAGAGTAGCTGCTTGACCCTGAGAAATGAAAGATGCTGGTTCCTCCAGCCTGGGAGAGCCCAAGAGCCGTCCCCTCCTGAGAGGCCTGGTTGCTCGCCGTTCTCATCTCTGTGGAGTGTGAGGAGCAAAGGCACGCTTGTGTCAAGGATGCATGACCCTAAGACCCTTTCCTGGGCTTGCTCAGGTTCGGCAGTGAGAGGGAGCTGCATGGAATGCAACGGGAGCTTGGCCGTGCCAGCAACTTGAGGCCATACTGGGAAGGCGGGTTCAACTCACAGCAAAGCCCGGGTCTGCTGTTCTTCTGATGTCCAGGGACATCCCGACTCCTGTCTGAAGCCATGGGCCCCTCCCACCCTGCACTCACACCCATGACAAAGCTCGGCCTGTGGTGGCTCCTTCTGATCCCAGCAGGTGAGTGGCTATCATCACTAGGACGTCGTGTCTCCCCTGCAAGCTCACGCTGCACAGAGGACACTCCTGCAGGTGGGCTCATGGCAACTGCCAAAGCTGCAGGGGACTTCGAGTACCTCGTCTCACAGCTAGAAAGTGGTGGGGCACTCACAGCTCTGACATTGGCAGCTGGGTCACCTTGAAGCAATGCCAATCATGCTGTGAACCTCCCGGGGCTATCGTGAGGACTACAGGACATGCCAGTTTGTGACTAGCACAAACAGCAGGCACTCAATTCCTGGCAACTGCTGCTTTGGATGTGCGTGCCCGAATTTTTGAACGGTAGTCTCCACTTGCTCAGGCATCAGAACCCTAAGAGCTGAAGCTGTTTACAGGACTCGGAGAAAACAGACATGAGGGATTCCATGGGACAATTTCAGGACAATTTTGCCTAGCTAATAAGAAGGAGCAAATGCCAGTGGTTAAGGAAAAATGGGAGAGATGCCCAAGGTGGCAGAAGATTTCATGGTTATCATAGGGGTTCATCGATAAGTGGATGGGAACGGAAGGCTCACCGTAATAGGTGAAAACCCTTCTCCCTGCAGCTCACCCCACACAGACCAGACATCTCCCTCATATTGCTGCCCCCCTGAGGCTGCTCAGTTGAAGGCTGAATCTCATCTGACTTCCCAATTCCTCTGCCTCAGCACCCTTCCCCTTATTTCCAAGCACTTATTTCCAAGTCTTCTTACTGAATAATCACAGGGCAACTGACATTTCTTGAGCTCCAACTATGTACTGGTTGCTTGGTTAAGCTCTAGCAAGCATTATTATATTTAATCCTCAACAGTGTTGTAACATAGGTTCTGAATAGCGTCCCCATTTTGTAGACGAGGAAACTGAGGCTCAGTGAGATTGAGTGGCTGTGATTTGATGGGAGAGGGAGCCAGGCACCCACCTTCATGAACTCGGAGACCCTACTTTTTCCTCCTGTCCCACAGCGTCAGCGCAGCGAGTTCCCCATACCCAAGCTGAGGACCGCCTCTTCAAACACCTCTTTCGGGGTTACAACCGCTGGGCACGGCCAGTGCCCAACACCTCCGACGTGGTCATCGTGCGCTTTGGGCTGTCCATCGCCCAGCTCATCGATGTGGTACGCCTGTCCCTCCACCCTGCATGATTTTGGGATCAGCGCCCAGATCCTGGGCCCCTTTCTGGGGGCCTCCCTCCCCCCTAGCCCTTCTCTCTCCAACCCCCCCAGCCCACCTCAATCAGAACTTCCATTCCTGCCCCGTCCCCAACCCTGAAGACCCTCCTGAAGAGCCCTGATTGGCAGCAGTGGGTTTTTAAAGTGCTTTGCTTGTTCCACTGGACACAAGCCCAGAGGACCCAAGGGGCCTGCACCATCTTGAGTAAGATGCGCAGTGTCAGGAAGGGGTCGTGGGTGGGCTGGGATTGCAGTATCATAAAAGAGGTTCTTCCGGTGAGTGGGGGGCCTGAATCAGGCCATCCCATGCCACCCTGTCTTCTGGGGTTGATCTGTCACTCTAACTGCCCTTACTTTTTCTCCCGCTGCCTCCTGACCAGGATGAGAAGAACCAAATGATGACCACCAACGTCTGGCTAAAGCAGGTGAGGGACCCTCCCCTAGCAGAGGCAGGAGCTGGGGCAATGCTTTCTCTTTCATGTATCTCCTTCTAGGAGCCACTCCTGTTTCCCTTCACCCCTTCCTGGATCCTTACTCAGGTTGATGCATTTGTATTAATGTTACACTACTATTCCTAGAGGGGAAAGGCATCATGTATGGGGGGGTCTATCAAGGGTACAACACTGCACTATATTAGTGCAAATGCACAAAAGCAAAATGGACCCTAGATCGAGGGCAGGCTTGGAGTTAGGGAGGCAAGGGTTCAAGGCCCAGTGCTTCCACTTACTAGCAGTACGCCCTCTGCCTCACTTTCCTCACCCTAACTTGTAGGATTGTTGTGAAGATTAGAAAGAATGATCTAAAGAGCCCCTGACAAAGTTAACTTTATAAATAGTAGTGATTATTATTTTAATTATTAGAAGCCCCTGTGAGGCAAAGAACAGGCTTGTGTGTCAACACCAGTCATTATCTGTTGGGGATACTTGGTCCTTTTAGGTCTAGAAGGCACATGAAAAACCCTCCCAGAAAGAAGACCATGCAACTTTGGAGTTTTTTCATTGCTTGGATACTCTTTTACTGAGCATCTACCAGGGGCCTGGTGCTAGCCAAGCAGAGGGAAACAGATGTTGTCCCTGGCTTCCTGAACCTTACAGAGACATTAAATAAATATGTAAATCCACAGGTAATCACCCCTTGTGATAATGCCATCGAGGAAAACTTCAGAGAGTGAAGAATACTAACCTGGTTTGAGGGAGGAAACAGATACACTTGGCCGTGCTAGTGGAAGGATTGCTGGGACCCGTAGGGGGCGCTTTGGAGCACAGTTTGAAAGTCACTGGTTGACTCCCCTTTCTCAGCTGTGTGATCCGGCAGGTGTTTACCTGTCTGGTCCTCAGTTTCCTTACCTGTTAAATGAGGAAATACTTCACTGGGCATTCACTGTCCGGCTCTGCTGTTGAGGTTCTTCCTAGACAGGGTGTAAAAAAAACTTTGTAAAATGTGATGCACTAAAACATGTTACTCCTAATGAGTGAGATGGCCTGCCGGTGTTGTCCAGCTGGGGAGTGGCAGCATGAGGAGTAGAGGTGGGACTAGTGTGCCGGGTGACCTATCCACTAGGTCTGCCAGGGGCTCTGAGTAGTAGAACTGGGACAAAGCAGGAGGGTCAGCCATCTTAGAGCAGACTCCTGAGTCCCAGCTCAGAGCCCTTTCTACTCCGTGGGGCTGGAGGAGGAGCTCTGGGGTGCTCCTGAATCCAGTTACTGGGGCATCCGCAGGCTGCCCTACGTTTGTCCTGAGGCCCCCCTCCCAGGACAGCACCTGGTGACCTAACACCCCTCCCCTTGCACAGGAGTGGACCGACTACAAGCTGCGCTGGAACCCGGCTGATTTCGGTAACATCACATCCCTCCGGGTTCCTTCTGAGATGATCTGGATCCCCGACATAGTACTCTACAACAAGTAGGAAGCCACTGGGGTCCTGGGAGGGTCCCTGGGAGGGGTGGGTGGGTTGGACTTGGGAGGTGCGCCCCCTTGTGTCTCAGCTTTGTGGTCTCTTTCTCAACTCTAGCTTTGCTAATAATACTAACCCCCATCCTGATCTTTTCCCTTGATTCCTCTATTCTTTCATTTTGTTCTCTCACTCATACACCCAAATTTACAGAGTATCTACTATGCATTAGTGCCTGGCGCTGTGCTAGTGGAACACAGATTTGCCAACACAGTATTATTTGAAAAACGTGGTTGGTGCAGGCTGTGAAAACAATGCCTAAAGTTTGGAGTTTTGCAGGATGGCAGTGTTTCCTGAACAGGCAAGCAGCATAGGAGTTACATGGTTGAAGGGAGCAAGCTCACTTTCAAAAAATTTATTTTTAAAAAATTTTTTAAAAATTAAAAAAAATTCATATTACTCATAGTTGCCTTGTATTCAAGACCAAAAAGGACCAATCTTTGAGCATAATGACTAGAAGCCAATAAAAGGCAGGGGAGTCTAAAGAGAGCCCCAGTGGGGGAGGGAGGGTGTGGGGGAGGACATTTTTTATAGAAGAAATTGAGATCTATAATTTCATTTATGGTGTTTGATAGCAAGTAATTCTTCATTTAGAAGTCAAGAACTTAAAATTAAATAATATTTGGCATTATGTTCATAAAAATGTTTTCTAAAGTGGGGCTCTAAGGCATTCCTGGAGATATGAATAGATATGAAAAATGGTCCTGTGGTCAAACAATTTTGGATAACAGGGCATGTTGTTGACCCTTTGGAAAATGTCAGGACACAGTAGTTTTCAAAGGTTGTTAGAAGTTATGCAACCAAGAAACCCATTCAGCCCAGCATTTCTCAATTAATTTGACCCAAATTTGGAAAAGCTATTTTTAAACAATAAAATAAAGCGGAAAAGATCCACGTCTGGAGTTTTGGGGCCTCCAGCTAGGAGGTCGAAGGAGAGCAACAATGATACCCTTTCATCAGAGCCGTGTCTGTAAACACATAGCCAGCACACGTTACCTGGAGGGTGTGACACCGCAGGCGCCTCGCGTTTACTATTCCATGGGACTGCCTGAGGACACCCCATACCTCTGTGCCCTGGGGGTGGCGGGCAGGAGGCAGCGTCCAGGATCTTTCTAGGTAGTTGTGCTTCCTGTGCAGCTGGCAGAAATTGGGAGCAAATATGACCTGAATTTTAGGATTGCCATTAAGGCTTCAACCAGTGGTATTTGAATATAACAGGAAATTCTTATGTTAGGACAATACTCCAAACTAAATTCTTACATTTAAAGAAGGGTCTCCTCCACCCAAACACTGCACTCCAGGTTAACCGGAAGATCAAAAAAACTACACCTTTCCTTTCTCAAAAAGGGGCGCATGTTGCCATCTAGTGGTGATGATGTGTGATGACAAAAATACCTTAAATTTTTTTTTTAAAACCTTTGCCCTGATCAATTTGTCACTGTTTTTCAAAGTTCCTGTTTCAAAACCGCCTATATCTCTAGCCTGGAACCACTTCATGGGAAAGAAATCTCTCTTTCTGTGTACACTTCTGGTTCCTCTGCATTTAGGATTGACCTTAGGAATTGGGGGAGCAATGGCTCCTTAAAGACTAGGGAACTGGACTCACTGCCCCACCTCTGAGGGGAGTCAGGGGTTCAGGCTCCCAGAAAGCCCCTGCCTGGGAAGTCACTGCTATTCCACTGTCCCCAGGGCCCTGTAGGTCCTTAAATGCCTAGTGCCATGACGCTGCCAGCCTCATCTCCCATCACCTCCTCAGCCTGGCCCCTCATGTTCCAGAGGATTCTCTTCTGGTACCCTCTGCACCCATCTCTCTGTCAAACACTAACGTCAGTACAAGCCTTGCTTGGATGGCCAATTTCGTGGTGATCCTGCTCACTACGGCCAGAAGGGAGACCCTTCCCAGAGTTCTTGGGGAGCACATGGACAGCCCACATAATGCTGTTGCCAAACTGCCTCCCTTGTGTAGTTGGTGTTTGGGGCAGCGTCTCATTTCCTTCCGGTTCCTTAAGGGCAGGCTGAGTGCCACATTGCGTCCCTGGTCCCTCCATCGCTCCCTAGTAGGCCCTAGTGGATAAGGCTGGCTCAGAAGTGCATGGTAAATGGGTGGCATCAAGAAGGTAGCTTCCTTCACCAGCAAAGATTATTAGGTCTCTTCTGAGCAAAGAACTAAAGATCCCAGGTGGAAAAAAGCATGACACCCAGCAGAGGGCCTTACTACACTCTCTGCTGGCGGGAGAAAATATAAATAATCACTTAAAATATTAAATGAATACAAACAGACAACCAAACTACATATTCCCCACGATAACAAATGTGTAAAATGTTATACATATTATCTATAAGACAATCAACTATAAATGACATACGAGGTCGGACAATTAAATTTGCAAACCCATCCTAGAAAAAGTGCTAAATACCTCATTATTAAATATCACTACGGTCACCTTCAAAGTACTCCCCTTGGGAAACTATGCACTGATGGCAGCACCTAGTCCACCCTTCAAAGCAATTTTGGAACTCTTTTTCTGGAATGGCCATCAGAGCTGTCGTCATATTACCCTTGATGTCCTGAATGTCATCAAAATGTCTTCCTTTCAATATTTCCTTTATCTTCAGGTAAAGAAAGAAGTCACTGGGGGCCAGGTCAGGTGAGTAGGGAGGGTGTTCCAATACAGCTGTTTATTTACTGCCTTAAAACTCCCTCACATACAGTGCCGTGGGAGCTGGTGCATTGTCGTGATGCAAGAGCCATGAATTGTTGACAAAAAGTTCAGGTTATCTAAGTTTTGCACACAGCCTTTTCAGCACTTCCAAATAGTAAACTTGGTTAACTATCCATTTGTTACAAATTCATAATAAATAATCCTCTGATATCAAAAATGGTTAGCAACATCATTGCAAGAAGTTCGCGATCTTAATTGTCAGACCCCGTATATAACATCAGAATGTTAACAGTGGCTGTTTTCTAAATTCTTGGTACTTATATTCTTCAAAATTCCTACATTTGGGGTTTGAAAAGACAACTAAGGTAGGTATAAATGTCAGGGTCCTGGGGGACTCTCACACACTGGCATAAACCCCAACAACTTGGCCAGGTCTGGCTATGTTATTGGGGCCCCCCCTGCTGCCAGTTATCTGGAGCTGCCTGGTGTGGGTGGGAGGCTGTGCCGGGCCACCGAACTCCTCTCTTGTCCCCAGTGCAGATGGGGAGTTTGCAGTGACCCACATGACCAAGGCCCACCTCTTCTCCACGGGCACCGTGCACTGGGTGCCCCCCGCCATCTACAAGAGCTCCTGCAGCATCGATGTCACCTTCTTCCCCTTCGACCAGCAGAACTGCAAGATGAAGTTCGGCTCCTGGACGTACGACAAGGCCAAGATCGACCTGCAGCAGATGGAGCAGACAGTGGACCTGAAGGATTACTGGGAGAGTGGCGAGTGGGCCATCATCAACGCCACGGGCACCTACAACACCAAGAAGTACGACTGCTGCGCCGAGATCTACCCCGACGTTACCTACTACTTTGTCATCCGGCGCCTGCCGCTCTTCTACACCATCAACCTCATCATCCCCTGTCTGCTCATCTCCTGCCTGACCGTGCTCGTCTTCTACCTGCCCTCCGACTGCGGGGAGAAAATCACCCTGTGTATCTCCGTGCTGCTCTCGCTCACCGTCTTCCTGCTGCTCATCACCGAAATCATCCCCTCAACATCCCTGGTCATCCCGCTCATCGGCGAGTACCTGCTCTTCACCATGATCTTCGTTACCCTGTCCATCGTCATCACAGTCTTTGTGCTCAATGTCCACCACCGCTCCCCTAGCACCCACAATATGCCCCGGTGGGTGAGGGTGGCCTTTCTGGGCTGTGTGCCCCGGTGGCTTCTGATGAACCGGCCCCCGCCCCCCTTGGAGCTTCGTGAGCCCCCAGATGTGAGGCTCAGCCCCTCCTATCACTGGCTGGAGACCAACGTAGATGCGGAGAAGAGGGAGGACGAAGTGGAGGAGGAGGACAGATGGGCATCATGCTCCTCCATGGGGGTCCTCCACGGCCACGGTGGTCTGCACCAAGGGGCCTCGGGTCCCCAGGCAGATGGCCAGTTGCAGAAGTGTGGGTTCCTGCTGTCCCCTCGCATGCAGAAGGCACTGGAAGGTGTGCACTATATTGCTGATCACCTGCGGTCCGAGGATGCTGACTGTTCGGTGAGTTGGGGCTGGGCTCCTTCCCTGGGTGACTCTACCAGCCTAGCGTGGACCCATCCTACCCCAGAGGGCTAGGTTGGGCCAACCCACTCTCCTTCGTGAAGACCCGTCTCCCTCAGTCATGGCCCTTGGGAGCCTGGAAGAAATCATGATGGAGAATGTCCATCACTGGTGGTGGAATAGCATCAGGAATGTCCTAGCTAAGCCTAACTGGGAGAAAGCAGAACAGAGAGGGAGGGATCTCAAATATGGGACTTCCCAGGCCATTTCTCACCATTACCTGATAGGTGGCGGAGGAGGGGCAGAGAGAGGCCGAGGGAGTGTCATCAGGAGAGGTAACAGCCTATCTTCTTTGTCCTGATGGTCTCCCCCTCCTTCTCCTTGTTTGTGGGCCCCGGCATTTTGGAAACTTCACTGTTCACTCACAAACTCTGAGGAAGCTTGGTTGTAACACGTGGGCTCCCCTCCTTGGCCTCTGCTATGTCCGGCATTAGTAGGCCACTGCCCAAGATCACAGAAATCTTCTTAACAACCTAGGGACGGATGAAAGGCCGGGAGGTTATTACTGGGTGGCCTTGTTTGAGTAGATAAGACACATTAATCATTGTCTAACCGGGAGCAGGTAGAAGTCCAGACCTGCTTATCTGAGCTGTGAGTCCAAATTCCACGAAGTTCTCCCCCCAACCTTCTCTGAGCTGCACCTACCCTCACCTACCTCCGCTTCTCCATCTCCTGCAGTGGGTGGGTGGGTGAGTGAGTGGGGAGGCGACATGGGGCAGCAAAATCTTCACCGTTTTCTAACTGCCGGGTGTTGCATTTAAACCATTGTAGGCTCCTCGGTGGCTGTGTCCCTCCAGCCCCCCTTATTTGGAACTTCAGAGTCTATGGAAAGGCTCTCCGGGTTGTGTCAGGGGTGGGTTAGGGTGAAAATCACTAAAGAGAGCATTGTTTCCGTCTTGAGACAACCCTGTGTCTCCCCGCCCCCCCCTCCCCCTGCTGCCCAAGCTTCCCAAGGTCTCAGAGGGGCTGCCACTGCCCCTGTGCCATCCTTACAGGGGCGGGCATGGACAGGACACTTCCCCTTTCCCAAGGCCTGGCCTCTGTCACTGTGAGCCCACTTCCACCTGCAGGTACAGGAAGACTGGAAGTACGTGGCCATGGTCATTGACAGGATCTTCCTCTGGCTGTTTATCCTCGTCTGTGTCCTGGGGACCGTGGGACTCTTTCTTCCTCCATTTCTGGCTGGGATGATCTGATTTCACGTCCCTCGCTTTGGCTCTGCTGGAGGTGGCACTGCTGACCATGTTTGCTGCTGCCTCTAGAGTCTGCCTTTGGGGTCAACACCATGTGACTGCAGGTGCCTGTCCAGAGTCCTGACACTGTCCCAGTCGTTGAAGACTTTCTGACACAAATTCACTTGACACCATTGTGCTATGTGCTGAGAATCCACTGGGCACAGAACCCTGTTTGGGATGCTGAGGAGCTCGGGAAAGAAAGAACTTACTCTGCAGGTTATGGTACAATGGTGACAACACGAAGCCGTGTAAGATTCTCCTGAAGAAGTGACCCAACACTGACTGACAGTTGGGCCAAGCCGGGGGAGCAGACGGCGGGGGTGGGACCGGGTGAGAAGGAACAGGAGGGACCTCGAAGGAGGGTTGCGTGGGGAAGAGGGAAGAGGGCGCTGCAGCAGGTGGAAGGGCTGTGGGTAGTTTTGGATTCAGGAATGAGCCTGAAGTGTCAGAACAGCCAGGCCGAGGTGGGGCTCCCGTGTGGGGAGCAGTGGGAGGAAGTTGGTAAGACAGGTTGGGGTGTCTTTGAACCAGGTAGAGAACGAAGTTCAGAGCCTGAGCCCATAGGTATTAACAGTAGAGTGGTAAAGGTTTTCCAGAGGGGAGGACGGGGGAGACAGGCTGCAGGTGGGGTGGAGGTGCTGGGTGGACCTGCGAGGCAAAGGAGGGAGCATGGTAGCTGGGCCATCCCCCCTACCTGGAAGCTCTTGTGTGCTCCCCTCCCCACACCTTCCCTCCTGTAAGCTGGCCCCCAGAGGGTTGGCCACGCTGAGAGCCCTGTGCCCAGGGCACCACCGGTCCTTAAACACACACGGACAAACCCCAAGCCATCGGGAGCCATTGTAGGTCCAGCTCCAGCTTGCAGTTTGCTCCCTCCCCAGGGTGAGTGGTGGCCGGCACTCAACAGTTCTGAGTGGCTGAAGGGAGTAAGTGGATTGCTTTGCACCTTAGACTGCTGTGGAAATGCAAATGTGGCAGGACCAGGACTGCTTCCCTCTCCGGCCTGCCCTCCCTCTCCTTCCCAAAGCCCCATGATGCGTCTGACCCACCCTGAACCATTCTGTGCAATCTGTTCTCCCACCTTGGATCCAGCAACCCACAGCCCTCAGCAGCAGTGGGAGCCTAGAGGAGCTGTGGCCCCTGTGGGATCCGGCCTTGCCCCTGCCCCATCCAGCCGCAGAGGGCAGAACCCCAGCAGCTAACAAATGCAGGCACCAGACAGTGTGGGGACCTGGGACAGGCATCCAAGTAGGACAAGCTTTCAGTTTCCCTTCAGCCTTTGGAGTCCCCTCCTTCCAAACCCCCATTTGCCTCTCCCTGGCACCCAAGGGAAAACCCATGACCCCCCAGCCTAGGCCTCTGCTCCTCAGTTCTCTCTCAAGACCCCTCACTCAGTGACTCATTCTGGTTTCCAGCCCCTCCTTGGTCCTGTGCCCATAGCACCCCCAACCTCCTTGCTCCCTCCTGGGTCCCTAGACTGGATCTCCTGGTGCAATGATGTTCCCTCATATTAGTCTGGCTCCCGTCTATCTTGCATGTGCGTAAAGAGATCAAATAAAACCAAAGCTGCTGTTCACTGAATTGTGGGACCTCTCCTCAGCATCCCCAGGACCACCAAGCCTCCCCCAGAAACCTGGGGGTTTGGATCCCAGCTAGGAGAGTGCCACTCCACCAACATTCCTCATGTCCCTGGAGGGGGCTGCCCTGGGTCCGTTTGGTCAGGCAACTGGGCTGGGGCACATACCTGACCCCACTGCCCAGGAGTCCCCAGACACCCTGGGTTCAGCCCCGCATCAGCCCTTGATCTATGCCCAACTGAGCACAATCAATTTCTTCCAGGGCTGTGGCTTGAGGTCAAAATGCCCCCATAAACAGCAAAAAAGCAATCAAACCACAAAGCAAATGGTATAATTTTAATTCGTCCACAAGTCAATTAGAAAGAATGTAAAGAGTATTCTGCACAAACACAAGAGAGAAGGAGGGAGGGAGCTGATGAGAAAGAGGAGAGAAAAGGAGGAGGAGGAAGAAAAGGAGGAAGAAAGAAGGAGGGTGCGAAATAAGGAAAGAAAGAGAAAAGTGGGCACAAGAACGGGAGCGGATTGTGGTCCAAGTCCTGTTTGGCCCTGTCTCCCCTTCTCCTCGACACTTGCCGTGTTCACGACACAGCGTCCTGTGCCCAGATTCTGAATAACTTGTGGCTGGACTGTGTCCTAGGTCCCCCCTTGGGGGGACACATGGCTATCAGTCCATACCAAACTCACATTAAATAAGTTCCACTATACACTGTACAAAAAAGCCAGGTCCATTCCTCATCTCACCAGTTGCCTTCTGCCAAAAGAAAGACCCTCCCTACCCCTCTGCCTCGGGGGACCTCCGTGGGCAGAAGAGGAAGGAGAAGGAATAGCTTCATTTCCAAATGGCCCGCTATGTCCACGCATAAAGCCATCATGGTCTCTAGGGGCATAAGTGTGACCCCCAACAGGCCAGGCAGGTGTGAGGAGGGCATGGTTGGCAGCAGCAGCAGCCCCAGTGCTCCCTCTGAGCCCTCTTTGTCACCCCCTGGTGTCTACAGCCCTGAGTCCCCTCTGTCCAGCTGCAGCCTGAGCCGCACATTCTAGGGGTCGGGGTGGGGGAAGGGGGTCGTGCAAAGTGGCAAGGGAAGGACTCCCCTCGGCCTTCCCCCTGAGAAGACCCACATGTCCGGAGGCAGGGCAGGGGCCAGGGATAGGGGAGGTACGTGACGGGTGGGGGTGGAAGACGCAGGCAGGTGGCACCCACCCTCTGTCACTCTGCAGGGGGGCGGGCCAGGTTGGCCTGAACCTTGGCCTGATCCACAGCATCGAGCAGGTTCTTGGCGTCCACGGCCAGAGTGTGCGAGGCTGCGAGCATGTGCCGCTTGCACTCCTCACTCAGGGATGTCACGGCATTTTGCTGGGCCAGTCGCATCTTATTGATGAGCTCCGCCAGGTCCTTGTTGAGCAGTTTCTGGGTCCCTTCAATCTGTAGGAAGAGTGAATTAGCAGAGGCGGAGAGGGTGTGGAAGCTACACACGTGTCCACATTGGCCAAGGCAGTCAGAAGTTCTCTGGGGGGCAAGTCAGACCCAGGCCAGGGCTGAGTCCAAGGCTCCATGAGGGCTGGAGTCAGGTCACCAAGGACACACATTGCAGACCTCACTCTACCCCACGCCAGCCCAGTCTGATCCAGCCCCACTTGTGCTGGCCCAACATTGGAGTGGAAGGTCAGGGGTCAAGTGCATTGATTCATTTGTTAGCTGTCTGCTATCAAATCAAGAGCTCAAGGGCTGTCGTTTGAGCTGTAGGGTTTTGTTTACTGCCATATGCCCAGTGCCTAGCATATTACTGAGCACCTCCTCCGAACTCGAGCTATTTATCAGGTGAAATGAATGATTGGGCCATCATGCTCTGAAGTCTCCCAGGGTAGCCCGGCCTTGGGCTCCTCTGTGGGCTGCTGCCACCACCCAGCTCCCCTCCCCCTACTGTCTCTCTTGAACAGTCATACATGGTGGGCACAGTGGTGGAATGCCGTGGTCACTGGTGCCACATCGCTGACCATCGGGAGATAGTGCATCAAACCCCAGTCTGGCAGGTGCTGTAGGGTTCTGTGGGTGCTACGGTGGTTTCTAGACAGACAACCAACCACTGTGCAAGGCACTGTATCAGTCTCCTATTGCTGCGGTGACAAAGTACTGTAGTGGCTTCAGACAACATGGATTTATTCTCTTAGCATTCTGGAGGTCAAAGTTCTGGAATGGGTCCTCCTGGGCTAAGGTCAAAGTGGACAGCTGGGCTGCATTCCTTCTACAGACGCTCGGGGAGAATCCCTTTCCTGTCTTTTCCAGCTTCTAAAGGCTGCTGCCTTCCTAGGCTTGGGGAGCCTTCCAGACCAAATTTGAAATAGTCCCACTTCTGCATCTGCCATCACACCTTCTCTGACCCTTACAAGACCTCTGCTTCTGACCCCCTCTTATAATGACCCTTGGGACTACATTGGGACCATTTGGATAATCCAGCATAATCTCCCCATCTCAAGATCCCTAATTTAATTACATCTGCAAAGACCCTTCTGCCATGTATGGTGACCCAATCACAGGGTCTGGGAAATTAGGATGAGGACATCCTTGAGGAGCCATTTTTCTGCCCACCGCAGGCACCATCTCAATGTAAAGCACCAAGATTCCTGGTTTGGTTTTTGGTCATTGTTTCTCAATTAAATAAAGAAAATTAGATTACATGATCAATGAAAGGAACCTTAACTGCTATTTCAATAACACATTCAACTTTAGTATGGAGGGCGAGTAGATAAAGGATCACAGGAGGGGCAAAAGCGAAGGTCTGTCCTCCTTTGCATATCTTCACACATTAAGAAGTCACTGCAACTGACACGAGGAGTTTTGTCCTAGGAAGCTGGCCCTGTCCACTGGTGCCAATTCAGCCCCTTCGCGGTACCTGCTCATGTGAGCTGTGCAAAGCCAGCCACTGGAGGCTCAGCTCATAGAAATGCGTTGCCCACGTGGCCCTCCTGAGCCTCCTGTGTGAAACAGGTGGGGCAGGTGGAGGTGAAGGGGAGAAGTGACAGCCAGAGGACACTCACCTCTGTCCGTGAAGACGATGGCAAGGAGGGTAAGAGATTGTCCACACTCCCAATGAGCTTCCGCAGGGTCAGGCCCACGTTCTGGGGGGGAAAAGGGGCAGGGTGATGTCACCTCTTGCTTTTTGAGAAAGCCATGTTCCCTCGGCAAGAGACTGCCCGGGGCTGTACCTGCCTCCTGAGGCTACCTTGGACTAAATTCCCTTAGACAGCCTTGCTCTACGGGGGTCTTCCTGGGAAAGGCACCTGCTGGACAGACCAGGAAGCTCAGTCCCTCCCTCTTCCTTCCAGGGCTAGGATGCGCAGCCTCCACCTGTCCGGTGCTCACCTTCACCACCGTCACGTAGGCCTCGGGAGGCAGCTGACAGAGCTCGTTTTTGAGGTGGAGCACCGCCCGCACCAGCTCCATGACGTTGTGGTACACCAGGTCGTCAGTCCGATCCAGGTTGGCTGTGGGCTGGATGGACTGGGGGTAGGCGTCTCCAGTCAGCGGGGTGACACCATTCTTTTCTGGTCGGGCCCTACCAGTGCCAACCCAACCACCAGCCCGATTGGAAAAGACTCTTCTCCAAAATAACAGTGCCCTGTCCTAGGGCTGCGTCCCTCCCAACTGATTCCAGGGCAGTGGTTCCCACATTAGACTCTGCCAGGGAGCCTTAAAGAATCCCGGTGGCCAGCTTCACACCAGACCAACTGAACCATCACCTGGGCATGGGGGCAGGTGGTTTTCAAAGTTCCTCAGATTATTCTAATGGCAGCCAAGGCTGAGAGCCTGTTTCAGAGTGAGGAAAACCAGCACCCGTCCCAGGCAACTATAAGAACAGTGTGGGTGCTGGAAGCCAAGGGGCAGGCTCGAGAGAGGAAGGGGGCCCCCACCTCCTGCTCCTAGGGCAGGACCAGTGAGCTTTCCTCAAGTGCAGGAGAGAAGAGACATGTCTTCCCCCTGATTTTTCATGGATTAGCTGTGTAGCCTCAGACAAGGCATTTCCCCACTTTGGGTGGCAGCTATATCAAGATGATACTGGACTAGATTATTTCTGAAGTCTTCACAGCCCACGCTCTTCATTCTTGGGGAGCCCTGATTTAAATTCATTAGCAGCTTCGGCAGAGCCCACACATACCTGTGTACCCAGCCGTGGAGGCTTCTGTGGCGGGCCTGTGAACTCCGCTGCAAAAGGGAGGGAGAGGGAATGGGGCAAGTTCTCAGCACCCTGCCCCTTCCCTTCGTACCTACTGATAACCAAGCCAACCCCTGTCCTTTGCTACCAGGAAATCTGGGGAAATGAAACCCCAGCGAATTCCAGAAGATGGCAGGAAAAATAACCTCTGGGCTCCCTGGTCCTCCCGCCATCAGGGACAAGCACTGCTGTCCATAATACAGAAAGAAAAAGCCAACGTCACAGCAGAGATGGAGCGACTGCAGAGGGTGTTCCAGCTCCTGCAAACCTGTTCACCCAGCCCCGAGGAACAGCTCATACTCTGAACTTACACTTCCTGGGCCTTCATGATCAAATAAGGGGGTTGCTCAAAAGGGTCTCTGGAGCCAGACTACCTGGGCTCCAAGCTGAGTTCTGCAAATTACTAGCTGTGTGATAAGTTATTTAACCCGCCTGTGCCTTGGTTTTGTGACCTTTGTAAGATGGGCATAATAAGAAATTGTCCTATCTCATCGAATTGCTGTGAGATTAAACAAGTGGACATTAGTATGTGACTTAGGCCTGTGACGCGTTTGTATGAAGTTCTCTATGTTGTTATTGTCATCGCTGTCACTGTTGCCCTCACCCAGCGAGGATTGTGACAAGCCTGGCTCACTGCTGGCTCCTCCCTCTCCCCTGTCAGAAGAAGCCCCTGGAGAGACCCTGAAGGCTCAGCCACCCTCTTTCTTTCTTCCATCCCTTGGGCTCAGGGAAGATGAGGATCAGCTGGCGCCACCTTTTCCTCCACAAGGAGCCTCCGACAGAGTGAGTAGGGGATAGGAAGGAAGAGAGAATCACCACTTCCTCCAAATAAATGCAAGAAGGAGATAAACTGGGAAGAGGAATGAGGACCCCAGGACAGAGAGAGATGAGAAAAGGCGCTGAGCAGGCAGAGTGTGGAGCAACAGATGGAGTGGAGGGATCGATATCAACTCCAAAACTGAACCTCTCTGCACGCTCTGAATAAAAGCAAGGCAGACATTTCTTAAGGCTGTAAATAGACTCTGCTGCTCTCTGCAGTGAGCAGTGAGCAAGG
The DNA here is from genome assembly GCF_964194185.1 of Rhinolophus hipposideros. Lineage (NCBI taxonomy): Eukaryota > Metazoa > Chordata > Mammalia > Chiroptera > Rhinolophidae > Rhinolophus > Rhinolophus hipposideros. The sequence continues at coordinate 28,720,120 of NC_138062.1, read as the reverse complement.
ATGGTGATTTGACACAAGATGTCCAGTGGAAACTCCCGCCATGCAGATGGGTATGAACACTTACTGTAGCCAGCCTCCTTCTCTGGAGTCTGGAAGGAAGGAAAGAAAACACGTCACGAATGTGGCTCTGGGGAAAACCCACTCCCCCCTTGACTTATTTCCCATCCCCTCAACTGTGCATTTAGAGATTTAGAGATTATAGCCATGGGGGTGTCTGGGGAGATCCTGACCAAAAGCGATCCGGGGGCACGCCCTTCCTTTCTAAGAGGCTGAAGGGACTGGGGCACAGAAAGGTGGCACTAAGCCTAGCAATTAAGTGAGGGCCCAGGCAAGGGGCCTTGTGGAGATCAGACTAATGATAAAGGATGTACTTCCAAGGTGAGAGTCAGAACGGCAGAGAAGGGCAGGTCTGAGGCCCTGAGCTGGGGTCCTACACACTAAGGTAGAGACTTCTCCGGGTGACTTACCAATGGGGACCTGTCATTCATGTAAACCATGGGGTCCTGCAGAGAAGGAAACCAAAGCAAAGGACTTAGAATTCCAGAACTAAAACCCCCAAGAATGCAGAGAGCATTCACTCTAGTCAGCGGGGGGAGGTGGAAGAGGACACAAAATGACAGGATGGCACGGCCATCTCTCCCATGCAAGCACTTTTGTCAAAATGTCTTGAGCAGTGCTGCAGAGAACGATGTCCCGTCCCACCCATGGCTCAGCGGCTGCTCACCAAGGACTTCTCCTCCTGCCTCAGCCACTGGTTATCTTCCACCATCTGCTTCTGCTGCCTGTCCAGGATCTGCCGCATCTTGACCCTCTCGGCCTCCCATAGCTGCTGGGCCTCTTCTCGGCTGCTGGGTCGGATGAAGTCCTCCTCCTGGGAGGACAGTGGGGAGAGAGGAGAGGACACAGTGAGCTCAGTTCCCAGACTTAGACGGCAGTCCTCTGGAGAGCCTGGTGGGGGCCACAAGCCTTGGTTTCGCCAGCTGCTTTTTTCTTGTAACGTTGTTCTTAAATCCGCAGCCACGTATGCGACAGTTCTTATTGAGTCCTTCAGCCCCAAGCATATGCCTACACTGTGGTGTAATGTCAAACCCGGATCACAGTGCTTAACATGCATTGTACTCAAACGATCACATGATCTGTTAAGACAATTTTATTTTCCAACTACTGCCCCAATGTTATTTTCTCAGTTTGCATTTGTCATGGTTGCTGTCACTTAATAAACTGAGAAGTGCAAAGCCAGCTTTCTGGAAAGCCTTGGGTGTTTATCTCCACCTAAGCACCATGGCAGCAGGTCTGGAAGCTTTGGGAAACAGTGGTGTTGCCTCTCGCCCCATGGTATGCAGTCCTGCAAAGCTGCTCCCGGCGGCGCAGAGCCTGAGAGAAGGGGCAAGAACACGCACCCACCTGATTGTGCCTTTTTTATTAAGACACACTGTTTATTAAGATAGTAGTTTAGGTTATTTAACCAAAGGTTACAAAAATGCATGAGCTAAGCGATAAAGTGAAGAACAACACTCTAAAGAAACATAGATGTCTAGATACGCAATAAATGCTTCCTCTCCTAGCTTTATTAATCTAACCCTTGTTTAAACTCATTTGGTGGGGCACGGGGGCTTGGACCTACTCATAGCTTTACTTGCTAGTTCTTCAACAGGAGGCGTTGCATGTTTTCTTACTACTGCGTTTCTTTCCATCTTCCCTGGGGTTCCTTTATTTAATTCTGTGCTCCATCCCTTCAGACTTGCTTTTTCCTGCTGCACACCTTGCACCTGGACTCACGGACTCATGAGTGTTATTGGCGTTCTTGGGATTTCATGAAGCCCAAGATGGCCTCTGCCAGGGGCAGACCCTCCCTATGGCATCCAGGCCAGCAGACACCTCGGGTCCTTTTCTTTCAAGTGGGCATTTTACATTCAAGTCACTTGCATAAAATGCGAAAAATTATTCTTTATCGACTTTAGCAAGTCATAATCTCTGCCAAGCCTCTAAAAATATTTTCCCCACTAAACTCTCTAAAACACACTTGATGGTAACAACAAAGTTTAAAGATGGTTATATTGGGATGTTTTTCCTTGTGCTCACTGAGCACCAATTACCACTCTCAATTTCTAACAGTACTTCTCCCCAAAACTTAGATTACTTGCTGAGATATTCTTTGTTCATTATTCTATTGAACAATTATTTATTAAGCACCTACTATGTGGCAGGCATAGGGATGGATGCTGGGAAGAGCAGTGATGATAACATATGTAATGTTCCTGTTCTCATGGGGCTAAGGAAACAACAGTTAGACTGGGTTTCTCAACCTCGGTAGTATTGACATTTGGGGCCAGATAAGTCTTTGTTGGGGCAACATTTCCTGTACATTGTAGGATACTTAGCAGCAACACCACCCTCTAGCTGCCTGTAGCACCTCCCCAGCTGCAACAAAAAGACCTCTAGGCATCACCAAATGTCCCCTCAGAGGCAAAATCACTTCAATGAAGAGCTACTGAGTCAGACCTTATTTTAAGAAAGCAAATTTCAGAATATAAGAGTATTTTATAATCATAGAATTGATTAAAAAAATAAGATTTATTTCATAGAGACTGAGGCTCCAAAATGGGGGATTATAAGGCTATAAATATCCCTGAGGATATTAAATGTCAACACCTGCAACCACAATGGTACAGCTACCCAAGGCTACTGACAAATAGTGACAAACAGGAGCTAAGTGTCAAACATTTTGAATATAGAGTTAGAAATCTGCAGGTAAAAGAAAAATGTGTGGGCTGAGGAAGACTAGAGTTAATGCTGGTAGGAGGAGTTACCAAAGTCAATAAAACACTATGTAATTTGTAAGTGCTGAAAAAAGGCTCCCACCACACAAATGTTTAGTAAGCCCCAGGCCTGATCAGCATCTTACAAAATATTTTAAGATGCATTTGAAGATTTGTTCCTATGTCTTCCAATGTCATAATTCAATTCAAGGAAAAAAGGAGATTTTAAAAAATTGAAACTCTTTAGTATTTACTTGTCTGAAATGTACCTCAGGTATTCTTATCAGGCAATGGATACGTACACTGTTGGTCACTCTTAAAAGGGATCAGGTACTTGTGGTGTTTTAAAATGAATCTCACAAGCTGTGACCCTTCCAGAATTTGGCTATCCACCCCTTACCACCAGCAGCCTTATTTCCACACCCACATGAACACTTTCTTTTAGCCAAATAGATCCTGAACCTGCCCTGTGGTTTCCCATCACTCAGTGTTAGCTCCTACTGAGACCTCTGTCTCTTTTCTCCCCTGAATCCCAGTTTCTTCCTGTCCAAATCTTACCCATCCTTCAAGGCCCAGCTGGAAAAAGAAGCTGAAAAGAGTTGTTCTCCTCTCTGAACTCCCACTGCACTTTTGATGTGTGCCACTCACAGCTTTCTGGCTTGTGTTACAGGTAGGTGTATACCTGGCCTGTTACTTCAGGCCAACTGTAAGCTCACTGAAGACAGAATCGTCTTGGTCTCCCTTCAGCACCTAGGACAGCTCTCAGCAAAGCATTCCTGCGAAAGGTACTGTCTATTGAATTTTACTGTTATTTTAAACCTCAATTGTGAGGTCTTCAAGAGGGGGATTGCGCCCATCCTGACTCTGGTGTGGAATCCCACAGATTCCCAGAGGAGTCAGGCAATAGAGTCAGTCAGTAGAAAAATTGTTTTTATGGGAAAACCAGCTCTAATTTTTTGTTAAATGCTTTCAGATGCTTTGCAGGGAGCCTATTATACCTTTTCAGCATTCTACCTGAGGAGCCTTTCTCAATGTTTCTAATGTATGCCATAAAATGGAGTTTATATTGTTAACCTTTTTTGGTTTATTTTAAGAAATGCTCATTATGTTCTTTCAGGCAGTTCTTTTAGGCAAGTGCTTTTAAACCCCTGACACAAAAGGTCTTTTTTCATGCTGCACAGTCTGTCTTCATGGAACTGAACAAAGTCCTTATGGTGAAGCAGGATTAGACAAAGGCAATGCCACCCCATCGAACATGCAAAATAGCTTCTTCCTAAAAGGTCACATTTTAAAGCAAAATTCACTAAAACTCAATTAATTACAAATAAAGAATGAAGGGCAGGAGGGTGGAGGGATTGAACACTGCCTAAATTATAGTGCATACTTTAAAATGCAGTTTTATTATTGCTAAGTGTATGCTAAGATATAAATTGGTTAAATTAATGTAAAAGAGAAAATAGAGGTAGGTCGGGAAAATTTATTTCACAACAGGTCTTGATGCCTAGAATTCTAAGTTATATTACTCATTTCAAAAGTTGACTAAATTAAGAATAATGGCACAGAATGCATCAACATATGTACTTTTCTACATTTTCTAAATCTATTGAAATAATCATGTAGTTTTTCCAAAAATTTTTAGAGTCATGTATGCTGAGCCTGAAATATCAGAGTTAGAACTAAAATAATAAAGGCTTTAGCTGGTTTTGTCACATATCAAGACTCAGCTTAGTAAAATATATTAAGTGTTGATGGCAACTGACCACAAGGACTATTTGTACTGAAGGACAAAGGAGTGGTGACAAGTGACAGGAAGGCAAGCGAAGGGTTTTGTTTTGTTTTTTTACAAGACTTGACAATCAGATGCTAATCCATGAAGTACTCAGGGCTTCACTGACCATTGACAACAAAGAGGTGACTGGGGAGGGTGGCTTAGTCCCCAAACTACTTCCCATGCAGCAGCAACTTTTACAAAAGCAGCAGGAACAGAAGCCAAAAGGAAGCCCTTCCTTTGACAAGAGACTGAGCAACCAAAGCGATCAGGCAGGAAGGGCAGAGTAGGGCAGAACCTCCCGGATCTGTTATCTTCTGACACCGAAAGGCTTGGTTGCCCTCTGCCCACAAGACTCCTCACTACATCCAGAGCTCAGAAAAGGGGGAGATTCTGCATCATTTAACATAGCACCAGAGTATAGACAGGGGCAGGTCCACATCCAGCTGGTGTCCTCAGGAACAGAACCTGGCTTGGCCCCCAGCCTCTGATGTGTTTGCAAAGGTGAGGGGGGTCAGAGAGCCCCTGAGTGGCCTGACTAGAGCATGGAAGCATAGAGGGCACCTCCTGAGCCTGAGGATGTGGGGTTCCCGGTATCCCAGGTACCTCCCTCCATCAGCCTCCTCGGTCCGGGCTGGGACCCAGCATGCAGAGCCCTCTTACCCGCATGCTGTGGCGCTTGAAGACATTGTGCCGGTGGAGAGGTGGGGTGTGCAGCGAGTTTACAGGAGATGGATACTCCATAGGGCTGGTGAGCGTAGGTGAGCTGGCACACAGACCCTCAGGGACCTATTCAGGAGAAGCAAAGAAGCACCAGGCACAGGGACAAGGCAAGAAAGTGGACAATTAGCTGCTACAAACATGAGCACAAAGAAACGATACATGAGCACCGTGGGAAAACCAGGACTCTCTCTCTAGGAGCTAATAAAGAATGTGGGCATCTCATTGGCCCTGTTTGGGAGACGTGGTGGAGCAAAATACATGGCTCTTGGCTAGGTGTCAGCCCAGCTACTGTGGCCTTATTCATCTAACAGCCCTCCCCATGGGACTCTGTATATGATGGGTCCACACATGTGACTGACCTACTGAGTACGTCTCCTCCTTCAGGGACTCTTCAAAAAAGAGTTATACTTCATAGTCATGTTACAAACTGACAGATATGATTAGCACACACGTGTGTGTGTGTGTATGTGCATATAGTTCTAAATCACTACTTTAAACATCACAAAAAGATATGTTCCTTCTTAGCAACATCGCCCTTATCTTCTGCATCAAGATTTTTTCTTCACATGAAGAGGATTTATCTGTTAGGTTTTGGTTGGGCTTGTTTTAGCACTGGGTAATGACTCTAAATTGAGGGATGTAGGAGCAGAAAAGAGAAGGGCCCAGGCTCCCTATGACTAAGGTGGAAGAGAGAGACATAGGCAAGAGACATCCTGAGACAGGGACCTACAGCTTGGGAAGATCCATGGTTGGTGATGACTAAGGTGGGAGGAAAGCTCAGATGGAACCCTTCTCTCTCTTCACTGGCCACCTAGGTCCTGGCCAGGGCCTCTGTGGGGAGCCCCCAGGGGGCAATTTCATTCTCTGGGGAACACCAATTGTCCCTGACTACCTGGGACTCCTTTTCAGAAGGCTCTGCTCAAGGTAGGACGACAAGGTGGCTTTAGGCACGCTGTAAGCAGGCAAACAGAGCAGCAAACACTGTGGACAGATGGACTGGACTTAAGGCACATCTTAGCTGAGCACAGCCTGATAGAATTGCATTTTGATCTCTGGGTATTCTGAGTTCAAATTCTTTTCCAGGTACCGATGTAGGCGATATCCATTACCTGAGCAGGTCGTTGCTGCTCCTCAAAGGCATGAGAATGGAATTTCAGGAAGAACCAAGATAAGAAATGGCCCTGAAATTTCCCAGCCCTCTGGTTATGTTTACCTGGAATTGTAGGTTGGGAGCCAGAAGGTTGGTTTGTGGAGGGGGTCTGTACTTCGGCCGACTGGGCTGGAGAGAGAACACAGAGAGAAATCAGTCTTTGACTCTCATCCCGAGGGAACGCAGCTCACCAAGGGTAGTACCAGGTCAGAGGCAGGTCAGGCTTGTTCAGAATGAAGAAGAGGAGGGACAAAGTTATCATTACATCCACTGAGCTGAGTGATGGGAAGGTACAAAGGGGCGGGAGTCTCTGCCCTCCTGGGGGCCATGGCTAATTGGAGGGGTTACTGATCTCTGTGTGGCTGGCCTCTCTGGATGTGGGAGCACCTCCCAAGTAGCACTCAAGAGCCACAGACATCCAGAGGTAGAAGGTCACGGAAGTCTCAGGCACTCACAGCAGATTCATGGAAGAGATGAAAACAGAACTGGGCCCTGAATGAGGGAATGAGGAGAGCATGCCAGGCAAGGAAGACAGGAAAAAAAAAATGGACTGAATGTTTCTGTTCCCCTCAAATTCCTATGTTGAAGCCCTACCTTGCAGTGTGATGGTATGTTAAGGCAGGGTCTTTGGGAGGTAAGATGGGTCAGATGAGATCATGAGGGTGCGTCCTCTATGTTGGGATTAGTGTCTTTATAACAATACGAAGAAGCACCAGACCTCTCGCTCTCTGTGCACTGTGAGGACACAGTGAGGAGGTGGCTGTCTGCAAACCATGAAGAATCCTCACCAGACACTGAACCTGCCAGCACCTTGATTTTGGACTTCCCGGCTTCCCCAACTGTCTATTGTGTAAGCCAGCTGGTCTGTGGTATTCTGTTATGGCAGCCTGAGCTGACTACTACAGGCATGATCCCTCAAAACCCACCCACTTAACAGTGTGGCTTCTGAGCCCAGAGATGCCACGGAGGGTATGGACACAAAGACTGGTCCTAAGGGCCCCAGGGACACTCCCCACTCATGTGCCCTCAGGGGGATCTAATTTGTCCCTAAAACATGCCAGAAAGAAAAGTGCTTGAGCCTCTCAAGGGAAGCGTTCCCAGGGTGCTTCCCTGCCCTCGGCTTCCCTGCTCACAGGCGCCTGCTATCTTGCTGTCTCAGATTCCACCCGCCAGGGCACTGAAGTGGTGGGGGCTGATAGAAGATTGGGTTCAGGGGCTGAGAAGGCTGTCGGGGCACATCCTGTCTATGCTGTGAGGTGGGGAGTCATATAATCAGGCCAGGAGTGTGTCAGACAGGTGCCCAGCTCTGCTGTGATTCAGACCGATGAGGCCAGGCCTTGGCTTACCTTGGGTGGGGGTTCCTGGAAGGCTATGGGCTCCAAGATTTTCGGAGGTCGGTAGCGAGCATTCCTCTCCTGTTCTATAGAGATGTCCTTTTCCATCTGATAAATATCACTGCAAAGGAGTAAGGCAGGTAAGGAGAAACAAGGTGAAAAATGCTAGTGGAGGTTCCTCTCTGCACTCCACGGAAGCCTGGAGAGAACCAGAGGACGACCACCAGATGCCATTTTCATTTCCTCTGCAGAGTTCACTGGGGAGAGACAGGCTGAGACATGGACCCTGAGGCTGCTCCCACACTGAGGTTGGGAGGACCACAGGAATGGATGAATCCACGGTGGGAAAAAGTCCTTGGACAGCCAGTCACAGCCCAACCTGGCCTTGGAAGCCTGTCTCCAGCCCACCTCCCCATGCTTCTTGCCCTCCTGTGCCTGCTACGGCACTGATCCCCTATAGGATTTCTGATGTCCCAGCCAATGTCATGACCAAGGCCTGGGTTCTACATCTCCCATGTTTTTTCATTAAACATCCCAGCAGTGCATTTCCGGTGTGTGCTAAAGGAAAGAGCTGTGGGCCCCTCCCACGTTGGCCATGTGCATGCTTCTTGCCTTTCTTACCCCATTCAGTGGTTCCCAACCTAGGAATTATAGATCCCAGAGCAATCTGGAATGATGGCAGATGTCCATGAATCCACACACTCACATGTGTACCACAGATTGTCTGTAGACCAGGTATTATGTACTATTGAAACAAATTTCTACACCCAAGATGGAGGCGCTTCAGGCTGCCACATCAGCAAACCAAGATTCAGATAACTTTCATGTCCCTCCAAATTCTTTGCCTGTCCAGAATCACAGTGTAACCAGTCAGCCAATCCCCAAACGCTAAGACAACTCTGGCGTCTATACTTACTTCCTCGTTCCTTATTCATTTTCTAGTTTTCTCTTCCTTGCTCCTTATTCTTTATCCTATTAAAGCTTCCTGTTTTCTGCCCCATTTTGTTGTGCCCTGGCCCCTTGGGAAAAGAGACTGCCCCCTTCAATGGAATGTTAAATAGACTTGGTGTCACCTAAATTGTCTTCTTTCATCACTTTTAGTAGTACCACTGAATACATATTTGGTGGTGTGTTTTCAGATGTAATGCATTATTTTGTGTGTAATAAAACATTCACCCTATGGCTTGCCACATTTTGTTCATCAATAGATACTAAAAGCAGAACTCTCATGACATAGAGGTATTCTCAAACTTTAACATTGAAAGGGCTCTTCTTATTCCCCAAAGATTGGGAACGCTCATTAAATTCTTCCTAACTCTCTGGAGGACTGCCAAGCTGTGGCTTGGGGGAGGTCTCCTGAGGTCATTGGGGTCCTTGGGTATTTTGCAGATCACACCAGAAAGGCCAGCTCTTCCCTCTATCCACGGCTGGGCGCTGGCCTGGTGCCCCCTATGGGCATCCCTCTCAGCCTGGGACAGGTACCTTGTCACAGCTCCCCATGGTTCTCAAGCCCCAGAATGAATTAAGAACCCTCACCTCAGGGCTTTGGCCCTCTCAAGTCACATATTTCAAATACTTTTCTCCTGGAATCCATTGGTTTTCCTAATCAAACTTTATATGGGACAAACAGATGAGACTAAAATCAATGAGGAGTGTCCACGAAGGGACAGACAGGAACAAAGAGGTCTTTTAAGCTGGAGGTCTTGCACACTGTTGGAACCTCTTCCCCTACAAAGAAAGACAGTATCCTTCCCACTGCCCTGGCCTGGGTATTCCCAGCATCACTTCCTGGGTACCTCCAGTGTCCATTTTCTTGTCCTAAAAAAACGCCAGCATGTTGACTACAGGGTTCAAAGTTGTGCTATTTAGCACGAGCCAAGCACTAGACTCCCTAAAACAGGGGTCAGCAAACATCGCCCCCAGGCCAAGTTTTGCCCTCACCTATTTTTGAATGGCCCCAAGCTAAAAATGGTTTTTAATTTTTTTAATGATTGAAAAGATAAAAAGAAGAAAAATATTTCATGGCATGTGAAAATTATGTTATATTCACATTTTAGAATCCACAAGTAAAGTCTTACTGAAACCCATTCATTACCTGTTGCCTATGGCTGCTTTCAGAGACAATGGTAGAGCTGAATATGTTCAATGAAGACTGCATAGTGTGCAAAGCCCAAAATATTTACTCTCTAGCCTTTTATAGAAAAAGTTTGCAGAATCCCGCCCTAAGAGATGCTAAAAGAAGTCAGACCACCCGGAAGTTGATGGCTGGAGGGCCACCAAGGAAACAGAAGACCTTCTAAAAGGTTGACAGCACTTCACCAGGGACCTCCCAGGACTCAGGAAATAATGGCTCTTGGGCACCGGAGGAGGATCAGACCCTCAGGCTGCAGATACGCCATTCAGAAGGGAGAAGTGAGCCCTGGGCCACTGTCTTCACCACAGGGCTGATTCCCTTCCCTGCGATCTGAGAGGAAAAATCAAAGGTGCTGTGCTTCCGCTGGGAGGATCGGTGAAGTCCAACTTGGACACATGGCTCTGTGTTGGTCAGATGGCAGGTCCTGGTGCCAATTCCAGGCCTACCTGTCCCTGTCTTGGGTGAGTCACCAGCTCTGAACACGATCTCTCCTCCACAAGGTGGGAACAAGGACCCTGATGAATGTTGTTTAGGGATGGTGGAGGTAAATGTCTAAGTGCTGCTGTAGAAACTGGGGGCCCTGTGCCCACATCCCCCACCCCTGCTCCATGCTCACCTGAGGCTGCACACGAGCTCGGTGAAGCGGGGCCGCTCACTGGGGTCATAGTCCCAGCAGCGGGTCATGAGGGTGTAGAGGACAGGTGGGCAGAGGTCGGGCTTGGGTAGTCGGTCACCCTTCTCTAGCACTGCGATGACATCCTTGTTCTCCAGCCAGAAGAAGGGCTGCTTGCCGAAGCTCAGTATCTCCCACAGGCACACAGCTGATGGCAGGAGGAGATGGTTCAGGACCCGCCCTGGGGGCGACTTGTGCCTGGAGGGGCCAGTCCACCCTCTCTAGGAGCAACCATGGCCGTCAGCACTCAGTCCCTGCTGGGAGGACCGCCTGTATTCCCTCGCATCCCTGCCCACCATGATGGCCCACTGAGGGACCAGTCACCTGCATCTGTAAATGAACTAAAGTCCCCCTCTCTCTGTCCCCTCCACATGGAAATAGTAGGGATCTGTAGGTTGAAGAGGAGCCATCAAAGGCACCCTGTTGGGACCATTGGTGCCTTCTCTTAGGAGAGAATGAAGGCTCTACCAGAAAGCGCGGTTTGAAGCGGATGCGTGCTGCCTATGTGATCCAGGGCCAGTCCCTGACTTGCCTGAGCCTGAGCTTCCTTATCTGGAAACTGAGAAGAAGAAGAAGAAGGAGATTTTGCTGGTCAGCTGTGAAGAACCGAGAGGGGTAATCTACGAGGCTATGTGCTCCATAAGGGTCAGTGTATCACCTAGTTTTGTCCTCACCTCTCCCTGTACCTCCTTCTCAGAACAAAGCTCAGAGTTTGCCTTTGAGGGTCCCCACCATTATATCCCCACACGAGTCCCTAGGACTGGTTGGCAGCGTACACACTCCCCTCAAGAGCCTTTTCCAGATAAATGAACCAACATCATCCTGGCCAGCCCTTAGCCCATATCACCTCAACCCACCACTGGCCTCCCACCCCTGACACTTTTCAGTGGCTGCAGCAAAATAGAACCCTGGCAACCTGGTGGTGGGGTCCAGACCCCTGCATCCTGCACCTCCTCTTAGCTTGGTCATGGAGGTGAGAATTGGAACCCTCGTCCACACTTTCCTGAAACTCAACTCACCAAACATCCAGACGTCGCTGGCCATGGTGAAACGGCGGAAGTTAATAGACTCAGGCGACATCCATTTGATGGGCAGACGAGTCACAGAGGCTTTGGGTTGGCAAAGAGGTTTACAGGAGATATTTGGGGAAGAAAGATCCAGAATTATCCAAAAATACAGGCTATTCTCTGAAGACCCAAGGACCTATGGACCCTTGATCATAGCCTTTTTTCTGGGTCTTTGGCTTTAGTGACCAGTCCAGGGGCAGAGCAGAGGTTGGAATGTCCCCCTCACCTTTGTAATAGTCCTCATTCTCAATGTACCGGGAAAGGCCGAAGTCTCCCAGCTTCACACACTCAGCGGAGGCCACCAGGATGTTTCGGACGGCAATGTCCCTGGAAGAAGGATACAAAGATAAAGGTGAGGTGATTCAGAATACTTCAGACAGACAGACAGACAGACAGACAGAGAGACAGACAGTCAAACAGACAGAGGAAAGTGTCTGTCAGGGACCCAGCATTCAGAGCAGAGTCAGGCAGCTTCTGTCAGTCAGCCCTTCCCTGACCCACTGAGCCATCTTGCTGAAGCCCAGCTCAGGTGGGAGCCTGGACTGGCCCTCCAATCCCTGCCACACACCAGGGGCTTTGTCATTTCCTATCACCTTTAACATGTGCCTTCAGTGTGAAACCTATTTCGGGTTCCGGGACTTATTCCTTATGTTTTCCCGCTTTATTGCTTATATTGTCCCCTCTGCCAGGAATGTGGCCACCTTGCTGATTCTCCAAGGAAGAACCCTGACAACTGTCCTGGTCATAATTATTCTCTCCTCATTCTGCAGCTCCACAGGACTGTGTAGGCTTTTGCGATGGCTCAGAGCAGGAGCAGCAGCTCGTAGCTAACTTCAATGGAATGCTAGGATAGCCAGGACCAACCAAGTGCTTTACACACCCCAAGTCGTGACACAGAGACCCTCGGGACCCTGTGGTACAGAGAAGGAAACCAGCACAGAGAGTGGGAGGAACTTGCCCAACAGGTTACTGGTGGGTCAGCCTGGGCAGCGTAACTCCAGAGCTAGGCTCTCACCCTCCCAGTGGAGCACTCGCTGACTCAGTTTACCTGCTATTCCTGCATCACTTCTTACCCCAAATTGGTTCATCTGCTGGTTTCTCATAAGCAGGCTCACTCCCTGTCATTCGTCTTTATTATTGAAAAGGTGACTTCAAAGCATGACAATGTCACAGAAACAAAGGAAACACCTATTATCCCACCACCTTGGACCCATGACTAGCTATGTCTCTCATTTTACCCTTGTGCTGGAAGGTAAGGTCCACAAAGAAAGGGATTTGTGTTTGTTTTGATTATGACTTTATCCCAGAGGCTCAAACAGTGTGTGGAGACACAGGGTGGGAGCTCCATAATATTTGTTGAATGAGTGGAAGAATTAATGAATGTTTGTATCCCCCAACATTGCTTTGCATAGTATCATCACAGGGCGCCAAGCTAACGTCAGTGGTGCTGGATTGAAGAATTTACTCATACGCCTGTTCTCTCTCCTCCAGGGGATCATGTCCCCCATGGCAGGGACTTTCTTTCAGGGAATGGGAACAAAGCCAGGTAGAAAGGGGTGGATTCCACAGCTGGAAGGAGAATTGAACTTGGTGGCCTGGGGGCCCTGGGGACCAGAGCAGTGTCAGCTGCTCTGGCTGGAAGGGCTGGCCCCCAGGATCTTCCCAGCGCTGCACAAGCTCAGCCCCACCTGCCTGGGGTGAAGCTACTATCTATGGGATTACCACAGATGCCACCAAATGGGCTAGCAGGAGGAGAGCAAACTATGAGTAAGCAGGAAGCCATTTCCTGGCACCCACAAGGGAGTGGGCTGGAATCCACTGAGTTATAATCAGACACTGAGGACTTTGGATTCACCCTTAAGAACAATCACCCTTAATAAAAAAATATCACTATTTCCACTTTTCAGATGAGTAAACAGGTTCATGAGAGATGCTCAAGTTGTCACATTAGGTAGGACCCAAACTGAGCTTTCTACACTGCTCTGTGTGACAGCAAAGCCCTTCTTTACCGCAAGCTCTCCAGGAGCAGACTGAGGACCCACCTTCCTCCTCAGCCGTACCTGTGGACACAGTTGATGCTCTCCAGATAGGCCATGGCCTTGCAAATCTGCAGCGAGTACAGGATGAGAGTGAGTACTTTCAGAGAGTTCTTGTTTCGCTCCAGGTAGTGTCCCAGCTGCCGGAAGGGGGAAAGTGCCATCAAGACCCAGACACAGCCTCAGCATGCGCCAGAGGCACACGCAGGCAAGAGGCGGGACGTGGGGGAGGGCAAACCCAGGCTGGCAAGACGCTCCAGCAATTTCCTCTACAAACGGTCTCTGGGTTGTTTCCGCAGAATCTAGAAGGCAGGGAGCTCTAACAGCATCCCACCCAGAGGCCCTGCTCAGCTGTGGCCCAAGTGTCATCACTAGGTTCCTCGTCTGCATGTCCAGCTCACCTCCCCGTGGGAATATAGTTCCATGATAATCCAGGTGGGCTCCTCTTCGATGATGCCTATCAGCTTCACGATATGTGGGTGATCCAGATTCTTCATGATCACTGAAATGGGGGAAGAGAGGGATAGGCTGACCGGCTCTAAGGTCCAACATGAGAAATGCGCTTTGCTGCCCCACCTGGAGAAGTGGGAAGGGACACCCCTCCTCCCGATGTGGGTCCCAGCACTGCTCACACCCTCCCCTGCCCGCATTCCAGGCCCCTCTCCTGCCCTGGGGGTCTGGGTAGTCTCCGGGGTCTCATGCAGCTCACGGGGGCCGTGTCTCTCCTCAGAGGACACCTACCTACCTGCCTCACTCATGAACTTCTCCTTGTTGTCGACAGTGCAGTCTTTCTTACAGGTCTTCACAGCTACATTGATTTTCTCCCCTTTCTGCAAGGAGTGTGTAGGGCCCCTCAGTCCAAGCCAATGCCCCAAAGAAAGTGTCCCTTTCTGGTGTCACCATGGTCTTCCCACAGGCTTCCTTCCAGCCGAGGGAAGACAGGTGACATCTGGCTTCCGGGTCTCTGTGTAGTCCATTCTTTCCCCTTTCTGCCTCTCTTCTCGCCCCTTCTCCCCTCTTCTCTGCTCCTCCTCTCCACCCTTCTCCCTTTCTTCTTGATCAGGGTGTGTTAGGACTGGAAAGGACTTTGGAGATCAGGTAACTCGAGTCCCTGGTTGTCCAGCAGAGGAACTGAGGATGAGGGGCCAGGGGATCTGCCCAAGGCGTAGCGGGCATGCGTGGAGCACGTGCACGGCCACCATCAGAGGCACATTGGGTCTCTCTCTATTTTTACTGTTACTTTTTACATGTTTCCTGCCCCTTTCCTTCAGCTCTGCCTTTTCCCCAGGTCTGGTGGAAGCATAACCACAAAGGCAAAGCTTGTCTCTCCCCATGAGTGACCTCAAGACTAACTCCGGCCTCAGATCTACCCATCCTTTCCCCAGAACTGTATTTTAGTACTCTTCCCCATGTGTATTCTCCCACCAAGAATTGGTCACCCCTCTCCTGCTGCTGTCTCTCGTTTGATCCCTGGCATCACTACCCTTCTTGGAAACGACTCTCGTTTTCATCACTCCCCGGGTATGTCATGAGTACTGCGAAGGCTGAGTGCATGAAGACCCACACATGGCTGCCACCTCGAGCCCTAGAAGAGCTACGCTCCTCTCTCATCCTACAGAAAGTGGAAGGGGAGTGTGAGGGAAGAGTCCGGAACTCACGTGATTCGTGTAGACACCTTCATAGACCTCCCCGAAAAAGCCTTCACCAAGAATACGATTCAGAACAACATTTTCCCGGGCGATGCCATACTGTAGTCCTGTGCAGATGGAGAAAGCAGAGTCCCAGGGTTCAGAAACCGGCTGACACCTGGGCATCTGAAAGTACACAGACCCTAATGCTAGGTTCTGCTCTCCTCCTACGTGGGCATTATCAGACTCCCAACAACACCTCAGCCAAGATCCAGGGGCTGGGCTGGTCTGGGAAAGAGGATCTAGAATGTTCTGTTGTTTCAGACCCAGGGAAGAGCCACCTGTTCCCTCTGAAAGCTGGTCCCATCAGACACCGGAAAGGGCAGTAGTGTGGGGATAAGGGAATGATATCGACTTCCAACTCAAAGGTGCCTTGCTCAGGTTTGTCCCTGTCTGAGCCACACATGGGAGCGGACAAAGGAAGAAAGTCCCCCTGTGGTGTCACATGTGTTCATCTCCACCATGTCGCTTCATGGGGCCCTGGCTGTAGCTGACATGGTGAGGTCAAGAATCTACCTCCTGGCCTTCGCAAGGTCTCTTCGGGAATCTCGGCGTAGATGTCTGATTCTGAAATGACAGGGAGAGGACATCCCATTGGCAAGACGCATTCTGCAGGCACCACGAGGAACCAGGAGGGTGGCTCCCATGTCAGGCTAGTAGAACCAAGGCTGACATCACTGGAGGGGAGGGGGCAGGAGCCAGGAGAGAGCTGGGACTCTGCCCCAGGTTTCAGAGTGGCCCCAGAGCCCAGTGTACTCAGCTAGCATCCCTGTTTGCTACTGCCCAGTTGTGTTATTTAGGACAAGGTGGTTAGTCTCCCTTAATCTCAGTTTCCCTGTCTGTGAAATGAATGTTCCTGGGGAATGTCCTAAAGATTGTATAAAATAATGCCGATTATACATTTAACATAGCTATAGACTGAATGTTTGTGATCCCCCAAATTCATATGGTGAAGCCCTGCCCCCCAGGGTGATGATATTTGGAAATGGGGCTTTTGGGAGGTGATTAGGGTTAGATAAAATCATGAGGGTAGGGCCCCCTGATGGGACTAGTGCCCTTGTAAGAAGAGAAAGAGACCAGAGCTCTCCATCTCTGTACCATGTGAGGACACAGAGAGAATGTGGCTGTCTGCAAGCCAGGAAGAATGCTCATCAGGATTCGACCAAGCTGGCACTTCCAATCTCCAGAAATAAATGTCTGTTTTCTAAGCCACCCAGTCAGTGGTATTTTGTTATGGCAGCCTGAGCTGACTCTGACAAACATGGTGCCACATACTAACTACTCAATACATGCCCGTTATTATAATTAATGATATTTTCAGCTGTCATTGAGACATCATAGGGGAATTTCATTTTCCTGTAATTCTGAGGGAATCCTTGATGATGTCACAAAAGAAGGAAGAAGAAAGGCTCTGGGGCCCAGGCAGAGGATAGCAGACGGCGGGCTTACCTATGCTGCAGCTTTCTGAGAGGCGGTGCCGCTGAGCTTCGAGGTTTCTGTAGGAGGAGATGAGAGGGCAGGAGTCAAGTGAGCTCAGAGCCTGACAATGCTTCTCCAGGGCAGCCTCGGCCCACCCTCTTCCACAGCCCCACCGGGAGGGCCACTGTGTCCCCTGCCTGCCTGGAGAACCAACCAGCCTGTTCTAACGGTAATAACCTGGGAGCATGGCTGAGTCGCCAGGAGCAGGAAAGAGGGGACAAGAGCAATCCCCCCTAAGATGATGCCACGTGGCAGTAGGACATAGGAATATCCCTGCAAAAGTTTACTGGTGAAAAATCAACACCAAATTTTAGGGTTCTAACGTTCTTCTTCCCTGGAGCCCAGAAACCAGAAACCCTGGGGCTGGGGACTCCCCGTTTGTTCTGGCTTCTCCTGGCAAGACAGGCTGAGTGCAGGGCCTGTTCCCTGCCCACTGGTTGTACTCACAGCGTGGGGATCTGGGGCAGGCCGTTCCGCTTCTCACCGTCTGGAGAGAGGGGAGGAAGACAGGGAGCTGCAGCCAGGGACCCAGGGCCGTGGATGGATGGCTGACCTCACTGCTATGAGCCAACACAAGGGAGACCCCTCCCCGCCATTCAGTGCTCTGATTGTCAGGGTGGAAGCTGGATAGCCTTTGACCTGAATTGGAATCCTCTTTGTAGAAGAAATTCTTAGGCTTCCTCTTGCCTCTATCTACAAGTTCCAGCCCTGACCCCTGCTTCCTGATCCCATCCTACAACATAGACAGCTGCATAGGAGGGACCAGACATGTTCTAGCACTGGATTACAGCCCTTGGGGGCCACAACATTTCTCCTCTCGAAACCGGCCCCAGGCTGCCCTTGACTCATGGAACCAGGGCTTGTAGCTTGGGACCCAGGATGGGACCACAGAGAACTTCCTGCAGAGCTGGGTGAGCACCTCCACATACTATGAAAGCCATCTCATTCACATGCTAGTCAATGGCTTAGCTTCCCCTGCTCTGTCTCAGGGGCTTGGCTCAGATGTGCCGCCATCTGCCCATTGGGTCAGTTTGCCTGTAAGTAGAAACGCACCTTTCTTGGCATGAATGATGAGAGAGCCTTTGTGCTCCCCCTGCAGCCGGCAGTAACCGTCTATGAGGTCAGCCATGTTCTCAGCCTCTGCCAGAGAAGAGGCTTTGATGGACAAGGACTGTAGAGAAGAGATCAGCCAAGGATGAGACCCCAGAGCCTTGGCTAGAGTCTACCGCACACGTGACTGAAGAAGAAACTGCATACTTAGAAGGAGCAGGACACTGCCCCTCCCCCACCTCCACCTCAATCTCCCCCCAACTCAACAGACACACGGAATCCATCTGGGCCTCTCCTGGGGCTCGGCTTGAATTCCCCGTAACCACCAGGGGGCGCGCTTGTCATCCCTCCCAACTGACCGCCTTAAACTCTAAGAAAGCCAGTTTTTCTAGGTCTGACTTATCTTGGTCTCAGAGTGCATAGCACAATGCCTTAGACCTAATAGGTACAAAACATGCAAGAGCAGAAACTGAAAAAAGGGAAGAGGGAGGGAGTAGCGCAGGGGAAAGACAAATGAAAGGAGAGATAAACAATCTCTTTGCAGTCTGAGGTCTCTTTGATTCTTCTACCCACAAAAAGCCCGGGATCCCTGAGGTCTTGATTCTGAGTCATTGTTCACTTATTCAGATTTAGGCCTATGATTTCTACCTTGATTCTGGTAACCTTTACTTCGCCCCCCCCCCCCCCAAGAACTCCTGCAATTTCTTTCTTGATACTTTTTAAAACAGCTTTGCTTCCTGAGGTAACTTCCTTGTAATTTATCATCATCCTAGTACTTTGTCGAAGAACTACAGTAGGTGCAATTTTCTCAACAAGATCCCAGAAGCCAGGGAACCCTTTGTCTCCTGCCCACTTGAGTACGAATGTCCAACCTGCAGCTGCACCCCCTTGTTTCAGAGCTTCCAGGTACCCAGAGATGCTTACCTGGGGGGCACCGTCAATGCCCAGCTGCAGTACTGCCTGGCCCTCCTCCAGCAGGAGACACCTGATGGACTTGATTTGCTTGAACTCAGCCAGGCAGGTGGGCTACGGGAAAGGGGGTATGTGGGCTTCAGGCCATCCCACTCCGGGGATGAAGCCATGCAAATTAGTGAGTAAGGGGGGGGCAAGGAAAAAGTGGGAACTGGGAGTCTCTCAGGGGCATGAAGAGGGAATCAAAGACTATTAAGGCTGGAAGGATCATCTAGTCCAAGCCCCTCACTTTGTAGAAGAGAAAATGAGTCTGGAGAGCCAGGACTTGCCCAAGGTCATATGCCAAGTTGGTAGCAGAGCCAGGACTTGTCCCACTCCCAGGGGAATGATGGCCCCCACTTGCCATTGAAAGAGCAAGTCTTTTATCTGAGCTAGAAGAGCAGTGATAGTGTCCTTCCCTCTTCTCGCCCCACCTAAACCACTCCTGCCCCCCAGCCTCTGTACAGGGCATAGTCACAGGGAAGTAAAGAACCATCAGCCCCACACTGTTATCCCAAACACTCTCTCTACAGCTGCTCATACCAAGGGCTCTCTACTTTCAGCAATGGGTCAGGAAGAACCAATGGTGCAGCCCAGGGTAGGAGGCAGCAGAGAGAGAAGATGGCTCAGCCGGGGGCTGGGTGGGGCCTGCCCCCAGTCTCTCTCTACCTTTGCATCTTGACTTGTCATCTGGCGGATGCCTTTAGGGCCGATGACCAGGTCCACAGTGATGTTCCATCCTTGCTGAAATAAAAGGAGAGAGGGGACTGTTGCCCAAAGCTCTACTCTCTGCATATTTCAGAAATGTTTTAAAATCCCACAAAGCTAGACACAGGCCACTGTTTCCTGGGCCCTTCAGCTCCTTCCACCCTAAACCCCTGTCATACAGAGTAGCCCTTCCCCCAAACCCTGCCCACCTCCCAGAGTTGGAGCCAAGATTTTAGTTCCCTCCCTGAGGCAAGTAGATCAATGTTAGTTGCATTTTAGGGCAGGTCACTATAAGCAAGCAAAGCCCCTTCCTGGCCCCCTTGGTGGCCCTATAGACCCCTTTCCCAAAAGGCCTTTCAGGTCAGGGAGAGAATAATGAGAGTGAATTATTACAATGAGTTCACAGCGATAGGTCTCCTGGTCAATGTTGGCAAAGCCGGCGAGGGTGTTGAAGAACTTCATGACACACTCCTCCTCCCTAAGTGAGGCGTATTGCTGGAATGTCTGCTGGATCATCTTCCGGAATTGCTTGGGCTGTGGGGAGATGGGCAGGGGTGAGCAGGCTCCTCCAAGCTCTGATTCCTTCCCTTAGTATCTCACCAAAAGCCTGCCTGCCGCTGTAAGACAGTCTCCAGGCCTCTGCCATGAGAGCAACAGTGATCTCTTACCTAAAGCACACACCTGTTGTCTCAAGGGAGGCTCACCATAGCTCTGGGAGGGAGGCAGGGGAGGTAGTGTCCCCAGTGCTCAGGCCACATGGCTTCCAATGTGGAACTGGAGCCAGGTTTCCTGATTCCAAGTCATGGAAAGGGCCCACTGGATGCGTTTTGTCTAGATGGTCCTATGTCCAGATGGCTCAAGGCAGCACAGACACCCTGCCGTATCCCTGAGTATCCCCAGCCCAATCCCTTTGGTTCTGATCTTGGGGAACAGCACAAAGGGGGTCTTTCTGGGCCTCTTGCCTTCTGGTTCCCTTACCTTTAAGCTCTCTTGCATCTGCTTTGGGAAAAACAGGTCTAGCCCCACTTCCTTCCTGAAAGAAGAAGAAAAAAAGCCTCATTTGACTCCTCCTCATCCCTAACCTAGGACTTCTGGCCAATCAGGGAGAGGTGAGAGGGCTTGAGGACTGGGGAGATGGGTCTGGCCTGGCTCTGGTCTTGGGGTGAGTAAAGTAGGGGGTAATTAGGAAAAGCAGGGCAGCAAGAAAAGAAGGGAGGGGAAGCAGGGGCCAATCCCAGGACTTACTCCAGGAGCTCAAAGTTGGACTTTTTGTCAAGTGCATTGTGGGGCATGTCCTTGAAGAACCGCCTAGAGAGAGAGAATAAAAAAGAAATTCATGAAGAGGCTGGTGGCTGGAGAATGAGCCCATCAGAGCCAGGTCATCTAATGCCTACACGTTGGCCTAGAAGCCCCCTTCCCCCACCAGATGTGGGAACAGTGAGGAATTAAAATACATGAAAAATACAACAGCAATTTTAGAATGATTATGGATGTGAATGGAAGAATGTTTAATTAGAAAAAAAGGGGACTCAGGTAACATACCTAGGTCATCCCAATCTCTTGAAATCCAGCTCACTGTCTATATCATTGATTGCCCTTCTCTCATACACCAAAGATCAGTTATTGTGTTACTTTTGACAAAGATGCCCAATCACTTAAGAGTGCCATGCCCTGATCTGTGTTTCTAATGTTTGGAGCAGTTGAACATCACTGGGATGTCCCAGAGAACCAGTCACCACTGTTAATCAGATGTACTGCTTTCCCAGAGATTGAGCTTCACAACCTTCTGGGCTGGGCCCCATCTCAGCTGCTGTCAGTGAGCACCCAATAATCCCCAACTCATCCCAAAGGCCATCACTGAATGAGGCTGCATGTACTAGGGGCGCCCTCTAGTGCCTGGTTGGTCCTCCCCAGCCCAGGTCTGCCGTTTTGATGAGTTAATGCCAGGTAGACTGAGGGCCTATGGGCAGGCACAGGTCTGTGACTGTTATCCTAGTAACGATAGCAGAAAGTAAAGAAACATCTTTGCAAAATCCACGTGGTTGTGTGTTCCTTCTAAAAAGCAATAGAAATAGTAACTCATCACCAACATTTACAAACTGACTATGAGACAAAATGCCTTGTGAAGTAAGCTGAGGATTCTTTCATTAATCTTTACTTATTATCAGTTACTACTTAACTACTATTGGGTTACACATTTATCTGAGATTTTACGTCAGAGTGTTCTGGGTGGGGCTCTGCTAGGGGTGGGCAATGGTCCTGGATATCTCAGGAGAAGGTGAGGCTATTTGTTGTTTAAATTGGGAAGGTACTAATTTCTAGCATGTGGGCTATGCATTTCACATTTTAACTTATACGGGGACAAGTAGATAAAATAATGTATTTGGCATTTATAAGGTACCTCCAGTAAATCAATAAAAATTGATTAGGCCTAATTCTAACAATATGATATTCTGGAAAAGGCAAAACTATGAAGACAGTAAAAGTATCACTGGTTGCCAGGGGTTAGGGAGAGGGAGGGATGAATAGGTAGAATACAGAGGCTTTTTAGGCCACTGAAACTTCTCTATGCGATGCTGCAATGGTGGATACATGTCATTATATATTGGTCAAGACCCACAGAATGTACAACATCAACAGTGAACCCTAATGCAAACTATGGACTCTGGGTGATAATGACATGTCAATGTGGGTTCATCATTGTAACAAACGTACCCCTCTGGTGGGGATGTTGATAATGGGGGAGGCCGTGCGTGTGTGGGGGTGAGGGGTATATGGAAAATCCACACCTCCCCATCAATTTTGTTATGAACCTACAACTGCTCTAGAAATTAAAGTCTATTAAAGATAAATTTAAAAAATAAAAATAATAAATAAGGGTAAAGGGAAAAAATAGTACAAATAATGAATAATTATTGAATATTTCAGTCCCTATCATTGTTCTAAGTACTGTGTTTCCTTGAAAATAAGACCTACATGGACAATCAGCTCTAATGCGTCTTTTGGAGCAAAAATCATATTATATTATATCATATTACATTATATAAGACCCCGTCTTATAGTAAAATAAGTAAAATAAGATGGGGTCTTATATAATATAATATGATATAATATAATATAATATAAAATACTGGGTATAATATAATATATAATAGTAGACCAGGTCTTTATAATATAATATAATATAATATAATATAATATAATATAATATAATATAATATAATACTGGGACTTATATTAATTTTTGCTGTAAAAGACACATTACAGTTGATTGTCCAGCTAGGTCTTATTTTCGGGGAAACACGGTACTTTAAAAAATTAACTCATTTATTTCTTATAACAATCCTCTAAGGTTGCTATTATTATTATCATTCCCATTTTACAGATGAAGGAACTGAAGCACAAAGAGCTTAAGTGACTTCCCCAGTAAATGGAAGACCCGGGATCTTCCAGGCAGCCCAATTTCAGACCCTTTGCTCGTCATCATTACACCCGATTACTCCTTGATATGAATTGAGCCCACTGAGGATTCATCTTGCTAATCTCATATCTTGCATATGTATCATTCTTATTTTTTAAGCAAGGAAAGAATTTGTTTTCCCCGGAGACACCATATATCTATAGCTGATACAATCAATGATGTTAATAGGACAAGGAACTTTTGTCCATATCTGTAGGTAGACTGCACTCTGGAATCTTTTCAGGGGGAAAAAAAAAGCAAGCCCCAGAAAATTCTGCCTATGGCCCAATTTTCAGAAATGTATCCATCTCTCTTGGTGAGAAATGGTTATAACTTTACTTAAAATAGTCTGTGATAATGTATACCTTTGTACTCAACTTTAAAAATGATAGGCTTGAAAAATCTTCTATTACACCTACAAAAGAGGTGTTTTCCACATCGTCTCCTTAATATCATATAACCTGTACCTCAAAGGTTACCTATAAGAATAGGAACATTTATCTGACCTGTTCCTCAAACCTAGGAGATGTGAAACAATGCGTCCCTGTCATAAGACAATCATGGGCTTTGCAGTAAGCCTGAGTTGATAAGACAGCAGACACCATGAGAGCATACGCTCCTGTATACTCTCCTGTATACTCCTGTATACAAGACTGTAAATGAAGCCATGTCGGAGGCTTCATTGCATCCCTCAGCACATTTATACAGTGTCTGGTGCTAAATAATAATAGTTATTATTATTACAACCAATAATAATTTGGGGATAATTTAAGGAAATAAGAACATAAAATAGAATGTTAATGGGTCTTCTCTATGCTGTTATTTTGCTACTAAGAGATGCTACTTTGACAGGTGACTTAGATGATTAGAGTCTCAAAATGATACTAGAGTCCGGGGTATGAGAACCACAAAAAAAAAAAAAAGGGAAAGGTAAGCTTTTTCGAGGTGTCAAATTTCAGAGGAGAAGATGAGACCATGTAAGATGCAATGAAGGTTATGGGAGCTGCAGTGGTCTTGGAAGACATAAAAGAGGACACATAATAAAATAAATTTCACAGATAGCCCCCAACCCACCAGCATGGAACTCCCAGGACCACTACTAACTGCCGTGAGGGGGTCTGTCTTCAACTTGGCATCACAGGTTGCAGACTTCTGCACAGAGGGCCCTAGTGTTTCCTTGCTTATTGAGACAGTAACCGAGTGGAAAAGCAATGAGGAGCCTTCCAAGGCTGTCCTTGACCCATTCTGTCACAAACGCCAACAGTCTCACATGCTGAGATAAAAGTGGGACCCTTCCCTTCGCATCCCATGGCCCTCCCTGGGGGACACCTCAGCACTCTCTCTGAAACACATAATGGAAACCAGAGTTCCTCAGTGGCCCCCATCTCTGCAGAAAACAGTACCAGGGTTCTACTCTCTATAACTCTAAGATCACAGATAGGATCGGGACTTTTCCTGGTACCACATTTCCAGCAAACCAAAAGTAATCCTTTGCCAAAGGTTTTCCTGACAATGGTCCTGAAAGTCCTTCCAACAACTCATGAGGCTAACTGCATCCAAATCATCTGTGGGGAGGTGGAGGAACTTGTCAAAACTGTATATCCTAAAGTTCCACTGAGACCTACTAAACCAGAGTTTCCAAGGATGGGGTTAGGGTTATTCTAATTTAATAAGCTCTCAGGTGATTATCATTTGCAACCAGATTTTGGAACCACTGTTCAAAGACAGATACGGTGTATAGAAAAAGCAATGGGAGGGTGGAATGGGCAGATGGATGACGATGGATGGTGAAGCCGAATGGTGCTGCTTTGGTCAAGAGAGTACTAGAGTTTAACCACATCACCCTTCTCAGCCCAATAGCCAAGAGTAAGACCTATTTCTAGACTGTCATTCCAAGTCTTCCACCGTCAGCTCCAACTTACCTCCCCAAGCTCAGGTCCCACTAACCTCCAGTCTGTTCTTTTCCTTCCACTGGTCCCTGAACCAAGAATGCACACTCCTCGGCCACCCCTCAAACCCCCTCCCCCCATTATCTACTGATGGAAATCTTTCTCCTCCTCCCTGGAGCAGTTCAAATCACATCTTCCTGATGTCCTCAGGCAGGATTAATGGCTCCTACATGTACATCTGTTTGGCACATAATTCATCCTGCCCTGTATTATGATCAATTGTAGACATACCTGTCACCTCCTAAACACTGTACATTTGAGGGCCCCTCTGGATGATTCACTAACTCCGTACATATTTACTTGTACCTACAGGAGCTGGGGACACAGCAGCAAACAACACAGGTGGAAATCTCAACATTTGAATACCTCCCATAATCTTGCCTAAGGCTCACAGAAATATTTATGGAATCACTTGAATGGCAGATAGATGGAAGAAGCGGCATCCTGCAGGCAAGAGCAGTGGACGCCAAAGGAAGATGGGGACACCAACCAGAGAGAACCTGATACTTCTATCCCAAGGACCAGACGACGAGCACCTCAGGGTCTGACCCTGCTGGTTACCACTTGTCCCCTTCCGGCTCTCACGTACCCATTCTTGCTTCCCACCCTGGAGGAAAGCTGAGCTGACCAGGAGGGGTGGCACAGGTACCTTCCCTGGAGAAGACTCGAGACCACATACCTGAGCTCCAGGCAGCCCAGCTGCAGGGCCATGCCCTCGCTGACCTTGCTGGCGTAGCGTTGCATGTAGTCACTCCGGAGCTGGCGGAGAGAAAGGTCACGGTGGAGCTTCCCGCCCTCATTCCCTGTTTTCCTGAGCAGAGGCGCCAGGAACTGGTGGGTGCCTGCCTTGAACACAACCCTGCGACCCTGAGCTGTCTCTCTCACGTACCCCATCATGTACAAACGCGTAGCAGAAGATAAAGAGTGGAGGACACGGGACTCCCCCCCTCCACCCCCCCACCCCCCGCTCTGCCTCTGCCTCCCTCCAGAACCCTGGGCAGTGCTGAACATGTCTCCAAAGGCTGAGGCTTCGGGCTTTTGACGTATGCTAGACATGTCCCCACTGGCTCCGTGAGGCAGGGACTTCAGATGCCCCTCACTCCTCATTTTGGACATATGAAAACTCGGATTTGGGGGAAGAGTCAGTAATTTTATCCAAAGCCTTGCTGGTAAGTTGTGACAGGTGTCATCGACTATATAAGGAAAGTCTGGCTTGATCTCCAGCAAAAGGGTGGGGGGAAGAGGGGAGAGATAAGAGAGAGCTAAGACCAGACAGACTATAATGCCATTTACTTGGCATTTATTCTGTGCCAGGTCTTGTGCTAGGCACTTTACATGTTCTATAGTTGGTGGTGTGTTGGAGCAGTTCCAAACAGCTCATGAAAGCCAGTATTAAATTTTCTTAAATTTTGCAAGCTGGCTGATATATTGGCAGCTTGAAACAGGCCCATTTACACCATGGAAATTGGCAAGTTCTACAAATCAGGGTGTTTTTGGTCTTCAGAGAGCTGATTTACCAGCTCACTACTAATAATATTTGGTCCCCACAACAACCCTATAAAGTAGGTATTATTATCATCATCCCCATTTTATAGAATAGGAAACAGCTTCATGCTGGTAAGTTAAGTCTCTGGAGGTACCAGGTTAATAAGTGGCAGAGCTGGGCTAGAAGCCTGGTATGTCAGATGGCAGAGCCTGTGATTCTAAGACTACAGCTTTCTCCTTGGGTCTGCTCTGCCTGCTTCACCAGCTAGGTCTCCTGGGCAGTAAGAGCCACCAGGAAAGTCCAAGTGGAGCCGTGAGCATATGGGGTGGGGTTAGCCAACACTTCATTAGCTGTGAGAGAGGCAGAGTTGGACAGCTGACCGGGGCCAACAGATGTCCCCGAGAGAATTTTCTTGGACTGGGACCTCCAATATCTGGGCTTTGTCCTTCTCTCTCCCTAGGAGAGGATGGCCAATACTTGGCATTTAAGGTGTAATAGGACATGGGGCACAGGCAGATAAAACACTTTTACCTGTTGGTAAAAATAAAGCAGCGTGGTCCTGTCTTCTTTCAAGCTCTCCATGAAGTCCTCTGGCAAGTAGCGGATTTGAAGGTCATACCTGGGACAGGAAATTCAGACTCTCTGGTATCTAAAGGAAGAGTAAGGCTGGCCAAGGGCAGAAGCAACCTCAACCCCCACATGCAAAGCATTGCCCATGAGGCTCCTGGCCACCCACGCAGGACTTTCGGTTGGGTGGAAGACCACAGAGGACAGAGGGGTGGCCAACAGGTGGCGCTCAGTGCTCATCCTGAGTCTGCACGCTTCTTCATGGCAAACTAGCCTTTGGCCTGGCTCCCTCTCCTCCCTGCACTTCTGTGACTCCTGCTTCATGACACCACTAGCATCTTGTCTAGGGATGTTGAAGATATCTGCTCTGGGATGGGGGTGTGCGGTGAGCCCATGTTAGGCCTTGACAAATACGTGCATTGGATACTGCAGGGGGACTAAGCCTCAAACATCATTCAGATTTTCTAGAAGATTCTCAGCAGTTGGGAGTGCTCCCAGGAAGGATCTTCCAGGGCCTCCCCACTCCCCACTCATCTCCCTGCATTCAAGAGCCCAGGGCTCCCATCCTACCTCCACTCAGCTTCCACGTGGAGACACTCGTACTTGTCCTGCACCTCCCCCACTGTCATGTGCGGGTGCAGCCAGTGGACCTCGTCTGACTTCATGTGCTTCAGCCTCAGCCCGTAGCACTCAGCCAGCTGGATGTTGGGCCCGATCCGCCCGCTCAGCAGGATGGAGGCGATGACCTCCTGCAGAGGAAAGACAGGGACAGGACTCAGAGGTGCCTCCTTCTAGGCCCCCACAGTCTTCATGTGGGCCTGGCAGGGCGACTCTCTAGGGTGAGGTTCCGTCTGAATGTTTTATTCATCGCTGATTCGCTAGCACTTAGTGCAAAGTTGGGTATACAGTAGGCTCTATTTGATGAGTGAGCAAACTGGCAAAATGAAGCGGAGACAGATGACCTGAGAGGAGAGAACAGAAGCAAAGGAGAAAATGCACCAAGGCAAAGAGCACAAATTCTGTGCTTCTGCATTTCATTCCAACCAAACCAATTGATAATTACCGAGCATCGCCTCTGAGTGGCTTCCAGTATAGCCAGCATCA
Organism: Rhinolophus hipposideros; assembly: GCF_964194185.1. Lineage (NCBI taxonomy): Eukaryota > Metazoa > Chordata > Mammalia > Chiroptera > Rhinolophidae > Rhinolophus > Rhinolophus hipposideros. The sequence goes on along the minus strand of NC_138062.1, from coordinate 28,692,034 downwards.
CTTAGGTTCTGTTGTAGGTACTTCTAGGCACGCTGCATACATTATTTTGTTGAATCCGTACAACACAGGGAAGTACGTGTTACATGCCCATTTGGCTGATGAGGAAACTGATGGAAGTCACACACCTCATGGGATTAAGCTGGGCTTTGGACACTGGGCCACTGGACTTGGAGGATTTCTACTAGACCAAGCTGCTTTGTGGGATGGAGGGGCTGGGCAAGACAGAAGGACAGGACTCACAGGAAGGGGTTAGGTGGCACAGTTCCTGCACAAGAAGCTAGATTAAGAGGAGGACAATTGTGCCGCTGCCTGGAAGCCCATCTATAAGGTCCTGCCTAGATCTGAATCACATTGGTTCCAGTTGAACTCAGGTTTCTCATGCAGTTGTATACGTAACTGGTGACTCGAGCCCACTCCTGATGGAACACAGAGGACCCTCCAAGGCAAATTTTAAAACTCTCAGGCACTGACCAATTTCTGTTTCATGTCATGCCACGTCATGCCATGAAGCCTACATATAACCATCTACAACATGGAGAAAATACCAGCACCTATTTTGAATGGTTTGTGGGGCTTAAATTAGATAAAACTCCTTAGGACAAAACCTGACACAAAGTAATACTGAAAAAAAAAAATCAAAACACTAGCATTATTATTATTTTTTTAAGGCCTATGCAGGGATCGAATTGGCAACCGTGGTGTTATTAGCACCAGGCTCTAACCGACTGAGCTAACCAGCCACCCAACACAAGCATTACTTTAACACAGCAATCCAGTGTAGATTCTGATGCTTTTGTAAAAACAAAGAAAGATTGGAAAAACAAAGTCTGATTTCTTCATCTTTTAATCTTTTTCTTTTTCCTTCCCTTGGAGGGGTGGTATGGCTAGAGGTCAAAGTGGTGAAGCTGAGGGGTTGGCAGTGGCTGCAAAGCCAGGAGGAAAGCAAAGGTGGGGCCAGGGCCACGATGGCTACAGTGGTTAGGCCACTGGTTACAGACATGGGGATTGAGCAAAGGAGTAAATATATTATGGATAATGGGAAATGGGTTTCTTACTGTTGGAGAAAGTACTTGAAATATGGAGAGGGACAGGCTACAGAGAACCCTTGGTGAGGGATTGGAATTGGAAGTATTGGTGAGAACTCATGCGGGGTGGGGGGGGTGGGGGGGGCGGGGGGGGAGAGAGAGAGAGAGAGAGAGAGAGAACTAGCTAGGGAGCCAGCCATTTGCATACCAAACACCCAGTCTTAGTTTCCAAATATCCTTCTCCACAAAAAGCATCCAGGGCTCCTTGAAGGAATGGGTGATTCCAGGGCTGGGGCAAAGAAAGTGCAAGATGAGCCTGAAATATCTTTTTGTGTTAGAGAAAAAGGAAGTATTAGGAGAATGTTGGGGGCTACATAACAAGGAAACAGTATCAGCTTAAAGGAGCTGAGCTAAATCTGGGACAATCTAAGCATTTAAAATAGGTAACGATAGAAATAGATTATGTCCCACCAAATAAAATAGGATCTGAGATAGGGAAGTAAATAAATGAGGGAGTAGGGAATGTTCCTCCTCACAGTAGAATCAACTAGTAAACGTAGAAGGGATGGAAACAGAACATCACCATTTGGCACCCAACTCAGCATTGGTTGGTTTAGGCATGATTCATCAATGGATGATAAAGCTGGAGGGTGGAGGTCTGATGATGTGTAGAATATTGACATGGTCTTAGCATATCTTCCCTCAGACACTAATCATACACCAATGAAATCCTGACGGACACAAATGACCAGGTCATCAAGGTTAACACCATCATTATCAATAGAACAGGTAAACAGAGCACGTCTCTCTCACCTTGATGCACCCAGAACAGCCCGGCACCATTTCTGAGATATTCCTACCAAGAGTTCATGCTGAGTTTAGTCTTGAGACCTAGGATGGGGGTCTTCGCAGAGACCAATAGAGTAAAAGGCCTGTGCTCTTTCAGACTGAGGAACTCTTCCAGATTGGAAGAGACCAAAGAGATAGGATGATTAAATACGAGTATTCCTGGACCTGCAGGGCCAGCTGGGACTCTTAAATTTATAGCCAGTTGGTCAGAAGTGTGGGTGGCTTGGGAACCCTAGAGTTTGAGACTGGGATCTGAGGAGAAAGAGCAGATATTAAATTATAAGCACATGACACTGTCATCCCCCCTCCATTTCTAAGGGGGTTTCCGTGCATTACTAAACTCTTGGACTTCTTATGTCTATTGTAATAAATGGGATAGATAGGATATAAAATCATATACAATGTATGCCAGTGATAGAAGCAGAAACAGAACAAATCCAGAATGAAATATATCAACATGTGAACAGTGTTGTCTTGGGGTAGTGCAATTATACGTATATACATATATTTTTTTTATTCTGGATTTCCTGTATTAGAACTTTTGTATATAATGTAGTAGTTAAGAGAATGAATGGCCTTGGAGTCAGAAACTGTTTCATCTCTGATGTGCTTTGTGACTTTGGGCAAATTATCTTCTCTGCTTTGTTCTCCTCATTTGTCAAATGTAAAAATATTCCTATCTCATAGGGTTCTTGTGATGATTAAATGAGAGGATATGACTAAGGAGGTTAGCATAGGGGCTTGGCATAGTAGTGCTAAATAAAATGTATTATTATTATTATTATTATTGATTGAATATGCATTCATTTTATATACTGTTAGATTCAATTTGCTAATATTTCATTGAGGATTTTGGCATCTAAGGTCATGAGAGATACTGATCTCTAGTTCTCCTTTCATGTATGTCACTTCTACATTCATTTTATAACTGTAAAAAAATATCTTCAGAAATAAACATTTAAGTTTAGCTATCATAATAGGCTTGGTTTTGCATAAAGAAATTCAGTATCGTAGTGAAATGAGAGGAGCAGATATCATCTTCCACCTGGAGACAAATGCCATCGCTTATGCCCACGTGCTTGGCTCAGGTGCTATCAACTGGGGACCACACACCTTGCTGATAGGCTCAGCTTTAAGAGGTGAATAAACCCCCTGTAACATATACAACTCAGAAATTAAAATGCTGACTGACTCGACAGTAAATGTCGCAGGGCCAGAGAGAAAAAAGACTGGCCGAAATTCGCTCAGATCTTAATGAAAGTTGAACAGATATTTTGCCTTTTAGATCTTAGAAGCTCATATATGAAAGCAGACCTTACCGATATAGCCACAAAAATAAAATCTAAAACTCTACAGATACTTAGAGCTCATAAAACTTCGACTGAAAGTTTAGAGCTTTACGTAACTTTAGAGACCACCAAATTTGATTCTGTTTTTAAACAAAGAAACTGAGACCCAGGGAGGACACGCGACTTGCCTGAGTATGTACAGGGAATTCTATTCTAATCCAGCTGAAATTCTATTAACCCTCCTATACTTTATTTATGAATGACAATCTTCCCTCCGTTCAACTTCCTATTTGGTCTTTGTATCAAGTGATCTAGGAGATTACTGTCCTCAACTGAGTACTCTGTAGGCATCAGTTCATTCATTTGTTCATTCCTTCATTCTACAAACATCTACCAGGTATCTCCTTTGTGTTGCACTCTGTGAGAGCAGTGGGGATACAGTGGTGAACAAGCCATAGTCCCCGCTCTCCAGGAAGCCACCTGTGCTTAGAGACTGACAAGAGGTCGTCACTATGCAGCCAGTCAATTGTTAAGGTGGGGGAATGGGAGTGCTATGGTACCATCTCCAACCACCTGATGACCATCTACAGACTCTCCCCTTCTGCTCCATCCAACCCTCGCTTGTCTCCAGTGACTCGGATCATCTGCCTCATCTGGGAAGACTGACATAGTGGTTATGTCTGTCTGCCCTACGCACCATACTTCTTAGGCAGCTGCTGCCACAGACCCAAAATGCCACCCCTGGTGCATAGCAGGTCAATTAGAAATTCTTTCTCCCCCAACTGAGGCATGGAATTTTAGTCAGCTTCTGTTGGCTTTGTAACTGGAATCCATCCATCCATCCATCCATCCATCCATCCATCCATCCATCCATCATGAAATATTGATTCATTAATGAAATTAGGGAAACAAAAGGGAAGTCCCCTCTCAATGAGCTTATTTTCTACTGGGGGTGGGAATAATAAACAAATAAGCATAATAATATCTTAGGCTCAGACAAGTGCTAAGAAGACACACAAAGCAGGCAAGGGCACTAGAATGACAGAGGGCTGCTATTTTACATGAGGTGGCCAGAAAAGTCCTCTCCGATAAAGCAGTATTTACAGAGATGCCCAAAAGAAGTAAGAGGGAGAAGGGTGGCCTTGTGGGGCAAGTCTTTCTGGCAAAAGGACCAGAGAGCACAGAGCCCGCACGATGGTTGTCTGTGTGGCCCCAGTGTGCTTGGTGTATTCGAGTGACTGTGAAGAGGCCAGTGGGGCTGTTGAGCAGAGGGCATGAGGGAAGTGATGGGAGAAGAGGACAGAGGGGGCTAGGCCATGCCTGACAAACATTTTCTGTCAAGGGCCAGGTAGTAAATGTTTTAGGCTTTGCTGGCCAGAGGGCTTCTGTCACAACTACTCAAGCTGCTGTTGTAGCTCAAAAGTAGCCGTAGACAATATATACACAAATGAATGTGGCTGTGCTCCAATAAACTTTATTTACAATGGGTGGTGGGCCATATTTGGCCTGCAGGCCATTGCTTGTCAACTCCTGTTGTAGGCTACGGTAAAGACTTTGGATTTTATTTTGAGCGAGATAGGTAATCCTTGGAGAGTTTAAAGAAGATCAGTGATATGATCTAAGCTATACCTCAAACATATCCCTCTATGTGTTTTGAAAATTCACAATGGCTACTACCTGTAGAATGAACCACAGGGGGATAAGGGCAGAAGCAGTTAGGAAGTGATAGGTAAGGGAGGCAGTGGAGGTGATGAGAAGGAGGTGTCAGAAACTAGATATGTTTTGACAGCAGGGTTGACTGATGGATTAAATTAGGGAGTGTGAGAGAAAAAGAATTCAAGAATGACTCTGAGGTCTATAGCCTGAGATGCAATTCACTGAGAGAACAGAGCTGCAATGAATGGAGCTGGGAAAGACTGGAAGAGAAGTCGAGTTTTAGGAGAGGATATGAGTTTGATTCTTCACGTGGAAGTTAGACATCCCATGGAGATGGCAAGCAGGAAGGTGGATATGTGAGCTGGAGTTGTGGGATCGGAGCCAGAATTACAAATTTGGGTGCCATCGGTTAAAATTAGAATTTGAAACTATGTGACTGGATGAGATCACCTGAGGAGAGACAAGGCACCAGCCACTGGCGTCACGGGCAGTATCACAGAAAACATCAGCCCAGGGGACAGGCAGGCCACAGGCTGCCTGGCAACTGAGAACACCCGGCAATAGTGGGGAAAAATGAGACTTTCATCAGTCTGCTCTGTGCTCATTTCCCAGCACTTAGCCTTGCTTCAGTGTGGGCGTGCATATGTGTGCAGAGTGCTCCCGCTCACCTGCATACCGTAGACACAGGTCTGCGTACACCTGAGTGGGCTTACCAGCAACAGACACCGTGATCCTAACTGATGGCTGTCATGGGCTGAATGATGCCCCCAAAAGATATGTCTGTGTCCTAACCCCTGGAACCTGTGATGTGACTTCATTTGGAAAAAGGATCTTTACAGACGTAATAAAATTAAGGATCTCAAGATGAGATCATTCTGGACTATCTGGGTAGTTCCTAAATCTAATGACGTGTCCTTTTAAAAGACACACAGAGAGCAAAGGAGAGTGGGATGTGAAGACAGAGGCAGAGATTGGGGTTATGTATGCAGCCATAAGGCAAGGAAGTGTAGAAGAGACCGGGGAGTGTCCTCTTAGGAGACAATATGTTTCTGTTGGTTCTAAGCCATCAGTTCTCTGGTAATTTGCTACGGCCGCCCTAGGAAACAAATATAATAGCTACTATGCAACTTCTGAGTCCTCTGCATACCTAAGAGATAATTTCTAAAAAGTGACTGATGAACAAAATAATAAAAGTTAGCATAACTTATCCCCCTCTGAAAGCATTCATTTTGATGTGCTAAAAACCTGTATCTAACAAGGACCTTCAGCAATGAAACAGCCACATAAAAATAGAAACGTAAGCACAGTCACCACACTGCTAATTTGTCGATATAATAAATCTAGTCATACAGATAAATAAACTGCGACTCAGAGCTCCGCCTCACGCTCCCCTCTGCATGCGTCTGTGGGTAGGTGGGCTGGCATGGTGAGCGCACACAGGAAGTGGGGAGAGGGTACAGAAAAGAAAATGTCCTTGTAAATGTACCTCTTTTTATCACTGTGAATGTCTCTGTGGTGTCAGCTTGTGGTTTCCTGGCTGAACCCTTTCCTCTCAGGTTTTCAGGGACTGTTCTTATGTATGGGGGACTGGTTTTGTGTGGCTTCTTTTAGTCTGTTTAGGGTAACCTTTTTTTTAGAAATGGCAATTTTCCAGGACAGGTAATCATGCCTTCCCTTCTTCTTACACCTCAACCTTGTGGTTCTGCCCCTAGAGCCATGTGAAAGAGGGCAGCAGGGATTGTTCTGGAAACAAAGAACCCGAGTGAGTGGATGAACTGTAGGCTAGAGACTGCTCCTCTGACCATGTAGAGTAGCTGGCCTTGCGTCTTAGCTCGGGCTGTTATAACAGAATACCAGAGACGAGGTGGCCACAGTGATATTTATTTCTCACAGTTTCAGAGGCTGTGAAATCCCAGATTAAGGTGTCGGTAGATTTGATTCTTGGTGAGGGCCACTTCCTGGTCTGCAGGCAGCCCCTTTCTCACTGTGCCTCCACACAGCTGGGGGAGAGCTCTGGGCTCTTAATCTTCTTACAAGGACACTTATCATGTCATGGGGACCCTCATGACTTTGTCTAAAACTACTCATCTCCCAAAGGCCTTACTTCCCAATGTCATCACATGGGAGGCCAGGGCTTCAATATATGAATTTGGAGATGGGCGGGGGAGGGCAAACAAACATCCAGTTCATAACACCCAGTGTCTGGTTAATAACAGGTTTAAATTTGAAACTAACTGGAAGGATTGTGTGACGAGTACAGGGCAGAATGGGTCCCAATATCTGAAATCTGCATCTCTGGGAAAATTCTGGAACGTATTGTGTGACCACTGAATTTATAGGGGAGGACAGTAAGTACGAACATGTGCAGAGCATGAATTTGGGACTGGAATCTGCACTCCTCACACATTAGGCAGATGGTGCCTGCCAGCCTGGAAGCCTGCCAGCCTGCTGTGAGGGAGGGGACACAACTGAACCAGGTGGGAAGGGCACAGAGTGTCTCAGTCTGTCTCTTTCAGGGATGTAAATGTGGGTTCTAAATGGAGTGATGCTTTGAGACGAAACAAAGATGAATCTCAAATGTGGCTTTTCAGCATAATAGAAGCTGGCCAAAAGCGAGGGTCTTGGATATGAGGACCCTGCCTGCACCCTCGGAACCACACCACATCGCAGGCAAGTGCCTACTTTTTTATTTAAATGCCTACTCTTCTGAGACACAGATGGCCCGATGATGGACAGAGATGGGCCCATACAGTGAGTGGGTCAGCCAAAGAGAGAAAACACCATGAGCCAGCAAGTCATTGTGAGGCAGAGAGAGGAGCCAATATGGCACTTAGCAGTAGGCGACCATATAACTTATCCTCTGAGTCATGATGCTCTTGAGATTGGCAGGGGCAGTTTTAATAGTCATCCCTGGACAATGTGTATGAACTAGGACTGTCTGAGTCAAACCAGGACGTATGGTTGGTCGACACCCAACCTACCTCAAAAGAGAGTGAGAGAAGAGGAGGAGAAAGGAGAAGGGAGGGAGAAAACAGGGGAAAGAGAGGGAGAGGGAGAGGGAGAGGGAGAGGGAGAGGGAGAGGGAGAGGGAGAGGGAGAGGGAGAGGGAGAGGGAGAGGGAGAGGGAGAGAGAGAAGGAGAGGGAGAGAGAGAGAGAGAAAATGGGAATGAAAGATTGGCTGTGAGGCTGAGAATCAGAGACGCCCTGTGTGGGCATGTCTGGGTGGCACTCTGCTAGTTGTTTACAAAGTGTTATCTTAACCCCTTTCCCAGACAAGCAAATTAGCATGTTAGAGAAATACATAATAATAGAAGCCTCCACTTGCTACAGAGATTCAGAGCTCCCAAACAAACACAGTTTCCAATGGATATCAGACAAAAGGGACATGGAAAATCAAGAAGAGCAAAACGCTTTTCTCATTCGGCACGTTGCTCAATTCTCTTCAACGCCCGCCTAAATTCTGTTGGGTCCTAAGCACAAGGGCCAGCAGCTATTCACACAGCTGTTAACAGCACAGAGAAGGCATCATGAGGCTATGACATTCACATAAAAAGAAGTTGAGAATAAAAAGAAAAACATGAAGTCAGCACATATGCCTGGAGGAACTATGTTTTGGACATGTGCTACCACATGGACTGTGATTCGCGATTGCTTCTACTCGATCAGACACAGCTCTAGCTAGGGGTGTCAGAATTTCAGAAGTGCTCTAAAAGAAGGGCCAGGCAATCTTGGCAACCTGGAAAGAGCTGGCAGCATTTTAAGCATGGGGAGAATGGTGAAAGAAGATATGGAGCTGGAAGTAGAAAAATGCATCAAAGGACAAAGCCCAGCAAGGGAAGGCAAGTACAAGGAGAGGTCAGGAAGCAGAGGGTGGGAGGGGTTGCCCTTGGAGAGTCTCAGGCAGGGAAGCTGGGTCTGGACCTACAAAACCGGACAGTGTCCATTAACAGGCCCTGAAAACCAAAGCTGTTCCTCGACATTTGGGCTGAGTCCTTTTGTATTCCATAGTCTCACAGAACCTCTTCATTCCTGAGAGAGTACTTGCCTCCACTTGTAAAAAGTTTCATTCATTAATATGAGTCAACGTCAGGCTCACCCTTGGCCTGGAAGCCCCATGAAAACAGGGGGTGCTCTGTGTTTGGGGTATGATGATATTCCCCAGGTCATAACAAACATGGTACAGGTACATGGGGGAACTCCACAAATATTTATGGAATGGATGATGAAATCATTCAGGACTCTTTTGTCAGTGATCTCACCCACAGCCATGCCTTCAACCATCACGCAGAGGCTGATACCACTCCAATGTCTACCCCCAGCCCAGTTCTCTCCTCCAGAATCATGTATCAGCATTTTCAAGTGCAAATGTTAGAGCATCTCAATTGTACTTGAGAAATCCAAAACTGAACATGTGACTGCCCTACTCCCCAATTAGTTGCTCCTCAAGTATTCTTCATTTTAGGGAGTAGGACCCTGTCCACTTGAACCAGGGCTGCCAGTCTTCACATCTCCCTCTTCCTCATTCCTGTACCTCCTGTCCATCAGCAGCATTTCCATCCCTTAAATTCTTAAATTCCATCAGCAGCATTTCCATCCCTTAAATTCTTTGGATAAATTTTCTTCTTTCTGTAGACCACAGTGGTTGAGTTTAGGCTCTGGAGGTGGGTTGACTGAGTTTGAAAATAGGTTCCCCCACTTACTAGCAATTTGCTCTTCTAGACCTTATTTCCTTATATACAAAATGGAGATAATTATGGCATGTGCTTCCTCCAATCTATTTTCCACTATTTAATCTAAGTGATCTTTTGAAAATGCAATCTCATGTCATTCATATGCTTAAACTATATCAGTGACTTCCACAAGAGATGGGATAAAACCCAAAATTGCTAATATGGTTTAAATAGCCAAACTTTGCTATTCTTTAGCCTCAAACCTGCCATGTTCCTTCCCACTTCAGGGCCTTCACATATGCTGTTCCTTCTGCAGGTAACACTGTTCCTTTTGCCTTCCCCTTTTTCCTTCCGTTCACGATCAAAACCTCTCTGAAATGTCACTTATACTCATTGCCTCCACTCTCCAACTGACTGCACAATGGCTTCTGCCCCTCTCTCCGCTGAAGCCATACAGCAAAAGGTCATTATGGCACCTGCTCCTGAAGCCAATGAACCTATTTTCAGTTTTATCTGACTTGCCCTTTCTGAGTATCTGACACTGCTAACCACTCTTTCCTCAAAGCTGCCTCTGCCTTTGTCTCCCTTGCCTATTCTTTTGTTTTTTTCTTCGTCTTTCTCTGAATGATTCATCTTTTTCCTTCATTTGCTTCCCTTTCTTTACCAGCCCCTAAGAAGATGAATTCTCAAAGTTTCCTAATTGGAACTCTTTTTCTCTTGCTCTACTCATTCTCTGTGGGTGGTTCTATCCATGCGCGTGGTATGATTGCAGAATGACCCCCAAATCCTCATCTCTAGGTCCTTTCTCCCTCCTGAGCTCCAGACCCACCTTCTTCCATGGGGGTGTTTCATAAACACAACATATATAAAGCTGAAATCTCTGAATGTTCTTTCTTTCTGTGTTGGTAGCTCAATGAATGGTACCAACACCCATTCAATTGCCCAAGCAAAAGCGTGAGTCATCCTTGCCTGCTTCCTTTGTCTCCTTCCCTACATCTAGTTAATCATCAAATTCTGTTGACTCTGCCTCCCTAGATGCACTCAGATCTGTTGACCTGTCTTTGTTCCCAATGCCACTCCCGTAGTTTCGGCCCTTTTTGTACCGCTGTCAGAGTTTAAGGAAAACCGATCCCTAAATGGTTTTCCAGAGGACTAGTGGTCCAACTTTAAAAAGAAGTGTTTCTTAGGCAACTAAGAAATGGCTTACTTAAGAAAACATCCTCTCTGTGGTCCTTTCTTAGTTGATCTACCCTGCATGTTAGCACATTTAAGGTTCTGAGAAATCCTGTTGCGAAGAAATCTGTTCAGAATTGTTTAACCAAGCATTTCTCAAACTTCTTTGACCAAAGAACCCCTTCTCCAGGACACACTTCTTGACATCTTACAGGATACTGTGTATTGTTTCAAAACACAAATCTGATCATCTTCTCTATTTGAAAATATGACAGATAGGCAGATAAACACTAAAAGAAGACAACTTGAACTTTATCCTTGGGGCAATTAGAAACCCTTGGAAATTCTTAAGCAGGGTAATGATCTAATGCCCACACAATCTGACCTCCTACTATAAGTAGGTGCTTCTCATCTATCATCTCTAATCCACACAACAAAGCTACAGGTGGGCATGATCCCCAAGTGAGGAGACTGAAATCAGGTTGGTTAAGGAAGTGTTGGGTCTAAGGCCATGTAACTAATAAGAGGGGAGCAATATCTGGCTCAAGGTCTAGATGGCGTTAAAGCCATGGCTGTTTGCAATAAGCACATGACATTTTGCCTGCAGGATAGATTGGAAACAGGAAAGCTTGGACATAAATTCTTAGAAGGCCATTATCACTTCTTTCTTTATTCTTCCCCACCTCTGTTCTCATTCCCCTCCAGTAATGCCTCAGTGCTAGCCACTCCTCTTAAAGTCGGGTCTCATTGCCCTTTCTGTAGGTCTGCTGCATTTTTTTGGCCCCCTTCAGCACCCAGCAAGACATGAGACAGCTCCAGGAAATCCTCTCCCCTGCTGAAAAACTGTTGCTTCCTAGTGCCTGAATAATTCCAAATTCTTCAGCCTGATATTTTAGGCCCTCCCTTATCTGCCACCAACTTTTCCTCTCTGATCTCGACTGTAGACACTTTTCTAAATATAACCCATACTCCAGCCTAACCCAACTAGTCGCTGTTTAGGAGTCTTTGTTCCTGCTGTTCCCTCCTTGTGGAAATCCCTCTGCTCTCCTAAGTGCTGCAGCTTCAAATCTACCCATCCTTCAGGTCTCTTTTCACTGTAACTCCACAGAACACATCCGGATCTGGACTAATGAAATACTTTCTGGTTTTTAGTACAAAAGAGCCAGGAAGTGCCCCCAAACTTGAAAATCAGGTTAACTTCTGAAAATTACACTAGTAAACCTCACCGTGGATGGCATTAGCTATCTGCAAAAGCATACACTCAAAGGAAGACCAAGAAGTAGATAGCTAAGGAGATAAGAAAACACCTTCCTGGAAGAAGGTGCCCAGGGCTGAATCTCAGGACACAATTTTACCTACATACCTGGAACCAAGAGATGAGCAAACAAGACCTTAATCACAGCAGTTACAGGAAACAGAGGGAGTAACCAGACCATACACAATTGTGATAACTGGCCAGGCAGTGACCTAATCAATTACATTCTGCTCTGGTGTATGGAAGCGTAGTGTGTGCTGTCATAGATGGAAGGAAGCCAAGGGACGGACGTGCAGAGGCTGCTGCCAGCGCCGACCAGAGTTTGGGGGATACTGACTTGGACAAGGGAAGGGTTGGTAATGAGAGGATTGGAGATAATTCATCCACCTTTCTCAGACCTGGTTAGTTGTCTCAAAAGGTCCCTGTTGCCTTTGTTCAAATGACCACCCCACCAAGCAACCTATTGAGAACCACTATGGCTTTCTTGTGCATCATCAGAAAGGAATATTCTGGGCATGGCAACGGGAGGTCCTGATTACATCATGAGGTTATTGGGAGGCTACAATGAGTGAGATAATGTATGTAGAGGAATTGATCCAGGCTGTACACAGTGATTGTTAATACATGTAGGTGTTTAAAATCAATCAGTGTATTGTAACTCTGCTTCTGATGACAAGTTCTTATCTGTTTGGTTAAGGTGAACTGGCTGCCTAGTGTCTAGGTGCCCTCATGATGGTGGGTACCTGGACTTGCAAAACAAATTTCATGACCCTGGATAAGAATGAGCCAATTGAAGTATTGCCTCAGACAGGGCCTGCCAACCATTGACCTGGTCTAGGGCATCTCTAGTTGATTATTATCCTCTAAATACCCCACCAACTCACCTGTCTAAGTACCCAGCACATGTCTTATACCATTTTTGTTCTAGTTTCAATGCCATTGCGTGTATGTTTCCCTAATTTCATCAGACTGTAAATTCTTTTTGGGTGGGGGCCCTAATATCCCTTACGGATACTCAAATGTCATAAACATTTAATGACTTGAAATGAGTTGAATCAAGGACCACCAAATAAATGACCTGAGGTTCAAAATAAGGCTATAAAACCTGCCCTCAGGCTGCTATGGAAGTGGGCTGCAGACCCCTGGAAAGGAGGCCAGGACCTATAGGCTGAGAACTTTTCTCCTGGTGCCCCCAGCTCAGGAATGGATACAGGAGAGCCTGCTAGGTTGAAGGAGGGCTACTCAACTGCCCAGGGGAGAGAGAGAGAGAGAGAGAGAGAGAGAGAGAGAGAGAAAGAGAGAGGGAGAGAGAGAGAAGGCACCGCCCACCACACTCACCCGGATCTCAGTCTGCACAGTGCATTTAACCAGTTTGAAGTTCTTCCCAGGGTTGAAGCTGTTGCTATAGAAGCAGACCTTGAGTATCCGCACGTCTTCCTTCTCCACGTCTACCGGCACCACCACCATGGGCTCTGGAGGGCCTTCTGGCCGACGTAACGTGCCCACCTTCACTCGGCTCAGGGGCTCGGACACCCCAGACATCCTCTCAAACGGCAGCTAGGACCGGCACATTGCAGTCCTGTGGAGAAAGCAGAGGGACAGCCCTGAAGCGAGTCTGTGTAGGCCCACATGCCTTGCCCCCCAGGGACAGCACCCAGCAAGCTGAGACCCACGCAAACACCACATTCTCCCATTCCTGAAAACTTCCCTTAAAGGCATTGGGATTTATTGACTTGGGGAAACGGAAGCACAAAGGATCAGTTTGCATAAACATCTGGGTATTCAACGCAGGCTTGGAACTCCCAGGCTGTGAGCTCCCTCTTCTAGAATCCCCTTCTCTCCATCCCTTTTCTCCTCCCACACTGGCTCTTAGGCAAGGGGCCCACACTTTGCAAACGCAGCTGTGAGAGGAGGCGGTCGCAGCACGGTTCCAAGGCACAGCTGAGTAGAAAAAAGTGAAGAGAAGGACAGTGGAAAATAGCAAGAGAGAAACAGGGACAAGGGGAAAAACCAAGAAGAAAAAGAAGAATAGGGTGGCCCGGAGGGCACTGGAACAGAGAGGGCAGGAAAGGGTGCGGGTCAGGCTATCAGTGGATGACTTTGTCTGCCCCCACTTGAAGCCACCAGCCTGAACTTTCTGGGCAGGAGGCCTCAGTCCCACAGGAACTCATCGTAGGGCACATCATTCAGTGTACACAGAAGGATTCAAGAGGGACAGCATTCCAGCAGCACAACTTGGGAGGTCTTTCTGTCAGGTCAGAGGGGGCTGGGCCCCTAGAAGCCCTGCCCAGTTCTGATGACAGTTTGGTAGACACTGATATGGACTATAAGAATCCTAGTCATCTTTACTTCACCCTGAATCTCAGCAAAATTGGTCTTCTTGATCCAACACGACACTGTTGGGTTTGCCCACCTCTGGTCAAAAAGCAGGAGTGCCCCAAGGAAGCAATGGAGGTTCTATCTCAAGACCAGGTGGTGTCCACCTTAGCTCTACGTTAGGACCCCTCGGGCAGGTGTTAAGCACGCTGAAATCCAGGCCCTGTGCTCGGAGATTGCCCCTGAGCTGGTCTGTGGGGAGGTCTGGAATCGATATTTTTAAGTTTCCAGGGATTTTTCTAACATTCAGCCTAGGTTGGGAATCACTATTCTAGACTAAGCTTAGCTCTCATTCTGAACCCATTCGTACAGAAAGGTATCTCCCTTCTAACAAGAGACTTGAATTTTAGGGGCACATTCCTAGACCAGGAGTTGGGAGCAAAGAGATGAAGTTGGCAATGTTAAAATACAAATGTGGAGTCAAATGCTTTAGAAGTTGAATCAAAGTCTGTATTCATTCATTCACACTGTGCTAAGCACTAGAAAAGAAGACGCAGACAGTCATTAGTTCCAAAGAGTCATTCCTTTAAAAAAAAAAAAAACCCAATGTGTATTATGAGCCATGAAAGAGATGCTGTGAGCATGAGGGTATGTCCCTTCCATCCGGGGACAGTCAGACAATGGGCAGAGTGCAGCCTGAGGCTACAGGCCAGCTAGAATTTGGAACAAACAGATGAAGAAGCAAAAATCCAGTCTGCTTTCTTTTAGAGACTAATACGAATATTCTAGAAGTAGCCACACATTTTTCTACAAATATTGGCTAAGCATGTCCCGTGTGCGAATATTCTGCTATGTACTGGACATACACCTAAGTTTCCCCACACCCTCAATAAGGAATCCAGAGGAAGGAGCTTGAGAGGAAATGCACCCGCAGAGTGGGAAGTGGGTGACAGGGAGGAGAAGACAGCCACAGGAGCATTATCAGTTGACTCATTGCCACTTGGGCAACAGCAGCATAATCCCACAGAGCTATCCCCCCCAGGGAGGGGGTGGGCCTGGGCATGTATGTATACCCCACTTCTTACAGTCACTGTCCTCAGCGTTGTAGCCAGTTCTGCACAAGGGTAGAGTAGACTTTTTAAGCAGCCAGAGAAAGTCCTCAGGCACAAAGATGCAGATGCTGGCAGATAGAAGAGAGCAGGGGAACACTGAAATGACAAGGCCCCAGGGGATATCAGAGGGAACAATGACAGATCTGCTAGAGGATGAGAAGATGAGAGAAGGGTGTCTTGTCCCTAAAGAGCATGCACTCTAGTCGTGGAGACAAACGGGCACAATATATATATGTACAAGTAAGTAAATAACACACACACACATTCAGGATCTGCTGTGCCCTCTGAGCCAGGGGCCCCATGATCTCTGGGCATCTGGTGGGCATCCCTGGGCATCTGCTTTACGAGGCAGTTTTGGGAAACAGGTGCCTGGGGTAGGAAGGAAGTGGAGTGGCAGATGGTATCTGTCTCCAGGGACTAGATCCTACTCATGGAAGCCAGAGGGCCTACATTCCAAAGGCCATTTGGAAACAAGGGGCACAATCAGTGCTGTCATATGGGTGGATGGGAACACGGACTCAGAGCTGGAAAGAAGGGCATTATACTCTCGTCTACAGGTTACACCATGTGGCTTCTGGGCACCCACAATGAAGGGAATGGGTACCACTCAGGAGATGGCCTCCACCTGGCCCAGGCCGCATCGTCACCCAAAGGCTGCTGGTGCCAGTGAGTACACAGGAGATACCCCAGGGATTCCCTGAAGTACCAGGGAAGAGTTTGAGAGAGAACAGTTCCGTTCAAGAGACCTGGCTGGTGAAATCTGGAAAAGTCCATTTTCACACACTGTGTGTGTCACTGGCTGAAGGGAAGAGTGAAGGACATACGCCCTCTCTGAAAGGCAGCACATAGGAGCAGAGATAGAACAGGGCTTAGAAATCTTGACCTGGGGCAGAGTGTGGGCACAGTTGGGGGTTGGGAGGAGGGATTAGACTCTCACGGTGCTTTTAAATGTGTGCAGGTGCAGCCAACAGTACAATGAAATGTGGTGCTTTCCAACTTGAGGGGCCAATAGGATGGAAACATGTAATGAGGACATGGGGCATCGGGAACTCTCATTCACTGCTGTACAAAGCCTGGAAGACAGTCGTGCGGTTTCTTATAAAACTAAGCATACTCTTAGCATACAATCCAGCAATCATGCTTCTTAGTATTTACCATAAGGAGCTGAAAACTTATTTCCCACACAAAAACCTACACACAGATGTTTATAGCAGCTTTGTGCATAGTTGCCAAAACTCTGAAGCAACCAGTATGTTCTTCAGTAAGTGAATGGATAAATAAACTATGGTATACCCAGAAAATGGAATATTATTCAGTGCTAAAAAGATATGCTCTATTAAGCCATGAGAAGACATGGAGGAACCTTAAGTACATATAACTAAGCGAAAGATGTCAATTTGTAAAGGTCAGATACTCTGTGATTCTAACTATATGACCTTCTGGAAAAGGCAAAACTATGGAGACAATAAAAAGATCAGTGGTTGCCAAGTTTTTGGGGAAGGAGAGATGAACAGGGAAAGCACAGAGGATTTTGAAGGAAAGGAAAATACTCTGTATGATACTATAATGCAAACACTTGTCATGACACATTTGTCCACGCCCACAGAATGGACAACGCCAAGAGTGACCCTAATGTAAATGACAGACTTTGGGTGATTATGACGTGTCAATGTAGGTTTGCCTATTATAAAACTCTGGTGGGGGCGTGTCACTAGTGGGGGAGGCTGTGCATGTGTGGGGCAAGAGGTAGGAAATCTCTGTACCTTCCTCTTAATTTTGCTGTGACCCTAAAACTGTTCTAAAAAATAAAGTCTATTAGGCAAAAAAATGTAATGCTGGGAAACCACAGCCTAATAGCCGACCCCCTTGCACAGCCTCACCGGGCAGTGTCTTGCTCCCTCTCCCTCAGGAGCCAGCCCCACCCCCACCCTGGCCAAGGAGAAATATTCATATTGTACATCTGACCAACTCCACCCACCCAGACTGATGTGTTGGCCATCACCAATATGCTTGGAGGATACAGGTTTTATCAGTTTCCCCTGGCCCTTGGTTCAGGAGCCATCATTCACAGTGGTCAACATGGCTCCAGTTGAAATAGTTTAGCAAAGTCATTTCAGTCACCCAGGATCTACCATCACCTTCAACCTAATGCAAGTCCCTCACGTCTGTCTTTAGTCCTGTACTATTTATTTCCAAAGTATTAGGTTGGTGCAAAAGTAATTGCGGTTTTTGCAATTATTTTAACCTTTTAAACCACAATTACTTTTGCACAAACCTAATAATCATAATTTAAAAACTTTGAAAGAAACGTAAGTGCTTTGCACAACAATCCTGGGAGATGGGTATGGATGATTATGCCCATTTACAGATAAGAAAATATACTCAACATCTAGTCCACAATTCATGCTTCCTGAATAGCAAACTTGGACCCCAAAGCAGATTAGAATCCAAGTTCAACACAATGTCATTTATAAATATGATGTAATACAGAATTGTACACCTGAAATCTATGTAACTTTACTAACAATTATCACCCCAATAAACTTTAATTAAAAAAAAAAAGAATCCAAGTTCAAAGTTTTTTCCCCTTTCCTATCTGCCTTTGAAGAAGACAGTATCTCTGGACATTACTGTGGTTGGCACAAACTTAATGCAAGAAGAAACTGATCATGCCAGCACTGAATATTCCCAGTCTATGAAGAATCCTGAGGCCCTCCTGGCTTGGAGAGTGTTACCCCTTCCCAAACTAGGACCTAGTCATGCGATGATCACAAAATCCTTGACTCAACCTGTGAGCCAAAAGCCCTGCCCCTTTCTCTAATCCAGACCTGGACCCCCAGCTTGGCAATCCCTACCCCCTGCATCCTGGCCTGCCACAGAGCCTACGAGCTCTGTCGGAGGAGAGTACACCCTTTCACACTAGTGAAAATCCTGGCTCTGAGCCATCGTAAGCGGCAGCTTGCCTCCCAAACCCCAGATCTGCCCAAGTTAAAGTCAAAAAACAACAAATACAAGGAAATGGGATCAAATTAAAACAGGAAACGTTCTGATTGGCTATAAGAATGTCTTGGCCCAAACCTGTAAAGGGTACTAAGGGAGGCTGCACAATCTCTAAGTGCCTGCCGTCTTCAGGAAGAAAATAAATGACACTCTTCCTGAATGGTAAGACATTCATCTGCCTGAAGGGGTATGGGTGTGCTGAAGCAGGATTTAAGTCCTCTCAGAGCCTCTGGATTGTCACTGTACCCAGGGTTATGTTCTTGGCATGGGCAAGATGTCAGGGTTATAGGGGTCAATATCCCAGAAAAATATAATCTTGCACTTGAAGACATTGTAAGGTCATGTGACGTCTTACTGAACACATTCTGTGTGCTAGGGAGTGTACTTAGTGATCTCTGAGTCTTTAGAAAAATCGTGTAGGATAGGTAATGTTAACCTCAGACCTTAAGAGAGGAAACTGGAGCCTAGAGAGGTGACCTGGAGGCCACACAACTAGTAAGTGGCAGAGACTTAAGGCCACCACGTTGCCTAACTCTGAAGCCCATCTTAAGTAACACCCCAGACTTATATGGCATGGCTGCCCCAAGGACACAAGTTTTAAACCCAGATTCTATGAGTCAGATATGTGTGCACCTTCTTCCTGACATCATGCCACACATCTGACTAATGGTCCCCTTTCATGCTCCCTCAAATCTCGAGCAGAACTTTCAATCCTTGAAACAATGGTTTTACCCTTGGACTCCCAGAGTCCGCTTTCATGTCTGGTTCCCGAGAGGCCACGCTTCACTGTTGATTGCCAACTACTAGAGGGCTGGTGACATGGCTGTTCTGCTACCATGTTTTGGAGTTAGTGCCCACCTCTGCCACTGACCAGCCATGATACCTTGAGACATGAGGCCAGATGGGTCAGAGTTCCCAGACAATAGTTAGTAGGTAGATCATGGCCTTTGCTATTTCCCCATGCCGATGACAAAATAGGAAAATAAGGACACTGTGGAAGCCCAATGTATCACATTTAAAGGGAAGTCTTTTATTCTAACATTATTTATTCTAACATTATGTCTTTCCACATGTTTTGGGGTTTCCAATGCTCATTCACTTATGAAATGACAATGATAGTCTTTGGCAACTGATCGTGAAGCTTGACCTCTTGGGGAAGTGAGCGTGGATGCCGGGAGCCTGGGGCTAAAAGGCATTGTCTCCAGGACTGAAAATTCTGCCACAAGTGTGATCTGGACAAGGTCACCTGACTAGGGCTTGGTTTCCTCTCTTGAGGTATGAGGCTAACATTACCTATCCTGCAGAACTTTCTGGAGAATCAGAGATCGCTTATGTCAACTCCCTGGCACATGTATATTTTATTTTATTTTATTTATTTATTTTTTAAATTTATTTATTTTTTTTTGGTTGTTGAGAGCCCACTGGCCCATGTGGGAATCGAACCGGCAGCCTTCGGAGTTAGGAGCACGGAGCTCCAACCGCCTGCGCCACCCGGCCGGCCCCATATATTTGAAATGCTTATGACTTGGCAGAAGAAGAATCAGAAACCCAATACTCGTCCCCACTTGTCAAAAATGAAGCTGGCCTGTACGTGGAGGATTAGGGGCTGTGGCAGCCCCCTCTTTCTCCAGTGCACTGAGACTGCTTTTCCATCAACACCTGCCTTCCTCCATCCATCTGCCCACCTGAAAAGATTATCCCTACTCCTACTCTTTGCTCATACATAGGGCCATTGTCTGTCCTGAGAACACCACAGAAGCATGGAAAGTAGCCTCGTAAGAGACTTGAAAACACCAGCTCTTTGGATCTTATGGAAGCCAGAATGTCACAAGACACACTTTATTTCCACTCTGTTTCTGAGTCACTTCCTCTTGCTGTTTCCACATCAACAAAATGGGGAACACATGCCTTTCCTCTGCAAAGTCCTGCTGAGAGCAGCCACTTAACTAATTGGCAGTGACCTTGCAGTCTCGGGGAGCCAGGCCTGCATTTCTGAGCAAGCTGGGCCCTCCTGCCTCCATGCAGCACCTCTGCCCCAGTCTCAGCCCTTTCAGCCCCTAGTTCCCTCACCAGCATCCTGCCTGCTCCTGGGCCTCCCAATCCATCATTTGGCTAATCCCTTCCCCTCCTCTTCAAGCGTCCCTCCCCATTACCTTGCAAAAGAAGAAATCAGAAAGGTGGTGATTATCACCATCTATAATTCAGTATAATTCAAAAACATTTATTGAGACTCTATCACACTTTCAGCCTGCCACTTGCACACATTACCAACTCAGGATAATTCTGTTGCCAATATCTGCCAACCTGGAGGCCAGCTGACTTGGGGAGGCTCTCAGGGGCAGGAGGGGAGCAATGGGGTGCATTACCCATCTTTCCCTGTTAACAGATCCCTGTTCTCACTAGTTTAATGACTTTGATTCCTGCAGTTGGGCAAATTTTTTTTACCTCCTATGTGAACTCTAGGGTCTGCTGCTTCCCCAACCCTTCAAAAAAATCACTCACCTTGCTCCTTATTTGCCAGCTCATGAATGATTTTGGCTGGTCTGTTTTTCTGCCTCCTCACTTCCATCCCTCTCAACTCCTTTGTTCCCTCTCTCCCTCCCTCTTTCTTTCCTTCCTTCTTTCCTTCCTTCCTTCCTTCCTTCCTCTTTCTTTCCTTCCTTTTTCTCTTCTCCCATTCCCTTCTTTTCACCTTCCTCCTTTCATCTGTACCTCCCCACCCCTCACTCCACCTTCCTATCTTTTGGAAGGCATACCAGACTCTAGACATACAAAGATAAACACAAGAGGGAAAAGGGTCCCCGTCCACCAGAGACTTATAATCCAGTAAAGAGGAAAAAGATGAAAACAAAACAGTCACAGCATGAGATGGGCTCTAACAGGGGTCTAAGGTTGGTGCCAGAGGAGCACAGAGAGAACTTGCAGGGAAACTCAGGAAAAGGTGACACAGCAAGATGGGGAAACCACATGATCTGACATAGGGCTGGCAAGGAGAGTGGTGAGGGGTTGTTGGGAAATGAAATGAGACGGTGGCAACACGCTAAGGAATTTGAACTTCACCCTGTAGAAAAGCAGATTTTCATTTAAAAAACATAAATCTGGCTCCAGACGAAAGCAGAGGCATGAGTTCGGAGGCAGCAGGAGCAGTTAAGATGAGGCTGTGGTATGTGTTTCACAACTGGTAATCCAGGGGAAAGATGATTTGTAGCATTTGCCATTTTCTCTGGTGTAAATGCTTCCATTATGGCTGATATCAGCTACCGATGTGACCTCACTGAGAGTAACTTGGGGAGAAATGGATGCCGCCAGCCTATGAGAGAACTGGTTCCAGCACACTACTGCCTGAACAGTGAGAAACCCGGGGGGGAGGAGGGCAGATTTCAGAGTCACTTGCCTGAAGCCCTCCTCTGACCCTGACATTGTTTGTTCCCAGCACGCGGCACTTTAAGACAGCAAGATACAAGGTGCGTGAAGCACAGAATTTAAGATGTGTGCCTTCCTCTGAGATGCTCCTGTTACTCTCCATTCTCCTAAGTTGTAATTTTCAAACCCACACTCTGTCATCTTTAACCCCAAACTGAATTGTTCTCTAACTTCTCCATTTCGAGGCATGATCTCGGACTTTTCCTTCTTTCCCAGCCTTCAACTTCAATGAATCTCATTTCCCTCTCTGTGTGCATTACAGAGTTGGCTGTTGAGCAGGCAAATTTGGTGACATGACAAATCAACACTTCAGTGGGGTGTTAGACCGAGTTCTTCCCCATTTTCTTGAGGCTAATGAGGAAGCCAGATGACAAGGAGGTGAATTCATAACTGGTCAAATGGTTTCTTCCCACAGCTGCTGGTCAAGTGTCCATATGAAT
Organism: Rhinolophus hipposideros; assembly: GCF_964194185.1. Classification (NCBI taxonomy): domain Eukaryota; kingdom Metazoa; phylum Chordata; class Mammalia; order Chiroptera; family Rhinolophidae; genus Rhinolophus; species Rhinolophus hipposideros. The sequence continues at coordinate 28,669,825 of NC_138062.1, read as the reverse complement.
CTGAGGACTGTTGTTTTAACTGGCCTTTGTTCACACCTCTTAATTTGGCATTAAGGAGTTCGTGGTTATCAGACAAGAAGCACCGAGTTGAGCCCAGGATTGGGAGAGAACGTGACTTTCATTGCAGACTACAAATGACCCCCGGAATCTACACCGGCTGGCAAGACATGCCAAGTGTAACAAAGACAACTAGTGAAATGGGATAAATGTGAAGTTCTTCATACAGATTGAAAAACATCTTCTCTGGTCTGGGATGAGGAAGATGTGGTTTAGCAACCACATGGATTAAAAACATGGGGCTTAAGCTAACTAACTCACTGTTAGTCACTATGATATGGCTGCCAAAAAAATTCTGCAGTATTGGGGTTACCAGAATACCCCTAAAATAAGGACCATGATTTCCCCTGGGGCCCTGCACAGGCGTGACTACAACTACCCACTGCCAGCCTAAGGCCCCACAGTTGGAGAGGCTGTGTTCTAGAAAGAGGACCTTCAGATCCCTTGGAGCTTGGAGACTTTTTCACACGATGCAGACCCTGAAAACTAAAGGGAGAGGGGAGTCCTGAGACGTGATGATGGATTAGTGGTTTCAAATGGTTGTTGGGCTGCCGTGCAAAAGGTGGACCCAACTCCTTCATCCAAGCCAAGGTTAAAAAAATGTGCAACAGACAGGAGGGAAGTGGGTCTCTATGTTTGCTTCCCTTTCTAGAGTATTGGCACCCTTGCTATTTTGCTGAGATCTCCCAAGGCAGATATCACTCTCATTTGGAGAATGAGGAAAAGTGACTGAGCAGCTTGCCTAGGGTCACCTCTGTTAAGTGGTGGAGGTAGGACCAGACTCAGATTTTTCATCTGAACCCAACCAACACAGCCTACAGCCCAAGTCCCATTAGTGAGCCTACCACTCGGGGCTTGGTCTCTACACAACACGGTTATTTCTGTGCCGAAGAGGATAGCTCAGAACACTGCTTTCCTGATGTGGCTCCCAGAATGCTGCTCAAACAGAAACCTACACATAAGCTCATCAGTTTCTAGCCACGCAGCACTAAAAGGAATACCAGCCTTTTGATATATTAGTATGTATAATATTGATGGCGATGTAGAATTTGTTGTCTTTTATGATACATTTAATAAACAGAAAATATTGACGATAAAAAGAAAACTCAGGCAGTTTTGTTTTGTGTTGTGTTTCAATCAGAAAGTACAAACCCAAGTCTAACAGTCCAGGTGTTATCTCCTCGTCTACTACCACCCTGCAAATAACTAAGCCATCATCTTGAACAAGCTTCTCCACCTGCCAATCCCCAATCTGCTACTCTTTGCAAATCCAGTCTATATTACAAATTTGCTTTATGTAAACAGATACCAAAACCATTAAACATGATGATGCCCCCCATCTGTACACTGCGTAATCAGCTTTCATTTTCACGCGAACTGGGTAAAACAGCAATTTTGATGCCTTGTCAAGGAAACAGGATACCACCTGTGTGTGAAAACACTTGGGAAAATTAAAAATAGATGGAAAAATCCTCAGCAGTTAAAAAGGCTAAGGAAAACAACTTAGAGGCACCAGTACGAACATTTTAAACAAGCCAACACACTGTGAGAAAAGCAATAAAATCTTCTGTTTATGAGCTGGAAATGAAACAGGAAAAAGGGCCAGTTGATTCAGAACTGGCTTGCTGAAGAGAAAATTGGTTAAATACAACTCACATGTGTTGACCTGGTTACCCAACTTTGGTAAATACCCCCCACATATCTAAAGGGGTGGACATGGATTATTTGCACAGATATGTTCATAGCTGTACTATTTATAATAAATGGCGATAGTAAAACCAGAACAAAATACTCAGGAGGAAACAGAAGCAATATCAGTAATGACAAACTCTGATTATATGAACCGTGATAATATATGAAAATATTTATATAAAAATGTTAAATGACAGGGAATGGAGTTGACATAACTTGTTTATAAATGTGTAAAAATGCCTCTACATTTAAATTACATACAATTAAAAGCTGTAAGTCCTTTTACTGTCACATTGATTAAATATATTTTTTAAAAAAATTAATAAGAGCTTTTGCAAGAATAGTAGCCTGCCCTCTTTCCACCATCTCCTTCTAACTCCTCTTCGGACACCGTCTTACTTTCTGGACTCTCCACATAGCCCAGAGTGTGGCCAATCTTCTTATGCCACAGCTAGACTAGAGAACAAAGAGGTCCCTAAAATCTAGATGTCTGCATTCTACCCAAAATCAAAATTGGGGTGCTTAGGGTAGAGAGATATCTCAACACAATCTGCCAAGACAACCCTAGCACTACAAGAAAGCTATCTTCAGCTCCAGGCTGTCTTCCAAGAGACTAGAGTGACTGCAGCACCTCCCGGGGGTCTTTGCCCCACTATGACCGGATTCCCCTCCATCTCTGAGACCATGTGCATGTGTCCTCTTTCTTCCTCCACCCCTGCATGCCACTAAAGGGCTCACTTCTGAGAGCTAACAGCAGGTAACACAGAGCATATCTTTACACGGACCCTGGGCCAGCACTTCACCTGCATGATGAGCTGCTCGGTCCTAATAACAAACCTACCAAGCCGGCACTCTTATCACGCATCTCACAGATGAGGCGACTGAAGCTGAGCAAAGAGACTTCCCGAAGGTCACACAGCAAGTGAGAGCAGTCCTGATTCAAACGGAATCCGAGGGGCTCCAGGTGTGGTCTTGACTGCCACACTCTGCAAAAATCTAGAGCCAAGAAGGAAGCCTCCACCCATAGCCACCCCTGGGTAACGTCCTCTGGGCTTGGCATTCTCCTGGAGACAAGAATGGACTGTTGGACCTGAAACATCACCTCACACAGCACTTGATTTAGTGGCTTCTTCATTCTGGCTGTATGCACACGTATCTATGTAGAAATTGACAAAGATTCTCTCCAATTGACCAGATTTCAATCAGACTCCCCTGAGCTCTCTGAACCTCAGCTTCTGTCTCTGTCCTTATAGAGTCCAGCTTTAGCAAAAATCCTGCTCAGTGGGTTTAGCCAGAATTCTCCAACATCTATAGCTGATTACCCTTGATTTCTGATCAAATGTCTCACACCCTTTCCGCCCCACCCCCACCCCGGCCATCCCTTAGGTAATATCTGACCACTTTGGCCTGCTTTCAGCAAGAATTCGGTTAGGTCAATTTAGACAAGAATTATCCTCTCAGCAATTTTCCATCTATTCGCCCCCACCCTGCTTCTTGGCTAAAAATCCTCACTTTCCCTTGTTTTATTTCAATTTATTTCCTGTACTGCAAAAACCTATTGTAGTAGCCCACTGAATAAAGTCTGCTTTACTGTTCTTTAACAATTGTCTGAATAATTTTTCTTTAACAACATATACATATGTATATGTACATATCCCAAGCCTTTGTCCTGGGACCCAGCCACCTCTATTTTTAAATAATATCCAGGTGATTCTAATACATACCCAGTGGGGGTAGAGAACAGCTGGTTTGGTCCTTGTTTCACTGGAGCACATTGAGTTTCAGAGAGACTGAAATGTAAGGACTCTCGGCTAGAACCCAGGCCCCCCACCCCCAGGGTGGTGTTCGACAAATACTTGGTGTAGCAACGGGTCTCAGTGAGTTACGATTCTTAAATGCAGGTGTATCTGAGTCCCTCATTGCAGAGCACTGTAGTGGTTTCTGTTTTAATTTCTAGTTACCCAAGCCCATTATGGGGAAATGGACAGAAAGAAGAGAAACAGGTGGTTTCAGTTTTCCACAGCTCAGAAAATCAGAAAATTTGGGGGAACTCTGGTCGTTTAAAACTCCAGCCAAGGTATTTCCAAGGAAGGGGAATACTGAGTGCAGTGGTAAGGGATTCCCCAGCTCATAGCTCTTCTCTCACAATCTTCCCAATCACTACTCAAACTATGGTAGGATTTTTTTCTTCCCTGGTTAGAAAAACAAAATAAAATACAAAGGGAAAACCCGATCCCAAATTTCCTGAGCATGAAAGGTAGCAAAATTAGTTATCCTTTTAAAAGAACTATGGAAGAGAAAGATCTCCTGGACCCAGAGTCAGGTTTAAAATTTACAGCCAGGTGGCCAGGCTAGGCTGGGAAGAAACTGATTCTTAGGGTCCCCTTTCGGTCAGAATTTGAGTAGGAGGCCCTGAAAATGGGAGTTGAAGAACAGATGGCTCAACAATGTGCCATGGGAAGAAAGGAAGGGAGGAAGGAAGGAAGAAAGGAAAGAAAGAAGGGAGAGAGGAAGTGAGGGAGGGAGGGAGGAATGGAAGAAGGCGGGAAGGAAAGAAGGGAGAGGGAGAGAGAGAAAGGAAAGGGAAAAACACATGGTGTTTCCCCATAATTCTGTTTTTCTCAACCAGGTACAGAACTTCCCTCATAAATTAATTTCTGTCTCTCCTAAGGTAATTGATAAGGACACTACTTAGGCAGATGCAATTAAAGTAATATAAAAACTCCAAAGATTATATGAATATTTGCTACACGAATATGCTCCCATGGTTACAACTGGGTTGTATGCAGAAAGGGAGACACAGAAAATACTATGAACAGTTGTAGTAGAGAGGTAATTAACTTTGCCTTTTAAAGGGCTTGGTTTCAATGATAAATACTTCTCAAGAATCACTTTGGCCACCTCATTTGACCCAAGCCTGAGAATACCCCGGACCCCACTACCTACCTCCAGCCTCAAGCACTTATATTTCCCAGCAGCCAAGTAGAGAAGGGGGCAGTGACAGGATTCTGGGCTTTAGTTCTGTAAAAATCATGTCTCCAGCTCCCCCATGTCAGATATAAGGCGGTGTTCAGCCTAATGGTCCTTGGCCTTCCTTTAGCTCTTCTTTCATTGAGGTTTCTGAAGTACACAGGAAGTCTGAGAAAACAAGCAGCAACCCACTTCTGCATACCTTCACCACAGACATGAAGCAGGAGGGAGAGAGAGCACAGCAGAACTCAGAAAGTGCCCTGTGACAGAGGAGAGGCCAAGGGGACTGTGTATTGGTGGGTCCTCACGGCACAGTGGGAGTGAGCAGAAATGGATGGATGGGAGGGCCTTCCGTGTAGGGGTCATGTCCACAGCCAGGTCTTCAAGAACCCCCAGAGGAATCCAGTTCTATCACTCTCCTTCTTTTGTGGACTGAGAGTTTCCTGGTGACCTCACGTACACGCACAAACTCTATCACATTTAAATTCTTTTGAATCACATCCAATTTCCATGCCAGAAAGATACTTAGATAACGTGGCCTCACCAAGTCACCTCGTCTGTCCAGACTTCATTTTTATCATCTAAAAAGTGAGGGGATTGGGTGAGAGGAAGGTGTTTCCAACAAAGTCTTGAGCGTGAATATTTCAAACTGTTAAAAGTGACAACTTGCCTTGTTCCTGAGGTACTTTAATTCTTCACTGTTTGGCTGAAAATGCTTCAATGTTTACAGAACCTCCCCCTAACCCCGAACACCAAACACCTAACAGTGACCCAGAATTCAAGGTTAAAGCCACTGGACCAGATTAGATGCTACCCAAAGTGCACTCTTTGATCTAAAATTCTGGGAGCTAAAATCATTAGCCACAAGGAGAGACCCTGCATCCTTGAGGGAGAAATGAGAGCTCTAAGAAAAAAATGTGAGGGATGGGGCTGTAGTTAGGAAGAAAAGAAAAAGAAGACTGTGGGATATTGATAAGGAAAAAAAACGTAATGACTAAGATTATATGAGTGAACTCACTGGTGGTGGGAACCTGAGCTGAAGGGACTTATAAATGATCTATTTTTACCTCCTTTGTTTTACAGATGAGGAAATTGAGGTCAGAGATGTCAAGGCGGAAATCTTGATTGTGGCGAACAGAGCAGGACCCTTTGGTGGGGAACAACCACAGGTCTGAAGGGCCTGAGTCTTTGTCAGGAGGCTCGTCTCACCCAAAGTAAATGCCCTGCTGGGTGCTGGAGTCCAGGTGATTCCTACGGACTGACTATGCAGAGGACGCCAGCCAGGTGCAGAGTCAAACAGAAAAGGAGGCCTCTGTCTTCTGGAACCTTCCACAGCTGCATCCAACACCTCCCTGGTCTTTACCTCACCCTGCTTACTATGGACTGCCCTCTTGGGAGAGGCTTCTTCCTGCCAGAGCCAACATGCTCGGCTGCCCAGCCATTTGGCCTGAAGAAGCAATACTCTCTGGTCACACATGCAGTAACAGGTGACAGTTCACAAAGCACTTGCCCTTTTCGCCTTCCTCCTCTCTCTGGAGGTGGTGCTGGCCCCTTTATTGGGGAGGGGACACTGGTTCAGAAAGGTATAAGTCATTCCACACCAGGACCACTTGCTGCTCATACACATTTTAATGCCAACCTCAAGAGAAGCCCATAGAAATCAGTTTGGATGAGCTATGCGGACAGCAGCGATGACAACCAGATACCTCCAGAGGCCACTCTGGGGGGGCAGACAAGCCTCCGGGGGGGCTGCCCATATTTTCCTGGCTACAGCCTGCCCCACAGCTCTCTGGGTGTAGTCTTAGGTTCTCAGGACTTCAGAGCTGCATATGGGCTGTGAAGGTCACACGCCCCTGGAACTTCTCCCACAGCCTTGCAGTCACAGCTGAGGCTCCAGGTGGACGCTCAGTCTGAACTCTGGTCCCTGCTCAGCCTTGAGCCGAGGTGGCAACCACACCCCCTTTTGTCCCCGCATTACCAGCTGGGCAGACTAACCTCCCACTCGAGGGTTCTATTCTGAGCTGTCAACATAACCATCATTTTGTCAAGCACCTAATTGCACATGGCTGTGTGCCAGGTGAGGGGAATAAAGAACCCAGAACAGAGGCTTCCCTGCTCGCTGCTGCAGCCCACGGCCCTTCTGGGCACAAACAGGTCGTATGGGCACAATACTGCACCAGACATGGATGGACATGGTGCACGTAGTATCTGCAGCTGGAAGCACAAAGTGGGGAGTGGGGCTAAATGCATAAGTGGGGGAGGGAGGAGACACCACCATGGGAGAGCCGTGCAGGCCAGAGGGAAGAAAATAGCCCAGGAGACAGGGTTATGAACTACCTATGTTGAATCCCGAACCCCCAGGACTTCAGACTACAACTGCATTTGGAGACGGGGCCTTTTAAGGGGTGATTAAGGTAAAAGGAAGCTGTTGGGGTGGGCCCTAACCCAATGTGACCAGTGTCCTTACCAGAAGAGGAAATTTGGACACACAGAGAAACACCAGCTGCATGCAGAGAAAAGACCTCATGAGCACACAGTGAAGGCAGCTGTCTGCAAGCGGAAAGAGGCCTCAGAAGAAACCAACTCTGCTGACACCTTGACCTTGGACCCCTAGCCTCCAGGCTGTGAGAAATACGTGTTTGCTGTTTAAGCCTCCCAGGCTGTGGTGTCTTGCTGTGGTGGCATGAGCAGACCGACAGGCAGGAGGTCTGGGTTCTGGTTCCCACCCTTCCCTACCTATGAGTAGCTGAGACCTTAAGAAGTCATTTCAGCTCTCTAGTCCCTCCGCCACTGCCTCTGCGGTGAGGTGCTAATGATTTACCCACATGAAGCAGCCCAGATGATCAGAACATTGTAGGCTTTAGCATCACCCAGTTTGGTGGTTTCCAAAACCTGAGTGCCCCTCCGGGGAGACTTACAAATACAGGTGGCCTACTCTAGAACTTCTGGTCAGAACAAGCAGGTGGGGCAAAGGAATAGGAATCTTTATTTTAACAGGAAGGATGATATACAGCAGGTTGGGAACGACTGTTGGTAAGGCTGATGCCAGGAGGGGAATAAGCTGCCCAAGTCAGACACTTTGTGCAGGGCAAACAAAGCTGGGGCCTGTGGGAGGTCTTCCTGTTCCAGGCTACGTCCAGTTCTAAGACCCAGATTCTAAGTCTTCTTTGTGTGTCCAGGACAGAGTAGGGGGAGCCAGGAGTGCAGGTCTGGCAAGGACTGCACTTCTGACAACCTCCTCACCCCCTACCCCACCCCCGTCTTCCTACTGCCCTGAAACCCCAGAGGCTGTAGGTAGACGCATTTCCTAGGCTGTGTTATCCCATGGTGGACTGTCATGGATGAAGGCCCCGTACCTGCTCCTCTAGTCCCTTCTAACTGCATGACATGGCCAAAAGACACTGGCTCTAGGCTCTGCTCTGCAACTGACCCTAAGCCTTTAAATAGGTTGGTTTACCTCTCTGGGCCCAGCGTCCCCTCTGTACAAAGAGGGAGTAAGGCTGGACCCTTGAGTTGCTTGCGGCTCAGATGTGCTATGTGATTACAGCACCCTAGGGCCCAAAGGACATGTAGACATGATTTTGTCCTGTGCTCTCTTCCTGGCCCACGTAGAGAAATGGATCTCCTCAACCCTTAGGCGTGTGGGCAGGACCTTGTAATAAGCATGCTTTCTAGTTTCTGTATTTGGTGCTTTGACCTCTGGGGCCCTGCTAACCCTAGAGGGACAGCTCCTCCCCGTGCTAGCCAGTTCTTTCATGTGCAAACCAGTCTATCCAGAGCTCACACCCCCACCACCTCCTTTTTTAGCTCTCATACTCTCCGCCACTATTCTCCTGCTCTAATCACCCAAAGGCCACCAGGTACCAGACAACAAGGGACAGGCCCTGTGTCCCAGGAATCACTGAGATTATCCAGACTAGCCTATTCCAAACCTGTTTACCTTGCGTTTCCTGTTCCGTCCCAAGAAAACCACATTAAATGCTCTTGTCCACATTTCCCCCACTCCCTCTGCCTCCTGACTGACGCTGGTGTTTGCCCATGTGGCCCTGTTTCTAGGGACCTGTGAGTATCAGCTGCTTCCTTCCTGACAATCATCCCTGAGTCTGTGTGTCTTACCGTACCTGTTTCAAACAAATCCCAGGTCCCCACAAACAGGCCTGCTGTGGCCTGTGCCTCTAGGCCTGTGTGTAACCTCTTTGGAGGTTCAAATCCCCCTCCAGTCTACCTATATTTTCATTATCTGCATGTACCACACATGAAAAAGGTTTGGAACTCCTGATGCAGTCCACCTCCAGTCTAATAATTGAATCCTCTGTGTAGGCCTTTCTGTCTTATGCATCAGGCCTTTCTACTTCTAAGGCACTGTCATTGCTGAAAAAGTCTGCAGTATGTTCACAGCAGACTGGCCTTCTCACTGCTGCTGGTCCCTGGTTGGACTTCCACCCTCTGGGGACATTCAGAAGTGGTTCAATCCCACTTCAGGATGACATCCCTTCAGCTATTTAAAAGCAGCTCTTTGTTCCCCTAGGGGCATTTCTCCTGTCTAAACACTCCCAGTTCCTTCAGTGTGCCTCAGAAGTCAAGAGTCATGCTTTTCATGATTCTGTGGTTCTAGAGGTTTCCATGCCCAGGTCCATGTCTAAGTGTCAAGCTTGCAGGAAAAGAAAAGACTCCCTGACCCCAAAAGAAGCCTGACTTCCATGCAACCTCGTCTAGTTTTTCATGAGATTCTGAATGTGAACTCTCTTAATTTTTAAATGTCGCTACAAACTTATAGAACATGATATGGAGGGAGCAGCTGCTGGTTCCCCTGCTAGCCACTCACCCAAGACCAATCTCCTCCAGGATGGCTTTGCTATGTCTTAGTTGGAAAGAACTAAGTGGAGAGACGCTTTCCCAGCCCTACCCAAGGCTCTTCCCAGTCCAAGAGCCTTGGATGGTACAGTCCTGGGGGTCACTTAGGAGCAGCTTGTCAGAGAAGTTCGTGAGGGCACCAGGGGCAAGATCTCCGACACACACTTGGCACACAGCCTCATACTGCTCCCCACCCCTGCTCTCATAAGGAAATAACATAGCATGCTGTTGACATGCTCCCACAGGGATTCTCAGGTGAGGTGTCTTTTGCCCTAAAGCTGGGGCAGGAAGAGCAGACATGAAGGCAGCGGGTCAGGCAGGATGGTGGAGACTAAGCTAAAAGAGAACTGGTACCCAGGGTGGGGGACAGCCCCAGCTCAGATACCTGACCCCTACATGACCACTTCTCCTGGTTTTTCATGAGAAGCTAGAAATTCAGATTGTAATGTGAACTCTTTCATTTTTAATGTTGACACACATTTACAACACATAGTATAAACTAACAAAACCACGTCTTTGGATTGGATTGAGTCCTAGAACAACTAGTTTGCATCCCGTCCCAACCCTAGCCAGGGTTACCCTTCCCTTCAGGATAGGGTGGCCACTCAGCTCTTCCCCAAGGTTTTTCTCAGCTACCACATCCTCCAACCATGATGCCCGTGCTGGATAATTTTATATGTCAACTTGACTGGGTCACGGGATACCAAAATATTTAGTCAGAGATTATTCTGGGTGTTTCTATAAGGGTATTTTTGTATGAGGTTAACATTTGACTCGATAAACTGAGTAAAGCGGATTGCCCTCCGAAGTGTGGGTGGGCTCATGCCATCGGGGGAAGGATAATAGAACGAAAGGCTGAACTCTGGAATAAAAGAGAATTCTTCCTGCCTGATGGCCTTTGTAGTAGGACATTGGCTCTTTCCTACCACTTAAACTTGAACTAAAATATCAACTCTGCCTGCGTCTTGAGACTGCTGGCCTTTATACTTGACCTCTATCCCTGTTTCTCCCGCATCTCCAGCTTTCCCACTGCAGATCTTGGGACTTGTCAACCTCCATAATTCCATGAGCCAATTCCTTACAGTCAATCTCTTTATACATCTACACACACATATATGCATCGTTTATATGGATCACATATTTAGGGTACATATGCTTACATACAGAGGGGGCCAAAACATGTGTACACATTTTAAGAAAAGAAAACTGTATTCAAATTGTAATACTCAACATATACTGATAACAAAAGATGAATACAAGCCACATTTGACTTCTGCAATTACAAGAGGTGCTCAAAGTGGTTACCATCAGCGTCCAGACACTTCTAATCACAGCGAACTACTCCTTGAGCAACGTTGACCAAAGTGTCCACTTGCATACAGTTTTTGGCCCCCAGATATACATATATATCCTATTGGTTCTGTTTCTCTGGGAAACTTTGACTAATGTGGTCTCCTATCTGAAAGAGAGCTACAAATCTGAAGAAGAAGTTAAACATTTTATGGAGTGAAAACACCTTTTCTGGTTCTCTGCCTGACCATTTATGCTATATTTTTAGTGTTGAGTATAATAACAACTACCATTTATCAAGCACTTTTTGGTGCATCAACGTGATGTTAAGATATATATACATATATAAAAAAAACTGTATTAAAATTATGCTGATGGTAACCACTTTGAGCACCTCTTATAATTGCAGAAGTGAAATGTGACTTGTATTCATCTTTTGTTATCGGTATACATTGAGTATAACAATTTTAAGTTTTTTCTGTTCTTAAATTGTGTATACATTTTTTGGAGATAATTATATATATGTATATATGTGTGTGTGTGCATATATATATATATATATAAAATTTTCTTATTTAATCCATACAACGCCTTGTTCCCTTATCAGAACGCATAGGTGTCATGAGAACGGGGGCTGTATCAGTCCTTCCCACCACTGTATGCTCATACTTGGACCAGTGCTTGGCAAGGAGGAGATGCTCAATACATTATGCCTGAATTAAGGAATGGACTATTCTTTAAAAGAGATAAGAGTACAGATGAGGAAATGGAATCTCACAGACACTTCAATAACCAGCCCAAGGTCACAGGGTTAAGAAATGGTGGAGCTGAGACACATCCCCAAGTTCTCTTTAATTCAAAACCCACATTCCTGATCCTCAGCCCCCTCCCACAGTGCATGGGAAAGTGAGACCCATGTCCAGTGCCTGACCTTGACATTCACACTTATAAGTTGATATTACGACACACTTGACTTACAACTCTCTCAGCCAATGGGGGTGCCTAGAGTGTGACTCCTTCACAGCTCAGCACCCCACACCCATCCCTACAGCAACAGCTCTGCTACTGGGCCATCCACTGAGGTTTCTAAAGATTAATTTGAGAGTATATCCACAGTTTCATATTTAAAAATAAAACAAATGCTAAAAAGAGGAAACCTACTCAGGGAACTCGACTTGTCCCCTTTTCTCAGAGCTGCTTCAGATAAAGGAGGAGATGGCTTGGTCTGATACACAGGCTGAGAGGCCAGACAGAAAGGTGATTGAAATGAGGCTGACCATCTTGGTCCTGGGCAGGAAGAAGGTTTTGAGGAAATGTGCACAATTTCTAGAAACTACCACCCCCTTACCTTCTGCCTGTCTAACCCCATGTGGGTCAAACCGCATAGCAGGTGGCAGATGCAGGACTGATGGTGAATGGAGTTAGGTAGAGCTCACAAAAGGGAAAATGAAGCAAGCACACGAAAAAGGCAGGAGAGGGGAGAGGGTGAAGGCCATGAAGGAAGGGCCCCAGACACACCAGAACGGAGTTAAGAGGCTTGCACAACCATGGACGCACTGTCAGGCCCACTGGGGGTAGAAGGCATAACACGGGATGATCAATAATTTGGTCTTGAATGTGGCGACACACACAAGTCTCTTCATTCTCTTCTTGCTCACCAGACCCTCCAACCTCCAGGTAACCAGATGGTATCCCTGATTGCCTTGATCCCTCATGGAAGCCATTTCAGTCATAAATACACCTGGTACCCCACATCAGTTCTGTCAGAAACAATGGTCTTGTTTCTCTTCCTCTCTCTGCAACATCAAGCTCCCATTTCAATGATTTCAGTACAACCCAGCCATTCTGATAATGACATAGTAATGTGTGAGGAACACTGCACGGTCAGGGCACTGTTACCCTAACCCCCAGGAGCTCTGAGACCCTGAGCACTGCACATCCCCATAGGGGACCTCAGCTTCACCTAAGTATGAGGGGTGGACCAGCTCTTACATTCTTTAGCTTAAGTCCTTATTTACGAACACCTGTGTTACTTGGCATTGAGTTCTTTGCAGATCGTGGAGCCCCCAAGCCTAGCAAGGACCTGGTCATAGCAGGGCCCATACTTGCCTGGGAGGGGAGCCTGTGATTATAAGATGGTAAAAAGAGAGCCACAGGCTCTGAGTGAGACAGAAGGGGCCTTAGGGTAAGGCCTTTAAGAGGGGAAAGTGGAGGATTCAAAACATTGGGAAGGGAATAAGGAGGAGATGATACTCATTTCTTCTTTTATCCCAATATCACAGCTCTGTTTATTCTGAGAGGCAACCAGCTGCAGCTCTAAAATAGATATGCTGAGAAATGCCTCTAATGACAGAGAGCTTCTGCAGGAACCAAGGTTAGAACAGCCCTTTTCAAGATGGAAGCAGAGAAGAGCCTGAAAGGGAGACACTCCTGGGTGCTTCTGCCACTCCTATGCTGCTGGCTGCCCTCCTCCTCCCTCCCAGACCCAGGCAGCAGTGATTCTTTCTAGAGTCTCCAGAGCACAGAGCTGACTGACTACAGAACAGAGTATGGCCCTGCAGTCACTTGCAGGCCCCAGTGAATGTGATCAGCTCTACCCTGACAGGGGGTCTCATGCTCAGGTGGACAGATGGTTTTCTTCTCCCCAGACCTGAAAATCCTTTCCTAGAAGCTTTTCTGAGTGCAGAAAAGTTAATGAGACAACCCACTGGAACCAGGGAATTTGTGAAGCATACTTGGTTGAGAGTTTGTGTGTGTACACATGCAGGCACAAAGAAAAAACACACAGAATGGAGTTAAAATAGGCAAGGAAGATTTTAGTCAAGATTATTGTAATAGGGGAGAGAGCTTGAACTCATCTCCAGATATAATAGGGGCAGCTGGAGGTTTCCAGCCGATGGGCAAGGTGAGGGAATCCGTGGATGGAAATCACTAAGGGGAACATGGTTAGGTATCAAAGGTGGGGGTATTCTTACTGAATTGAGCTTGTCAGGCCAAGGATGGCAGGCCAAGGATGAGGCGTAGTTGAGAAGAGGCTCAGGGAAGAGTGACTATTGTTTGGTCAAGGAGAGAGACCTTATCATTGGAAGGGAAGCAGAGGTCAGTAGTTTTGGGAAAGAGCTCTTCTCCTCCCTCATCTTCCTCAGAAAACACCAAATATGAGCATTGTTAAAGAGAAAACCACAGGCCTAAAATGGCATCACTTTTGCTAAAAGCCTGTGCAAACACACATAGATTTAATACCTGATCTACTTGCAGTTCCAGCCTCTCCCAGAAACCTAATCTTCATCAACCAGTCTGGAATATTCTGGTCAACACCAATGAGGTAATCTGTGACACGGGGCCTCTCTATCCCCTCATAGAAAGAAGAAGCAATCTGCATGATAAAAACCCTTCCATGCTCTTCCCCCCAAAAGACATCCTGGCCCCCAAATAATCCTTTGTTTTCTTTTGTGGCTAGCTTTCTTGCCCCATCCTTCCTCCTATAAAAACTTTCCATTTTGTACAATCCCTCAGGAGCACCCATGTAGTTGCTAGATAGAATGCTGCCCAATTCACGAATCACTTAATAAAGCCAATTCGATCTTCAAATTTTGTTCTTTAACACCCCAAAGCCAGGAGGGCCTTTTGGCTCAGGCTTCAGGGGGTAAAGAATCCTTGACATCCCAGCGAGTCCATTCATGAAATCACTACATGTGTGCATGCGTTTAAAACTATTAATTGGTGAAAGTAAATATTCAAAATACATCAGGATATTTGTTGCCCTATTTTGATATTTTTTTTTACTTTTTTAATCCAGAGAGCTTCCAAAAATGGAAGAGGCCCAGATCTCTCTAGAACTTTAGAGACCCCATTTTCGAGGACCTTCTACTTCCTCAAACTGAGGATTCAAACACCATGTAAACCAGAGGCAAACCTCCTCTTCTCCTCGCCTCTCCACCCAATGCTGTTCCTTAGGCTGCAGCTCACCATTCCCCTCTGCACGATCCCCAACCCTACACAACCCGGCACCACCCCTTCCTCTACACACACAAAACCCACACATACAAACACCCCCTGACAAATGTGAGCTGGAGCCCTCAAGCTGGCAGGATCCTCTCCCAGCCTCTGTTCTACATGCTCAGATGTTTCCGATAGGACTTCCTGTCTGCCTTGCTGGGGGAGACAGGCTAGGTCAGAAGAAATTTGCATATTGCAAAGGTGACCTTGCACAGGAACCCTGCTCAGGAATTGCCTCCCCAAGAGTGGAAGGTTAGGTAGTGTGAGAGAAATGCAGGCGGCCAGAAGTCTGCCATTCCTAGACGCCTGCTCTGATCCTGGCCTAGAACAGACCTCGCAGGAGTTTTGGCAGATGGGGCCAGCTGAAAGACTTCTGAAACTTAATGAGGCAAAGGGGAGCCAACCACCAAGACACTGGGCACACAAATCTAGAAGCTGGATATTGCCAGAGAGACTGTGCTGTTTACATATGAAACCGTCTAGGTTAGCATAAAAACCTATGCAGCCAGGAAGGGGGCTGAGTGGGAATTAGTCCAAAGTCTTGAAAGAAGCAGACAGCATCTCCTGAGGGAAGGTGACCTGTGCTAGCAGAACACCTGGGGGATGTCTCACTCCATTTGGGCGGCTGTAACAAAATACCACACACTGGGAGGCTTACAAACAATAGAAATGTATTTCTCACAGTTCTGGAGGCTGGAAGTCAGCGATCAGGGTGATCGCCAGAGATCACCACCGTGGTCAGATGAGGGCCCTCTTCCAGGTGACAGATTTCTCATTGTATCCTCACATGGGAAAGGGAGAGGGAGCTCTCTGGGGTCTCTTTTATAAGGGCACAGATCCCATTCATGAGGGCTCCACCCTCTTGACCTAATCACCTCCCAAAGGCCCCAACTCCTAATACTATCATGTTGGAAGTCAGGTTTCAACATACGCATTTGTGGGGAGACACATTGAGATCACAGTAGATGGTGAGATGACAGAGGTGGGAGGCGCTAAGGAGGTGTCTATCCTCAGGGAGATTGGACCAATTCTAGGGTCAGGAATGGCATCAAGTCCCCTGAGATTTTCTAGAATGTGACTTGTGTCACTCCAAGACTCAAGTTCCTAGCCATGATTTGCCTCTTTTGGTTTTGCATTTCCTGTTGATCACAGGAAGTGGAGTATCAGGTGGGTGATTGTTCTATTTGAAAAAGAAGCTGAGATGCTTCCTGAGAATGTCTAGAATGTGACAGAGTAAAGAAGAGATGTGAGGGTGGTGCTAGGGCTGATGGCCAGAGGTCTCATATTTCTGGGGCAGTGTCAAAGGGAAACACTATTAAAAAAAATAAGGTTGATTAACGGTGTTTGAAATCCTTCTCTCAGGACTCGTAAGTCTGCAGTCCCTCATTACCTTATCTCACATCTGGACCCTCTTGAGGGTCCTTTTGTGGTCTGTGACAGGAAGGTAATTTCCAACCACCAGCCCCAACAGTCCCCATCGGTGGGGACACCTCCCTAGTTTTCAGATATGTGCCTCTTGCCTTCTAGGTGGAGGGACGGGTTTTCACTAATAATAACTTTAAATTAATAGCTTAAAATTAAATTATATTGGGCATTTAAATTAAATTATGTTGGGTATTTTTAATGTGCCAGTTACAAATATAAGTATCCCCTGCTTTTTGAAAGTTTAAGTTACATCACTGCTTTTACGAAAGACCTACATTAGTACCTGTTTCGCTGACAAAAAAAACCAAAGAGGATGTTCACTTTTATGAAAAAAAGGCAAAAAGTAAAAATAACATTCAGAGTTTGTTTTGCAGCAGCGGCCATAGGGGCAGCACGTACCCCAAGAAGCAAGAGTGGCCCTGCCAAGCTTTATAGAGGCTGTGTATTTATCATATTATTCCAGCTTTTACTTTATGTTGGTGTTATTTTAGGTTTTATGTGTTCTTTGATATAATTTGGTAGGTTACTTTTTGGGAACACTCAAAATATTTTCCATATAAATGAATGGTAGTTGCTTTTTTGCTTTACGACATTTCGGTGTACAAAAGGTTTCATAGGCATACTCTCAGATATTGAGCGAAGCCCGTATTAACTTAGTTCTTGAAACAAAACAAAGAGGTTGGTGCTATTATTCTCCTGCCATGTTACATATGGGAAAACTGAGGCATTGAGACGTTAAAGTAACTCTCCCGATGTCATGGAGCTAGGAAATGGCAGATCTGTCTCTTATTTCTGTAACAAGGACACCACACCATCTCTGTAAGAAACATATGGGACTCAGCCCCACTGTGGAAGAAAGCAGCCAGGGCTTTCGAAGGTCCCTGTTCTTGCTAAAAAAATTTTTTTTCCCATAGAAAGCATGTGCTGCGTTGTGCGAAGGTTAAGTTATGCGTGCAGCCACATTTCCAGGGCCTCTTCTGCCCTTCCTCAGGCTGGGGCTGGGCTGCGGGGCTGTGATTAGTCAACTCGGCAAACATCACTGAGCCCCCACTAACTGGGCAGACAGGAGAAAGAGCACAGAAGAAGTAAAGTGTAATGTAGGAACTTACAACCAAGTTGGCAGACAGACGTTTTCATAGATTAATTCCACAAAGTGAAGTGCGGTAAGAGAGGTACAAATCTTATTATAACCCTGGAACGACCAAAGAGAAAGGTGCTAACTTCACCTGATTGGGAAGGGCAGCCTTTGAGCTGGGCCTTCATAGATGGATAGGTTTGTAAACAAAGGAGGTGGGCGAGTAAGGTTGTCAGCAAAACTTAGAATGAACGTAGGCAAGGCATCAGGAAAGTGAAAGCTTGCTAAGGATTCAAAGTACTAAGGCTTATGAAGGTACATAGGCTATGCATAAGATCGATTTGCAAGAAAAGACCCTGGGGCCTCAATTTGGCGGCAGATGTATTGATCTAGGCAAGAAGAATTAGAGTCTCACCCAGGATGGGGGCAACAATAGGGATTGATAAAGGGAGATTCCTAGAATCCACAGGAATGGGTAACAGGAAGAGAAGCTCATGTTATCTACAACCTTCTCCAGTCCGTGGAGCCGTGGTGAGTCTATTCATCAAGTCAGAGGATGAGGTTGGGTTGGAAAGTTCTGGCTTGGACTGGAGCCATCCGTGGGTAGGGAGAAAGTGGGAGGGTCAATCACGCTCGCTTAACAAGAACACAAGAACTCATCGGCCCAATTCTGTTTGGTTCCGGTGCCACTGAACACAGTGTTTCCCATCTCTGTGCCCCCGTATGTCTGCCTACCTAAGGCTCCTTTTTGCAAAGCCCACTTCCAGTTTCATCTCTGTCATGAAGTTTTCCTTCCTGTCTGTTCCTCAATAAGATGGGCTCTCACTCCCTATCAGGCACATCTTGCTTACTGTAAACATGCCAGGTTCACTCTTTTGGACCACAGCTTTCTCATAAGCTGGGAATAGTACCTTATACACCTTTTCCCCCAGTTGCATTTAGCACAGGACCTGAAATATGTGGAGTAGGCCATCATTCGCCCCGGAGTACGGAATTAAATGGCCCCCAGCCAGTCCCCTGGGGCAGCTGCATGGGGCCCCCTCCTTGCATGCCTATGGTTGCCCCTTGCAACTTCTGGTGGAGGAGCTAACAGCATAAGTCTATCCCTTGCTAGTTCTGTCCCAGATACTGTTTCAACTTTTCTGAGTCTTGGTTTTCCTTCTCTGTAAAATGGGATGATAATGTAGCTGTTTTATAGCTGCCATAGGATTCAACTGGAGTTTGTCTGTAGGACACATGGTCAATGTGTGGACTGGCACATAGGCACTTCTTGAACTCTGCTGGGAACAGGAGGGCAGGCTCCGGGTCTAATCTTAGCCCTGCAGTGGCCTGGGTATTTCCTTACTTCCTCATCTGCAGCATGAGGCAGAGTAATCTTGACCCACAGGACTGGGGGTGGGTGAGATGACCAGTAAGAATTCACAAAAACATGCAACAGCAATGCTGAGTGACTGTACCAGTTCCACACGTGGCAGATCTTTCTGGGGCTTCTGCCAAGAGCCATCACGCAGCCCACACCAGCCTTAGACACAGGCCAGACCGTGTGCCTGGCTTGCTCAAGGGAAGAGGCCTGTGATGAGAAAGGTGAGCTACGGGAGCATCGTGGCATTGGAGGAAATTCTGGGTAGGGTTAGACCCAAATCAGAGACTCACAGAGGCTCAGAGTGAAAAGAGCTGTCAGAAATCATGCAGTCCAAACTTCAGCCCAGGGCAGTAGTTCCCTCTAGGCCACCTGCTGCTTGAATTCTTCTAGTAATAAGGAACTTACTACCTCAAAAATTTAGTAGCCTGTTCCATTGCTCAGAGCTCTAATAATACGAGAGCTTCTTTTTATATTCGGCCCAAATGTACTTTTCTATAACTTTGTGGGCCTGCCTTCTGGACATACACAAAATAAAACACATCTCACTTCCACCCAACAACCTTTTGATATTAGAAAACAGCTCACCTGCTCCTCCAGGTTTTCTCCAGTCTAAACTTCTTCAAGTCCTTCAAAGTCTCACAAGATTCGATGTTCAGATCCTTCACCTTCCTAGATAGATACTCCCAGCAAGCTCTTTCCCACGAGTTCAAGATGGGATCCTTAGAAGTGGGCCCAAGACCACAGAAGTAGCACAGCTCGATAGAAGGAGCTGGCCCTTCTCCTAGTCCCCACCCCAACAGGGAGAGTTTCCCAGGCCCAGTGAGATACCTGTACTTTTTCCCATTTTCCACCGGGAGGGGAGAAGAATGGCTGCTATCCTTGGAAGATCTGACTCAGGAGCCAATATTATAAGAATTCCCAGCTGACTTTAACTGCCTGGGCATCATGGGACTCCCTGGTCACAAAGAAGTGAAACAATGCTGGCAGAGCAGATTTAACAATGCCAACATGTACTGAACCTCATTCTCACCCAGTGGTTTTAAATTTCACATGGGGATGGCTCTCTGCCTACATGTTGATTCTGTCATCCTGGCTGATAGAGAAACACTAACAAGGGCAGCCAATGATGGGCTTGTGTCGCTGGGTCCTTCTTGCCCAATCACAGGGCTTAACATCACCCCACCAGCCTCCTCAGTAAGGGCCCAGCTGCCACCAAGGGGCTTCTGGAAAGGCCAAAGGGTCCCAGGGAAGTGGGAGGAAAGTGAGGGGAAAGCAGAACAGTGATGGGGGACAGTGGTGCCGCTGGGATCTGGGGCTAGCGTGGGGACTGGGGTGGGGTGAGCATGGGATTGGCAGTGGCAGAGAACAGCATGAAACAGACTGCCCCAGGCCCTTGCTTTTCCCAAACATCTCTCAGTAGAAATACGAAAACCTCCCACAAGTGATAAACTCACCCCAACAATAAATCCTTACCAGGATGCTGTTATGGGCTTGAGGGCCAACCCTTTCAGCCCTTTTCAATCACACTAGACCAGTCATGGGGTGGGGGGGTGCACTGAAAGTCTGGGTCTCACTAGCATAAGGAAATGACACATACCTGCCATGCTGAGAGGGAGCCTGCTGGGTGAGTCACTCCCAGGAAACGAAAAGGGGAGAACAGGTTATCCCAGAAGAGGAAGGGGAAATAGAAGGAGAAACACGGCCCTGGGCAGTGCAGGCTTCTGTCACTGCCACAGGTGCTAACTTTTCTCTAACTTTTCAACTCCGTGGGCTCTGCCTCCAGGGTTACAAACTGAGTCAGCAAAATGACAGGAGGATCAGGGCCAGACCGGGATTAGAACAGGCCTGCCAGGCATTAGTCAGGAGTCTGTGTCCATAAAAGGAATTTCCAAAGGGAGACCAGGAACTCCCACTCTCCTGACCCAGGAAGGTTAGTAAACACCAAGTAAGAGCACACCCAGCTCCTAGGTTCATGGCATAGAGATAGCATTTTCTTGGCACAAGAAATGCATCTGGGCAGAGCTGGCTGCACAGATGGATTTGAGGATGAGAAATGTTCCTGAGGGAGCATGTTGGATCATCGGGTTATCAGTAACGGGAAGTGGGGGTGGGAAGGTGGACAGGGAGGCTGCTCGAAAGCCCAGGGTATCTGGGTATAGAGGCCCAGGGACTGTAACGCATTGGGAACCCTGGAAATGCAAGGCAGCTGGGAGCTCAGCAGCACCCTATCTCCCCAGGGAGACCATCTTAGATATCAGAGATAGAAAGGTCCCTCTAGCTCCCTTAGTGTAACCTTTTAATTTTACAAAGAAGAAGCATGGTTCCCACTCAACCCTGATCCATGGTCCCACCAGAAAGTCAGAGGAAGAGATGGATCGTGGCTCTCCCAGCCCAGGGCTCTTTCTTTTAAGAAGCCAAACCTGGGCGGCCGGATGGCTCAGTTGGTTAGAGTGCGAGCTCTGAACAACAGGGTTGCCGGTTCGATTTCCACATGGGCCAGTGAGCTGCGCCCTCCACAACTAGATTGAAGACAAACTGCTGCCACTGAGCTTCCAGAGGGGCGGCCGATTGGCTTAGTTGGTTAGAGTGCAAGCTCCTAACAAGGTTGCAAGTTCAATTCCTGCATGGGATGGTGAGCTGCGCCCCCTGCAACTAAGATTGAAACGGCAACTGGACTTGGAGCTGAGCTGGCACATGGTTCCAGGGCAGTGGGTGCTCTACAACTGGATTGGAGGACAACGACTTGGAGCTGATGGGGCCTGGAGAAACACATTGCTCCCTAATATTCCAATACACACACTCAAAAAAGAAGCCAAACCTCCCCAACCTTCCCTTCATCACCCCACTGGCCATTTGAGTGACCACAATGTTTGAGTCAGAGAATAATTGAGGGTGCTTTTTCTTGGTTGTCATTTGGAAAGAGAAAAAAATTCCCAACTCCAGACCCAGAGGGCAAAAGAAGTACAGTTGTGGCTTTTTTTCCTGCATCCCACTAACCAAAACATACTACCAGGTGCAAAGTTCTGTAGAGAACGTACATCCTGTTTTTGTTTGTTTGTTTATTTGTTTCCAGCCTAGATAGCATTATTTTGCGGGTAGTTCACAGCATGTTAGGGCGCTGTGCCAGGGGAAATCCTGCCCCTGCCACCTATCCCCACCGCTGCTGAGGTTCATCTTCCCGGGCTCCTGCCACCTGGTTAGGGAGACAGTTGGCATTCACATTAGCCAGTACTCACACAGTGAAAGGGAGGGAGTGGTGGAGGGAAAGGCCCCAGTGAAAGCGCTGGCCCTTGTTGCAATGAAAGCCTCCTTGGGCTGTCCTCTGGCTTCTGTGACATCTGGGCTTCTCCTTTCCTGACCACTGGCTGCGTCAGGCCCCACGTGGAGCATACACTACCCTGGAACCATGTGTCCTTCCTTAGCTGAATTTGCCAGAGTTACAAATTTACCTGTATTCCTTAGACGATTTCATTCAAGTCTGTCTCCCTCTGGTTGTTAAGTTCCGTGAGGGCAGGGTGGATGGAGTCTCTTTACTCAGCCCTATAGCCCTCGAACCCAGTTGACTCAGTGACATTTGCTGATTGACAGAATGAAAGTGAGCTTCCGCCTGTGCGAGAATATGACAGTCGTTGAGAAAGACTGACCTCATGTAGACCAGACCCACTCCACTCCAAATGTGTAGAAATGCTGGATAAAATGTCACCAAAAAAAAAAGTTAGTCATACCCAAGCCAGAAAAAGGAAATTCTCAGGTATCAAAAATAGTGGGGACTCATACCTGAGTGGTGAGTGGGAGCTGAAGCTATAGAGACCCCAGGAGCAGGGGTTAGGGGTTCACGTTCATGCAGGTTTGTCATTGGCTTCAGATCCTTTCGAGGTAGGGACTGAGTACAGGGAACATATATACAACCTCTGTAAGACAGACACTAGAAACACTGCTCACCAGCCCGGAAGTGAGGAAACTTGATCTCTGCGTGGAGCCCAGTTAGAAAAAAAAGAAAGAAATTCAAAACAAAGCCTGTGCCATTCTACACATGTGCAGTGGGAATTCTAACCTGAGTAATTAGAATCAAAAGAAATCCAGAAATGGTGACAAGGATTCAGGCAGAGGAAAAAGCAAAACTCCTTAGGACATTTCCATAATCAGAAATACATGGGAACCGCCAACCGTCACAGGCACAGACAGACAATTCAAAATTATAAACCAGGCAAACAACCAACATTGAGGAAGACTCAACAGATATAATTGATAGATTAGAAAATCAAGAACTGGCAGTATTAATAATAGAATAATTGAAGACTATAAAATGTATATTTGAAATATATTTAATTTAATTAAATAAAAATATTTTAAAATATTTTAAAACAATCTAATTGAATTAAATGTATTTAAAATATATTTATCAAATATAAACATTTTTGAAATGTATTTAAGTAGAGGGGAAAAAAGGTATGAGATGTTGAACACAATCCTAATAGCCAAACTGGGGAGGAGGCATTGAAAAGTTGGTAACACTAAAACAAGAATTGACAAATAGCTTAGAAGATGGAGGGAGAAAGATTCATGTCAAAGTGTCATAAAGTTCTTCCATCTTGGGGAGAAGGTTGATGATATTGAGTAATACGAGATTTTCAAGTAATGTGTTAAAAATGAGCAAAACTATTAAAATAATAACATTGTAATATATAAATTTTAAACCAAGAGGGTACAAAAGGAGGAAATAAAGGAAACATAACTGACATAAGGCAAGGTAATAAGGTGGGAGAAAGCCAAGGATGAAGCATGGCAAATATAAAATAATACATAGAAATGTACTAAATAAATTACAAGTTTTAATAAATTCAGAAAAGCTTAAATTGCCTGTTCAAGGACAAAGACCTTCAGACTCAATTAAAAAAAAAATCCAGCTATATGTAGTTTACAAGAAACAAAATTAAAACATTAAGACCCAGAAAAGTTGAAAATAAGGGGATAGAAACATACAGAAGGTGCCAAAAAACATATACACATTTTAAGAAAGGAAAAAACTATTGAAATTATAATACTCAATATACATCAATAGCAAAAGATGAATACAAGTCATGTGTATACATTTTTTGGCACCCCCGGTATAAACCAGGCAATTACTAAGTGAAAGAAAGTTGATACAGATACATAAAATAACAAACAAGGTAGATTTGAAGAAAAACGTTAAAAATAAGATTATGAGGAAGAGTGATTTTAAGAAGAAAAATTCACTAAGAAGATACAACAATAAACACGCCAAATACAGAGTATTAAAAATAGGAAACAGAAATTCAAAAAGAATGTTTTCCTGCCCAACTTCATTGGCCAGAGCTTTGCAGAAATGTGCAGACAACCTGGTGTTCAGCTCAACTGAACCTACAATACCGAGCTTTGTCCCTGGGCCGCCCTGGTAGAATTCAGCTGATGATAAGCTATCTATATAGAAGGGGGACGAAAAGAGGACAGTGATGGCTAATGGAAAAAACTGAACACCTGCTATAGTTGAAGACGCTGTGCTCAGCACTTAAGCACCATCTCATGTAACCTCACAGAAATCCAAAGAGGTTGGATTTACAGAGAAGAAACCAAAATTCAGAGATACTGACTTTTAAGAGGCCACAAGACTGTTGAGCAATAGAGCTTAAATTCAGATCATCTCATATAATCTTGAGGCTAGGGACCATGTTCACCCTGCACCATCAGTGAGTACAACTAAGCCTAGTACTTGATAGATACCTGCTGTTCTGGACTGAATGTTTGTATTCCCCTTTCCCCGCAATTTATATGTTAAATTCTAACCCCCAAGGGGACGATATTAGGACTTGAAGTCTTTGGGAGGTGATTAGGTCAAGGTGGAGCCCTCAAGAATGGGATGAATGCCTATAAAAGAGATCCCAAAGAGCTCCCTCACCCCTTCGACCACGTGAGGTCACAGCAAAACAAAAACAAAAACAAAAACAACTGTTTATGAACCAGACACCAAATCTGCCAGCACCTTGACCTTGGACTTCCCAATCTCCAGAACTGTTGTTTAAGTACCCAGTCTGCAGTATTTCTGTTTTAGCAACCTGAACAAAGACACCTGCTGAAGAAATGAATGAATTCAGATAATACTCCAAGCCTGTGCTTTTTCCATGATGCCAGAGAACCAATTATCTTTTAATCTTAGCTATCTGTATCTTCACTCCATCCAAATCTCCCCTCCCACAAAGGCTTCTCCCTCTAGTCTGTGTACAGGCCATTTCCGGTCCCTCATCCAGAGTTGGTAAAGGAGAGAGAAGAAAGCCAGGCTCGCACATGTCCAGGGGCTCACAAACACAGCCAGTCTCCTTACAGGTGGGCAGTTGGGAAAGTTGGGCTCTTGATAGTTGTCGAGGGAAAGGTCAGGTACAAGGTGGCCCAATGCACTGGAGATTTGGGAGGAAACCTCTGCCGTCTGTTGCTAGCAGCACCTCCCTATCCTATGTGGCCATGGGCAGATGTCTAGAAGTGATGGGGGAACCCTGAGGTAGTTAAACACTAGATGACATGGACCTGGAACGATTTGAGCGGTGAGAAACTTCTTGGGGACAGAAGAAGTGTCATCAGGAAGAGGAATTTTAGTCTGTAGCTATTTTTGTTAACTTTTTATTTTGAAATAATTATAGACTCAGAGGAAATTGCAAAAACAGCACCCAGAGTCTTGTGTACCCTGACCCATCTTCCCCTAACTAATGGTGACACCTTGTAGTATAATATGAAACCCGGGAAACTGACATTGGTATAAACTGTGATGAGACAACAGAGTTAATTCCATTTTCACCATTTTTTACATGGATTTGTGTGTGTGTGTGTGTGTGTAGTTCTACGCAATCTTAACCCATCTATACATCCCATGTATAGATGGTTGTGTAACTACTCCACAATCAAGATACAGAACTGTTCCATCACCATGAAAGAAATCTCTTGTGTTACCACTTTATAGTCATACTTGCCCCCCACACCTCTGCAACCAGTCATGAGCCACATTACTGAGTCAAGGACAGACCTCTACGATTATAATGGAGCTGAAAAATTCCTATCACCTAGGGACACGATAGCCCTCATCACATCATAGCGCAATGCATTACTCACATGTTTGTGGTAATGCTGGTGTAAACGAACCTGCACTACCAGTCATAAAAGTATATCACATACAATTATATCCAGTATATAATATTTGACAATGGTAACTAATGACTGTATTACTGTTTTATGTGTTTACTATACTTTTTATTATTTCAGAGTGTACTCTTTCTACTTATTAAAAAAAAATTTGCTGTAAAATATGCTGGGTTACACCAGCAGCAGCCTCATCTGGTGTTTGCATTGCTCTATTGTATCATTTTCTCTTGTGCTTGATTTAATCTTGTGATGTTTTGTACAGTAACATACTGTACAGGCTTGTTGCCTAGGAGAAACAGGCTATGCCATATGGCCTAGGTGTGTAGTGGGCTGCATCTTCCAGGTTTGTTTGAATTCTGTGATTTTTGTACAACAAGACTTCCTAACAACGATTTCTCAGAACATATCCCCATCGTTAAGTGATGCATGACTATGTTAATTTGTCCTCTATCTCTACAGTTTTGTCTTTTTTAAAGAATGTTACATAAGTGGAATCATAGACTATGAAACCTTTTGAGATTGGCTTTTTAGTCACGACACAGAATGTCCTTGAGATCTATCCAGGTGATTGCATGTATCAATGGTCCATTCCTTTTTATTGCTAATATTTCATGGCTTTGGCGATACCAGTCACCCATTGCAGGACATCTGGATTGTTTCCAGGTTTTTACTGTAGCTCTTTAACGAGAGGGCAGTTAGCCCTTCTTCAGGCTGCAGAGCGGTGGGAATTCCTGGCGCGCAGCCAGGTTCTATCTTCATTTTCAGTTATCATGTATGCACAGCATGGGGAAAGGCCAGCTCTCCGTGAACTGGCTTTTCAGTTGTGGCTCATTCCTACTGATCCTTCAAGTTTTCAGTGGAATGTCAGCTTTTTTGAGAAGTTTTTGTGTTGATAACATTTTGTGTTGATTTCCCTGGCCAGCCTTCTGCAGCACCCATAATCCCGTGTGTCCTTTGCCTCTGTAACCCTGGCTCAGAACCCAGCATGCTCCACTAGTATTTGTTGAATCCATATATTGACGGCAATGCTGTCATCATGGTCATTTTCTAATGCAGGCTGTCCCCTGTGATTACAACACATTCTAGAAGCAATATATTAAAAGGGGATGGTCATCGTCCAGTGGGCCATGTTTACTTACTTGAACAATGTTGTGACTAATAAAGATGAGACCACCAGTAGGGCCCCCAGGTAGTTCCAAGGTTCTGCGATTATAGATAATGCTATAATGAACATCTTAATATATAAGTACATTTCTGCATAGCTGATATCTTCTTTGGGAGAGAGTCCTAGAAGTAGAATGACGGAGTTGGAACGTACATTCTTGTATCTCTTAGTACATGTGGCCAAGTTTCTTTTTCAGAAAGGGAACTGTGTTAGTTTCCAACTGTTGCAGTAACAAATGACCACAAACTTCATGGCTTAAAACAACACCAGTTGGGCTTAGAGTTTGGGAAGTCAGAAGACCCAAAATTAAGGTGCCAGCAGGGCTGTGTTCCTTTTGGAGCCTCTAGGGGAGAATCCTTTCCCTTGTCTTTGTCAACTTCTAGAAACTGTGTGCATTTCTTGGCTCACGGTCCCTTCCTCCAGCTTCCAAGCCAGCAGAGGAGCATCTTCAACTCTTTCTCTTTCTCTATGACTTTTGCTTCTGTTGTCACGTTTCCTCATCTTCTCTGACTTGGACCCTCTTATCTCACTCTTATAAAGACCCTTGTGATAACAGTAGGCCCACCCAGATAATCCAGGATAATCTCTCCATCTCAATCCTTAATTTAATCACATCTGCAAAGTCTCTTTTGCCATGTAAATAAACATATTCACAGGTTTTTGGATTGGGACATGGACATCTTTGGGAGGCCATTATTGAAGCATGAAGACTCCTTTTGAATAAGGGCAAAGTACAGTCTGAAGAATTAGGGATTTTGCTTATTCATACCCAGAGGTCAACATGTACCATTAGGCCATGCTGGGCCCTTCCTATCCCATGAGAAGAAAGGAGAAAGGGGGAGAAAAATTCTTCAGCAGATTGGCAAGCAATGGGCACTGCATCCAAGATGTCCTGGTAAACAATAGTACCTTCTTAGACAGGGCATGCCATCCCCCAAACTAAATGTGACTCACCCGCTTGGTGCAGTGGCCTCATTTCCTTTAACTTGGGCATCTGACACAACAGCCTCCGACATTAATAGCAACGTCGATGGATAGGTGACAGCACATTTGTGCTATAGATCTGTGCCTCATTCCTAGTGGGTGCTAAAGAAATATTTTTGGAATTAAATCCCTTTAATCCTAAGCCTAGATTGGCAGTCCCGTGAGCATTCACTTCTCTGCCTCTCCATCTCCTTGAGGTGACTATGGTCTCAGCTGGCTTAGGGGAAGGAGATCCCATGCTTCTTATTCAATCCTTTTTTGTTGTTCTTGTTATAGAAAATGCTGGGACATTTTACCATTCCCTTGAGTTTAAAATAAAGTACCTCCAAATAAATTGAAGCTGCTATCTTGACTCTTCCAGCCAAAACAAGTTCCCACGTGTAGGCTGGCCCAGATGACCTATCGTCTGTACACATGAAGTATACATAATGTTCTTGCTCTAACAAGCATTTACAAGAGCAGAGGTGATTGGGAGGCTTTCCTGTCGTTTTTCATTGTGCACAGACACACATTTTGACTTTTACTTGGCCTTCTGGGTATCGTGCATATGCTGGAGACGACAAATTCTATAGATGAGTAGGTGGGTGAAAAAAGCACTTTGGCAGTTTGTCAAGATAACTATACAGCACTTAAAAAAATGGGGTGGTAGAGTGACGCCATCCACATTAACTGGTTGAAAGCTGGGAAGGGTCAGAGATCACAGGGCTCAGATGAGCAGGAGAGAACTTGGTCAGCTCAGGAGAGAAGAGGCAGCATGCCCAGTGGGGCCCTGGAACGTGGCCCTGAGTTATGCACGGGCAGAGCAGAACGCTGCTGTCAGCTCCGTGACCAACTCTGTGACCAGCGGAAGTGGAGACCAAAGAACAGACTGAGTCATATTTATTGAAGAGACCATAGAACAAAAGCTGTAGACAGGAGCCTGTGCGGTGGATGGGGGAGGGGGGCAGGATGGCATTCATACTGTTTTTACTACCCCATTAGCAGTGTTCCTCTTTCCTCAAGTGATGGGCTACGTGGCATGTGGGTTCAGATAACCCACCACAGTTTCCATTTTCACGTTATCCTTTAGCGGGTGGTTTTAACCCTGTAGAACCAGGTGTGTGTTGATAGATTTGCTTACAACTGACATTTTATTTTTCACCTACCCTGTAGAATAAGCCTATGTTTTTAGTTGAGGGAAACTGTGTATGAAATTATCCTGGAAATTATAAAATGCTGATAATTTAAAGCTAAGCTTTCAACGGTGAAGACTAATTGGTGGCACGATTATATTCTTATTGTAAAAGATTTTTGTGGAAGCCCAGTTCTAGTCTCAGAGAGACCCTCTGCCCTCCGTAGCCCCCTGACAAGCAGAGGAATGAAAGTCAACAGATTTGGGGGCTAGGCAAAGTCTGCCTCTACCTGACTACAGGACCTTAGGCAGGTCACTTTCCTTTTTCCTTATTTTTGTGTTTTTATTGGAAAAGTAAAAGAAACAACCTAGAAAATGACTTTTCCCTAATTCCAAATTGGCCACTGTTAACATGTTGGAGACTGCTTTCTTATTTGCGAATACAGGTATTGGTCTGGGTGATTGCCAATGTCCCTTCCAGTTTAATATTCTTTGATTCTATGACTAATTATTCCATGGGTCCAGTCATAACATCGATCATATCTGTCTCTTCACTGCTGCCCCACCACATTCCTATATTTTTAAAAACTTAGCGGTAATATGTTTAGCCATGGACACTTGTATTATATTCGACCTCTTGCAACCTTATTAGAAAACATGAGTTCCCAACTTTTCAGCAGAAGGCTCTGTTCATCTTTCCCCTGAAGTCCTGGGATTAGAGGGTGGGGCAGTCAAGTCCCTGAGTGAAGTTGCGCCTCTCTCCCCAAAGGGCTTGGAAATAGATCTTCTACGCCGAGTCAGAGCTCTGAGAGTTTCTGTCTGGTATCACCATCTTTCCTGTTGGGATCCTCTTTATAAGGAGACTGTATCATTGCCTGGGGGAAGTTTCACTGAAAAGAATGCAAATATCTCTGGCATGTTTGTTCATCCTTGGCCAGACTCCCAATCTTCAAGATTTCAATTAACATCCAAATTCTATTTGTTGGTCTCACTTTTATTTAGCTTACTGTAGATTACTGATGTTACATACTTTAGTATGTCTTGCTTCAAGTATTCTCCATTTGCAAATTCAGCCCTTTTCCAGGCCATGACTAAACATATAACCAAGGAAGGGCCTGTGACATCCACTTCACACACCTACACCCACGATTGCTTCCCTGGTACCTCTATCACACTGTGAGCAGGTTCTGACTCATTTGTTTTCCTTATTGAAAGGACAGCGCTATGTGCATTCCCAAGAGGAACTAGAAGAAACCTCAAGAACATTTCTCGGCTGAGGTTTTGACTAGGTGAAAAACCAGCCATCTTGGTCATGGTGTCCAATGGATTCTGTCCATTGAGGCCTTGGGAAGGCAAGTGACTGTCATCTCTCAGTGTGCTACAATTTGAGGACGAAAAGGGGCTTGAGACATATTGGAATCTAACCCCTTCACTTTACGAGGGGGGATGGGACCATATTTGTCCAAGAGAACTCTTTTTTTTTAAATACACGACTTTTATTGCATCTTTAAAATATCACAGATAAGTCTGAGGAATCACTTAGCACATCTGTGGCTGGACACTTAGATCTTACTCATCAGGCTGCTGATCTGTTCCTTTTTCAGAAACATAGATACCATCCAGAAATTTTCTGATACCCTTATTTTTAACTGTTGTGGCTTGGTGAATTAAAGCAACTGAATTTGATACAAGTTCAATATTGTTTCCTTCAAGAATTAACTCTTTTTGGGGGGCTTGAAATAACACTGAACAAGCAACATCTGACCTCATCCAAACCCTGTGGATATATTGTTCACCCAAGAAATTTTGGATTTCAACAAGAGAACTGTTCTCCTGAAGAACGACACTGATGGGGAAGTGAGCACACACAGACCTCATCTTCTAATGGAAGTCCAGGTAACACACTTATCATGTTCTGTGCGTGACTACAGAGAGTGTGAACAATAGCCAGTTCCTGTCTATTTCCCCACCATTTGTCAACCCGCAGCCTCTTCTTTTTCTTTCCAAGGAGACTGAGTTGTACGTTTTTGTGATTGAAGTCCCCCCACAGGGTGCCTCTGGGGCTCTTCCCAATAAGTGTGGTCCCTTCAGAGAGACATCCACATTTTCTGGAATGTTCACAGTCTGATTGTCAAGTATGGTCTTCATCCTTACAGTAGATGCGGCAAAGGGCCAAGAGTACTCTTATCTCTAAACTTGTAAAACACCTTGACCTGCGTCAAGAATATTGACAAATATTATCTCCTTTGAGCTTTACAGCAGCTCTGTGCATTAAACAAGTTGGGTGTTCTTAGCTCCATTTTACAGGTGAACAAAAGGGACTGTAGAGAAGTCTGAGTACTGAGTGGTAGACCTCAAGCTAATCCTCTGGCTCCCAGTCCAGCATCCTTACCATACATGGCACTGCCTCTGGAGAAGCTAATCAGAAGGCGGGTGTTTGCTTGAGGAAGAGCAAGTTCCAAAGAAAGAATAAAGAGGTAGAGATGGAAGGATAGGAAAGGAATAGTTAAGAATTCTCCAACTGTGTGCTATGTATTCTACTGTATTCTTCTTTCTATTTGTTAGTTCATATAATTGTCAGAATAGTTCAGTGAGGCAAACATTCCAATCCCCTTGGAAAACAAAGGCTTAGAGAAGTTACAGAAACTTGACCTAAATCACGTAGTCAAGACAAAAAATAAAAAGGGTCTGGAATTGGATATATACATAGATAGATAGATAGATAGATAGATAGATAGATAGATAGATAGATAGACAGACAGACAGAGATATAGTTACATCTTCAGACTCCCGACTCTCGAGCCTTCTCTACTGTTTCATGCTACCCAACACCTAAGAATTCCAAGTCACAGTGATCCAACAGAGAGCAGGATGTGAGCCCCAGCCCACTGTGTGGCATCTGGTCCCACGGTCTGAGGCTGGGATGTCAGGATAGTCAGGATCAGACATGGGGTTGGGACAGGGATGACCTGAGAAGCTGGGGGCTGTCCAGCAGCAGGGAGGAGCAGCTTAAATGTCAGAGGAACCGGAGACTGGAAGAACAGAGGGCTGCAGGGAGTGAAGGTGGAGCAGGGGTGCGGATGGGGCAAGGCAGTGCCAGAGCATTGGAGAACCACCTCCAAATGGAAGAGACTGCAAGGAATGCAGTGGCTTTGGGGGGATGTGGGCTTGGTGCAGGGCAAGGCTGCGTGGGAGCAGAGAGGATGCTGCAAGGTGTCCTTCTGCAATGACAGGCATCCTGAGAACAAGTGCAAGCAGAGAGATTCGGCCCTTCAAGAACCACCTACCCAGCCGCCCCCACAAAGATATTACCCATGCCAAGTAAAAGCAAAGCGGCAACCAATGTGGGCCCCCGGATGATGAGCCAGTATCTCTGGAGCATAATGCTGGCCACCTCTGACTGTTTACCTTCCTCTAGCTTCAGAGAGAAGCCAGGGAACTGTTTGTATTGTCTGCTGTGTTCCATGGACAGTGCTGGGAGGTGTGATCACACTTCCCTTACTGGTTGCTAAGCAACAGCATTAAGACGATTTGCAAGGCTGAAACTCTAGGAGGGGTGTGTGTGTGTGTGTGTGTGTGTGTGTGTGTGTGTGTGTGTGTGTGTGTGCATGCTGGGGAGGAACTGCAGAGTGGAGTGGAAAGAAAAGTGGACTCTGTTGATTTTGCTTTGATTGAGGGATGTTGGCAGGTGAAGTTTAGGAAAGCCCTGTCTTGCTTAGGAAACATGGATTGCAATGCCGCTGAATTGTGGGGAACAAACTGAGAAATGTGAGTGTTCACGCCATAGGAAGAGGACCAAATTCTGTTTAAAACTGCTCCCCAAGAACAGTATGTCAGAGTAGACAGGTTTCAGGCATCTGGTTTCACTAGTTTTCAAGTTCTGGGGTATTTCAAATTTATTTCCTCCATATGTTATTCAGCTCTCATTTCATGTAGAGATCATGTTATCTGAATTGGAAGGAAAAGCACCTTTGGTTTGTGAAACTGGAGGCCATGTTGCTAGGGTGGAATGCTGTTGAATCCAGCAGAATGGGCTGGTTCAAGAGGAAGGGAACGCTCCATGTCTGTGGGTATCTAAACCGACTGGACAACCACTTGCCATAGAGCTTCTTGGAAGAGTGGCCTTGAAAGAGAAGTAGGGGAAGTAGGGCAAGAGGCAGCAGGAACAAAGGCAGGAGAGATGAAAATAGAGAGGATGCTCTGAGAAGACAAGGCAAAACCAGCTTAACTAGATGAAGGTGAGGTAGAACATTATGGGCGGAATTGTGTCCCCTCCAAAATTCCTATGTTGAAGTCCTACCTCCCAGCATCACAGAAAGTGACTGTATTTGGTGAAAGGGACTTTAATGAGGTAATGAAGGTACAATAAGGTTACTAGGGTGGGCTCTAATCCAATATGACTGATGTCTCTATACAAAGAGGAAATTAGGAAAAAGACATGAACGGAGGGAAGACCAGGTGAGGACACAGGGTGAAGATGGACATGTACAAGCCAAGGAGAGAGGCCACAGAAGAAACCAACCTTGAAGACACCTTAACCGTGGACTTCCAGCCTCTAGAACTGTGAGGAAATAGATGTCTGTTGTTTAAGCCACCCTGCTAGTGGTATTTGTTATGGCAGCTCAAGCTGACTCACACGCAAGAATGATGAGAAGCGAGGCTAGGGGACTGGACCAGAGACAAACTTCAGAGCAGTCCTGGGATCATGAAAGCCAGGCCGAGGAACTCGAATTTAAAGGGATTTGTAGATGAGTTTTACTGAGTAAGTTTAATTAGCAGAATATTTTTAAATAAAAGGGCTGTTTGGAGAGGGGAAAGACAAGAGCCCACAGAGACAAAGAGGCTAGAAATCACTAGCTGAGAGGTCTTGTTTTTATGGACTGTTTATCTACTGCTGACCATGACATTTTAAGATGGTGACAAAATTACTTAGACAGAATTGGAGAGCCAGAAAGGCAGGGCATCTGAAAACCTTGTCATGAATGGAAAGGGTGAGGGTCCACTTTTTATGGTAAGCCTTGATCAGAGAATAATGGGGTGGGTGGTCCCTATCTTTGAGGCCTGCAATATTGAGAAACAGTCATTATTCTGGGCTGTTTCAGAGGGCAATTCTAGCACCAACAGGTGCCTTCTAGAGAGTTCAGCTCCATGAAAAAAGAACCTGCTAGCAATAAGAGTTTCCCAACAATAATTAGTTTTCTGGAGAGACATTTTCCCCAGGTTTTCAAGGGAAAGAAGACCTTTCTCCATGAGATAGGGTTTAAACTAGATGACTTTGCAGTCTACCCACTTCTTCCCTAAATAATTCTTGTTCAATGGAGGCATTTCTTGTCCTCTGGATGCTCCACTTTTCTGTAATCAAAGGAAACTCTCCATCATTTTATCCATTACTCACAGCAACATGGTGAGCAGAAACCAAATAGTTCTATGAGAAGAGAGTAAAAAGAAGGA
The DNA here is from genome assembly GCF_964194185.1 of Rhinolophus hipposideros. NCBI lineage: Eukaryota > Metazoa > Chordata > Mammalia > Chiroptera > Rhinolophidae > Rhinolophus > Rhinolophus hipposideros. Next base: position 28,635,240 of record NC_138062.1, on the reverse strand, counting down.
TCCATAGAACCCCTTTTGTGAGCTCTTTTTTTCTCATCCACAAACGGGAAATGGAAATTCCAAGAGGGCAAATTATCTATAATGCATACCCTGGTCTTGAGTGACCAGACTTATAGCTGAATCAGGTTCTCCATAACTTCAGAATCACAGTGAACGGATTTTTAAAAGATACGTGGAGAATTTATCGCATGCCAGACCCTGCCTAAGCTAATAGATAGGGCTAAGTGTGGATTTCAGAACAGGTAAGATGGTCTCACAGGGCTCACTGAGAGTCTGAGGGAGGAGGTGCCTGTTGTCACCCATGGCCATGTACTGGGAAGGCAGCAGGAAGAGCAGGACCACTTATCCTGACTACAGGCAAGAGGAGATCATGAAAGCCCCACAGAGGTGGTGCAGTTGAAAGCTGAGGAGGATTTCAAAGGGTGAAGAGAAGAATGAAGAATAAGAAGCAATGAGGATCATTTGGGTAGAAGCAGCAGCCCTTTTGGCAAAGGTGGGAGATGTGAGTACGACTTTGGGAATGAGGAGTGTGGACACCTTTGGGACCGTGTGCCAGACAGGCCAGTCGCTTTGTACCCAGTGGTAGGAGCCTCTCCTGCTTCTCAAAGTTCCCCCTCACAGCCCAGAGCCCTCACTGTGACCTCCAAGGTCATGATCCCCTGGTCTCGTCCACGGCAGCTGTGTATGTCTTTTATCCTGACTCACCTTCCTGTATGTGTCAACGCTCTCATAGGTTTTATTTGTTTTTTATGCCTGAATCAACCATATGTAATAGAACCTGTCTACTTCTCCTCAACTGTTTTGATCAGTTAAAAAGTAGCCTTGCCAGAACATCAGATCTGAAGTCTGGGGAAAGCAACTGCTTCCTGTTACGAGCAGTGAAAACTCCAGCCCTGGCTCAGTTTGCCTTTGCTGGGGAATGGGTGCGTGTTCCCACAGACCTTGCTCTCCAAACCACTAAAAGCCACAGGCAGAGCACTGCTCCTTCCCTCATTGGTCACAGCTCCGCACCTTTATCTTGTGGCTTACTACGCAGGCTCACTCAGATGTCAACATGGGCAGCCCTCTCCCAAGGACGTAGCATCTTTGTTTAAACACATGTAAAAGATGATGAGGTTTCTATTCCCTTAGGAGAGGGTCAGCAGAATTTCTCCAGGAAGAAAACTGTACTTGCTTAGAAATATGCCTATTGTGGACTGAATGGTTGGTTGTATCCTCCCCAAATTCATACCTAAGGTGAGGGTATTAAGAGGTGGGGTGTTTGGGAGGTGATGAGATCCTGAGAGTAAAGCACTCATGAATAGGATCAGTGACTTTATAATAGAGACCTAGAGACCTCCCTTGCCCCTTCTACCCTGTGAAGACACAGCAAAAAGAAGACTGTCTGTGAACCAGGAAGCAGGTTCCTACGAGACACAGAATTTGCTAAAGCCTTCCTCTTGGATTTCCCAGCCTCCAGAACCGTGAGAAATAAATGTCTGTTGTTTGTCAGCTACCCAGCCCATGGTACTTTGTTATAGCAGCCCCAAACGGACTAAGATAATCACCAAATCACTGTCATTACACAAAGCCCAGGGAGCCTGGGCAGGTATAATTTGTTCATTGCTTTGGAAAAGGAAAGGAAGCAGGAGGGGGAGGAGAGCAGAGAAAGTGCCAAATGCTGCAGGATCCAATCCTCTCCTAACACTCTTCCTCCTACCTCCAATTCTTCAGTAAGACCCACAAAATCAAATGTTTGGTGTGGTTGGACTTCTTGGGGTAACTGGTGAACGGGCTGAGGGGTCTGTGCCTGGGAGTGATGTGACTGAACAAGACCTGACAGCACAGAGGTGGCCAGAGCACCAGGAAACGAGTCCAGAATTGGCAGAGATCCTGGCGCAGGACCTTGGGCTGCCATAGGCTGTGGCGCTGGGGTGGCTGCCAAATGTAACAGACAAGGGGCAGGGGTCCCAGGTGACATTTCATTACATACTTCTGTCTTCTGATAGCGTATGCTTTTGATAGAAACAATTGCTAAGTGTGCTGAGTACTTACGTGCAAGGCACTCATGCTAAATGCTTTATACACATCAATATGTTTTCTCTCTTGAATCTGTGCACTATTTCTTTAAGGAAAGTGCTATGGTTACCAACGTTACCACTCCGTTTGGCTGGTGGGAAAGCTGAGGATTAGAGGGGTTAAGAATGTGTTTGAGGCCACATCTCCGGGAAGTAGGGAGCCACACCTTGAGTTTGAGGGCTTGCTCCTAACCATTATGAACACTGCCTGCTGATGGATTGGAAGTTGTTTGTGTGAAGGCGGATGTTCCTCTGCCTCCAGAGGGAGGCTGGATTGCTCCATACTTAAAGGAGCAGTAATATCAGGCCCAAGCTTGTGCTGGGAGGGGAGGAATTGGGTGAGGGGAGGATTTGGAGTGGGGAGATGGCACACAAAGAAGTCAGCCAACGAGCTTGCCATTTTCCTGAAAAGTGAAAGACGGGGTCACGAACTGAGTCGAGGAATCCTTTCTCCAACCTTAGGGCACTATTTTCCTTCCTTTAGCCGGGAGACTCAGTGGACCAGGAAAAAAAAAAAAAAAAAAGAAAGGCCAGAAGACAGGGGACAAGGTTCATGAATAAGGTAGAGGTTGGTGAAGATAAGTTATGACCTGTTCAAGGCACGTTCTCTGGGTCTTCCCAGGGAGACCTTGTCATTAAACAGTTGTAAGGAGATAGCAAAAGGCAGTAGTTCCGAGGGATGTAACTGGGTCACTCAGGTTTCTGTGATTTGTGTGGATCCTCAGGTCAGGGGCCACCATCCGCCCGGGGAACCTCAGTGGCTTCATTTGAGAGGAATCAGGTAAAACAGCAAGAACTAAAAGACAGCTTTGGGGGATAGGAACCACGTCTGGAAGTTCTTCAAGTGTTGAAGCGGGCAGAGTAGGTGGGGGCTTGGTTATCTGTTGACCAAGAACTGGAAGACGCGGACCGGGAAGAAATACAGGAAGAAGCAGAAAAAGAGAAGGGTCCATCACGAAATGAGATTCCTGAGGCTGACTTGGATGCCAAAGGCAGCACATTTTTGCCCGAGGAAAACATTCTTAATACGGCTGTGGGGGTGGTAGTTCCCTAAGTGATACAGATTAGTAACCACATGATGTTCAAGGCTGATGCACTCATTGACAAGTGTGGCACCCAGCCATGTCAGCTCATGGCCCGTGTGCAGCAGAAGCCTTCTCTTCTCCACCTCTTCCGCCTTTGTGAATACACTTCAAGAACTGGGGGCCAGGAAGGGCCAAGGTAAACAGGTCTTGATTTGTTTTGCTTTGTTTTACAGACCTTCACGATGAAGGAGTAGAGAACAATCTCCTACAATGTCCACTGAGGGCTGACACAAGCACCATGGCTGTGACCTCCCAGATGTGTAGTCTAACGGGGAGAAACGATGCTCTGGACTGAATGTTTGCATGTCCCCAAATCCATATGTTGAAGCCCTAACCCCCACTGTGACTGTGTCTGGAGACGAGGCCTTTATGAGGTCCTAAGGGTGGGCCCTGCTCTGATAGATTTAGTGCCCATATGAGAACAGGAAGAGCAACCAGAGGTCTCTCTCTCTCTCTTTTTCTCTCTCTCTCTCTCTCTCAATACACACACCAAGGAAAGGCCATGAGAAGACACGGCAAGAAGGACGACATCTACATGCCAGGAAGAGGGCCTTCACCAGACACTGACCATGTTGGCACCCTCATCTCAGATTTCCAGCCTCCAGAACTGTGAGAAAGTCAAAGTATGTTGTGTAAGCCACACAGTCTATGGGATTTTGGTATGGCAGCCCGTGCTGACTGAGACAGAGGGCATGCATATGATCAAAGATGAAATAAGGCAGAAGGAAAGTCTTATTGGAGTCAGGAAGAAGGCTGAGGGAACAGAGGGGATGGTGAGATGAAGCCAGACGGAGGGTACTGTTGGAAGGGGCATGCAGAGGTGGCATTAGGGTTAGGGCCTAATGGGGTCTGCAACGTGGGAATGTAGGACGCACGGGAGAGGCAGTCCTGACTGAGAAAGGACCCTGGACAAAGGCCAGAAGCTGGGGAAAGTCCACAAGCCCTCAGGGAGCCTCGAGCAGATGAAAGGTGGGGCTTGATGGCAGAGCCCATGGAGACGTGGTAGGTCTTTCGACCAGGGTGGGCATCAAAACCATGTTTGGATTGTTAAGAAGAAAACAAAGCAAAACCAAAAAGGGAAGAAATGGCTGCCTGGGTCTAATTGTAGACGGAGGATTCTAACACACACCCCTAAAGAACAGAACTGTCTCTACACCAGCGGTTCCTGGGCCAGCAGCATTCACATCATCTGCAAAGCCGTCAGAAATGCAGATTCTTGGGACCCAGCCAAGATGGGATGCAGCAGAAACCTTGGAGTGGGAGTGGGTAATCTGTGTTTTCAAAAGTCCTCTCAGTGACTCTGATGGCACTGACCTTTGAGAAGCTCTACCTTGCACTACACTGGAGGGTCTTGGTTGCTTTCCCTCAGAATGTTCTCCAAAGTATATTCATCCAGGGATCAGGAAGTCCTCTCCCTGTGTGTCTTTTGCACAAATGACATTTTGTGTGTCTTGTGTTCATTTGAATCCCTGTGATGCCCCTGATTTCCACAGGTGTCGGAGACCATTTCTAAATTAGAACTTTCCCCCTCAGATCTTTTCCCTAAAACCTCCTCAAATCTGAACAAATGTTTATTGAGCATAAATTTCACATCCTGATATTTGCAGGAATATAACTGGGAGACAAAAGGGCATAGAACAAGATCCTTGCCTTCCACCATTCCATTTAGCAAGACATGTACTTGTGAAAAACAATTTTATCTCAAGACAACATGTGCCTGGCATCAATGGCTGGTATAGCCAAGAGTTCTGGGAGGAGGGGTGCTGGGAAGGTGTACAGTGAGCTTCTGTCCCATTTCCAGTCTCCTTCCCTCCACCAGCGCCTTCCAAGCCTGAATAGCCTGTATGCTCCATAATTCCTGGCGAATACCCTGTTCCTACAGTTGGGGCAAATATAGGGGCCTGTCTGGCCCCTTGCTTTCCAGGTAGGTGTCCTCTTCACAGCTTCCCCATTCCTGCAGACAGGGTACCATCTCACCCTGTGCATTTGCCCACGGGAGGCAAGTTGGTTCTTGCTCATCGGGCTAAGTTCCACTCTGTTCTTTCTGCTCCACTAGCCACCGCACACACATGCACAGGGGAAAGAAAGCAGGAAGTGGACTCTTCCTCAGGGCCAGGCCTGTGGGCCAGCCCTCACCACCACCCTCTCTGGCCAGTCAGCAGTGTGGAGAACTGTGACACCCAAGGCGACAGCAGGAACTCCTGACTATTGGCACAGCCCTCCGGCAGCCCTTGGCCACACCCCAGAAATGACTGACTAGGTTTCTGAGCCAAGCCTTCTCTGTGCTTGGCACAAGAGCCACTCTGACCTGGGGTCAGAGTCCTCTTTTCCAAAACAAAAACCTGACTCTCTGCCCTGCTTTAAAAGTCCTATTGGCTCTATATCCTCTATATATGTTATCTTACATATCCTGCAGCTTCCTATTGTTAACAGAATAACCTCCAGTGCCAGGCGACCATAATAAAGGGCTTCTTTGCATTTGTCCAGCTTTATTCCCACCTCCATCCTGCTGGATTCAGCCTCCCTGAGCTGTCCACACTCTTTGGTGCCTTCTTACCTTTAATTATGCTGTGTCCTCTACCTGGAAGAGCAACTCACTACCCTTTCTCTGCCTGGTGTTCTCCTATCCATTCTTCAAATCCCTTCCCAGCACCACCTCACTTGTAAAGCCTTTTAGCCACACGCCTCACCTTGGTAAAGTGGGTAGCTCTGGCCTTAGTGCCTCTGGCATTTGACTATCCTTTAGCAGCACATCTGGTTTTACCGTGACTGCTTGCTTGCCCTGCTCTGTCCCCTTGAGGGTGGTTTCTTGTTCCCGTTTGTATCCCAGCGCCTAGCACCGTGCCTGGCCCCTAGTAAACTAGGTGCTACGTAACGTGGAGCTGGGCCTCAGATTCACCATGTCAGAGCCACTGATCCCACAGCCTCAGGAAAGGAAATGGGACTTCGAGGAGGAAGACTATAGACTCTCCTTCCTTGCAGAGGATTGAAAACCAAGGGAAACACCCCCCTGGGGGGACAGCTTACACTCCGTCCTGTCATGACCCAGAAGGAAGGACTAGCTGTCAATGTCACTGGGATCCTGTCTAGGAATGGACTAAAGTGCTACGGACCCGAATGCTTGCCTGATAGCCACAGACCTGAACATCTCACTTTCTTTACAGACCACTGTGGGTAAAGGAAGGAGACCAGGCTGTGTCCACAAGTCCCTTCCCCGTCCCCTGCTCCCTGACCCCAACTCCAACCATACACATTCCAGAGTAAAGGTCGCAGGAGCCTGTCCTTCTGTAGCTGCTATGAAGGTCTTTGTAAGAGCAATATTGTCTGTCACTCCTCCTCCAGGATCTGTGCCTTTACAAGCCACCTCCACAGCTCATGTCTCTGCCACGTCTTCATATGTCCGGCCACAACTTCCATTCTTGTCCCTTTGCCCACTATTCTTTCTCTTTCCTTTTCTCACTCTGACCCAAACTCCAGAGTCTTATTGTCTAGCTCGTATGGGGCTTCTGAAGAGCGGAGGGGAAGAACAGCAGCGGCAGTCTCTCTCTGTGGAATTTGCTGGTGAATCACCAGTGAGTGTGGTTTGTGAGATGGATGCGACTGTCCCACCCCAGAGAAGGGAGAAGGAAAGGCCACTAGCACCAGACCACGCAGGAGGCCTCAGCAACCCCAAAGCCCTCACGGGGGTGGGAAGAGCTGCAGTGGACTCGGGGCCTGAACCAGGCAAACCCTAAGGGAATCCTGGCATCATAGCATATCCCTGACAGTAGGTCCTACTCCAGCAACTATTACCCGGAATCAAAGTCACGTTATCAAATGCTGCAGTCACGTTAGCTGATCTTTGGGCTCCTGAGCTACCTCCAGAAAACTCAGGTAGATTCCGGTTCTCTCATTTTAAAGGAAAACGATAAAGATACACCAGACAACAGAAAACACAGTGTCTTGTTTTCAATGTGTCACTGCAAACCTGTTTTTTAAACAATTTTATATATGATTCTATATATTTTAAAATAAGACCAATGCTGGTTTTCTGGGTGGGAATTCAGAGGGAATAAAGAGGGTCAGATTGGTGTGGTTGCTTGGTTAACTGGCCTAGCCTGTATTCCTTCTTTTGTTCATTCATTTCTAGAGTCATTCATCCATCTATGTAGCCATCCATCCATTTTTTTTAATATTAAACATCCTTAAACATAAGGTAAAGCTCTCCCCACCCCCAATTATCTGTCAGGAAAAAGAAGTTTACATTCTAGCCCTTATAGAATCCTTCATAGTATGCACTTCTTTCTCATTTAGCCTATTTTCAACAAAAATACACTGTTTGGGGAAAAAATATTAGCCTGACACCACTTTGGTCAATGCAAGTTTTAGATGCTTACAAAGGTCACTGGATAGAATTTTTTTTTTTAAGCATGGTAATATAATGTAGATTTAGTAACTCTTCTTGGGGGTATAGTCTCACAATTACAAGTGCTGAATTTTGTTGTAAACAAACATTCAAATATCGTTTTTTTAAAAAGCAGCACACTAAGTGGTTATATGGTGGATACCAAAAAGAAATACCTTCTAAAGGATTTGATTAGACATTTCTCCAAAAAAGACACACAAATGACCAATAAATACATGAAAAGATGCTCAACATCATTAGTCATTAGGGAAATACAAATCAAAACCACAGCAAGATACCACTTCATACCCACTAGGATGATTAAAATCAAAATTAGAGACAATAACAAGTGGTGAGAATGGAGAGAAATGGGAACCATCACGCATTGCTGATGATAATGTAAAAAGGTGTAGCTGTTACGGAAAGCAGTTTGGCAGTTACTCAAAATGTTAAACACAGAGCTATCACACGAACCAGCAATTCCACTCCTAGGTGCGTATAACTAAGAGAAATGAAAACATATGCCCACACAAAAACTTGTACACGAATTTTCATGACAGCATTATTCATAATGGTCAAAGAGTGGAAACAACTCAAATCTTCATCAACTAATAAATGGATAAGGAAAATGTGGTGTATCCATACAATGGAATACTATTTGGCAATAAAAAAGGGAATGAAAGAGTGACACATGCTACAACTTGAATGAACCTTGAAACGTTATGATAAGTCAAAGAAGCTAGTCACAAAAAAAGTCAAGCTATTGTATGATTCCATTTATAGGAAATGTCCAGAATAGGCCAATCCAGGAAAGCAGGAAGTAGATTAGTGTCAGGGGCTGAGGGGAGAGGAGAACAAGGACTGCTGATGGTATGAGTTTCTTTTTAGGGTGATAAAAATGATACCGCAAGTACCTAGTGGTGATGGTTGCACAACTCTGTGAATCGACTAAATTCACCAAACGTACATTTTTAAAAGATGAATGTATGGCATGGGAATTGTATCTCCAAAAAGCTGTTATTAAAAAATAAATAAACACCTTCTGGATTAATAAGCAATAGCCAACTCTCCTTAGATTATAGGGAGGATGATATAAGCCAGCACACAGAGAGCTGATTCACAAAATGTGGTTCTAGTCATGAGAAGGATACTGATGTTAAAGATGTGAGTGAAGTGTTGAATTTTAAATAGGGAGAGTGGGGAAAGAGCCATCGTTTTAACTTAATGTATTATTTTATGTAGTATGTGATGTGCAGAACATGTGTCAGCCAAATAATATATTAAGTATTACCCTAAAACATTTACATATTCACATCAGCTTTTTTTTTTTTAACAACCCCCCTTATTGGGAGGCACACACATGTTCAGGCACACATTGTACTCATCAAACGGTGACTGACTGTGTGTAAAGCACCAGCCGTGTCCAGTTGTAACACCTTACAGAGAAGGTTCTGACCTCTACCGAGTTTATCGTCAAGTTCGTCTGAATTAAAATGGAACTCAAGTTTGAGGGGATTTCTATGAAAAGTTTGTAAATCTGATGACAAAACGTGGCGAGTCGTTCTTAATCAAGGGGGCGGGGAGGTGCCTAAGTTGCCTGGAGTCCAGATGAAAGTTCTGGACTCTCCTCCCACAAACCTGTGCGTCTGCTCTCAGGGCGTGCACGTATACAACAACCCCTGCCCCCAACAAACACACTCCACATGGCCCAGGTTGGATTCCTTCCTCTGAGATCATTCTTTACTGAACCCACGTGAATCTGGAGACCTGGAAAAGATGACCTAGGCCCAGGAGACGCAGGGAAGGCCCAGGGCTCTCTGTAGAAGGGGGTCGATGGCCCGGCAGGCACCCGTCCTCCCTGTCTCAGTCCTGGGAGGGTCTCCGTTTAACTGGTTTCCATACTGCGCCTTCACCTAAGATCCATTTTAAAGAAAGCTCCGACTTGAGAACAATCCAAACCCCCCTTTATTGCATGTACAAACGAAAACCCAGATGACTCACCCAAGGTCATGTGGTGGGACCGTGACAGAGCCGCCAGTGACCAGACTAGGGGCTTCCAGTCCCACGGCAGGGCTCTGTCCCTCACACCTCTCGCTGGGAGTGAACACAGGTGGGCAGCTAAGGGTTTTATCAAACAGGTGCAGGAACGGCTTTCCTACGCAGAGTCAGGTAAAGAAGGAGGGAGAGGACTCCGAAGCACGCTGGGGACAATGGAGGCCACCCTCTGGAGATAAAGGAGCCGATATGGACTAAGCGTTTCCAGATCTTGGGATTGCAGGAGCCAGAGCCTTCCAGGGCAGTTACCATGGCAAGCCCCTGTGCCTACGTAGTTAGGTCGAAGTCCAGGCTACTAAAACCTGCCAAACTCTGCCTTGCAAATCTCTCTCCTGCGTCCCCAAAAGCAATTTCACCCTGTTCCAAGGCTCCTTGCCTTGTTTTCCTACCCCTTGTCTTTCTCCTGTCATTCATCCTGGCCTCGTCAGTCTCAATAAGCTGCAGGATGAGGGAAAAGGGAAAGGCAAGGATCTCATGGATTAGAGAGACACAGAAGGAGCTTAGTAGGGAGATTATGGAGCTCCTGCTCTAAATGCTGACTCCCACTATCTGGGTTCTAGAAACCTCCACATTCCAGAGAGGCAACAAGCACATCCTGACCTCTGGGGAGAATGTGATCCTGCTCTGTTGCAACTGGCTGCTGTGTCACCCAGCACAGGGAATGAGGAACGATCACATCAGGCCCCGGTGAGCCAGTAAATGCGTACAGAAGGAGGGACATAGGAACCCTAGTCCTGGACTCAGAGGGAGTTAGGAAAAAGAATCAAGGGAAAGGCACCCCTCTGCCTGGGAGGAGTTTCACATCCGAAGCCCAAGCCTGGAGGCTGCAGGGGAGAGCACAGTCTTCCCAGGTGCGGAGCTGAGCCATCAGGAAGTCAGACTGTGGAAGCTGGAAGGAGCTGGTGTTCCAGGCAGGACACAGTATTTGAGCAAAGATTTGATGGGAACCAGCGAGCAGATGAGGGAAGGATAGGGGAATTAGATTAGAAGACTAGACAAAAAGTCAGATTATAGCGGGCACGGAGTAGTACATTTAAAGGGTCTAGATTTGCCTAGAGGCTCTTTGGAAATTAGAGCTAGGGAAGGGAGAGGCTCTTAAGTACGTGGTAGGTGATATTAGGTATTTCTATGGCTCTATCCTAGGCTCAGTTAGAGCAGGGCCGGCCAGGATGAAGGGGAGGAAGGAACGAGAGGCATGTAGAAAGAATCTGTAGGACTGATTAGTGAGGGGGAAGATATGAATGGAGAAAAGCAGAGAAGTGGGGAAAGAGACAATAACTCCAAGGTTTTTGACCCAAGTACCTAGGAGAATGACGATTGCACGAGCAGAAGGAAGGATGGCAGGAGGAACAGATGGTTTGGTGTGAGAGAATGGCAAGTTTAGTTTCCGACATGTAGCATTTTAGATGAGTTACTCTAGTGGAAATGTCTTAGAGATTCTTGGAAGTGGAGGGCTAAAGCAAGGGAGGAGAGTCAGGCTGAAGATGGAGCCCCGGCGTCCTCTGAACTGATGAGGGTGGATGGGGGCAGACCTAAGTGCATGTTTTTCCTTGATTCTGGAGGAGCTGCCATACAAAGGTTGCCATTAGACCTCTAGACAGGCTGACATTTAGTGCATCTCTAGCCAAATTCATGGGAAAGGACTTATCTGTGAATCAAGAACACGGAAGAAGGAGAGGATAATGGAGAATGGAAAAATCACATATATAACCTAAACAATGTGATACTCCCATAAACTCTACATCTTTTACCTTCATCTAAGGACCAATTTCAACCCAGAGAATGTAGAAGCTCTAAGTGACCAGCAGATCCTCTCCAGGACCCCCAAATCATCCTGATTACACAATGTATTCAGACTCTTAAGACTTGAACTGTTATAATAAGTTCCTATCTGCTCCTCCTGCAGGCTCTGTTCTCTCCAATCCACTTTACATGCTGCTGTCCAAATCTGATCATGGCCCCTTCAGCCAAGTTGATATCTCAACAGCACCCTGAAGTCTTCGGAGTAAAGTCCAACAGCTCCCTACAGCCTTCAGAATAATGTCCAAACACTGTAGCCGCCATGCTTAAGCTTTATCTTACTTTCTGCAATTACCTTATCTTTAGTGCCCTTAGATACCCTTGGCTTCGCCCAAAATGAGTCATTGGAACCATGCCTTCGCACTACCCCCTGCCTTTATTTACACTATCCTTTGACCACAACTACCATCCTAAGTTTCTTTGGCGATACCCTACTCATCCTTTCAGAGCTTTTCCAAATTCCTCTTCCTCCAGGAAGGATTCCCAGGCTCCCCAGACAGAGGTAATCTCTCCATCCTTTGACCTGATAGCACTTCATCGGTGCCTCTTTTATGGCACCATAATTCCCTGTCTTTTTTAACAGTAATTTATCTTTATGTGTTACCTCCTCTACCAGACTGTAAACTCATTGAAGTGACACAGTCCCTCGAATGTGGGGAGAGAAGACTGGACCCTGAGAGGGACAGGGGTAAAGAAGAGGAGAAATGGGATACCAATGCCTAGAACAAGTTACGAATGAGAAACCCAAAGCTCAGAGGGGTTACATAACTTGGCAACGTCCCACAGGTGAAAACTCACATCTTCCTGACATGAAACTCTTCATTTTTCCAGGGAGAGTGCCTGCCGGGTGGTGTTTTACGGGGCATTTTTCACACAAGTCAACTATTTGTCTCCGTGTCCCTATGAGGGATGCAGTTCCATTTCTTCTATTTCAAATGAGAAAGTGAGGCTGGGAAGAGTAAAGAGACTTACCCAAAGGCACACAGCTAGAGCCATGTCTCCTGACCCCCAGACAGCCTTTCCACCTCCCCAGGCTGACAAACTGCCTGAGCGAGGAACGGCTGCTCGCCTTGAGCTGGGGACTGAGGAACGTAACCAACCTAACCAACTGTAACAGGATGCTGGTGACAGCACCTTGATCTCTTATAACCAGACTGGAGCAGGAACTGGGGGTGGGGAGAGTGTTAGCCTGAGCTGAACAGAGACGAGCTGGCCTCTCACTGCAAGTGCTCCAGAGAACAGAGACATGCTTGAGGTTAGGGAGGAAGCAGGGGGGTGAGACAAAGTGCATTCATTTAAAAACCAGGAAAAGATGTGATGCTCCAAGCGCCAGGACAGGAGAAGGGACCAGGTGGGAAAAGGAACCCGGATAAGAGCAAAGCCCAAACTCAGGGCAGAATTCCCAGCAGATGGGCCAGGAGCTCCCTGGGCCCCGTGCATGTGTCCAGTGGGATTGCAATAGCTGGGGTCCGGGATGTCTGAGAAAGTCGGGAGGAAGAGCCTTAGAGATACCAGGGGCATCTCTAAGGGGCATGAAAAAGGGCTTCTGTGTTCCTGCTACACTCGGTGGTTGGGAGAATTGGCCTGGTTGAAAGGGAGACTAGTCCATGAGACAAGAATTACAGCCAGTCTAAGTTCGAAACCCTGGGCAAGGTGCATTCCTCTGAGCCCCCCTTCTCTAGTGAGTGATGCCAGATTCTGTGTAGGTGGATTTCAGAACATAAAAGGGAGGAAGGGGACTGGAGAGGAAGAAAATGTTAGTGAACTGTAGCCAAGGCAGAAAAGGGGAAGGCTCACGCTTCTGCGGGTAATGGTGGGTCGTAGTTCTAATCACATTGTCTGGCTTCTTATGAGCAGCAGGTGCCTTCGTGTTGGGCAAAGGCAAAAGCTGGGGGATATCCAGAAACCAGAGGCGTGTCCGTTTCTGCAGCCCACCCACAGCCTGCCTGAAGGGTCCCTGGAGACAAAATCTTGTAGTCCTATCTCTCTACTTGTGCGTCTAGGTAAAAAGTGTATGGGAACATGCAGTCTCCAGTTTGCTCTTAATCAAACTGTCATCGTGAGTAATAATTATACCTTGGGAAACAGCAGTGACTCAAAAATCTACCCCCTCCCCCACTGCCACCCCCTCACACAGCTCAGAGGTTTGCACACGGTGCTAAAAACCCCAGAAAGTGAAGCCACCATATTTTCCTGCTCATCAGCCCTCTCAACATTTTAAATGACCATTCGGACTCTCCTGTCTGATGGGAAGTGGGAGAAAGTCTCTTTTCTGGCTAAAGAGCTAATTAGGCCTGGCTGTTCATCACACACAGTGAATTGGGGATGGGGGAGGGGGGTAAGAAGCAAATATTGTTGTCTACCTGACGCATGTCCATGAGACAGCACCCATGAGAAGCCTGCCCTTCAGAAGATGGTCTTTTCCCTCAGGAAAAAAAAAAAAAGGTGCTTCCTCATCAGCTCAGATTAACCATAAGTATAAAGATATAATGAAAAGGAGAGCTAACACTTATTGAATGCCTACTGTGTGTTGCCTGTTAAAGGACGGAGTGTTTTATGCACAGTCAAGGCTATTATTAAGCTGGTGCATATGGCCATCTGGTATGTTAAAATATTGAAATAGTCCATAGGCTTTGGTGCATGTCTGACACCTCAGCCCCCTGACTGCCTGCCTTCTCCTCTTCCAGATGCCTGGGACCCAAGGGGCTCTCATTGATTCTGCTCAGGGTAATGGCTAGTGTCTGTTCTGTTAGATTGCTGCCCAGGCTTTAGCTGCTGTCTGTGTTTTGAATATGACTCCTGGTATACAACCCTACTCCATCTTCAGGCAAAGCCCTCTTGTCTCCTCTGGCTTACAGATGAGGGCTCCGTGACTTGCCTAAGGTCACACAATGAGTCCCAGGGCTGGAAATGGAACCCAGATGACTGACGAAGCCTGGGCACTTGACCACCAGACCATCAATCACGTTCCTGTGGCAGAGACTGTCACCACTCTAGCTGCTCCTTGCCCTTTACCTCAGAATGGATGCAGAGTCTAAGAGAAAGTCTCAATCGGGAAGCCAGCAAGAACGTTGCTTATTTACCACACTGTCAGCCCCAAGCACACCAGCAGTTGTGCATGTGGGCTCCAACCAACCTCGGAGCCCCATTCATCTAGTGCCCATGGCTCCTGGGCAGAGGCGACACTAGAGGCCAGGAGATCACCCCTCGGGGTCCACCCCAGGTATGTCCCTGCTCCTCTCCTACCTCTCCATCAATTGTACTTGTCTTAGCAGTATGCAGGACAGGCGAAGCTGCTGCCATCAGCATGGAGGGCTATGTCCTCAGAGACATACTTTTCCCAGAGTCTTCTGAACGATGGGAAATGGGTATATGCTGCGGTAGGAAGATTTAGGCTGACGGAAGTAGGGGTTTGTGTCCATGAGCAATGTGTGGGGCTCAGACAGTGGCACTCAAGCGTTCAGTCCCTGAGGATCTTTGTAAGTTGGACATTGCTGAATCTTGGTCTATCCTGGCTAGAGGTATGAGATGAACAATGTCCCCTGAACGACCTGCCTGGTCCTAGAACTGCACCCACATTAACTGTTGCTAGATATGGGATGTTACTGTCCTTGATGTGGTAATAGGTGCCCCCCCTCCCGTCCACCATGCCTCTGAAAGTGTTGTATAGTCAATTTAGGGAATGCTAGTAAGCCCAGTGATACAGATGTCTTTTCTGCAGGACTTATCATAACCTTCACTGTGCAAATATGCATGACAACTCTCCAAGCAGGCTCATTTGAATGTTTCATCAATGGAACACCTATAACTATCTCATGGCATAGAATACTGTTCTCTAAACACTGATTGGCAAGTGCTGCTCTTTAGAGCTGGGAACAAACTGGTTATCAATGGGCAGGGGTGTGGGGAGATTTAGCCTCTGGAAAGAGAGACCATTTTTAACCCAGTGGTTACCACAAGGGAAACACACTTTCCATTTCCTCTTTCTCTTAACAAATTCTTAACTCCTTCAGGTTCCCTTTAGGGGCCCCTAATTTCCTCTTACAAATGCTCCCATTAAAGTCGAAACATGGTTCACAAGGCATCCTTACTTCATTTAGCCCTGAGCTCTAATTTTCTAATAAGATACTCATTATAAAAAAACAGGAATAATGACGGTCAGGCACTGTGCTAGGTATTTTATATGGATTCTCTTTCCACTCATTCACATTTCCCTTCAGTTAATTCTCCTTTGAGCCACTCCCTCTCCCCCACCCACTGTCATCGCCCTGGAGGGGTGGGCACCTCCTCCCCGTGCAGCAGGTCATATGGGAAGGGAATAGCAAAGCTGAACATGTGATTCAGGCTCTCCCTCTCTGCTCAGGACCTAAGCTTACACTCTCACTAGAAGCAGAACCCCCACCACGTTATTTCCCCTGGGACCTCTGAGTGCTCAATAAATATAAATGGAAATAAATGAGCCCCAAGCACTTTGTGGATGTTACTTGGGTGACCCTGAGAAGGTGTTACAGAAGTTAGTATCTACCAGTTTGGCACTAATTAGGTGATTGACATACATTATCATGGACCCTCCCAACCACCCTAGTCCTCGTTTCAGAAAAGAGATTCTGGGGCTCAGAGAAGCTAAGTGGTTTATGTGAGGCCTCACCGTGGAGAAGTGGCCGGGTTGAGATTGGAACCCAGGTCCAACACAAGCCTGATTTCTTTCTGAGGTCCTTCAGTAGATGAACAAGCTGACCAAGGAATTGATACTGGGTTTGTTTTTGTTTTGTTTTGGGTTGTTTGTTTTTTTAAAGAAATGGCATTGTCGATCAGTGGAGGAGCCCCAAACTGGAATCCAGAAGGATTGGTTACAAGTAAAATCTGTCCTGAGACTGTTCTCGTGGCCCTTGGGCACTACCCACCTTCACTTCCCAGCATAGTAGCACCCTCAGCTTTCTCCTAGAGGAGAAATAAAATATGCCAAATAAAATATCAGTCACCAGGTCAACTGGAGTTTCAGATAAACAATGAATAATGTCTAAGTATAAGTACATCCCAAATATTGCACAGGGCATATTTATACTTGAAAAATATTCATTGCTTATCTGAAATTCAACTCTGAGTGACCTGTATTTTTTATTTGTTAAATCTGGCAACCCTATCCTAGAGTGGGGAGCATGCTGGGAAGTCTCACGCCTGGCTCCAGGTCCCAAGTGTTGCTTCAACAGGAGTTGCCATGGCAGCCTCAGCAGGCCCTTCTGGAGCTGTCTCCACTTACCTCTCCTGCTTCACCTCACCTCTGCATTCTCCATGCTCTGAACACTCTGAGGTACTTTCAATTTCCCGGATGCCTCACGCTGCTTCTGGCCTCGGGTCTTGGCACTTGCTGTGCTCTGTGCCATTCTTCCCCCTTATTCCCCGCACTGGCTAATTCCTATTGATCCTTCAGGTCTCCACTTCGAGTCACTTCTGTCAGGCAGCCTTCCTGGGTGCACCCCTGACCATCTCCTCCCACAACCCTCCAGCACTGGGTTAGTTAGCACCCTGCTCATTCCCACTGAGGCACCCACCACTCTCTGCACTGCTCTGGGGAGCAGGGGCTGGGTCACATACACTGTTGTCTCCCTACACCCAGCACCAGCATCAGCACCTGGCCTCAGGTAGGAAGTCATTAAATGCTTATCGAATGAATGAATGAATGAATGAATGAGTGAATGAATTCAGAATGTCCTGCCAGAGCTAGGCCTCTTGAATGTGACTACTTCCTTCCTCCCTTCCACTTGACTCATTTTCTCATCTGCCTCATCTCTCTCCCCCCAGAGGAGTTGTGAAAGGCTGGAATTAGGTCCACAACAGCGTGTCTTGGCCTGGACTCAGGCGAGGGGAGAGCAGCCACACAAGGAGGGGCCTCCTCAGGCCCCTTACCTGGCCATGCCATACTAACTGCCACTGTCACCTCAAGTCCATTACAGGTCACGAAAAGCTCTTCCTCCCCTGGATGACAAATCCTCCTGCAAAAGACCCCTGTGTCCAAACTTCCGCTCTCCTTCTCCCCTTGTCCCCCTGAAAGGAGCCTAATTGGACTGAGCTCCAACTTTGGGGTGTGGGGAGATGCTGGTATCAGATGGCTGAGGGTTAGGGCAGGTGGTGGGATTCGGTGGGCTCAGCACATCACCCATATGTTCCCTGTTCACCCACCAAGGCTTTGCCCACGCACAGCCTGACAGCAGGAGAAGGCAGCACAGAACTTAACCCTTTAACAGCATTCAGAAAGTAGTTTCACAAAGGACCAGCGTGGCAGCGGCGAGCATTAACTTTAGTGTCCACAACACACACACACACACACACACACACACACACACACACACACACACACACACACACAGCAGCAGCAGCAGCTCTGCCTCTATCTCCTTTGCAGACCCCTGCTAGCTTGGAGTCAGGACTTGATTCAAAAGATGCCCTTTCTCGGGGCAAGAAGTGGACGCAGGCAGAGTGGGCTGCACCTGGGCGTGTGGCCAGGGTGGGGGTGTGAGGGCATGGGGAGCGGAGAGACAGCAGGGCGCAGAGAGCTGCTCCAAGGCAGGAGCTGAAGTGGGCTCTGAAAAGCCCTGCTTGTTGCTCTCCCATCTGACCTTTAGAGGCAGGCTGCCTCTCTGCTTTCTCCTCATCGCCCCCAGCCTCCCCAGGCTGAGTATGTTAAGAGGACAAAGAGGGAGAAACACCCTTTAGTCTCAAATTAACTCCAAAAATAGACTCCCTGTCCCCCTCCGGGAGGCTAGGAAGCCCCGGCGGTCACCGCACCCGCAGCTCCGCCTGCTGGGTCCGAGGCTGCTTTCGCAGGAACTCGGTCCCGTCCAGGCACCCACAGTCTCCGCAGCACCCCCCTCCACCCTTTCCACGTCGTCCAGCCGCCAACTTCTGGCAGGTGCTCAGACGCGATCACCCGAGGGGACTCACGGAAGGAAGCGCCGATTCCGGCGGCTCTCGGCTGGGCCAGGTGAGGCGGGGGGCTGCGCAGGTACAGGTGAGTGGGCGCTAGGCAGGTGAGGGGCTTGTGGCAGCTCCGAAAGCCTCCGCTGAGTAAGAGGGCTGACAGGTTTGTGTTTTCCCCTTTCCTCCTCCGAGTTAACCACACCCCTGCTGCTCTCCTCCCCACTTCCTTAAAGGGTGGGGTGCGTTCGCTGTGGTGCTGAGTGTGTGCCTGCCCCAGTCTCTTACCATAAACTCTGAAATAGACGCAGCCTCCGATTCCCTGAGCTGCTCCTGCACACCTGGGGGCCATCTCTGTCAGCCCCTGATCCCAGAAGGGGTCTCCTGCTGTTACCTGCCCCCTGTGAGTAGTTGACCCCCAATTCCTACCCCTTTTCCCTCCTCCTGCCACTCTAGCTGCAGACTTTTGGAGGTCACATGGCCAGGTTGCTGTTTCCTCTCGAGCCTCCAGGTATGTTTCAGAGCAGGAGACTGGACCTGCCTCCTAGTCTATCAGCACCTGGGTCCTTCCCCATTTCTCAATGTCCTAAAGTGTCCAGCCTCTTTTAGGGCACCAGAGATCAGGGGAGTATCACCAGGGGCTTTGGCAGAACTAAACACCACAGACCAGAGCCCTGTGCTGTGATAGGGCAGGACCAGAGGGTGGCACAAGAACAGTCATAGGAGCTGGGCAGCCTTTTCTGAGCTGCTTCACATCGTCCCACTTTGCTCCCCAAACAAAGATGGCATTGGGTGGTAAGATTCGAGGCAGTGACTTCAGGGTACTTAGCAACCATTTCCCCCATCACTAGAAAGATTCCAGACTTTCTCCTGACTAGGAGGAGGTGAACTGGACTTAGCATAAGGTCAAAACCTAGTGTGTATTCGGCAACCCCCCACCCCCCCACCACACACACACACACACACACACACACACACACCAACACACACATCCTCAGAGCTCTCTCCAGAGCCCCAGCCCCAAACTTCTTCACTGTGTCCTATGAAGGATTGGGGTCTCACAGTTTTGGAGGATGCTCTTCATGAGGTCGGCTCAGAGGTGGGCGCCCCTCACGCCTGTGCAGCCACGTGCAGCCTGGCATACCCAGCTGCCCCGTGACATTTCCTGACCCCAACCTCCAAACTCAGTGGATCAGCCACCCCAAGAAAATAGCAGGAAATGCCCACATTTGGTGCGCATGTCCAAATGCCAACCACTGTGCTAAGGAAGAACTCGGTCTACACGATTTTATTTAATTCTCCCCATTTTCTGCAAAGAAAATGGAGACTGAGATGAATTACCGTGTTTCCCCGACAATAAGACCTAACAGGAAAATAAGCCCTGACATGATTTTTCAGGAGGACATCCCCTGAACATAAGCCCTAAGGCATCTTTTGGAGCAAAAATTAATTTAAGACCCGGTCTTATTTTCGGGGAAACACGGTGACACATCCATGGCCACAAAGCCAATAAATAAATAAACAAACAAATAAATAAATATTTCTCAAAGTATGATCAGTGGACGACCTGCAACTTTTAAAATGCAGATATGTGAATGCCACTCCAGGTCTACTAAAATCAGAATTCTGCCCCAGCAGTTTATAAGCCATCTGACCAGAGCTCATAAGCCACCACTGCTGGACGTCCCCCTTGTTGGCCAATCCCTTGTGTCCCCGTCACTCACTTAGAATCTTGAAGGTACTGCTGGTGGCTGCATAGAAGTCAGAAGGCAACCAGGAAAGTGTCCAGGGAGACCCTGGCTTGTGCTTGGGGAGACAAGGCAAGTTAGACAGGGTAAACTGGAGTGAGCAGGGAAAAATGTGAGAGAGACCCTTTCTGTGTGTTAACTGACCACATTGCAAGGAAATTATCAGAGGGCTTCAGACAGTGTGTGGCCATTTATATTCTTGTGCGCAAAATGAGGTGATGAAGATGAGTGGTGTGGAGGTTAGACATCAGCATGAATTATTCAGGGTCTGTGCTAGGGTCGTGGCAGTGGAATGAAAATCGCGAAGCGAATCCAGACTGGTGTAAGAAAAGGTGAGTTTGTGTATTCTGCCCCCGTGTGGCCAAATCCATTAACTACAACTTCATTGGTCCCCGATTCGAGCAAGTTTTCAGATACTCAAATTTTTCAGAGGTCGTTGAATTCTTCAGCGTTTTTTTTTTGTTTAATTCTTTTGTTTTTGTTTTTTTTTGAAGCTCCAAAACCTAGCTCCTAGAATTGTAGAATCATAGGTTTTATTTATGAAAGAAACCTTGAGAAAGTGCCTGGTGCAGCCGACTCCGCCTGCAGGCCACCTTATGTTTTGTCTGGTGTAGGAGCTAAAGTGACAGCATCACACACGTGTCTGCCTGTTGCCTGCCTTTTAGAAAACCTATTAGAAACGCCTCCAGGAGCCTGGAATTCTATACAAATGGTCTGAAAAGTTTCTACCCTTGGCTCCTTGTAGAGTGTGAGAGTGACTTACCCCAGCAGAGAAGCAAAAATGCAAAAATCATTTCCTTCTGTCTATGTCTCAAGCAGAGACAGTGATACTGTGGGTGGGAGACCCTCGTGGAAGGTGGGGAAGGGCTGTGCGCCTGGTTCAGCAGGAGCAGACAACTGTAAGGAAAAAGCCTCACTTTTCCATGTAGATGTGCCCCCCCTTAATCCAGATTCAGGCCTTCTGCTGTGCATGATATTGCTCCCCAAACAGATCTCCTTCCAGTCTTCCCCGGGAGCGTCAATAACATTATTCCAGGCAGCAAATGTTAAAATCTTGGCGTTACCTTGGACTCTCCCTTCTCCTTCATTACCCCCTCTCCATTCAGTCTCCAAGTCCTGGGAATCCTCCCCAGCATCTTTCCTACTCATGATTCCCTTTCTAATCCTAGTGTCACTGTGGTTCATGGTCTCTTTTCTTACAGTAGAGTCTTGTGGAAAGGGTTCTCCTAATCTGTCCCCACTCTCACCCCAACAGTAGCTGTGACTGGAGCTCAGCAAGGTGGTCTGAGCTGGTGATGAGCTTCTGGGCTGGCATCTGCAACCACAAAAATGGATGAGATTGTCTGGGGTGGGAGGAAGAGGGAGCGGAGACTTTAAGGTCAAGCTCTTGCCAAAAGCAAATGTAGTGAAGAGGCAAATGTCAAAGGGGGTGGGCTGATGAGTAAACTGGAAGTGAAGACATGGAGGCAGCAGGAGCAGACAGTGTCTGAAAAGCTTCGCTGAAAGAGGAATCAAGAGATGGGGGAGGTAGAAGGGTTGTGGGTTAAAAGAGAGCTGTTTTGTCATTTAAGATGGGAGTCTGTGGAGCAGGTTTAATGCACATGGAAAAAAAGTTAGTCAAGAGGGAAGACATGCCCTTGGGCAGGAGAAGCCACGTCCCGGAGCCTGTACTTCCCAATCCAGGAGAGTAGAAGAATACGTACTAGCTGCTGCACCTATTTCACAGGGGATTGTGGTGCCCACATTAAATGACAGCTTTGAAAATGCTATAATTATTATTTTTAGAAGTGATAGGAATTAAATAGGGTAGGATTAGTGAGGAGATATTGCATACACACACACACACACACACACACACACACACATACACGTTACATAGATACAATTTGTCAAATGTTCACTGTGTGCCAAGAACTTTCAACCATCATCTAATTAACCTTCCCAACAATTGAGGTCGATAGTAGTTTTCTTATTTTGTAGAAAGGAAGAAGGGGACTTGGAGAAAGTAAATAATTTGTCCATAGCTGCCCAGGTAAAGAGTAGAGTTGAATCCAAATCCATCATTGGCAGGGCTATGATAGTATATAATTGGGGTCTCTCCATTATGAATAATGGAATTAAATCACATAATGTAAATTTACTGTTACAATAAATTTCATTTCGAAAGCCTAGTATGGTTATGTGTTCCAAACAACAACAAAATGAACAAAGAAAAACGCATGGGCACAAGGACTAAATCACTGAAGTCCTTCATCACCAGAAGACTTCTATCTCCAGTTTAACCAGGTACCATTAGGTTTCCTAAATGGATCACCATTGAAGCCAAAATAAAGAACTTAAAACTACGCCCTTGACTTCACAAGAACCCTTTCTTCCATCCATGAAAGCACTCCTGGTTGTCCCCTTTTCTTCCCTTATGATAGAATCCCTGATTTTCAGTTGGTCATAACCTGCCCAAAATAAGACTATATTTCCGAGTCTTCTTTGCAGGTGTGACCATGTGGTTAAGTTCTTAAGTGGTTGATTAGTGGAAGTTACGTGTGCAGCTGCAGGATCTTGCCCTTCCAGGGAATGGGCCTGTCCTCCACTATTCCCTTTTCCTTTCCACCTGATGATGGAAACCTGAGCAGCCATCTTGCTCTGTGGGGTTGAGAATAGCTGAACAACATGAAAGACGAAGCCTGGGTCTCTACTGCCGTCAATCCACCGTGCTAACCCTATGGATGGTCTGGATCTAGTTGAATTTTTACATGGGAGAGAAAGAAACAAATTGTTCAGATTATTGCCTTTGGGGCTTTTCTGTTACCATAGTTCAGACGACATCCTAACTAATATATCACCATTTAGCCTATTTTCTTTTATATATAGGCAGAACCTCAATATCCTCATCTATAAAATGGGAATAATTTACTTTTACAGTGTTGTTGGTAGGACTAGAAATGATACTTGTAAATTTCCGTGCTAGTGCTATGGCTCACAGCTGATGGTAAATGGGAGGTATTATATCCTGTTATAATTTTTTTAAAAAATTTGTTCTTAAAAATAAAAATAATCACTGTTTTAAAATACTCCATGACCCCCCACACACATCATGTGGAGGGGAGGTGAAACAAAAAGTAAAGTTGACAACTGATGTAAGCTGAATGATAGGTGTATGGGGTTAATTATACTGTTCTCTCCAATATTGTGTTTGAAAATGTTCACAGTGAAAAAATTAAAATAAATAAAATCTTTCCATACGGAGAAAAAAAATTCCTGGACATAATCCAAAGTGAATCTTCTTGGGGAAAAATAAAACCATACCAAATCCTTTCAGAAATTAATGCGGGTACCCAAGAGGGAGGGCAGACGGAGAAGGCAGAAGAGTGCTTTTATTTTTCTGTTAATGAACAACAGGCAGAGCCTCGGTGCCACAGAGGCCAGGCAGTTCCCACAGCCTCAGGCACCGCTGTCGGGCCCTGCCTAGCTCCTGGTGGGCTGCAGGGAGCTCCTAGGGAGTGCCTACGTGGAAGTGGAGCATGCCCTGCTGCCCCACGCACTCTGAGTCAGGCCCCTGGCCTTCTCGGCAATCAACCCCTTACCCCCACCTGTGAGTGAGCTCACTGGGTGCCCCACAGCCTATGTCTAAACTCTGAAGCAATGGATCAACAGCATGAAACTTCTAACCACTCTGGCTGTCTGCTCCCAGCCCACACGGTGCTGCAGGCACCCACTAGAAAGTGAGGGTAGGCTTTACAGGCAGATTTGTTGTTAGTGGCAAGAAGAACCTCTTAGAAACAAAGAAAGAAACAAAAAATGCCGGCAAATGCAGGAACCCTCCAACCACAGGTCTCTGTGGCCAGAGACAAACAGCACGGAGACAAACAATCCTGCATGCTGCATCACCTCCTGAGGGCACCCCTTTAGTATGCAGCACACCTGTCTATTTTGGAATTCATGAAGGAAAGTTTAGATTATCTTCTGCATCCTGTATTTTAGAAAAAAATAAAGCATACACTATATTTCAGGAAAAAATGTATTCAAAATGTTTGCAATCAAAAAATGGGTGCTTAAAGATAAATTTCAGAAACATGGAAAGTCAGCTTAGATTTCATGTTGTCCAGTTGCTAAGTTGCCTCGCTGTACCACAGTATTTATTTTACCATCCTAGCTCCTTCATAATGAAGAGCAGCAGTGGGTAACCTTCACTGGGGACCCAAACAAGGGGTCAAACACACAAATGCCTCCAGAGGCAAGACAGGGAAGGTGAAAGAAGCTGGCTGGATAGGGGCTGGGGCAAACTGGAGAACAAATATCCCTCCTACAGTGAATAGCTGCAATTCAGGTCAAAAGTCTACTGCCATGCAGGAGAGAGGAAGCTTAATATAGCAATGTAGCTAGGTCTTTCTTTTTTAAAAGCTAAGGCGGACAATGCAGTATCCGAAAAGGAAATTAAGAAAATAATTTAATTCATAGTAGTTTCAAAAAGAATACTTAGAAATGAACTTAACCAAGGAGAAGGAACACTTGTACACTGAAAACTATAAAACATTGCTGAAATAAATTATAGGACACAAATAAATGGAAAGATATCCTGTGTTCATGGATTGAAAAAAAATATTGTTAAGATGGTAATACTGTCCAAAGGGATCCACAGGTGTAATACAATTCCTATGAAAATTCCAGCAGAATTTAATACAGAAATAGAAAAAAAAATCCATCCTAAAATTCATATGGAATTTCAAGAGACCCCAATGGTCAAAATAAATTTAAAAAGAACAAAGTTGGAGATCTCACACTTCCAGATTTCAAAACTTATCATAAAGCTACCGTTATCAAAAGTGTGTGGTTCTGGCATAAAGACAGACATATAGACTGATGGAATGGAATAGAAAGCCCAGAAATAAACCCTTGTGTATAGTGAGAGAATCTTCAAAAGCTGCCAAGACCACTCAATGGGGAAAGGACAGTCTCGTCAACAAATGGTGCAGGGAAAACTGGATATTCACATGCAAAAGAATAAAGTTAGACCCTTTCCTTACACAATATATAAAAATTAATTAAAAATGGATCAAAAAGATTTCTGGTCAAGATGGCAGAGTAGGTAAATGCTGCGCTCACCTCCGCTCAAGACCACATCAATTACAACTAAAACACAGAACAACAATTGTTGAGAATCACCTGAAGTCTAGTTGAACTGAAGCCCTCCAACACAGAAATACAGAAGAAGCCACCTGAGACTGGTAGGCGGGGCAGACACACGGAACGGGCTGGTCCCACACCTGTGTGTGACCATTAAAACTTGGGAGGGATCTCTGAGCTGCAGAGGTCCCCACCATGAGGGGTGAGGGGTCTCAGCCCCTCCCCAGACCAGGGGTTCAGTGCCGGGGAGAGAAGTCCCCATAACTTCTGGCTGTGAAAACCAGCAAAGATGGTGGCTGAGTGGAACGGAGGGCAGCTGCACTCCCAGGTGCTCCTCTTAAAGGGTCGACCATGCACAGACTCACCCGCTCTGAGCTCCAGCGCTGCACCAGCAGCTCAAAAGGTCCCAGGATCATACAGGGAGTAACTGAATAGTCTGGTTCACGGCAAGGGTTGGAGGGACAGTTTTTCCCAGATGGAAGAGCTGGCGGAAGTCACCATTTCTTAGTTGAGCCCTCCCCCTCCGTGCATGCGTGCTGACGCAAGCAGACACCTTATTGCAGGCTCTATCAAAATGGCTAATACGTTCATCTAGCCCTAGTGATTCCCTAAGACCAAGCCCCACCCAAATGTCGAGCACACCCAAGCCACTTCCAGTGGTTCTTCCATATAAACGGCCTGCCTTGGCTCATGCTATAGATATTCCTAAGGTCTCTCAAAGGTTCTCAAAACCCAAACAAGCAGCATCTGGCTTCAGTATGTCCCGTACCTCTGGCTAAGGAGCCCTAAGCCCAGCACAAGCGACAACAAGCCTTGGTTTGCAGCTTGGCCTCTCAAGGTACCTCCAAGCATAGTGTAGGCAGTGGCCACCTCTGGATGGTTTTGTGACTCATGCCAGGTGGCCCTGGGCTGGACACAGACTGTGGCTGAACTTGGCCTGCGGCAGGTCACGATCCAGGAGGCCCCGGGACTGGCAGGCCCAGTAGACAGCTTTGGACTGGGCTGGAGCATCACCTAGCCACCTCCAAGGATGACACATCCAAAAGGCAGAGTGGGCAGGCACCAGAGCCCTGCTAAAGTGAACCTTGCTCTGTAGGGTCAGCCCCTGCACAATACTCCCCCACTGTAGTCTCAGCCAGTCCTCACAACCAATCAGCGTGTGGTTCAATCCCTCTCCTTGATGTGCAAACAACAATCAATTCTCAACTACAACAGGAAGGCACAACCCACACAAGGGACACACCTGGAGTACCTGGTTCTGGTGATCAGGGAGATTGCACCACTGGGCCCCACAGGACTACATAATGCCACTCTACTAAGACTTGGAGACATAACAGCCCTACATAGAAACAAACACAGGGAGGCAGCCAAAATGGGGAGACAAAAAAACATGTGCCAAATAAAAGAATAGAACAAAGCTCCAGAAAAAGAACTAAGCAAAATGGGGACAAACAATCTACCAGATGCAGAGTTCCAAACACTGGTTATAAGGATGCTCAGTGATCTCAGGGAGAACTTCAACAGAGAGCTAGGAAACATAAAAATGGAGATGGAAAATATAAAAAAAGAACCAGACAGAAATAAAGATTACAATAACTGAAATGAAGAATACATTAGATGGAATCAATAGTAGATTAGATGAAGCAGAGGATCAAATCAACGATTTAGAAGGTAAGTTAGCATTTAACACCCAAACAGAACAGCAAAAAGAATCCAAAAAAATGAGGAGAGTTTAAGGGGCTCTGGGACAACATCAAGGGTACCAATATTCGCATCATAGCAAATAAACCAGAAGAAAAGAGAGAGCGAGGAATAGAAAACCTATTTGAAGAAATAATGAGTGAAAACTTCTCTAACCTGGAGAAGGAAATAGACATACAAGCCCAGCAGGTGCAGAGTCCCAAACAAAATGAACCAAAAGAGGCCCACATTAAGACACATCATAATTAAAATGCCAAAGGTTAAAGACAAAGAAAGAATCTTAAAAGCAGCAAGTGAAAAGCAGCTAGTTACCTATAAGGGAGCTTCTATAATACTGTCAGCTGATTTCTCAACAGAAACTTGGCAGGCCAGAAGGGACCAGCAGGAAATATTCAAAGTGGTAAAAAACAAAATTACTCTACCCCGCAAAACTATTATTTAGAATCAAAGGACAGATAAAAAGCTTCCCAGACAAGAAAAAGCTAAAGGAATTCCTCACCACCAAACCAATATTACAAGGACTTCTTTAAGACAAAAAATAAAAATCAAAAAATCAAAAATATAAATAATAAAATGGCAGTAACTACATATCTATCAACAATTATTTTAAATGTAAATGTATTAAATGCTCCAATCAAAAGATAGGGAGGCTGAATGGACAAGAAAACAAGACCCTTACATATGCTGCCTACAAGAGACTCACTTCAAGTTGATAGCCACAGACTGACAGTAAAGGAATGGGGAAAAGAAATGAGAAAAAGCTGTGGTAGCAATATGTATACCAGATAATATAGACTTTAAAACAAAGGCTATAACAAGTGACAAAGGTCCCTGTAATCCCACTTCTGAGTAATTATCCGAAGAAACCCAAAATGCTACTTCGAGGGGATGTGTGCATGTAATGTGTTCGTTACAGCATTGTTTACAATGGCCAAGATGTGGAGGCAGCCTGGGTGTCTGTCGATGGATGAGTGGATAAAGAGTAGGTGGTCCATATATACAGTGGAATACTTCTTGGCCATGGAAGGGAATGGGTTCTTGCCATCTGAGTCAGCATGGATGGACCTGGAGGGTATTGTGCTGACTGGAGTATATCAGACAGATACAATGTGATGTTGCTTATATGTGGAATCTAAAGAACAAAATAAACAAACAAACAGAAACAAACTCATAGATACAGAGATGCTTACCAGCGGGGAGGGGGTTGGGAATGGGTGAAAAAGGTGAAGGTATTAAGAAGTACAAATTGGTGGTTACAAAATAGTCATGAGGATGTAAAGTAAAGCATAGGTAACATAGTCAATAATATGGTAATAACTATGTATAGTGGCTAGGTGGGTACTAATCGGGAGATCACTTCTTAAATTATATTAATGTCTAACCACTATACTGTACACCTGAAATTAATATAAAATAATATTGAATGTCAACTGTAATTGAAACATTTAAAAAGCGGGGGGAGGTGATGGGGAATAAGAAGTTCAAATCTCCAGGTATAAAACAAGTAAGTCATGGGCATGTAATGCACAGCATGGGGAATATAGTCAATAATATTGACTATTGAATATTGTGATAGCTTTGTATGCTGTCGGATGGTGGCTGGGCTTACAGTGATCACTTCCTTAGGTATATAAATGTTGAATAACTATTGTGTACACGTGAAACTAATATAATATTTTACGTTAGCTATATTTTAATACAAATCTTTAAAAAATGAATTGAAGACCTACATATGAGACCTAAAACTATAAGATCTTTAGAATAAATATGAGGAAATCTTTATGATATTGGATTTGGCAATGGTTTCTTGGATATGACATTAAAAACACAAGGAACAAAAGTGAAAATAGATAAATTGGAACACATCAAAATAAAAAATTTCTGTGCATCAAAATAAAAAAAGTGAAAAGGCAACCTACAGAATGGGAGAAAAAATTTGCAAGTCATATACCTGATAAGGGGCTAATATCCAGAAAATATAAAGAATGCATACAACTCAACAACAACAAAATAACCTGATCAACACTGGGCAAAGGATGTGAATAGACATTTCTCCAAAAATGAAATCCAAATAGCCAACAAACATATGAAAAGATGTTCAACATCATTAATCATCAGGAAAATGCAAATCAAAACCACAAGGAGCTATTTCCTCACACCCATTAGGATGCTTTCTATAAAAAGAAATAGAAAATAACAAGTACTGGCCAGACTGTGGAGAAATTAGAACCTTTGTGCTGTGTGTGGGAATGTAAGACGGTGCAACTACTGTGCAAAAACACTATGGCAGGTCCTCAAGAAAATAAAAATAGAATTACCATGTGATCCAGAGATTCCTTCTGGGTATATACAAAGTGTAATAAAAAATACAGTGAACGTTTAAATAAAAAAATTACAGTAAACGACACATTGCCATTAATCCCCCTCAAAATACTCCCCCTCACTTCAAACAGACTTATCCCATCGTTCTTGCCACTTTCTGAAGCAGTTCTGGAAGTTTTCTTTCGTGAGTATCTTTAGTTGCGCTGTTGTGGCTGCTTCGATGTCCTGAATCATTTTGACTTTGGGTAAGAGCCAGAAGTCACATGGTGCCAAATCCAGTGAATAAGGTGGATGAGGACACTCCATAATGTTTTTATTTGACAGAAATTGCCATCCCAGAAACCATGTGTGACAGAACGTTGTCATGATGGAGGATGAAACCATTTGCCCCTTTCATGTTAATGCATTGTTTGTGATCCATGATCTGAGGCACACTTTAAAACACACCTTCTCTCAACTGTAGCTCACACCCAAATGACTGAACTGAACAAGTTGAAACTTGTTGCTAAGGTGTAACATCCCGCTTTCCATATTGAAGATCCCTGCCTTTCCGTTGGATGGCACTCGGCAGCAGCATTTGTAGTATTTTTTTTTTATCACACCTCAAAAGAATGCAAAAGAATTGAAACCAGGGTTTCCAAGAGATAGTTGTATACCCATGTTCATAGCAGCATTATTTGCAGTAGCCAAGAGTTGGGAGCAATCCAAGTGTCCACTGATGGATGAATGGATAAACAAAAATGTGGTATACACATACAATTGTTTATTATTCAGTTTTAAAAAGGGAAGAAAACTCCAACACAACATGGATGAACTTTGAAGACATTCTGTTAAGTGAAATAAGCCAGTCATAAAAGAGACAAATACTGTATGATTCCACTTATATGAGGGACCTAAAGTAGTCAAATTCATAGAGACAGAAAGTAGACTAATCGTTGACAGGCGCTGGGGAAAGGAGGGAGAGGGGCTTTGTTTAATGAGTACAGAGTTTCAGTTTTGCAAGATGAAATGTTCTGGGGATTCATTGCATGACAATGGGAATACAATTAACACTACTGAACGGTACATGTAAAAATGTGTAGGGTGCTAAATTTTATGTTATGTTTAACACAATTGAAAATTTGTAAAAATGAAAAAAGCAAAGGTAGAAATTTGAGTTTTTATGTGAAATCTCCCAATTTGCAAATGTTGGCAATTGTCCTGAACCTGTATTTGCCTACCTAATGGCGATTTCCCCCTTTCATAATAGCCAAGCCCCAAGTGTATCTTAGTGACCATCCTGCCACCACACAATTCGGGGAAATCCCAATTTGGCTAAAGTCAATCACAGTGGTCTCATTTCTCTCCCTTCTGATGAATTTAGAGGTAAGCATGTGAGCCAGTTCTGACCAATAAGGTGTGAGGGGAAGTCTTCTGGAGGGTTTTAGGCAAGGTTTCTTGGCTCCAAAAATGAGACATACGAGGGAGAAATGACCCTACTCCATTTCTGGATGTTGATTCATATCAGGGTAAGATGTCTGGAGCTGCTGCAGTACTTTTCCAACCAAATGGGAGCCATAAGCACACCAAAACCATGAAAAGAATCTGGGGTCTAAATGTCGTTGGGTTGGACATGGCCTTCTTGCCTCTAGACTCTGTTATGTGAGACAATCCATCCCCTTATCGATTAATCATTTTGCATTACATTTTTAAAATTGCAGCTTAGAAGATCATAAATGATATGGGGGGCAAGCATGTGGATCAAATAAGTCTACTGGCAAATAACACTATTACTAACATCAGACAAAGCATACTCTGTATCAAAGAATCCTGTAGGGAAAAGGAGGACCACTGCTGAATGCCACAGTTACAGAGCTGGCGATACCAAGAACCATTTCTAGAAATAAGCAACCAGAGGCAGACTATTCACTCCTCTAGTTGTTTCCCTATTCTCTTGCATTCGCACTGTTTCCTGAAAGTTCTCCCTGCATTATTCAAACCAACTCCGAGCCCTCACCCTCCTATTGTCCATGGTTTAGGCCTCAGAGAAGGCCCAAGCCATCACTGTGTCCCACATTAAGCATTAGACTACCGTGATTTCCTTAAAGATATTCTTGGTAACTTTGCTGAACAAGCTCAATTATGTCTGCAACTCTGGTTCCCTATTTCTAAAAATGGTTTTGCTACCGCCAATTCTGCAACTGTTTGTATTCAGCAGTGGTCCTCTTTACCCCTACAAGATTCTGTGATATAAAGCCTGCTTTGTCTGATATTAATATAGCCACTCCAGCTTTCTTTGATTTGTGTTAGCATGGTGTATCTTTTACTTTTAACTTACTCGGATGGTTATATTTATAGTGGGTTCCTTTTGTGCAGCATACAGTTGGGTCTTATTTTTTTTAAGTCTAATCTAACTATCTGTTTTATTTACAATAGGTACTTTTTAGTCCAATGCTTTAAAAAGAAAAAAAAGAGCAGTCCTTTCTGCACGTAGGGATTTTTTTTTCCCTAACACATTTAAAAAATAGTTGTCATTCCTTACCCAAATTTACATGGTGACAGCAGTGGGTTTGGAAATGTGGCAGTGCCCAGCAAGGATACCTGGGGTATAAGATGGGGCAAATTAGAGACGGCGAGAACTGCCACTAGACTTTTCCAGTAGTTTAGCTGGTATACAGAGGACCTGAATTGCAGGGTCCTCTGATGAAAGTCCTTTCTACTGAAAGAATAAGCAGAAATTGATGACAGATTGGCTATAGTCACCAAGATTTCTCCTTCTGGTCTCTGGGTAAGTCTCAGTCACCCTCTTTACCGAAACTCTGCAGAGAATAAAAAAAGTTCAGAGTGTCTGAGCTGGTAAGAACTTGGAGCATTTAGTTCAATATTTCCTTTTATAGTTGAGGAAAACGAAGTCAGAAAAGTGAAATACTATGCTCAGGTCATGCCTCTAGCTAGTGATGGAGCTTGGAATAAAACCAAGTCCTTTCAGGATTTCCAGAAAGCCTGGAGAAACTTACTAGTTTATTGTTAACCTTTATATTCTGCTTTTAAAAAAAAAAAAGAGGTGAGACACATAAAAATGGAGATAGAAAACATAAAAAAGAACCATTCAGAAATAAAGACTACAACAACTGAAATGAAGAATACATTACAGGGAATCAACAGTAGATGAAGTGAAGCAGAGGATCAAATCAGCAACAAGATAAGGTAGCAAAAAACATCCAATCACAACAGCAAAAAGAAAAAGGAATAAAAAAAAAATGAGGAGAGTTTCAGGGGCCTCTGGGACAACATGAAGCATACACACAGTCGCATCATAGTCGCACCAGAAGGAGAAGAGAGAGCCAGGAATTGAAAACCTATTTGAAGAAATAATGACTGAAAAGTCCCCTAACCTGGTAAAGAAAATGGATATTCAAGCCCAGAAAGTGCAGAGAGTTCCAAACAAGATGAACCCAAAGAGGCCCACAGTAAGACACATCATAATTAAAATGCCAAAGGTTAAAGACAAAGAAAGACTCTTAAAAGGAGCAAAATAAAAAGTTAGTTCCCTACAAAAGAGCTCAATAAGACCGTCAGCTGATTTCTCAACAGGAACTTTGCAGGCCAGAGGGGTTTTACAAAATATTCAATGTGATGAAAAGCAAGAACCTACAACAGCGGGTACTCTATCCAGCAAGGCTATCATTTGGAATCAAAGGACAGATAAAGAGCTTCCCAGACAAGAAAAAGCTAAAGGAGCTCATCACCACCAAAGCAGTATTACAAGGAATCTTAGAGGGACTTCTTTAAAACAAAAACTAAAAATTATAAATAATAAGATGGCATTAACTATGTATCTATCGACAGTTACTTACAATGTAAATAGAGTAAGTGCTCCAATCAAAAGACATAGGGTGCTAAATGAACAAGAAAACAGGACTCTTACATATGCTGCTTATAAGAGAGTTCCTTCAGATCCACAAACACACAGAGACCGAAAGTAAAGGGTTGGGAAAAGTTATTTCAAAAAGAAAGAAAAGAGGGGCCGGCCCGGTGGCTCAGGCGGTTGGAGCTCCATGCTCCTAACTCCGAAGGCTGCCAGTTCGATTCCCACATGGGAATCTCAACCACAAGTGGGCTCTCAACCACAAGGTTGCCGGTTTGATTCCTCGAGTCCCGCAAGGGATGGTGGGCTGTGTCCCCTGCAACTAGAAACGGCACCTAGAAACGGCACCTAGAAACGGCACCTAGAAACGGCACCTAGAAACGGCACCTAGAAACGGCACCTAGAAACGGCAACTGGAACTGGAGCTGAACGGCACCCTCTACAACTAAGACTGAAAGGACAACAACTTGACTTGGAAAAAAGGCCTGGAAGTACACACTGTTCCCCAATAAAGTCCTGTTCCTCTTCCCCAATAAAATCTTTAAAAAAAAAAAAAAAGAAAAAAATGAAAAAGACAATTTAAAGCTAGGGAAGCAATACTTATACCAGACAAAATAGACTTTTAAACAAAGGCTATAACAAGTGACAAAGAAGGACCCAGTAATCCCACTTCTGGGTAATTATCCAAAGAAACTCAAACACTACTTGGAGGGGACATGCGCATCCACAAGGTCACTGCAGCACTGTTTACAATGGCCAAGGTGTGGAGGCAGCCTGGGTGTCCACGATAGATGAATGGATCAAGAGGAGGTGGTACATATATACAGTGGAATATTGCTCGGCCGGGGAAGGGAATGGGTTCTCGCCATCTGCAGTAGGATGAATCATCCTGGAGGGTGTTGTGCTGACTGGAGTATGTCAGACAAAGACAGATGCAATGTGGTTTCGCTTATATGTGAATCTAAAGAACAAACCAAACCAAACAAACAAAACAGAAACAAACTCATAGATAAAGGGAACATGTTGATGGTAACCAGACCGGAGGGAGGTTGGGAATGGGTGAAAAAGGGAAAGGATTAAGAAGTACAACTTGGTTGTTATACAGTAGTCATGGGGGTGTAAGGTATAGCATAAGGACCATAGTCAATAGGATTGTAATCACTGTGTGTGGTGTCAGACGGCTACTAGATTTATTGGGGTGATAGATGGGGGGGTTGGGGACAGGGTGAAAAAGGTAAAGGCATTAATACAAATTGGTAGTGACAAAATGGTCATGGGGATGTAAAGTACAGCATAGGGAATATAGTCAATGACATGGTAATCACTATGTATAGTGCCAGGTGAGTGCTAGACTAGTCAGGGGGTCACTTCTTACATTTTATTAATATCTAACCACTATGCTGTACACCTGAAATTAATATAAAATAATATTAAATGTCAACTGTAATTGAAAAATTAAAAAAGAGGGGAAAAATGTGAAGGGGACTAATTTCCAGGTATAAAACAAATAAGTCATGGGGGATGTAATGTACAGCATAAGGAATATTGTCAATAATATTGTGATAGGATTGTACAGTGTCAGATGGTTATTGGACTTATGGTGATCACTTCTTTAGGTATACATATGTTGAATAACTATGGTGTCTACCTGAAACTAATATAATATTGTATGTTAGCTATATTTTAAGGAAAAACTTTTTAAAAAGGAATAAGACATAAGCTAATATAGCATGGTATAAAGCCCCTGGGTAATCATCATCAACCTTCCTCCACCCCAGAGATAAACACCAAATTTGGAATTTCTCATTTCATGTCTTTTTTTGTACTTTTGATGATGATTTCTGATGAATAAAGTTTTTATTTTAATGTATTATGTTTATCAATCTTTTCTTTATGGTTTGTTCCTTTATTATATTGATTTTTTAATTCCTCCATATCCTGAGGACATAGTCTCCTTCATTTCCTTTTTTAATGGTTAGAGTTTTGTTTTTCATATTTATTTTTAATCCACATGAAAATTATATTTGCTTATGGTGTGAAATAGAGAGTTAATTGTTTTCCATACAGATAAACAATTACCTGAGGACCATTTTTGAATTATTCATAAATATGCAATTCAACTGTATCATATATCAATCCAACCATGTCATGTATCAGAGGCCCATCGAATGTATGGGTCTGTTTATGGATTCTCTTCTGTTTTGCTAGTCTGTGTCTAGTCTTACTCCAATACCACAATGTCTCATTCAGTACAGATTTATACCAAATCGCCACACTTTGTTCTTCTACTTTAACTTTGGTTTGTCTATTCTTAGCTATAAACTTTTGTGTTAATTTAATTTAAAATATTTTAACATACCTGATTTGTATACATTCTTATAATTTCAATATCTGTAGTCTTTGCATGTGTCTTAGTCTAAGGTTGTAGTTTCTGTTGACTCTTGCTCAAGTAGGCTTCTTTGTTCACACATCCTAACATTTGCTAGACTTTATCATGAGCTCACATTTGTTTGAACTTTAAATTGGGGGATTCTGAATTGCCTAATTGAAGTGCTTTGCTTTGCTTTCTCCTGCGTGTTAGACGGCCCTGACAATCTCAAAACATTCCAACGTACTTTCTTGCGATGGGCTTTCTCAGCCTGGGAGTACGCTGAAATTCAAATCCTAGGACTACATGAGAGAAACACTGCACTGCAAAACACTAGGGAAGACTATTAATATTAATTTTTTTTAAACCCAGTATCAGCAGAGACAGACTGATTTTCTTCCTTCTTGGTTCAATTCACCAGCATGCAGACTTTTCTGAATTTATCTTTTTAATGAAAGACTTGGTTTAATGTGGGGTGGTCTCAGATTCAGCTCACCCACTTCGCCAGGTTGAAATTCTATTGCTCTGGAGTTTTTCACCAACAAAGCTCTGGGTCTCTGAGTTAGTGACACAGCTGAGGTCAACCTAGGCTCCCGTGCTGGGTACCACACGGGTTTCAGCTCTACATTTTGTTTTGTTTATAAAGGATGATGATTTTTGTTATTGTTATTTGCCTGCTTATTTGTTCATTTAAAGACTTCCCTTATTTTATATTTTTTAAAATTTCTTTTTCCCCTTACTTTCTTGTAAGCTCAGCAACGCATTTAAAAGTAAGTGTATTCTCATTTATCTAGCCTTTGTGGGTTTTGATATGGGAGTGCATTTTAGAATATCCATTCTTGTTAAACTGCTGGAAATGGAAATGTCAAGAGCACATTTTAATTTAAACATTCTATGTCAGGATTACTTGCAGATTTACAAATAATCCTCTCCCAAATGTTTGTGTTTTTTTTTCTTGACTCATATTTAAATTATTAATTTTTCATTAGACTAAGGCACTTGCACCGTACTAAAAGTCATATAACAAAAAAAGATTTCTCCTTCTTTATCTCAACTCCTGCCTCGCAGAAGCAACCATTTAAAAATTTTAAAAGTCGTTAAAATTACTTCTTGTACTATCTAATTCCTTTAAAAAACTTTTTAAATCAATATTCCTTGATTCATTCATTTTGCACATTACATATTGACTACTTACAATGTAAAATGAGGTTTGCTTCCTATATTCACCTATATAATTGTATGATCATTTGTTTTTATTAAATCCGTGGTTAGTATCTACTTTAGTTTATAAATATATTCACTGTTGTGTGAAGTAGTGTATCCCAACAATGTTTACTTTGTGTAAACATTTTTTTTTCCTGGAGTCAAATACTTCCTCACTTTTTTTTCCATTTACTTAATTTCCTATAAATATTTTCTCTTAGAACTGTTCATTACATGGTCCAAATCATCAAATTATCATTTGCATTTTTTCATTTCGCCCTGAAGCCCTCCCTCCTAAAATTTCAGTCTTTGTATTCTAATATGGATTGGTTGTTTTCAGACTTGTACAGCTGTCACCCAGAATCATTTGTTCGCTGCTGTCCTGAAGTGAAACCCCATTTCCTGGGTGATGTGCTGTCCTTTATCTTATTTTTTTCCCACGCAGTTTTGATGGGAACACATCCTCCAGTGGTTTCCTGAGAAAGAGTCCACAGGAAGTGAAACTTTTGAGATCTTGCATGTCTGGAAATGTTTGTATTCCACCCTCACACTCGATGAGTAGTTTGTCAGGATTAGGACTCCTGGGTTGGAAATCATTTTGCAATTGTACCAGT
Organism: Rhinolophus hipposideros; assembly: GCF_964194185.1. NCBI lineage: Eukaryota > Metazoa > Chordata > Mammalia > Chiroptera > Rhinolophidae > Rhinolophus > Rhinolophus hipposideros. Next base: position 28,598,020 of record NC_138062.1, on the reverse strand, counting down.
TTCACGTGGTGAAGAGAGTATTCTTTTCCCCACTGAATGGTCCTGGCGTCCTTGCTGAAAATTTAATGTAATTGCTTAAAGTATCAGTATTTTTCTTCCATTTATCTTATGTCAAATAATTAGCATGTGCCCTGCCTCTTATTTTCAGGATGTCTTCTATAAAATGGGCGTTTGGACCATGGTATGCCCTACAATGATTATGAGTAGTATTTTGAATTTGGACAGTTTGCATTCAATTCAAAATCTGACTATACTGCTTGTCAACTGTGTGACCTTTGGCAAGTTCTTTAGCTTTATAGGCCTCAGGTTTCTCATCTTTAAAATGGGTATAGTAAAAGTACCCAACTCAAAGAATTGTTTAGAGAATCAAATGAGATAATGCATAAAGAGTTTAGTGCAGTGCCTGGCACAGAGTAAACAAACCATAAACAGCACTTACATACTCTGGATGTGGTCAGCCCCAACACTTCCTTATGTAGAGTTGTAAAGGAATCAGCTTCTCAGGGGCAGAGACCCTCAAATGTAGGGTCCAGAAGGAAGGTTCCTTCCCACTGTAATCTGATTCTGTGCCAGCAACTGTCCTCTTGCCCTGCTGACTCACCAAAGAGAAATGCGGTGCAATAAGCTCTCACCCCCATGGATCACCTGGGGGGTCCTACCCCCTCCCTGGTGACCCTGTTCCCACCACCATTGGATGCATATTTTCACCTCACACCACTAAGCAACTTCCTTTGCGGTAGAGCCGCTGCAGAGTTCTCTTATATGGATTCCCACATCCTCCTCTGCTTCTCAAGGGCAGTTCTGGAAATTTGGCCATGTAGATATGGGACCACACCGCAAAACAGCTTCACTGGACAATTCCGGCCCTGGGGTTGCAGTGGATGAGGCACTTTCTCCTGTTGAGCACTAGAGGGTGCTGTGTACACGTGTATAGGAAGTGCTCAGCCCAGACGTGCGTGCACTCACCTGAAATCACTCGCGCGTACAGAAACACAGGCAAAGACATATGTCTGCACAGACACATACATGTGTTCAGTACATGGACAAGCACCCATTCATCATCACATACATAACACACACCACTTAGATAGATATGCATGTGCCCACCAGCACCTGTGCACACAAACATACTCATGAACACAGTCATGCACCCATAAAAACTCGTACAGACACAAATGAACATATCTACAGACAGGAAAGATACATTCAGATACATGCATACTTACAGACCCCCACAGATCCATTTACATACAAACACAGAGATGGACAGACATACATATAGCCAAAGACATGCAGGAAAGACAGCTTATAAATACTTTCACAGCCATGACCTCACACTGGGTTGGGATCATGTTTACATGTTACAGACGGGGAGCAGAGGCTGAGAGACCACGTGTTTTACCCACGGTCACATAGTGACAGACAGTAGAGTTAAGATTAGGTTCTAAGTGAGTCCTCCTAAGTAAGGAGAAGTATTATGTCAAAAAGAGATAAGTTGGGGAGGCCGGTTAGCTCAGTTGGTTAGAGCATGGTGCTAATTACACCAAGGTTGCCGGTTTGATCCCCACATGGGCCACTGTGAGCTGTGCCCTCTTTCAAATAAATAAATAAATAAATAAATAAATAAATAAATAAATAAGTTGCTCTCATGTTTGTTTTTGCAATTCCTTCACCTTAGGGCCAACTCGGCTGTTCCTTGAAAGCTGTTGTTCTGAAAGTTCCACCTTCAAATTCACTAGTCTTTCACCAGCTCCTCGTTCCTTTAATTCTGACAAAGGATATGGAGAGCAAAGCCTCAGACCATTCTGCCGCTGCAGCTGCCTCACAGCGCCCAGGATAAGGGAATACATTCATGGGAACTCTGCTGCAGCCTTGGTCACCAGTTAAGGGAACCAAAAAGGAGGAGGAAGATGGCCTCTGCTTCAGTTCTGCCTTTCGAATTGCGCACAAGTGCCTCTCACTCACATCTAAAATGCTCGCTGCATCACTGTTTGGAGAATATAGGTTTCAGCCTTCCAATATCCAACCGGAAGGAGGGGAGGATGACCCGAGGACAAGTTGCTCCATAACATTAACCCTAACAACCTACTCAGCATGGGTTCTGAGCCCCTCTCTTACTCAATAATCTTGGGTGCATGCTGTTATATAAGGCAACTGAATTCATGATGAGGTGTGTTTTTTTGATAGGTGGAAATAAGGATGTCTTGACTGGGTTCTCCAGAAAGCAGAAACATCCTGGTACACTATTTACTACTTTGTTAGGGAGCAGAAGTGAGGGGCAAGAAGAGAAAGCAGAGAAGAAAGGAAAGCCAGCACAAGAATGCTTTGGAGCTGGTCACTGCTAAATGCACCTCAGCGCTGGATCTGTGGAACAAAATGCATCATAGGTCAGTAGTTATCCTGTGGAATTGGAAAAAAGGTTCAGGGTCCCCACTGATCAAAAGAATGTTAAGTTCCACCACCACTTCCCAGTTGCACGCGCATCTCTAGGGGACTGCTGTGACTGGCAAGAATGGTCAGATTGGTTTTTAATGGGCCTTGAATGGGTGGCTCATGGATTGGGGGCTTGCTTCTGTAAACACTGGAGAACGACAGGGATATTTTAAAAAGGAAAGTGGCATAGTCAGAGGGGGCTTTTCCTCGTTGTAGGGTTTCCTTATCAAATCGTCACCATCTGCTTAAGTGAAGTATTTGTGGAAGTTCCCAAGGCAGCCCTTGACACATAGTAAGGAGGAGCTGTGCAATCCACATCTCATAAGCACTGTGCTTTAGCTGCCGAAGTGCATGCCTATCCACGACTTCATCAGCCTCTGGGCAGAAGAGGCAGCATCAAGCAGGACCCACGGGAGACAGTAAGATTGGAGTAGCAGAATGTAGACGTGACCCATGCATGAGACAACTGGGAAGTGTCATTCAAATTGAGATAATTCTCCTTTCTAGGGGTAGAGGGTGTGCATTACTGTATCCAGGAAAAAAGCAGAAGAATAACATTGGGGTCTCCCTCAGGGACTTCTGCTTTCCCTCCCACCCTCTCATCAGCACAGGTCTTGGGCTATGTCTCAGCCTGACACTGCCAGGCCAGATGGCTGAGGCATTTGCTGCCAGCATCATCCAGTGGGATGGGGCAGACTTTGCTCCCTGCCTGCTGTGGTCTCTGAGTACCTTCAGTATAGAACAAAATCAGGTTAGATAATACTTACAGTCTTGCATTTGCTAGGCAGTTTATAATACAAACCACTTGTCCAAATATTTATACCTTTAACCTCCACAACTTCAGAAACCATTCTGATTTCCTATCCTTATATTTTTCTTCGCTTTCAACCAGAGCAAATTACTTAACTACCCTGTGGCTTAAATTAAAAAAACAAAAACAAAAACAAAAAACGGAAAAGGCAACAGTCCTAACAAATAGTCCTGACCTCAGGTTGTTGGGAGGATGTAATGAGATAATGTATAAAAAGTTTTAACATAATACTTGGCATGTAGAAAGTTCTCAATAAATATTAGCTACTATTTTTTTATCATCATTATTTTTGCTATTTTCTTGATATTATCATAATCTTTAGTAATGGTAGTAGTAGTGGTAGTATCATCATCAGAGGTTTGGTTCAATTATGAACCTTCTAGAACTAACTCTAAATTGTTAGGAGATAACATAAAGTGTCCGTCTCAATATTTTGTATAGAGTGGCTGTCTTAGTCCACTCGGGCTGCTAAAACAAACTCCACAAACTGGCTGGCTTATAAACAACGAACATTTATTTCTCACAGTTCTGGAGGCTGGAAGTTCAAGATCAGGGTGCCAGCATGATACGGTTCTGGTGAGAGCCCTCTTCCAGGTTACCGACTGTCGACTTCTCATTTTGTCTTCACCAACTGACAGTAACAAAACCATCAAGATCTTCATGTGTAAACCAGGGTGTCAATTTATTAACTTCCCGAAAGAAATATATTCAACAAGTGGCTTAATTAAATTACAGGAATACTGGTGGGGGCTGCTAGTCACATACCTACTGTCACTCGTCATTGTGGGAGCCGTGTTAACCAAACTACGCTAATTGTAGGACTTGGTGGTTGGGAGAGTAATGGTCCCCAAAAGATGTCTATGTCCTAATCCTGAGAACCTAAGAATATGTTATACTGCATGGTAAAGGAAAATGAAGGCAGCATCTAGAATTAAGTTTGGTAATCAGCTGACCTAAAAATAAAAAGATTATCCTGGCTTATCAAGGTAGGCCTAAAGTAGTCACAAGGTTACAGAACTCGGATGTAAGGTTCCATCCAGATGAGCAATAAGAGTTCTGATATTAAATTAGTGTCTTAATGGATCTACTAAATACCCCTCAACCCCATTCATATCTTGACTGGGAGAAGCAGGAATCAGGAATCCAAGAGCCCATCTTCAGGGAGAAGAGGGCTTCAGAGACAGAGAGTTGGTCTCCGTTTGATATGACAGGGCCCCTCCAAAGTGGGTTCTCAAAGAAGTATATCTTTTACCACCCACCTTGCCTTCCTCTGAAGGGGAAAGCTTGTCCAGTGGATTTCCCCCTTTATACTTGATCTCTCATACACTCATTTATGCAATGTTTTCATTTTCAGAATATGTGAAAAAACACACAAAGAATATCAAAAGATAGTTCATAGAAAGGAAATATAAATACCATTTAAACTTATGAAAAACTGCTTGTGATAGCCTGAATTCCTGCCCTCTGGTACACACAATCTTAAGCATCCCGTCCCACTGCGTGTGAGTGGAAACTGTGAATTTGATGGCATAGCCCCCTCCCTTAAGTAGGTTACATTATAACGTGAAGATCACTCCCTCGATTGCATTTATGTTACGCAGGACTCTATTTTAGCAGACTGAAGTGAGAGGTCCTCTTGCTGACTTTGAAGATGTAAGCTGCTAGGTTGTGGGCCATGCGGCATCGAATGGCAGTGGATTCTGTGACCTGAGAGAGGTTCCCAGTTGATAGACAAGAAGAAAATGGTGACCTCAAGGAACCAACTTTTGCAACCTAAGTGTGCTTGGAAGCAAACCCTTCCCAGGTGAATTTCCAGATGAGAACACAGCCCAGTAGACACCTTAATTCAGCCTGGTGAGACTGACCAGAGGACACAGTTAACCTATGCCTGGACTTATGATCCATGGAAATAGAGATAATAAATGCATGTATGTTGTTAGAACCACCAGATTTGCGGTGATCTGTTATACCAACAATAGAAGCTAATAAAATGTTCAACCTCACTCAGAGCTCTTTCAAGATATTACTTACTCACCTGTCATCTTAGCAAAGAGAAAAAATTGACAATATCCTATGTGGCAAGAATATAGGAAATAGGCATTCTCATAAATTACTAGTAGCAGTTAATTTAGTATATTAGGTTGGTTCAAAAGTAATTGCAGTTTTTGCAATTATTTTTAACCTTTTAAACCGCAATTACTTTTGCACCAACCCTAATAATTTTTGTGGAGGGTGATTTTTAAATATCTGGCATGATTTAAAAACACATCCCTCTCATCCATCAAGTCTACTTGTACTTTTTCATAGATTATATTCACAAACATGGGGAAAGGTCAAGATACAAGCTTCTTGACTGTATCACTCTCTGTAATCAGAAAAGATTAGAATCACCCTATGTATTCATCAATAGTTACCAGGTTAGATAATTTAGGGTACATCATAAAATGGAATACTTTGGAGCCATTAAAAAGAATGAGAAAGTCCTTTAAATACTGACATTGAAGATACACAAGAGGTATTTTGAAAGAGAAAAAAAAAGCCATGTTTAGTACAGGATATATAAAAGCTACCATTTTTTTGTAGTGGGAGAATATATTTGTTTGCCTATATGTAAACTAATTTCTGGAGGGCTTACAAGAAACTGATAACATTGGTTGTCTCCAAGGAAGGAAATTAGGGGAGAAAAAGGGTGTCATCACTGCAGGAGTAAAATGAATTTTTACCATATATATTTTTTGGTACACTTTAGATTGTGTACCATGTGAATGTATTATCTATGAAAGTACAAATAAACTTTAAAAAGCAATATGCAGGCTCCTTCTCTCGCAGTAATTGTTGACTAGTCCCTTGGAGAAGAATACCACATATCCAGAGAGGCAAGATATCCTCAGGAATGCAATCTACAAATAGTCAACCAACCGAAAAGCCTCTATTAATGAATCCAATGTGTTTTTTCTTCTAAACATTAAATATTTAAAAACTGTCAGCAAGTTCTGCATTAAAATGGTTAAGGAAATGGGCAGCTTTTCAAATAGCGAATAACTGAAACTCCACTAGATCTGCTGACGTAGATGGACACATACTGGACCTGAATTTTTTCATCATCTGAAGCACTAACCTCCTGATAAACAGTAGGACCCACAGTGCTGATAGTCTACGTTTTAAGGTGAAGTCCACGTGTGCTGATTTCTGAAAATACAAAACAGAATGCATACAGCTTTACTGACTTGGTTTTCACAGAAAACACCATCCGTAGAGCAGCACCAAGTGAGAGAAAGCTCATCAGAAATTAAAAAAATAAATCAAAATTTATTTGTTAAATGCAGAACATGGACCTGCGGTACCAAGGTGCCACAGTCCAAGGTTAATTACAAGACCTCAATGCAGTATTTTCCATGGAAGGGCTCACACAAATCTAGAGTATAACATGACAGGCCTGGGAAGCTGGAGAGTTTTGTTCTGTGAAAAAGAAATGTTTTTAGAAACAGGTATGTTGGTAAACTATCCCAATAGAATAAGATTGATAGTACTTAGCATAACAAACTCTTTAAGACATAGCGATACTAGACCTAAAAACCCCACCTAAATACATAATATAGGATAATTAAATGTGTGTTACTACTGTAACATAAATTTTTAAAATTGATTTTTTTGAAATTAATTATTATTCTGCATTATTTGCTTTTCTGTAAATAAATGTTAAATTATAAATTATTAAAAGAAAATAACAATAGGACTAATTAATAGTGACAATGAATAGAAATTAATAGTGGGACAAATTAAAAAAACAGTGTGCCTAAGAAACCATCATAATTTTATCTTTCTGTTCTCTGACACTGCAATGTATTTTAACTGTATTTTTAAACTCGTTTTGGATGTTTATATTTTGTATGCTAAATTACTTTATGCAAGACTTTTTAAAAGAGCTATTTCAACAGGAATTACCAGTATTTAATCAAAAAAACAATGCCATGTTTCGTTCTTTCCCGTGATACCATAGGATTTTTTCACTCTTTCTGTTTCCTTTTCCAGTAATACTTTTCTGAGCTACATGTGGCTTTTAGGACATTCTTCTTTCTCTTATGTAGTGATAAGTAGTGTCCAATGTAAAATTCACTTTGACTTGCAGCTCTCCTCTTATCAAGGCCGCGTCCCACTCATTCCTGGCGTCTGTCTAACATGAAGCTAAATATCCCCTTGACAAAAGCATTTGAGCATGGAATACTTAGATGTCCTTTACTAGCAACGGTAGGATTTTAGGCTTTTGTGACTGAGCTTCCAACTCTCCAACTCTGTCCATCCACTTTGTATCTACAGATTTGTGTCAGTAGCCAGTTTGTCAATCGGGTCTTTTCCATCTATAAACTTATCATACAGGCCATCCATGTCTAAGCACATAGGATGTCATCGTAAGTTAAATCTCTGTTCCTCAGAGAAAATAGTTCTAAAGCCCAGAGGTAACTTGAACTTATTAAAGCTGAATTCCAAATAAGTTACGGTTTTACTAAAAAAAAAATCAAGGAAGTCCTGTTTAGCTTAATGTTGCTATCTTCTTCTGGTGACTTTATTTTGACTTTTAAAGCAATATTATTTTTAAATAACAGCTTTGTTTTTGCTGCCACTTGCACATTGCACTGAAGAACTCAGGTGTAGTCCGTCAGTTTACCCTTTTTGAAATTTATGATGTCACCTCAAAGATCACCAAACAGTTTCAGAAAGACAGCATATTCATTTCTGCTTGCGATCTTCTCCGTTCTTATTCTCAGTGCACTTACACATTAGAGGAAGACATTCTTCTTGACCCATACTTGCAAAAACAAAGTGTAAAATACGTGATCTTCACAACAGGCCTACACCTCTACATTTTCTATGTGATAGCTACGTGAAGGCGCCTGTCTGTCTAAGTGGGCTCTCCCCTTCCATTTCCAGACAGTCAGAAACCTCATCAATTTCTTCTGCACATTTTGAGGAAACTGAAAAGTGACCCGAAAATGTTCATGACAAAGGCCTCAATATCACAGGAAAGCAAAGCACACCCTTTCTTATCAGTCTTGTACACAAGGCGTGCTGGACAGTTAGCAGGTAAGACCTTCTCATTTTATTTGGTAAGAAGTTTATAGACTGAACAGAAGTTGCCAAAATTTACATTTACACTGTGGAATATGTAGATAAACGAGGAAAGTCTAGTTTGTATTTGGGCAAGGTGTCAACAATCTTCTATTTTACATTGTCTGTGGTTTCATTAAAATCCCTAAAGAGACTGAGAAGGTGACTCGAAACTTTATTTTTCAAATCAAACTACCTAAGAGGTAGCAGGAACGTTCTGGTTGCCATGATTCAACATATCACTTGATATACTGGAGAAAGCATGACTGTTGGTAAGATCTGACCGCGTCAGCTCTACACTGTAAGGGGACAAAACAGCTGTTATCAAAACTTCCCTGTCTGTTCAACTGTAAGATGTTTAGGAAATGTGGCTTTGCTCAGTTTCACAGAATAATGACAGGAACAACACTACAAGTGTTCATCCCTGTGGTATGCCTGAGCTAATTCAAGGGCGGCTATTTTCCATTAAGCAGTAGTGTCTTTTTTGAAATGGAAAATCTTTTCATTGGTTTAGAAGTACTTGCACAGCTTATTCCGGACTTTGGTCTCCATGTGTGTTTTGACATCCCCTACTCCACCATCACATTCCAAATTGTTTTCTGCATATTATGCAATATGCTCTGTTTTGGTTATTTACCTCTTTAATCCTGTTGTAAGGGTCTTTCTAGCTGTCATCAAAATAAGATAGTTATTATTTTTCAGTGCAGGCATTGGTATTATAATCATTCTCATTTTCATTATCTGAGCCCTTAGAAAACATGGTCACAGCATTCACAATTAAAAAAAAAAATGAACTAGTTCTATCTCAGTACAAAGCACGGTTAATCCAAGGTCATAGATAGACTGTTAACACTCACAATTACAGCATCCATGCCAAATGGTCCTTGATATTTGGTTCTGTCCAAAACATTCATGCTTAGAAGAGGTCCCTGGGTTCAAATAGGTCATAACGTTTATTTCTATTTTGGGTTTACAGGTTGTTTACATAAAACAAACAAACAAAAAACTATCATGTTTCATTGGTTCAGTAATTGTGTTATGACTGCATTGCCAATAAGAACCCTTCTTGCCTTAGTAGCTGAGCTGCTAATGGCACGTGGAATTACATAGATGGGTCAGCGTGGACCAAATGTCTCTGTGGATGTTTTGGACAGGACCAAGTGTCCTGCAAGGTCCATATGGCTTTGTGCTTTCTCCCAGCCTTCCACACCCACAGCAGAAAACTGGGACTTTTTGCATTCCAGGGAAGGGCTTCCGGGGAATGAGGAGTTTCTGTGCTATAAGCATAACCATCTCAAGTAAACTGGGATGGACGGTCACCCTCAGTACTCCCCTTTCACCTCAAGCCAAGAGGGATTTAAAAGAAGATGATGTCATTTAGGATACTTGGTGACTCAGTACCTGCCTTGGAAAATAGAGTAGACATCAATAGAATGGTAGAAGAGTGGCTGCATTGCATGGCATGCTCTGCAAAAAGACACTGGGACAAAGGACTTGAAATGATTTACCATGAAGTGATTGGCAGGAGCAAAGAGGCACTAGTCCAGGTTAAAGGACTTGTTCATGAGAAATCCGGAGAGACAGACTCAAGGCGGGCCTCTGAAGATTCCAGGAAAGGGAGTATGAGAAAAACAACCAGCTTTAAACTTGGGCCCCTAGAGGAAACTTACACTCGATCAGAATCTAGACCTCTCCTCTTTCCCTCTCTCCGACTATACCCTCTCCCCTCAACAGAAAGAACTTTGTAAATGTAATTAAAATTGAAGTTTTGACAATTAATACAACAGGGCATTGTAACTGCTGACCAAAAAAAATTTTATTACCTGAGTGTGAGCCCAGAAGTTGTGGGACTTGCCTTCAATTTTATTCAGTGAATAAGCAACTTTACTGAGTAAATTCCAACTGACAATGAGAAACAAAAATAAATTTGCTTTCTGATTTTATCCCCAAGAAGGTTGTAAAAATTACAGAGAAAAGGTGATTTGCAGAGGGGCAAGAGGCAAGTAAGGGATGATTGCTACATAATAAACATCACAATGTCACATTCATAATTCATACAAAAATTGCATAATAAGCATCGAATAGTTACTTAACACTCTGACAAGTGCTAGGAACATAAAGATGAAAAAAATACTGCCCTCAAGGACCTTAGATGTAGAAAGGGAGACATGTAAATATCATAGTCCCTTTCCAGCAGTGGTTTGGAGGCAGTTGGTTTTATAGTGTCATTCCACAAATTTAAAGTTTCTCATCAGTGCATACTGTTTCCCTACCCCCATCCCTGGTTCTCAAGGGGGCAAATCTGAGTAGTAGTGTGGGGAGATTTGTTTATACTTAACTCTCTCAATATATGGCCAGAAGATCAAGCCAGGAAAGCATGCCCTTGAGTGCCACAATAATTTGTGAAGAGTTTAGCATTTTGCCAAGACTTGCAAGAATGAAACAAGAATGCAAGAGCACAAGACGTTACATTTCAAGCCAGTGAGGACTGGCTTGGAAAATATTAAAGAAAGTGCATTACATATAAAACAAAACCTATAGCCTCAGCTTATCATCAAGTCAGCAGCAATGTTTTCTGATCAAGTAAAGAGGATGCTTCTGGAGTAGACTATTGGGCTGATGAAATGGGTTTCCTCTTTAATTTTTTTATTTATGGTGACTTTTATCAAAAAACCTTTTGTATTGAGATATAATTGACATTAAGAAACTATTTTAATGCTATTTTAATTGTTTTCCCCAACCCCCTATTTTCTAATAGACCTTAATCTTGCCAAATAAAAATTACCAGGTACTCTGCTGAGAAACACAATTTCCATACCTGATAAGAAAAGGTAGCTTACTGTATACTCCCAACCACAAAATTTTTGAATTTTATTGGCAATTATACTTTCACTGTCTTTATAAAGAGCCCAGACCAAATATTCCTATTGCCAGAACTTCCTCACTAATTTAAGACAGCATTTTGGGTGTTAGAATGTACTTTTTTTTGTTTTTTTAAATACAAATCATAGGAAACCACTTCATTGTATAATGAATTCTTTTTCATTTCAGTTTGAGTCAAATACTGTGAGTCAGTGATGCTTCTATGTACGTAGGAATGTGTAGTGATGGAAATAACCAGAAATTCTTCCTGACTGAGGAGACTATTTTCTGATACAGGCCAAAAATGTGTCCAGCTATAGACCAAGATAATCCCTGTTGTTACTTATATTTAATATTCCTGAAGGGGTACTGTATTTTCAAGGATCCTCAAACCTCTTTGGGCTTCAAGAGCTTTAAGATTGATTCAACTCTTTATTGTGAAAGAAAAATAAAGAATCTAAAATAATGAAATGTCAGTGCTCAAGGTAGAAAATGTCAGAAACTGCTCAGTGAAGCTTATTTTATGCTTCAAATAAATGATCTAAATGGTTATATTATTTGCTCTCAACACAGTTATTGATGGTCCGCTATCAGCAAAGAATTATATGTAACAGGTACTATGGAGAATGAAATGAAGAGCACACAGTCCCAGTTGTTACAGTTCAGTGAGGGAGACAGATGTACACAAATAATTAGAAAGAATGTGCAACACCCAGAGTTGGCAATGCGGTGGAAGGGCAACGGCATTGGAAATTGGAGTGGTCCCAGCTATAACAGTAACCAGTTGCACAATAGTGAACGCTATTCAGAGATTCTCTGTAACATAGTTTCCTACCATATTAATGAGGTGTTGCATGGGCTTGTCCAATGGTCTCCAAATATTTTGGATCACATACATCCATCAGTAAAATTTGTTATATCACACCTCTGATATTTATTTATAATGATATTCATGTGACATATTATATACCCTATAAAACAATAATTAGCTTGAGAGGCTTTTGAAAAACTACCAAGACCAGGATATTCACCAAACTAATTGCATCTGGGACTAGGGCATACACACAGATATTTTTTAAAGTACCTGAGGCTAGAAGACAACACGACGAACAAGAAATAAAATTAGTATATAGTTTCAAATTTGTCAAAAATGTTATGAGGAAATTTGATAGCATTAGAGAAAATAAAATGGAAATACTTACTAGATAAAATGGAGGTACTTACTTATATAACCACAATCGAAGAAAGTTTCTCCAAGATGACATTTGAAGAATAAGAAGGAGCCCCCTTTTAGGAGGTGAGCTCTGTGGATGGTGGGGGGATGAGGTGGGGGGGTTGGACAATAAGAATATTCAAAGCAGAGAGAAAAGCAGGAGACTATTTTCCAGAAAAATAAATGAATGGGAGCAAATATGACTGAGTCGAAAGACTGGCATGAAATAAAGCTAGATAATTTGACACAGGCTGGTCTTACCAGGCCTTACAATTTGGAGCACAGTTTATTCAAACTATAAAAGAAAGCCAGTGAGAGTCTCAACAGGTGAGTCACATGGTCTGGTGTTCATGTAAAGAAAATACTCTATATACATTTAGCCTGGATATAGGTATACCTTGTAACCCATCAGTTTCACTCTTAGGTACATACCTAACAGAAATGTATACCTAGGATCTCCAGAATGCATGTACTAGAATGCTCATATTAGCATTCAAAATATCCAAAACCTAGAAATTACTCAAACGCTCACCAACAGTAGAATGGATAAATAAATTGTGGTATATTCATATAATGAAATCCTACACAGCACAATGTCAGACCATCTAAAACCACATGTGACAACATTGGTGAATCTTACAAACATGTTGAATGAAGGAAAATGGGCATAAAAGAGTAATACTATATTATCCCTGTCATACAATATACAAAAATAACTGTTCACCTGAAAAAGAGGGTGGAGGGTTGGTGTGGCAGACAAGTCATTTGAAGACAAAGTTGAGAATTAATGATATAGGATAATGGATTCCATAAACAGACAGAGAATTACCTCTCAAGTCTGTAATTCTATGCGTAACTAAAGCAAAAATATTTTCCTGTATAGAAATAGACATAGACATATAGACACAGATCTTATATGGGTATATATCAGCTGCGGCTTTCATTTTTTTTTTTTTTTTTGAATGAGAGCTTTAAGACGATTAACATTTAAAGGTAGAATAATTCAACCCAGAGATTTTTTAACTCTCCCTTTAAAATGTTTTTTTTTTTTTCAATACTACCTGCATGGATTCCCAAGATAAAATAGAGAGAAAAAAAGCAGTCATCAGAAAGAAATAGTCGAGGTGCCTGCAAAGGAAGATTATAAGAAGGAAAATCACAAAAACCAATGAAAGTTATGGGCCTGTTGAAAAGACTCTATTGTTGAGATGGACTTATCAAGCTCTTGGAGAGCACCCCCCCTAGCACTCTTTAGATTAAAATGAGAATTCTAACTAAGAATCAGAATTTATAGAAGAACTGGTTAGTCCCACTGACATGAATATTCCTCCATTTCTCCTTTTGTCTGCTATGTTTGTTCAATAGACAGTCTAAATTTATCCTTCAGTTTTTGTAAGCCAAGTAAATATTAGATTTTTCTTTAGAAAATATCCTTCCGTGTGCTTGCATATTAGTACTTTCAGTTTGCAAGGCTAGAGGTAAACCCTGGACTGCGGTGAATTTACCTTGGTGAATATATTATTTCCTCAATTCCAGACACCATTCATTGCAAGATTCACGCTTTCTCTTTAATAATGGCTTTGTTTCATGGGGTGGAAGGTGGCTGGGAGGACAATCAGGGAAGAAAGAGAAGAACCACCACCATCATATTAAACATCAACAACTGTAATTTGAAATACAAAAAAAAAAAAAAAGTCCATCTTAGAGACAGGACCATAAACTCTTTCCAAGCTTCTTCCAATTTCTTTGTCTGGTAACCTCCCATTGTTTCGGCTTCCCTTTCACCTGGAGTTGCACACGGATCTCTCAAAAGGTCTCTTCATCTTTTTAAAAGATTGAATAAGACTACTTCCCTGGGCAGTGACCTTTTCCACTTGCAGTGTTTCTTCTGGCACCCACTCCTTCAGAGTCCTCACTACTACAGCTGGATGCTGCTTCCAGCATCCTCTCCACCCAGTGCTATTCAGGACGCAGCAAGCAGCCCTGTGGAGGAAGTGCCATGTGGGTCATCTGTAGTTGGAGGGGAGAAGAAATAATACAAAGACTTGCTAACAAAACCTTAATGTGTGTGTGGCCTCCTGGGAAGCAGGCTAGCAGGCAGACTAACCTGGGTGGAATCACAAGAAAACGGAACAGCTATTTTTAACACAAGTGCCTGGCATTTAAAGGAGCTGCAAACAAAGCCTTAAAAGGGGGAAGAGAGGACAGGGGGAAGGACTGTGGCTACATAGTCAGCCACGTTAGACAGGTGTGCGGTATGATAACTGCTTCCTACCTATAACACACATACTCAGCAGGATCGTCAACTATTGTCCTATATAAAACCTACTATTTATAACCACTGCATTGAGATCATAATCCAATTATTTAGTGATTATCCAGGATTGCAACTGAAAAAAATGTTCAATTTTCATTGAAGGGCTGCAGAAAGGCTAGCAAAAGGACTGCTATGTAGTTTTGTCACAAAGGCAAAAATAACACAGGAGGAGAGAGAAAAGTTTCAGGAAGGAAAGGGCAGTCAGGTCGGTGAAAAACTACAAAGAAGCACCAATTATTGTGGTCGGTTGGCTGGGCCGAAGTAAAGAATGCCAAGGAGAAGTCCCGCGTGAGAGTCCTGAGCAAGGGACAGTAAGGAAAAAACATTCTGTTTAAAGCTATCTGCTTTGCTAATCCTTTAGTATAAAATTAAACTTCGCCATTGTTCCCATATCCTCTTCAGCAAAATGCTAATGAAAACAAGTTCCTTGCATGCGTGGCATATGAGGGCCTGGGGGTGGAAAAAAATATTTGTCTCTCTATTGTTTTAGGTCCTCCAGCTGAGGCCCAATAAATTAGCTTGACAAAAGACAGATTAACAAGAGTGAAAAGAAACAAATTTATTAACATGTGTATCATGCATACACATGGGAGCATTAAAAAAACGGGTGGATAGAACTTGGGCATATATAGCATCTTAACAAAAGAACAACACGTTTTTAGAGAAGTGACAAGACAAAGGAAAAGGACTTTGGGTTTCTAGAGTGACAAATTATGGAACAGTATCTGAAGGAAACTATGAAAAATAAGGGCTAGTTTTAGCCAAGTTTGTTATATAGATTCCTCAAGGTGCCATCTCTGAGCTGAGGAGGGTCTAGAATTGTCTCCAGTGATTAACTTCTGTTCTTCCCATGTCAGGGGACAACTTTACAAATTTATTTCCTGCTTTTAGGCAAATTGGGGGAAGACAGAGAGCTTTTCTTATATCTGTTTTCCAATTGCCTTCATCTCAAAAGAATCCTCATATGAAAGGGGCATGTGTTGGGGTGGCATATTCCGCTACCCTTCAGCTTCAGGGGAAATAAAATAAATATTTGTTAGGGTGAGAACTAAGCTGCGATAACAAAGAACCCAACAGCATATTGGCTTAAAGAGCAACTAAATTCAATTGTCTGTCAAGTAATAGCCCCGGTGTGAGGATCCAATTCAGGGAGAATTCATTTAGTGACTTGGGTTTCTTCAGTCGTATTGCTCCATCATTCCTTAGGCCTTGTCATCACCTACACACTCAAAGCTGAATCAACCTTCAGCTGGATTCCAGGGTTGTGAAGGCGAAACAGAGCATAGAGGCCCTGATAAAAAATAGCTCACATTCCTTTGCTAGAACCGTTACCTGTTCTTTGTTCACTGTAAGAAAGGCTAGGAAATATGATCCAACAGGCCAGTTTTTAGCTCTATCAGACCTGTTGTTAACCTAAAAATAAAAAGCCAAAGTAAGAGGCAACATGCATTTATTTGAGATCCAAAAAAAAAAAAAAAAAAAATGCAATCTGGGGGTATAGATTCCAGCAGAAATCCAAATTATGTCCCGATTATGGGGTGAAGGCGAGCAGTTCTTATGAGAAAAGGAAGGGAAATAATTACATTCATAGAAGAAAGGAATTGCTATTGGTGCTAACAAGCAAGCTAAGTTACTCTTTAGCTATCCACGGCTTGTTATTGATTCTAAGGAATGTCCACAATCATCCATCCTTGTGGTCAGAATACCTGTTTTTCTGTTAGCTTTCTGAACAGTTGTGTGTAAGACAATGTTGGTTTTACCCAGTCCAAAGTTTATTTTGCCCATTTCAAACATTCTGAAGTTTTAAGGAGTAAGACTTGTAAGCAGTTTCTCTGGAATGGCTGCTCTGGCTCTATTTTAAAATGGCTCCACTTACATCAACTTTTCACACTGTATTACTATGGAGAACTGTATAATGCATATGAGCAGAGAGCTAGTAGTCTCTACCAGAGCCCAACTCTCTGGATATCTACATATCCATGTGCATCTTACTTTCCACAAGTAGAACAAGTGTTCCTCAAAGAAGAAACCCAAAGTCCCATCTAGTCCAATTCAAAGTCCAGAAACTATAGGTAATGTTCTTCCAGGAACTTTGTAGTTCAGGTACCCATGCACAAAAAGAGTTTTTTCACTTTGCTCAATCTCCCTGACCTACCTACTCCTATATCCAATACGCAATGATAGAACAGAAGCAAGATAGACTTGTTGAAACTCCCACTTGGAAAAGGGAAGAATAGGAAACACACAAAGATTATAGTACATAGGAATTATCAAATCTTCTTGGGCAGAAAATCATAGAACTTTACCCTGGTAGTGAAATGAGTTGTCTGGTTAGTCTAGTATGTATGCTCTCTAGAAATAACCCTCACGCTCTCTATGGACCCAACTTTGCATTATAGGAGGTTCTTCCCTATCATTACCATCAAATCGAAAGTAGTGTCACAAAGTATGCCCTACTTAGGAACTGGTTTGGTGTTAAATAATAACGAGATTTTATAGGCTAGGCTTGTCATTTCTTTGGCAATATACTTCCCTCAATCTTAGTAGGCTTCTGGTATATTTTTTATAGTCTGTTCCATGTTCCAGTATTGACATCCAACATTCTTTTCCAGCCATATTTCTTTAACCTACTTTATTTCTTATCCTTTGAGCTCAACCCTGGCCTCTCTTCTTCATTTTAATGACGGTTACTTTGAGACCACGTGAAACAATAGGTTTGGGTAGGAAAGCCACACTTTAATCGAGTCTTTGCCACAGGCCTCTCTCTCTCCATTTTGCAGAAAAAATATTAAGGGTCTTTGAGAAAAACTTGGAGAGGTTCAAAAGCAGTTGGAATTTTTAACTTTCTGAGGCTTCAAATATGGACTCTTTCCATTCCCTTACATCTTTAATTACAAACTACCTAATTCTTGCTTGAACTCCTTATTGAATTTCTTGTTAAGCATTTCCAAGAGAACCCAGAACATACTCATATTCTGTTCTTTGCAAACACTTCCCTTAGAGCAGATAGTGTGTCTTCCAGGTTGAAGTTTTAACAAATATTTTGCCAAGATGTTAACAAATATTACATTTTTAGCCCACACTCTCTGATGTCTCTCTGTCTTACTGTTGTTGATTTATAACTAATTGGCATGAAAGCTATGCTGCTTTAATAGCGATCCCAAAATACAGTGAGTTTAAGAACAATGAAGATTATTTCCCTGTCAGGTAATAGTGCAAGTTAAGCAGGGTACAGTCCTCTAGATGGCTATTCATGGACCCAAGTCCCTTTAATCTTGTTGTTCCACCTAGGGCTTTATTTGTTAATCTGTTTGATCAAAGCTGAGGCACGGCCATAACTTGGTTCCATAACCTGGTGGGAAACAGAAAAAATAAGCTCAATGTCCTAAGCGCCATACTAGCAAGTGTTAAACACCACTTCCACTCATATTCCATTGACAGATATCTTAGTCATATTATAAGGGTTTTTGGTCATATGTGGATGGATGGAGCAAAAGGCACTGATCAAATGCAAAATTCTCAGTCACTGCATATTACTTTTCCCTAAATTACAGATCAGACCTCTTCTATTTATGAGATAAGGTTTGTTCAAACTGATTCCTGCAGCTGGCCTCTCAGAGAGAGAGTTGGCTTTCTGCAAAGCTCCAGGGAATCCATCTATGGCCCTGGGATGAAGGCAATCAATTTCCACCAATGACACACTTGGACCCCAGCCTTTCAACCACGCCCCCGGAGAGCAGTGTTTCTCCAACCATAAAAGCCAATGTGGCAAATCCTGCCGCTATCTGGTCACATCATGTAGCTATAATTACAAGTCTTGAACACAAGGCCCCTGGCCATACCAGAGGAGAGGCTAGTGCCTCCCTAGTCATAAACACTAAAGTCTCAGAATAAGGCTGCACCCAAGATTCTGCCTCATTATATTGCTATTGTATGAATGCCTTGGTCACAACAGGAGAGGGGCTGGTGCTTCCTTAATCAAGCAGCTTAAGGAGTCCAAATGTTGAGGCCCCTCTCCCATTCTGTCTTGTTTGCTCTCCTTATACTGCCCTAGAATTCAGTGTGTGATGATGGACATGCAGACCTGCTATGGCCCCTGTCACCTGGGTCTTACCCAATGCATACTGCTCCACCAGCTGAAGTGGGTCCTCTTGGCTATGTGTCCCTTGTTGAGCTCAGATGTGGACTTAGTCTCTAGAGAAAGGCTCAAGATCTTTTTATTGAAGTACTACAGCAAAAGGTAATTCACAGAAGCTTGGTGGACCAGAGACACATAGGAGGCTGATACTTGTTATCCAAATATCAAGCATAATGAGATGATTCTTTTTCCAAAAGCTTAGTGATAAAGGAATGAAGCTCTTCATGATAATAAGACACTACACACAGTTGTTAGAGAAAGTTGAAATCTCAGCACAGTGATATATCATTACAGTCCTGCTGTGTACAAAAAGTTGTAATCTCTTTCAAATACACATTATCAATACCCTTCTCAAATACTTTTTGAAATCTGCTAACTTAGGTTTGTAAGTTCACTTTCCCCTGCTGTGCTGAGTTTCACAAGTTTACTCCTTTTCTGCCTATGCATTATGAGGCCCTTTCTCTCCTATTGGTGACAAGGCAATTCTCAGAAAGGTTCTTGGACTGTAACTCTACCTAAAGGAAAGCCTGTCGTTTTGATGTGTGAAGGAACTGGGATGTGATATTCGCCCACTTACTGGCTAGTGAACAGTCCTTTCTTTCCTGCATGCAGTGCAATTTTTAGTAAATGACAAAGTCTTATTTAAAATTCCGAATCCATTTTCTTAATTTCTGCCAAACCAGTGATTACTTATTATGTCCCTTTGCAAAGCTTTCTGGCCAATGCAGACATCAGACACCCATAATCCCTTTAGCAGCAAATTCTGTGAGCCACCTGAGCCACTTAATCTAGACCATCTGTACAAATTCAGTTCTGGAAACTGAGTAAATGAAAGAGGTCTAGCATTAGCTTAGAAGATAGGATATGAATATGGAATTGGCACAGCAATTACAAAATTTTGTTGTAGAGAATGAATGAGACAGAAATCACATTAGAAATCTTGAGAATCAGCAGACTAAAAAGTAGGAGAAATGGAAGAGAAGGGGCAGATGTATTCATGTTTTTCTTGTCTATTAAGTTGTACTTCATATCATTTTTAAAAAAGATTTTAAATGAAACATGAACTTTCTGCAAAGAAATTAAACATTATAAGCTTTGATTTAACTAAGGATAATTGATAAATTATATTAACGACTATATACTCCCTAACATTGTTTCACTAAAATTATGTTTTTTTTTTTAAATCATCAACAATCATAGACTTCCAACCCATTAGAAATCCCAGGAAATTAGTGAATTGATCAGCAGTTGCTTATAAATTAACATTTTATATCTAAGTTCCAATAGTCAACTAGACATTCTCAAGATTTAAAAATATAATTAACAGTCAGCCTATCACTATGATCTCTAAATTTGTATTATGTTTGAAAGACTAATAATAATAAGGAAGCAAGAATATCACCTTTGATATATCTGATTCAAAGTAATATTTTGTAAGCTTTACGAGAGCAAGAAACTTGTCTGCTTGTCCCCCCAATTCTAGTACCTTGACACAAGGTAAACACTCAGTGAGCATTTGTGGATTTGATGAATAAATAATGTCTTAAAATATCAGCCCTTGTATATTCAGAGCTTTTGCCATCAATCCAATCTCGGCTCAGATCTTTTTAATCAAGACCAAATTCCTTTCCTTTGTGGTTTAGAAATACAATGTATCTGTTTGCATAGTGCTCAGTTTTCATCTGTCATGATCATAGGGACCAGATGGCTACTTCCTCTATAACATTTGCGTCCCAAGGAGGACAGCATGACAGAATGTGAAACTGGCAGCATGTGATATGAGTTCTTCATAATTCTGCACTGAAGACCTTCCGCTCATTTTATATTTTTTGGAGCATGTGTACTCTAAATATGGCCCATAAGATGAACATTTATATAATCGGAAGACTTTTCAGGCAGAGAAAATGCCCCAAGTTTCCTAGTGGTGTTTTAAGATATTCCCTGAGGGCTATCAGTGTGAACACACAGTTAAGTATCCATTTCTGTACTCTAAGGCACCTCATGCCCACCAAGGTGGGAAGCTTTAGATCCTGCCTTAATCGAAGACTAGAATACAGAGGTAGTCTGTATTTTCCCCACATGACAAACAGTATACATATGCCCAGCTGCAAAAGGAAATGAGTGAAACGAAGCCAAGGGTTTTCAGTGCATGCATCACCTACTCAGCTCCCTCAGTAACAGGGTATCTCATCCATGAACGTGGAAATGCTATTTTGGAAGAGGCAATTCAAACCTGACTGATTACTGGCCAGTTCAGAATCCCCACCTTCTTACAAAGAATTGCATCATATTTCAGGTCAATTTCAAGACTGGAGACAGAATGGGATTTCGGTATTTCATTGTCTGACCCGATCATTAGTTTGCACTGCCAGACAGGCTCTGTTCGGCCTCAGTGTTTTTTGTGTGGAGGTTGTGAAGAACCCTCAAGGCTTTAGATAGTTTGTATCTCTCTACCTTGTGGTGGTCTACCTTCAGCAACTTGGGGTTTTTTCAGCAATGCGGGAAACTGGGATGACTTGCAGTTAAAACTGAATAGCAGTTTTATATCTGCTCAGAGTGAGTCACAAAGGACTATCTATGATGTAGTGATTTGGAATTCCAGCTACTTTGAATCCAAGGTACCGGGAGTGCCAAAATAATGTATACGCATGACTTGTATTCATCTTCTGTTATTGGTATATATTGAGTGTCACAACTTTAATACAGTTTTTCCCTTTCTTAAAATGTGTATACATTTTTTTGGCACCCTTTGTATATTTGAGGTTCTTTTGGAGAGTAAGTATATGTGTTTAAGGAAGTTCAGGGGACGGGATTTACAGTTTTCGAAATAACTGGAATAGATTCTTAACAAATGATGGCTTATGCTCTCTGTCAGAGTGATAGACTACAGCAAAGTCACAAAACAAGGGCAAATCAAAGAAAAGATTCATAAAATAAACAACGAAGGGTGGAGACAAGGCAGCATGGACCACAAGACCTTTACTAACAGTAAAAGCAAACTGAATACAATGATATAGTCCATTTTTTTAGCGCCTGTGGTAAAACTGAAATTCCAGCACAAACACATTAAGTACTGTCCATTTTGGTCAGCTGAACTTTTGTTCTTTTTTCTATTCTGTTTTTCAGTTATTGTCTCCATTAAACTATCAATGGGTTTAAGATGGATGGATGAATAGAAACAAAGATCGATAAATAGATGATAGATAGATAGATAGATATGTAGGTAGGTGAGTAGATAGGCAGATTGATTTAATGTACATGTATTTTAAATCAGTGAAAATCAAAATAAAAATTGAGTAACATGCAAACAGGTATGTGTAAATGTGTGTGTCTATATATATAAATATACGCGTGTGTGTATGTATGTATATATATTATATAATATATAGATATTATATATATAGTATATACATACCTTTTTCCCCAGAAAATAAGACCTAGTCGGACAATCAGCTCTAATACATCTTTTGGAGCAAAAATTAATATAAGACCTGGTCTTATTTTACTGTAATATAAGACCAGGTCTTTAATATAATATTATAATGTAATGTAATGTAATATAATATAATATACAATATAAAACCGGGTCTTATATTAATTTTTGCTCCAAAAGACACATTAGAGCTGATTGTCCAGCTAGGTCTTATTTTCGGGAAAACACGATATTATGTATTATGTATTTTATATTAATTCTTTGTTTGTTACCTAGATAACTTACAGGTCTTCTGCAAAATCAGTATTTCCGCTTACCTGAAGTTTAGCTCTGGATAATTTAAAATGGCACTGTGAGATTGAACAGCAGTGAAAATCGACAAAGGATAAAAGTCCTTCAATAAAATAGCCCAATATCTATCCTTGATTAATCCCATCTGAAAGAAGCACAACCATCACCTATAGGTCCTCAAGGGGAACAAAACGCATATATCTTCATTCATCGTTAAGAAAATATACTGAGCTCCCCCTACGTCCCAGACAGGTATTAGGAAAAGCAAACATTTCTGTACAGCTTTAAACTTTCTCAAACAATTCTCCCTACAGGTAATGCCAGGCAATCATTCTAATATCCTTGTAAAATAGATATTGTTGTTCTTATTCCATTTTTAGAGGTGAGTAAATTCAACCTCAGAAATGTTTAGTAGCTGGTCAAGGTCCCGTGGTATTTGAGCAGCAGATCCAAGACTCAGGTCCACAGTCACTATTAGCTGAGCCCATGGCTTTTCCACAGCACAAAATGGGTGACCCAGGATTCAAAGTAAAAAGAAATGAATACGTTGTCATTGTAACTTTTCACATTCTTCTTTGGCAATTAGCCTGGAGATTATAAAGAATTTTCTTTGGGGTAATCAATTAAGTCTGTATTAGGGAAATTGTTCAAAAATTGAATATAATCAATTTAGTAAATTAAAAGGGAGCTAAGATAGGGTCAGAAAGTGCCAGGAAATTACATAATATCTAACAGTGTTTAATTAGCCTTTTAAGAATGTGTTCCTGGGAAGCAATGATTGTCTTTAAAATGCTTGAATGCTTGGATTTACTGTAAAAGTTATCACTTGAAATGAATAAAAGTGATCTGTTCCTTCTGTAACTTTCATGAGCAATGTCTGTTGCCAAGAAATAAGGAGTCGATAAGTAGCTCTAAGCTCCCCTGAAAGGGGTCTTTTTTGTCAAGGAAAACAGGAAGACAAAGTTATTCTTCTGTGGGAACTACATGCTAGTAGAAAATAAACAAATATACAAAATAATATCATGTAAGGGAGTGCAAGGAAGAAGAAAAAAAGCAGAGTGCAGAGACAGGATGATACGGGGTGCTATTTCTGAGAGGGTGGTTAGGAATGCCTCTGAAGAGGGGATTGTTCAATAGAGACCACAAGAAAATTGAAAAGCAAAGCACTAAAAATATATAGGGGAAGTGCATTCTAAGTTGAGGGAAGAGCAAGTACAAAGGCCCTGAAGTGGGAAAGTCTTTGGCGTGTTCCAAGAAATAAAAAGGCTGGTGTGGTGGGAGCAGAGTGAGCAAGAAGATAGAAGTTGAAGAAGTATGCAGAAGCTTGATCATGGAGAGTCTTTTAGTCCAGGAGTGGAATTTTATTTCACTTTCAGTGTGTTAGTCAAGGTTCTCCAGAGAAATAGAACCAATAGGAAATCAATATAATCAATATAGATAGATGTAGATAAAGATACAGATGTATAAATATACATACTTACATATATATTTTGTTATTTTATTTATCATCTATCTAGCTACATATCTCCCTATTTATCTATCTAGATAAAATAAATTAGTGCTTATTTTAGTGCTTCTGCCTGGATTGGATTGTTATAGCTTTCCAGTGAATTAATCACAGGGTATGGTGATACTAAGAGGTTCAGAGGTTTGTCAAAAAGTAGAAGAATGATGTAGAGATATAAGGGATTTAAAGGTATATGCAAGGGAGCAATTGTGATGAATCACAGACTCTAAGCTAGGTTAAGTGAAAAGGTGACAGTCAATTAATTGGAGTGCTAGTGGAGTCAAAGAATTATTGAAATGGGGAGCTTAATAGAAATAAACTGTAATTATAAGAGATAGCAGTCAGAAAATGAGGTGCTTGAAGTTAAGGTTTTGGAGATTGCAAAATTAAGGGCAATGACAAAGGTGAGGGCAAATCATTGTAAGAGAGGAGTCAAGAAACAGGTAAGTTAGGATATGGATGGGTTATCTATGAGGATACCAATGACGAGAATCATGATGGGGAGAATGACAGTGACCCAGATGCTAAGATTTTCAATAAGGGACAAGCGGTAACCAGGAGAATGGTAGATAATTGCAATGTGGGGTAGGTGCAGATCTAATACAATGGCATGTGCTTCAAACGATATGGAATGTTTTAGGAAATGGGATGAACACTTGTTTGGAAAGAGCACCGGGGCACCAGGGACTACCTGCGTCACCTCTAGGCCTAGTCTGAGCAGAGGGCATGAGGAAAGGACCAGCCACTATTCGAGAAGGCTGAGAAAAAGCTGGGCCTTCAGAGGACAGCCCGGTCTCAGTCAGAGCAGCACTGCTTTAGAGCAGCGTAATGGGAGCCACATATGTCATTTACATTTTCTACTAGTCATATATTTTAAAAGGTCAAAAGAAATGAGTGAATTTAATTGTAATGAGCTATCTTACGTAGCCCACTACAGTCAAAATGTTAGCAGGAGAAACCATGGAATCTAGAAGTGATACATTTTTGAAGCGCTCAGTGAAAAGAACTGTCAACACAAAATCCCGTACCTACCTAAACATCCTTCAAGATATTTTTAATTCCTTTTTTCATGCAAAGTCTTCAAAATCCAGTGTATATTTTACACGGACAACATATCTCAGTTTGGATTAGCCACATTTCAAGTACTCAGTAGCCTTATGTGAGGAAAAGCTACTGTATTGAACAGCTCAGTGTTAGAGCAAAGAGGTGAAGGAAATGTCCACAGATGACACTGAAGACAGGGAATGGACAGATGACAGACTGAGTTCCAGAGCACTGTGGAATGGCTTGGGGTCAGGAGGGGATGGGAGCATGAGTCAGATGAAAGAATGTCCTGAATTTTATGAGAATTTGAGTCAGAGTATTAAAGGATGACCTTGAAGACTTGTACTTTGGGAGGTGACTGAGGGAGGCAAGCAGGGACAGAGTGCTAGACAAATTTGTCCCTGCGGATAATCAGTTCTCAGTATAGCCTCCTTCCGGGAACCGGTCTCCTAGGCAATTTGTAGTGAAGACAAAGGGAAGGTAGGGCTGGGGAGTGGTGGGTTATCAGAGTCCTCGGATCATTGTGGCGTTCCCTTCAGTCCTTTTGGGGCTGGGGTTCAGGCTGGGAGAGGGATCAGAGCCCCTCCACATCTGTGCCCTAGCCTGTCGCCAACTGTGAAGAGTGAAAACAGAGGAAACATGGCAGGTGGCAGACGACTGAGCAGGATTTACTTTGAATGAAACAATATTGAGAGAAATAACACAGAGCAGTACAATCAATGCCCCTTAGCTAAAGGATACTGACAGAATTTTAAAAACATCAACATAGCAGATCAAAGAAGGAGTGGGAAGAAGGCAAGAAAAGGAAGAGGGTAGGACAGGAAGAGAGAGGGTGGAGTAGGAAAGAAATAGGTAAATCAGAGGAGCTGGGTAAGGGACAAGAAGGTCCTGACACTCACTGTACCCCCTTGTTTTCAGAGACCCTAAAATGACTGGAGGCCCCTGTCCCACAGCCCCTATCACAGTGACAATGCCCGAGCGTTGAATTCTCCCCAAGGACTCTGCTATCTCCAGTGAAGTACCCGGCTCTGTACACACCCATCTGACCGAAAGACCTTTTCTCAGGTTGACACGTCAGGTCATTGGTCTCCGATTCGGGTCCCCTTTGCTTACCCCACAGAATCACGTGTATAAGTCACTTCTCTCATATGTCCTGGAAATAAATCCCTGCTCAGCATCTCTTTTCTCATCCGTGTTCTTTCAAAAGACTGGGGCTGCTCCCAGGCCCCGGACAGCACTGGCTAAGGACTAAGCTAAATTGTCTTCTAAGTGATGACTTTCCTGCCTCGTGAACATCCAAGGCTCATAAAAGTAACGATAACAACAATGACACCTCCAGAGTGTCGTTGTACTCCAAGCTATTTCTCAAAAGTTTAGAAGTGAGGAAGGATCCAGCAGCTGTTCCCCCAAAAAGATGGTGAAACCAGTGTCCAGCACCAGTTCTGAAGACTGTGAGGCCGAGAGGGTGAGCAGCCAGACAGCCAACTTCTACGAGGGCACACGTCCCAAGGGCAGGTCCCCACACCGTGCGAGAGACATCAAATCCTCACGGAAAATCTCCCTGTGATTAAAAAGCGCTGCCTCATCAGTCGCATCTCTGCATGAAGCATTATCTCAATCTTAGGAAAAAAAAAAGCCTGTGAGGGGTTTCACTAGTTAGTCTAATTTTAAAATAGCATTTGACACAGTTCAAAGGGAAACACCGACTCTTGCTAAATTAATTCAAGTTGGTTTGACTGCAAACAGAATCAAATACCCCCCAGGAAGAGAAACAACCCCACCTCAGGCAGAAAGGGACCAGTCTATTCTGAGCGTTAGCCTCAGGGCCGTGTCCGTCTCCATCACCTGCCCCCTCAATTCCCCCCCACCCCCACGCCTGCAAACTCACACCTACACCTGTGCTGGCAGGACAGGCCCCATTCTGCATCCAGGGAGTGGGCTGTCCAGGCAGAGGCTGAGTAACCCTGGCCCGCTTCCACCTTCCATTCAGGGAAGCACATGCCCAGAGACGTGAAAATATCTCAGCAAGCAGACTCCCTTCTGCTTGGAGGCATCGTAATCTGGTTTTGAGTGGCACCTTTTATTCCTTTTCTGTTTTTCTCCCGTGGATCCAGGTCTAATGGCCTGAATGCAATCCTGGCTCGCCCACTTACTGGCTGAGTGTGTTTGGGCTCCACCTGCCTCCACATTTCCATCTGTTTAAATGGAAATAGCAACTGAATTTTCATCGTAGGTTGCTGTGTGGGTTAAAGTGTGTAAACCATGTAAAAGACTGTCTCTCCTTCAGAATAAGCACCCAGGAAATATTAGCTATTTTTATGGAGAAAGCTTTGTTAGTTGCTGTTCTTTGAGGGTCTGAGTCTAGGCTCAGTGTATTCCTGGTCTATGATTTGCAGCTGCTAGTTTTTAATCTAAGTTCATCTTTCCGTGTAAGGTGATCCTCCCTGACCCACTCTCCACCTCCCCGTACCCTACGCATAAACACATTCCTCACTCCTACACCTATCACGATCGCCCCTTGAAGGATCTGAGACAGAAAGAAAAAAGAAAATCCTCCAGTGACACCAGAAAGTTAAATACCTAAAACCATCATTTCTCTCCACCAATATTTAATCCATGGATAAAGTTGGTTCACCTGGACGTTTCACCTCAGGGTAAGTATTGGCTGCTCCTGGTGATTCATCACTGGGAATTTAAGGAGAGAATCACATCCTTAAATTTGATCAAGAGTGATTACGCTAATTCTAGGTACCCATTCAGCCAGTCCTTGTCTCTCCATGAGCTTAAAGCAAAGAGAAGACTGCACAAAGGTCCTGACAGGTTTAAATTCTCATGGTGGGCCTCTTTTGGGTCTCCAACTATATAGATTCAGGATATGTTTCTTCAAACAAAATGGCAGTGAACCAAGAAAGGACATGATATCTAAGATAGAGTTGAGGAGAAAGCATACTTGGTCCTCTTTTGGGGAAGTTTCAGGTGAACTCCCTCCCTACACAAAGGTGCGACAGAAACACGGACCTGTCTTTGTGGGAATATAGGCCTGAGGCGCTCATCAGTCTGTACTCCTTTTTGCTCCCTCGTGGAGCTCATCTCAAGGGCAGCAACTCAGCGATACTAGCTCCTTGCAGAGTCAGTTCGGTACATCTTTAACTGTCTTTAGGTCGGTTCCCCCCCGAGTCAAACATCTGCTCAAGGCCAAGAACATTTCAAAAAGCCAAAGTAAATAAACAAAAGAAACTGTTCTCCATGGCTCGCAAGTTGATTTTCTCAAGTTTTTCCCAGCTATAAAAAGATATTTTAACAGACAGGAAATACTTTCCTAACTGACACACTGTCTCCTGAGAGGAAGTTTAACTTCTTGTCTCTCCAAGTTTCAAGTCATCCAGACACTCCTCTTACCTTCCTTTGAAGGCCTTCTAACATGCTGTCTTGGGTAATTAGGTGTGCAAGTCACGAGTGCCATGATATAATGTGATCCTGATGATCCTTGTAAGCAATCCAACTTACTGGGAAATCCCCATCTTTATCCCTAATTAAAAATGTTCTTTTAATTAGCTCAGGGAATGAGGCCCAGGTATATTTGGATATCTTTTTCCATCTTATAGCTGCTAGTAGTTCAAGAGACAAGATATTTTCCAGTACGAAGTGGTCCATTTCAAAAAGATCCGGTTAACTTAACAAGTGAGTTAACACCTAACAAGTTAACTTAACATGAGTTACCTGTTGCTGCTGTAACCAGCACCAAACATTTAGTGGCTTAAACAACGCAAATTTATTCTATTACAGTTCTGGAGATCGGAAGTCTAAAACCTCTGTTACGTTGATAGGGCTGGTTCCTTCTGGAGGGTCCAGGGGAGAATTCTTTCCTCGCCTTTTCCTGCTTGTACAGGCTGCCTTGGCGTTCCTCGGCTCCTAGCCACGTCACTCCAAACTCTGCGTCTTTTTCCTCCTTTACCCTTCTTGCATCCCTCTTGTCAGTACCCTGTGATCACATTTTGAGTTCACCCAGAGAATCCAGTATAATCTCCCCGTCTGTTGTACGGGAGACCCTGCTCGCTGTGCCATTTGTCATGCAGGGCAGCCTGTGGGGCCTCCTGTCCCGCTTCCCACATAAGACCGCAGGATATGGCGAGGCCAAAAAGGAACACCCACGGAGCCATAGGTAGGGGAGCCATACCACTATAGTCTCGCTGGAGCTGGGTTGGAGACACAGGAAGCAGGAGCCACAGAATCCGCAATCCACACTCTGCCACACTCCACCATTTGCTGGCTCAGCCACCATCTTCTTGCTAGCCCCCATTTTCTGCTAACGTAGCCACAGCAGTTATCTTAGTGGCCAATGGCTCACTGGTTATAGCTGACGGCCAACTAGCCACAGCTGATGGCCATCCAATCACAGTTGACGGCCATTTACTATCCGAGTGAGCACCTTTCCACGTGAGGCCGAGCGCCTGGAAACTGCACTCCCGGCTCTGTCCCCACACCGTCTCAAGATTTTAATCCCTCTATAAAGTCTCTTTTGCCATAAAAAGTAACATTCACAGATTCTGGGGATTAAGGTATCTTTGGGTGCTATTATTCAACCTAATACATACGGTTTTATGCATTTTGAACACTGTGGACCAACCTGCACTATTTTATTAAAAAACAATGTCTTGTTTATGCATCATAATGTGGCTCAATTGACAAAACCAAGCCTTCTCTGGCTGGCAGCCTGCACTATTTTAACAGCCAACTTGAAATCCTGTTCTCAGTCACTCTCCTCTAGGACCACTAGACCTCCTAACAATATTTCACTCATGGCCGATAGTTCCAACTCACAGAAAACTAATTGTGTTAATCAGAACTCTTTCGGTTGCCAGTGCAACTCAGCTGAAACTGGCTTAAATTACAATAATAATAATAATAAAAATATGTTGGGTCACAAAACTGACAAGCACAGGGGTATGGATGGGCTCAGGCACAGAGGGGGCAAGTACTCAATTCGATCTTCAGGCATTGCTTACTTGCTCTATTTCTATGATTTGCTTTCTTCTGCATTGGCTTTTTCTCAGGTAAAGGTTAATGCTTCTGAGTATTTGCAAAATATGGCTATCAGAAGTGCCAGATTTCAAATCTATCAACTTGGCAACCCTAGCAGAAGAAGACACTGCCTCTTTCCCAAAAGTTTCAGCAAGAGTCCCACAGAGGATTCTCCTTGACTCAGCTGAGGCCATGAGCACGTCCCTGATCCATTCCTGTCACAAATGGGCCACGGTGCTCCAAATGGCCAGGCCTGAGTCATGTGCTCTCCTTAACGCCTATGATGCAGGCGACATAACAGAGAGGGATAGGCTTCCTCACCTAAAGAAAGGTGCAATGAATAGAAGGAGAAATGGATAATGGCCAAACATGTCCATTACACGTGTCGGACCCAAGTGGCGCCTTTTGCACAGAGCATCTAACAGCATATCCAGACAAAGTCTCTGAAGACAAAATTGCCATTGTTTTCTTAAAGCCAGATCTTTACCCCTGTCCTTGAGCTACAGTGTTCATCAGTTGTTTGTGGAGTCTCAGATAAGACTGGAGTCAGGGGCGAAAGGATCTTTTCTCATGCCTAGGGCTGAATCAGGAAAGGATTATTTTCTTACTAAAATGACCAAATACTCTGGAATTGTAAAACCACATCACAAAAATCTGAATCCACAGTCAAGTCTCTTAACCCTGGGGAAGTTAAAAATAAAAATAAGTATTAATTTAGTTGTCCAGAAGATTAAATGACAATGAAAGCATGATGTTTAGAGCACTGTACTCTCATTTCTAGCAAGACACAATGATAAGAGTAACTGAACCAAAGATTTCTTGATTTTCAAAACTCTCTTGACTAAATGAAGTAAAAAGGGGACCAATAAAGCTTTCAATTTCACGACCTTCAAAGACTTTTAAAGTTTACTTTCACAAACTAGTCCTTGGATTCTTGAAGACAGAAATCTATTTTTAGATAGGGCATTCTCTCTTCATCCAAGAGTACATACATGGTCTTACTATGATTTTAATATTTTCTTACTTGGAAAAGATAACCTAGAGAAATAAAAAATGAGCACATGGCTAAAGGAACCTGCAGAATCACAAATTACACACTTTCGTATTGCTTTTTTAAAATTTCTGTATAGTTCGGTTATAAAATGATAATCTTCATTTCCCACAGTTTCTTTGTTAAATGATGGTAACAGGTAGTAGAATCAGGCAAGTATATGCTGAATTAAGAAAACAGTCTGAAGGGGGTGCTGTTTACTTGATTTTATTTGAGGGACAAAATAGTGCAACTTTTAGTGGGGAATCCACTCTGCTTAGTGAGAATAATTGTGGGAATAACAAAAGGAGAGTGGAGGGGCTACTCATTACTATTAGAGTGGGAGTTCCTGCTCCAGACTCAGCCTCCACGTTACTTCCCTGACTGGGAGAGGCCCAGGGGCCTTACCACCACTCCCCTCATGGTCTCCACTGACATTATGAGGGACGATTGGCATCCTTAGAGCTGGATGGACATAAAAATCCCGACTCTCCAGCAGACCTCTTCTGAAACCACCCCACCAGAGAGAGCAGGAGGACCTCCTTACTACTCATTACTGCCAGGTCGATGTGGAAATCTACATGGTCTCTGCTGATCCTGCCTGGGAAGGATGCAAGTCCTCGCACCCTCCTCAGGTTTCTCTAGCCCAGTGGAGGATTTTAAGGGGAAGCTGGTGCCACTGCCATTATAGCCTGGGGATAGTGGAAATCTCAGCTTCCCAACGCAGCTTTTGCTGGCATGGGCCATGTGGCGCTACAACTTTTTGTGGGTACTGACACAGTTTTCTGTCTTGCTAGCTGCCCATTTCTTGGTTCTTTGGTTAGAGAGCAGGTTTGTTTTGTTTGGTCTGCCTTCACTGGTGTTTCTGGGTTGCCAGCTTCGTTAGCTCCAAGTCTGGGATATCTGAGACAACAAGAAAACCCAGGGAACACATCACCTCTGGTCCTGAGGTCTCTAGCCAGCCTGCCTCCTCCTCTCCACCTTTTAGAGTCATCTTATGTCTTTGTTTTTTCTGTTTGTTTGTTTTGTTTTCTTTCGATACATAATGTCAGGGTTTTTAGTTGTACTTAGTGGAAGGAGTAGGGAAAAGCACACTTATTCTATCTTCCCTGAGGCAGATTTTTTTAATATGAAACTGCAGTAAGATACTATAAACACTAGAGGGCCCTTTAACATACTTTTTACTTTTTTTTTTTAATCTGAAGAAAGGCTAATTTGGAAGCATTCTCAAACATAATTCTGAGGGATTAAATTGCTGCTTTAATTTATTTTCAGTTCTTAATTTTCCACATTTCCGTAAATTTTACCTTGAAAAATATCAGCTTTATCTAATTTTTTTCTAAGATTATGTTATTCAATAGGAGAAGCCATAGGCCTTGCTAAATTGGTGTTATTATTATTCATCCACATCAATCAACTTATTTTTCACATATTATATTCATTAAAGTCTTTGAAGGAAGCACATCAGTGTTTTCAGAGACATTACAATGTGAAACTACAAAGTAAAACTTAAAATAACATTTCAGAATTTCAAAATCCATTTTATTATTTATGTATCTTTCATCAAAAGGCATTCATTGAAAACCTAAATTGTTCCCACAACCTGAAGCAATTTACGATAAAAATCTTTCCCATTTTCACCAATCTTGGTAGTTGGAGTGGGATGGCAGATGTTACTAAACTTGAATTTTTAAATCTTTGTTTACTAAATGTGAACAAAAAAATTAAATACTGAATGTGGGAAAGTTGGGAATACTTGTAGCTATTCTAGTTGATTGTCCGCTTCTACTGGAAGTGTTGTCTGCTCATAACCTCTCACCACATTCTTTCAGAATAGAGTGATCAATCTTTCAAGTGTCACCTCAGAAATTCAAATTGGAACTCTTACTGCCTTTGGAAATGTAGATTACCTTTCTAGTTCATGTGTAGGTAAAGATCATAAACTGCTTCTCTAACCCTGCTCTCTATAAGCCTTTGGCTATCTAATCATTTAAAACCAATTGTTTCCATTCAGATAGAGTTATTCCCACGACCTCTAATGGGACCAACAGGAGTTTACTATTAAATCACTTCTGTATTTAGAAATCAAAAATTACCATGATGCCATTTAAAACCAAGTGTCCTTAAACTTTTGACCTGTGTGTGTTTGTGAGTAAAGAAAGTGAGAGGGAAAAACTAACTTTCTTCCAATAGAAAGCTTTTTAGTTGCCTATTATTCAGAATTAGTGGTCATGACAGCTTAAAACAAAAAGAAAGTAAGAAGGTCAAAAATCTGCCTAAAGAAAGACATCCCCTGCTATGCACACTGAAAGTGATATGCGTGAAACAAAGGCAAATTCTCTTTCTGCCATACCTCGGGGCATCATTTCTATAGAATACAACATGAATAGTGCCTGCCGGAGTTTTCCAGTGTCTTCTCCTACCTCTACCATCCACTGACCGTTGCCTGTACTCAGTTTACTCATCCATAGAAACTAATACCTGTCTTATATAATTCATGGAGGGTTTTTGAGGAACAAATGAGGTAAGAAATGTGAGCAGAATGTCGAAAGTCCAAAATAATATTTAAGTTATCTTTGGAGAAAAAACTTTAGTCATCTTACTCTATAAGCTTTTTTGTTTTTGTTTTTCCAAAGATGGAAGAGACATTGCTGAAGCTTGACAATTTGCTGGCAGCACAAGCAGAAGGGTTTGGAAGGGAAAAATGAACAACATATGAGAAATCACAGTAGTCTAAAACAATTGAGAGCACTGAAAAAAACACAAGTGGTGTTTGTACAGACAGAGTTAAGAGAAGACATTGAAGAAATAGAGACAGAATCCAGATCTGGAACAGCCTAGTTTATTTCAAAAGGAGGGTTTTCGTTATCCTTTGTGATGCCCTTTCGTTATCCTTTGTGATGGGGGGGACACTAAGTGCTTAAGCAGAAGAGCCAACAGAATCTGTTTACATTTAAGAGAGATCTTGCTAATGGTTCTTGGAGGAACTACTGAAGGGCTGAGACTGGAGATGGAGAGTTGAGTTACAAGCCTGTGGCTATTGAAAGGGGGAGAAAGGAGAATTAAGGACGCTCTCAGATTTTCTGACAGAAAACTGGAGAGATGGTTTAGAGTGTTGTTGCTTTTTTAGTATTGTCTTTTCATAAATCTCTAAAAAGAGACCTCTTCCTAATTTTGATTTCTGTGGTCCATCCATAGACACAATTTTCCTAAGATGTATAAAACCAAGGTTCAGTTATGTACTGTGCCTTGTGTAAAGTTGTAAATCATCCCAGCTTGATGTTTTATATATACATATATATATATAATATTTATAATATTTAAAATTCTAAAAAATAATTGAAAAATGAAAGCATTTTATGTTAAAATGACACGAGGTCTTGAATTTTCTTCTAAATAATCCACTCAGGAAGCAGAAGTACATAAAGCTAAAATGAAATAAAATAGGCTGTATGGTAATAATTATTGAAAATGGGTGCATGAAGGGGTGGCAGTATACTCTCCTCTCTGCCTCTATGTATATTTTACATTTTACATAATAAAGGCTTATTTTTAAAAAAAAACTAACTAAAAAGCAAATTAAATAGATGCCAAAGTTTCTCAAATAAGAAAACATTTCTAAGGACATTTTGTTCAAAAGAAAAGGCAGAATTCCCATTCTGGGAATTAGGTAGTAAGGGCAGTACAGTTTTTGAATCTCTCTGAATTTCATATAAAATTAGTATCAGTGACTCACTGGAAAGCATGGTGGACTATTCTGAGAATAGCTGTTGAAACTGGCAGGGTGCATTGCAGGGCTCAGCGTTCAGATAACTTCAGTGGGGTTGCAGGAAGGGTGAGGATGCTGGATGTCCAGAGGTTTGTGCCTATGAATTCCTGAAAGTAATGAACCAAACCAACTTACCATGATAAAGCCCTGTACTAAGGAGAAAATGCTGAGAGTAGAATCCTAATTGAGTAAGACAGACATAATAGAGGCAAAGGAAAGAGAAGGTCCAGGTAAACTTAGGGGAGGAGAACAGAAGAGGAAACTCTGAAAAAGTTCACTGCCATATCTTTTTTTTAAATCATTTTGTGAAAACAATGAAAGAGAGAGATCAAGAGTCATGAAGGTAGAAAAGCTATCCCGACTCATTCATCACTCTTAGGAAGACAGAAAGACTCATTTTATTTAATAATGAGCTGCAGCAAAGGATTTATCAAACCTCAAACCAAGTTGTCATTATTAGAAAAACAGAGAATTGGAAGTATATTAAATCCTTGCGTGCTATGAAATAGGAATTCAAGTTCACAAAATGGATGAATACTGTAACCTAATATTTCAAAATATGTTAAAATAATGTAAGGAAAATTATTATAGGCTTTGAAAAAACATCAAAAATTAGAATTTTAAAAAGTTCTTAAATAAAATGAGTACAGAAAAGAAAATGTTGAAGGAGAAAGCACAGTACTCAGAAAAAAATTAGGGGAAAAAAATCATTTGAGAAACAAAGATAAACCAAGTGAAACACAGTAACAAGCAACACAAAATGCTTTAAGGGCAGTGGAAGATGGCAAAAGAGAAGATATAAATGTCAAAAGGAAATGCAGAAAGACATAAAAAAAGATTTGACAGAAAGTGGTAGTTCTAGAAGACATTAAAAGAAGATCTAACATGTATTATAGAGGGTTTCTAAAGAAGAAAACCTAAATAATCGAAACACATAAATGATGAAATCTAAAATTCAATAGAATTTTCTTTAGAGAGGATGTGAAACTACTTATTGAATGTACCCTGATTTCGTAAAATAGTAGCCAACAACTCATAGTGCAATATGTAGTCTAACAAAACTATAGCTTTTCAGGGGTGGGGTTGGGGGAGAATTCCCTTAAGCATCAATGCAAAAAGATCACAGAACTTAAAAGGAAAAGAAATTGGATAGTCATCAGATTTTGAGCTAGCACTACTTTATACATACCATTTTTAAGATGCTCGTGAAAAAGAAAATGTGAGCTAAGGATGTCATATTCAGCCAAAGTGAATTTCAAGAGCAAGAATTTCCCCACAAGTCTTCCCTAATGAATCTACTAGAGAACTAACATCAAACAATCAAAATAACCCAGAGAAACAGTATCCTGGATGGTGAAATACAATAAAGATTGTGAGCCTGGGCCATACATTCCAGGAAAATAGAATTTCGCCCCAGACCACAAACTTCAGTCTATTTCAACCAAAGCATGGTTTGCTTTAGTGGACTTGACATTTCTAGTTGAGATGCAGACAACTGAGCCAATTTTTACCCTATTTCTGGGGAAAAACATTCCTGGAAGATTTGAGACACATTTCAAGGAATGAAAGCCTGTAGATAATTAAAATCTATTACTGTCTGATAAGTTATCCCCAAAACACCGTAACTTAAAACATCATAGTTTCTGGGGTCAGGAATCTGGGAGCAGCTTAGTTAGGTGGTGCTAGCTCAGGGTCTCTCATGATTTGCCAGTCAGGGTACCAGGCAGCTCAAGGCGTGACTGAAGCTGAGACACATTCCCAAGCTCACTCACAGTGGGCAGGCCTCAGTTCTTCTCCACACTGGCCTCTCTGCAGGCTGCCTGTGTGGACACCTGGCATGGCAGCTGCTTTTGTCCAGAGCTGTGATCCAAAATGTCTCAAAAAAAAAAAAAATCTTCAAATATATGGTGATAGAAGGAGAACTGACTCTGGGTGGTGAACACACAATGGGATTTATAGATGATGTAATACAGAATTGTACACCTGAAATCTATGTAATTTCACTAACAATTGTCACCCCAATAAATTTTTAAAAAAAGAAAGAAAAAAGAAAAAAAAAATCAAAGAACTCAAGATGAAAGTTGCAGTGTTTTATAATCTAATCTTGAAAGTTATATGCCATCACATCCGCCATATTCTATTGGTCAGACAACCAACATCCATCGGGGGAGGAGACACAGGGTATAAAAAGCCAAGTAACAGAGATCATTGAGGGCAACTTCAGAGGCTCAGAGATGTAAATTTCTCAAAGTCACATAATTGGAAGGAGAAAGATCGAGTTTCAAGCTAATATCTACATGACTACAGAAACTGTGATATATTCAAACCAAGATGGAATGTGGATTATGAATGTTCTAGATCTTTCTCTTATAATTAAACTGTAAAAAAAATAAAACCAATTTTCCAAGAGTCCTATGTCTATACTTTTAACAGATAAATGACTCTTACTTTGTTTTCAAGTGACCATGAGATCCACAAACACCTTCAAATTTCAGCTTGACAGCTTAGCTGCCCATCATTTTCAAGTAGAGAAACTCATAATTTTCATGTATGTGATTTATGCCTATTTGTTTTTAGTAAGGAAGGATCAAAATGGTCTGGAAAGCAGAACCCCAACCGAAAATTTAAGGTAGTGGTTCTCAACTTTTTTTGTTGATACATTTCATTACATAATATCAAAAAATCTCTTTAAGCTATCCCTACCAATCTCATCAGAAAAGTCTTTAAGTCTTGGGAATCTGCCAAGTTTAAAATGATGGATACAAATATTCCAAAATTCTCATTTTCACTTGAAAACTTGAATTTTTATCATTGGTAACAAATAGTGTCCATTGTTTTCTTTGAAGTGGTGAGCTCATGTCTTTCATTTTTGAAAAAAAAAATGTTTACCAAATGTCATAGTCAGTTCAAACTCCTATAACCAATTACCATAGACTGGGAACATATAAACAACAGAAACTGATTTCTCACAGTTCTGGAGGCTGGAAGTCTGAGAGCAGGGTAACTGCATGGTGGGGTTTTGGAGACGGCCCTCTTGCAGGTGGCAGACTGCCAACTTCTCCTTGTATCCTCACCTGGAAGATAGCAGAGAAAGAGTAAGCTCTCCTGTGACTCTATATTATAAGGCACTATTACCATTTATGAGTAATTTATTACCTTATGATCTGCATTAAAAAAATTTTTAAGCTGTAAAACTGTATTCACTGTGTGCATTTACTCACTCCTTTTAATCTATCTTTTTATCCTCCTTTCCACTGTATTTACACCCGTACTTCCTCACATGCGCTCACACACAGAAACACACACCTCCTCATCTCCTTTCACACTTCTGATATCAAACCGTTGTACTGCTCTTTTTGCACTGCCAGGGGCTTCTCAGAAGACAAACGGCAGCCTGTTCTAGGAAATTAATCAGCTTCGTGAAATGGAGATGCCCACTGCCTTTGAGTACTTTGTTAAAGGTGGGACAAAAGCTTATTTCCTTGTTGTGATGGAAATGAAAATTCTCCAGGCTTTTGTCCAGAGGATGTCTTGAGAGGAGTACTTGAGTAAGAAAGGACACCCATGAGCCTTACAACATAAGTTGTAAAGGTTGGTTCCAAAGATCCCAAAGATTTGGCAATCAAGGGTTCATACTGAGCCTGAGGATGGGAAGGAATGTATCTTATGAAAACCACTCTTCAGTATGGTGTAGGTCATAACAGAACACTATTTTCCTAGGGCATGGTGGGTGGTGGTAGTGAAGGAGGGGGATGGACAGGGAATGAAGGAGGGAATGGAGAGGGTGAGAAGAAGGAACCATTTTGTGGTAGAAATAAATTAAAATATTCAAAGGAGAAAACAAAGCACCACAATGATTAATAGATAGTCTTTATTTCTATCCCACTTTGTTCCAAAAACACATTTAAAGTACTGGTTTGAAAATCACTTAAAGCTCCCCTAAGCTTTAAGCTCACCCAAGTCCCTCCGTGGGATGTCACCACTGGGTGGAGTCTTCCTGTCTGGGTGGAAAAAGCTTGATTTAGAGACAGGGCATGTAGAGGCAGGAGGGCAGTGGCATTCCACAGTCAGGAGAATTAGTTCCTCAAGAATCTGCTGCCCTAATGTGACCTCCAGCGGGGAATCCTTGATCCATGTAAAGAGTGCATTGGGGCGGCTTCCTGGGGAGAGTCGCTAGGAAAGAAGGAAAGTCTCAGAGTCACTGGTCAGATTAACTCAGAAGTTCAAGGCTTATAATGTGTAAGGCTGATAAATTCTGCATTCATTTCTGGGTCTGGAGACAGAGAAAAACAAAGTAAAGCAATTATTCATATTTTGTCTCTTAATAGAGATATTTATATAAATCCACAGATAATTTGCTTCCTCCTGAGCAAATGCAATGAGTATGTTTACCCTACTCCACATCCCCAATAAAAACCCTCTCATTTGGAGGAACTCTGAAGGAATAAAAGAAAACATGGCTATTTAAATTTCTTGGGTACAATCATACTTGACTGACCTTAAGGGACATCTGAAATCAAAGAGGTAAACCACGTTAAGCACAAACCAAATAAACTCTAGATTCAGCTATCATGTGCAAAATTATCTACTTTAATTTTCAACTAATTCAATAAGCTTATCTGGTAACTACCAAAATCTGAGAATTAAAAGACACAATCTTTTGCTGTTATCAGAAGTATCCAATATACGAGCCACATTAACTATTATTCATGGGAAAATCTCAATGCCAATACTACAGTTTCAAATGTGTGGGGCTTTCCTGTTTCACAAGGGCTCTGCTAAACACCATGTTCATCATCACTTTAATTTTGGGGGAAAAAAAAGCTTGCCAAATACTCAAATCTGAATAGCCAGTTATTGTTTTAGCAAAGAAACAACATAATTGCTTCTGAATATAAAAGAGTCCTATTAGATGCTAGAAAATGCAACCAACAGAAATATCTGTTTCTTTTATTTCCCCCCCGCATTATTATGGTTATAACTGTATTCTCAAAGTGAGTGAAGACTCTTCTCATGGATACTTCAGTCTTACTTGACCTTTGATCCACCTCAACTTTTGTAGCCATACAAAATTTAACTCTTAAATTGTGTTTTATTCTTTGCTCCTTCTGGTTAATCTTCAATCCTTACTGTCCTTTTTTAGAGTCCTTTATTTGTCAATTATTCCTCAATAAAGAAAAAAATAATTTTTTTAAGAAGTTACATATTTTACTTCTGAACATTCACCAGTACCAGGCAGTTATAAATACATCCTCAATAAACACATGTTGCCTGATTTTGATTGTCCAATTTATCTGTGTAATTTGGGTCCTCTATGGTGCTTGATTAAGATATTCATGTATTTAAAGCCGTTTCCATATTCCACGCACTGTTCTAGGTGCTGAGAACAAAGTGATTATCAAGAGAGGCTACACAAAGAATAGGAATGGTTCTACATCCCGGTTTCAGGAAGAACAAGAACCTTCCACAGAGCCAAGATGCGGGAAGTTGTTCTGAAACTAGAAATCTATTCAGATATGACACCGTATCATTTGGTTGCTTCCTGAGAAACAGGTGTCTGTTATACTAAGCTTTCAACACTACTCATCTTTGATTAATCATTTTCCTGACCTCATAAACCCCCTTCTTATTTGTATTTCTTTATACTCATCACTTGTCTCATGGCTTCTGCACACTAACTTCATTGAGTAGAACTTTTGTTCTTTCTTTTTTTTTTTGTATTTGCACAGAAATTTCAAAAAAAAAAAAAGTGATGAGTCCAAATTGGTTGAACTTTCACTGCTGGTGACAGTGCTCATTCTAGGAGCCTCTTAAAGATTGCTGGCCACTTTCATTGGCCACTGATGGGCCAGGCATCTCCTCTGATCCAGCTATGATGAAGCCTGCTTCAAAAGGTATTGGTTTATTAGCTTAGGATCTCTCAGTGAGGTTTCCCCTCTGCGGCCTGAGACATGGGAGACACTGCCAAATTTGAACGCGCCTTGGATCACTTTAGTGAAATCTGCAAATATTCAGCACCTAGAAAAGGGCCTGGACCATAGTAAGTGCACAATACGAATGAAATTACCTTACTAAACCCAATTTAGAAGCATTGTACACACTTTCAACTTTATGCTACATGTGACACATTTTGATCCTAAATCAATTTTGTAGTCTTACTTGAAATGTCCCAACCAACATAAGAAAAACTTCAAATATTGTTACGTCATTGGTTCCCAGCAGACCACACTGCATTTCAACTACTCAGATTTAGGTCAAATAGTTAATATTATTACAAGTTCCTTAAATTTTATTAAACTGTCTACCAAAAAAAAAAAAAAAAAAGGAACTAGCTTTTTATTTTTGAGGTGTTGAATACTCTGCACTAAATGCATTTCACTATTTTTTCTCCTCTATAAAATTGGTCATTTGATTCTAAATTTGCTTCAGATATTCTATTCGAGGCTTAAATGGTTTTTCTCATAATCAAAATTGTTATGACCTGATTGCCCATGAAATAAAGCCTTTTCTAAGATTCTTTAACCTTGCATGCAATGTTTTGATCTCCTCTATAAATTTTCCTATTATGTAGGCATGCCACTGTAAAAACTAACTGGGCAATAAGTATAATTTCAAACATAGGCAGGAATTTTATTGTGCTTGTCTTGTATTTGACTAAAATGTGAAATGTTGGAAAAAAGTGCAATTACATATTATTTTTCAGTTCCAAGTGAATGGTTTTGTCTCATTTTCAACTGGGTAAATTCTCATTCATTTTAAGGTCTTTCTTAAAAGTGTCATGTCGACTCTGTTGCTGTCTGCCTTACTCATTTCCATTACATTATTTCCTTTTTCAACCTCTGCTTGACATTAGTAGTGAATATCCAGAAAATCATTTGCCTCTCCAGTCAACAATTTGACCCTCCAGTTGTTGCACTTCCTTTATTCTTTGAGTAAGCTATTTTAAAAGGAGAACAACATCATGGCCTCAAGGACTCAGAGAGCTTCCTATTTTTCTTCAGCACAAATACAAATGTAATAATGCACTAAGAAATACATTAGTACACAGACCTAACAGGTGTGTTAATACACACATTCTCAGCAGCTTGCATCACTAAAGAACATTTTAGAGATATTATCAGCGAACTGGAGACAAAATATATTAAAGCACTGATGAGCACAAACTCTATATCCCACAATAGAGGGAAATAGATTAAAGCTGAGGAACTATTTGGAGGGCTGTAACCTGTATGAAAACAGAACTTGGTCCGTTTGGCCTTTCTGATTAGGGAGGAAGCATCAGACCTTCGCCAACACTCTCTACAACATTCCTAGAACTTGACAAAATTCTATTCTTAACATGACATAGATTAAACTCTGTCACTGTTATTACTACACCTGATGAACATGTATTTCTTGAAACCCTGAAGCAGAGACAAGTCTTTTGCTGTTTACAGATCACCTCAAACCAAATGGGAATAATAGGTATCATGGCTGATTTATCATTGTCCTACGTTTTTGCAGAATACAAAATGTGACGATGAAGAGGATATTCTTCAAAACATCAGATTCTTCATATTTTTCAAAACAGACTTTGGATGACAGAACCTATTGAATGACCGAAACTTAAATAGAGCATTGCATTAAATAGGGCATGGGTTGCCGTTTTGATAGGTGTGTCCCTGGGTAATGGGTTTTATAATGAATAGAGCATAGAGGTGAGCACATGGTAACACATATATACACACAGTACCTTCATTTTTTAAAATGTATGGTGGAAGCTACTGTTCTTAATCTCCAATTGTTTTGATGGCCAGAATTCCAAAATTTACTCACCAAGACAGCTAGCACAAATGCCTCAGCAAGAGTTTTAAGTTGGGCCAACTCCTGACTCCTTTTCAGACTTCCTCACATTTCCTCACGTTTGGTGCCTGTGCTTTCACTCTGACTTCTGAGGCTCCTCAGTGACTGACGGATGGTACTTCCATTTATGCCTGCTTGAGAATAAGAAATGAATCCTTGATTTCAAAATGTCCTTAAATAGGTTGCTGCTTAATTGATTTTTACCTTTTTTCAATATAAGCGACCTTCTGATTGACTGAAATATTATTCGGACTTACAACAGATTAGGACATATAGACATCAAAATGACATTTTATGTACGCATCAGAAGGCTCAAATCATTAGCTAAATTGCACTCTTAACTTAGTGGCCATGGTCTTGAAGGTCAGTTTAAGTTCTCTGGAGTCCTGTTTCTCAGTATGTACACCGGGAATTAAAATAGTGTGTCCCACAGAGATTTTTATTGGAAAAGGGTTGAGAAGAGACAAAAGCTATGTAAATATACAGTGATTTGATCTTCGTTTTTCACTGAGTTTCAAGAAACACCGTGAGTTTTGAACATGGTTTGGTCTAACATCAATGATATTGATTTCTTTCTTCTGAATCAACAGAAAGCTACAGAAAAGACTGGGCTACTGGGCCGTTTGTAGGCTAAATAGGCTGTCTCCTCAGCCTCCTGAGGACTTAATCTTTTTGTGAGACCCAAGGGCTTTCTTACACTTTGATAATGAAAATCATGCACGATTCATTAAGAATATAGACAAGGCTTTATGTTATATTTATTTATTTTCCAGCTTGTACAAACTGGATGTAGAAGCATAAACATAGTACATTTCTACCATCTTCAACAAAAATATAACCAATATGTACAATTATTGTATTAAAAATACAAAAGGGATACAGACTCCACCAATGTCTTTCTAAAAGACATACAGGTACAAGTAGTATCAAAAGTATGAGGAAATCACCAGTTAATTGTACATTCTGCACTTGACATCACAGAGCGAACTGAGATTAGCAGTCCTATGTTCTACAATTACTTAATGCTTAGATAACATTTGTGCAACTTGTGGTAGAGCTAGGTTTCTGTCTTTCTATATGCACATGAGGTCCATAGCCTATATAATAAAACTGGCAAATAATGCATATTACATGTAAAATTACAAATGCATAATTGACAATGTAATATATAAGCAAGTAGACAAATGCCATGATACAGAAGAGAATTATTAAATAAAGCACTGACATTGTTTGATACAGTGAAAAAAACACTGCAATTCGACTTTTAAAATTTGAAGCTATTTACGTTTATCTACTGATCAATATGATCAGCTGAATTTAATGGAAAAAAAATCCAAGACCAGCAGTTCCTCACATTTGAGTACTACTCGGATTGGCAGCCTTCACTTTTCCGGAGTCTGTGCAAAAACAACACAAAAATAGAGTGGAGGGGTCATTTCAGTCATTATAGGGTTAATAGCAGCTGTGAGCAGGTGGTTGCTACACTTAGGCCTTCTCTGTCATAGAGCCACTTA
The DNA here is from genome assembly GCF_964194185.1 of Rhinolophus hipposideros. NCBI lineage: Eukaryota > Metazoa > Chordata > Mammalia > Chiroptera > Rhinolophidae > Rhinolophus > Rhinolophus hipposideros. Next base: position 28,553,688 of record NC_138062.1, on the reverse strand, counting down.
GCGCAGCCACTTAGCGGTTAGTCTTTGGTGACTAACCCACCTTGCAAAGGCTGGCATACCTAACCAGGTTTTTGATCTTTTATCATGGCAATGGCTTGTTTAGTCCCTAATGCCAATTCAATAAAGGGAGGCTGTCTTGAAAGAGCAGTATTAACAGCTGGCATTAGCTTCAACATCCCAAGCTGCTTTCACTGCAATGCTATCCAGTTATAAATGTTTCTCTTTAAAAACAAACACAAAAAAAAAAATCTCTAAAACTAAATTAACAAAATAAAATCAAAGAAACATAACTTAAAAAAAATGGGGTTTGCCATCCATCTCAATGGAGCAGGACATGCCCTCAAATGACACTGTCCTACACTCCATAAGGCTCAGACAAAGGACACAAAAGTCCTAGTTCCCTCCCCTGGCCATGTGCAAACAGTTTTATAGAAGAACCCCACCCACTGGGGAAGGCGTGGATGGGGTGTCTTGGTATCTAAGTAATTGGCTAACATTTTATACTTCTCCAAGATAGGGCACTTCACGGGTGAGGCCAGAAGGACATGGGAAGACAGGGTCGCAAGCCAGGTCTTCCCCTCTTCTTGGTGTGACCACACCCTGTCCGGCATATTTGGTTTTTTTTAGAAACCCAGGCTGGCAACCCTACTTAAAGGTTCAAAATAATACTGTAATCATTAAATGGATATAACATTTACTCTCGGAACACAATCTTTAAACTCATTTAAAAAAAAAGGGGGGGGGGAGAACATTGTAAACAAGTGGACAAGCACTGTACTCAAAGGATTTCATTGTTTTTCTTCATCCTCCTTGGTGGGTTAAAGGCCCCATGAAGTTCAATGGCTAGCGTTTCTCATCATCCCAATGAGACCAAGTGCTAGGACTGGATGGAAATCGAAAAGGAAGATTTAAAAAAAATCCTTCCAGGCTTTGAGAAGTGCAGCCAGAGTGAATCATCTTGTCGTGATGATCTTGGAATTTGGAATGATACTGTGACGTGGCAGGCAGCAACAGCGGGAACGTGAAGATGGCTGCGCTGTGCATTTCAAGCAACAAAGTCTGAAAAGTGCCAGGGCGATTTCTTCACAGTATTTCACATGCAAAGGGGAAAGGAAGAAGGGGAGAAGAAGCCCCATGCTGCTTTTAAGGCAGGGAAGGAGGCAAACTGGTCCACCATCCTCAGAAGGTGAGTTCCAAGGCTCCAATGCTGTGTTGTCCTTGGAGGTGGCTCACGCTGGATCCAGAAACGCCTGTGCCTCAAACAGCAGATACTTGTTCATCGTCTGCAAACACAAACCAGGAAAGCAAAAAAGAAAATCAATGAGCAAGAATTTGTTTCATGTGCTGAGAGAGAATATGTTCACTGATGTGCTAAATAAAAACAGACCATGGCTATTCTTTTTAGTATTCTTCACTTAAAATCCTTGTGTCCTTTCCTAGGTAACGGTTAATAATAAAAAAGAAATTTAAAACTAAAGTATATCTGATACATATCTTTGAATATATATACACTACAAAAATAGATACACTGTGTATTTATTGATTGGAAAGTTAATTCATTGAAAAAAGATATAAAACAGCATGTGATTTTTATTTTTTATAATAGAGTTACATACACATGAAGAAGTCTGGGATATGTACAAAATGTTCATAGCGGTTATCTGCCCAGTGGCAGGATTATAAGTAATTTTCATTTTTGTGTTTTCTTTTTTCTGTAATGATTATTTGTGTACTAAAACATGTTAAAAATCGAAACTTAAAAAAAGAAAAGGGGTGGGGGGGCATATCTCCCTCTTCATCCTCAATCTAGCATAGCCAGGTAGGTTTATAAAAGGCAGGCCAAAAAATAGAGAAATGTATTTCTTATCAGGCTTTCACTTGGACCTCATTAGAAGTCCAACTATAATATTACCACAGAGCGCTAAGAATTAGGAAAGAAATCCAGCCACGTACACACCTGGACAAGTGACCACTTCTGCAATCTCTGGTATTTCTTAAGCCATTTAGAAAACAAACACACAAAACACAAACAACTCACACAGAGAAAGTGGTCAAAAGCTTGAACCCTAAATTTGGAACTCTGCATAGGAAAATGTTCTTTGTGTGTAGTACATGGCTAAAGACACAGGTGATCGCCGTGTTAAGAAAACAGAAACACTAACAAATGTCACCCCAATAAATTTAAAAAAAAATGTATTAATATAATTCATCATATTCATATATCTAAAGTGAAAAATAAAAAATCTCCATAAAAAAAAAAAACCCACAAAAAACAGAAACAAGTAGCATGAGCGAACACATCTAACGTTAGGGTTTTAAGAAGGCGTATGTACCGTCCTCCTCGGCGGAAAACCCTTGAGACTGATAGGGGGTGAGGCGCGGGTCGCACTCGTTGGGCTTATGCCACTGCGGCTTGTTGACCGGCCTGCCGCTCGCAGGATGCTGCGCGGGGGAAGGCCCGGCCGTGTCAGCCGGGCGGGCGACCATCCGAGACCGCTGAAGCGCCACGTTGTAGTCCGGAGGTTTCCTTGTTGGATGGGCAGCCCCTTCTGGGAAGTCAGCGATGGGGATTCCGATGTAGCCTGGAGGGGTGGGTGGGGGCTCTCGATACCTGCCCTCCTTTCGCGCTACAGTGAAGACAAATGAACGAGCCATTAAAAATGTCGTCGAAGAGTATTTCATGCCACGCATGTGCATGAAAACCTGTCGAATAATCATTACGACAGCACATACCGTGTAATAAGCAAATGTGATTGTGTGTGGTATGGGATAGAGGTGGGGGGTGACATGCTAACCGAAGCGAGTATTCTCAACAGTTCTCTCTGTGTGGCGAAACTTATTTTAAACAAACGTTCAAAACTTGTCTTACTTGTCTTAATAAAACAGTAATAAGGTTAACATAGAATCCTCGGGTTTACTGGAAAGATTAAGCAAAGGGAAAACGTAAAAGGTACCCAGTAGTATGCCCGTGACATGCTAGCAGTTAGCCTGGTAAAAGTGGCATACTCGCCAGCCCCATGAACAAGCCAGGCTATTCCCTCTTTGCTGGGCATTTACCCTTATCAGAAATCAATCAGGCAGGAATCAATTCCATGTTACTTCCGGTCTTGGGCCTCACTTCAGAAAACAGTGAATCAAAATAAATTTGAAAAAGTAGTTTTAAAAAAATGCAAATTTAAAAACTCCAAAACTCCGTGTATGTATTTTTCTTAAAAAATCCTTTTATTAATGTTCATGACCTAGAACATGCAATTTGTAAATGTAAGTAAAATCAATGTTTTATTTTCTTGAACTTTCTAGACTGAACCATTCGGAACGGAAAATAATTCTTCTATCCTTTGCAATAAAAAAGTCTGAGTATTAGTTGGTTAAAAGAAAGTGCTTTAAAATTTGCAACCTAAGAATAGGTATTAACTGTCATCTCCTTGTTCATGTTGAAAGGATATTAAATTGGACACCCATCCATGACTATTTATAGTAAAATAACTACAATTTCCCTACTAATCAAAGCGATGTCTGTAATGATTATACTCCAGAACTTCTCACTCTATCTCCTAGAATTTGTTCCCACACTTCAATTATACAGACGTTAAATACGCCATAGAAAACACACCCCGGTAGGACTAAGGGAACATGAGAAGCAACAGAAAGCATAGCAAAGCAACAGCATCTATCAGGCACTTAGCAGTTACTATCTGGGTGCGGTTCTAAATGCTTCTCAGAGAACTCCTTTAATCCTCACACCAGCTGAGGGGTATTAGTAGAAATTGTTAAACTCATTTTACAGATGAGGAAACAGACATAGTTCTGTTCCTTGCTCAAGGCCACAAAGCTAGGAAAGTGGCAAAACAGTGATTGCAACTCCAATCTGCCTGACTACTATGTAAGCTTTACGTTTTCTCTGAGCACTCTTTGCCTTGTTCCATAACGTACAGAGAAAATCCGTTTAGCGCAGAAACAATTTCTCTGTGTAACAAAAATCAATAGAAGATGGTTAAATATGAAAAGTATAAAGTTTTAAATACAATTCAAGGGAACAAAATAGAATAATAAAATATTTCAAAGTTTCAACTAAGCAAATTCTTCCTCTACAATGTCCATCCTTCCTGATAATTTTCAGCTAAAAAGATCAATACGAGACCAGAAAATATCCATAATGACAAGCTACTGATCCTGATAGCTAAGATGTATTGAATGTATAGTATGTTGGAAAGCATGTATATGTACCTGACAAGAGAACTGGGCTCTTAACCACTATTCATTTCAAGCCCTATACAGCAATGGGGGGGAGGAGGGAAGAGGACAAAATGAGGAAAAAAACCACAAACACATGATTTTTACTTTTGAAATAAATTAGATGAAAGCCATGAGCCAGACATGCCAAAGTCTCCAATCAGCTTACCGATAAGTCCCTTTGCAGTAGTCGATGTCACAGCTATGTGGGCAGGCATGGGAACAGGTTTGGTTTCTTCTGTGGTCACAGATGGTATGCTGCTGCTTTCAGCTTCAATGGAAACATCTTTCCCACCCCTTCGCTTTATTGTGCCTGTGTCACCTTCTGAGTCTTCTCCCCAGTAGCCTGTGGAAGAGGCCCAGCTTGCCCGGGATTGGGCTTGTTCAAGACTCTCTCCACTTTGATTTTGCCTGTTATATTTTGTGCTATGATCAGAAAACATAATTTGGTCCATATGGCTGCTTGAGGCCCATCCACTTGCAGGATCCCCTGAATAATCAAAGTGAGTGTGCCCGAATGGAAGCGTTTCCCAGCTTCTCTGGTGCTGGATGGTCTGTATATTATCATGGGAACCACTTGAGCATGAGGTCCAGCTCCCACGGCCACTGTCAGCAGCATCGAGTGAAGCCCGATCCCCCTGGTCTTGGGAAAGCTCCTCTGTGCTTGGAGAAGAGATTACTGTAGCTGTGGCATATAAACCCCGACTCTCAGACGTTGGTGCGTAGGACCTAAGTGGTCAAAAGAAATGAAAAGGAAAAAGCGAGACTGTTAACTAACAAACCTATGATAAAACCAAAACACTTCTTCCTAGAAAGGTGGCTTTCCTTCATCCCAGGGATAGGATGAAAGTACCACCGAACTGCATTCTAGTGGCCAATTCTGCCACTTCCAATTTTCTCACCTTGTCGTTACCATAAAATAAAGAGGGGGGGAAAAACCCCAATTACTTACTTATACTAAAGGATCATGTTCCTTACGAGGCTCGATGTAATCTGATTATTTTACAAAGACAGTTCATACAAAAGAACTGAGGTACATCCTAAAGTCACCCTCTGCCTTCAGCACAGAACAACTCACTATACTCCCATCAACAAGAATACATCGTACTCAACAAGCACAACAAAAATAGCATGGGATTTAATCATCTAGAAACTGTGAAAATTAGTAACTTGGATGGGAGAAAAGTTCTTAGGCGCTGTGTAAAATAAATAGAAATATACATCTAGAAAAAAGGACTTATTCTTAAAAGATGGAAGAAAGAATGAAAAAGAACACTAACGAAAAGGCGCCTACCCTAAGCTGTACTGGTCAGGTTCAATCATGGGCCGCCTTTCCGTCCTGCCCACACCCAGGTTTGTTTCCACGATGCTGACAGAATGCCGCTGACGCCTCTCGTCATGCAGCGAGACTGGCACTGAGTCGAAGGAAGAATTGCTGACGATACTGGATCGTGAAGAAATTTCACTGTGACCAGAATCTGAAAAATTATCCACAGTACCACTGGGAGCCAAAGTATAGCCTGCATGGGAAATACAAGTATGTCAATTAGATGCTATATGTTTATCACATATAACCGAAGTCTACCAAATAGAAGCAAAAACAAAATGAAGGCCAAAGGTATCACCATTGAAGTGGGGGGGGGGGGAATCCTTTTACTTGTGGAGAGCAGGTAACTGAGATAAAGATCAGTTACTCAAATGAAGCTTAACTTGCTTAATGAAAGTTTAGAGAGGAAAAAAGGAAACACTGTTAGGCGAGCCAGGAAATGATGCAGAAATCATGGCACTGCTCCACTATTCTTAGCTACATTTAATACAAATTGTGCTATTATTAGTTTATAGAAAAGGAACGATGAAGAGTAACTACGATCAGATTTAAAAGTATATTTTCTTTCAAACTGCAAACCAAGTCAGTAATCTCATTTCCAACTGTTTTTATGGCACAGACTAATTCAACTGGAAATATGTATTATACCTGTAATTTAAGTGGACATATAAGAATAAGAAATAAAAGCTGAAGAAAATATCTTTGGATTTCTGCCATTTGGTTTTTCTAACATTAATAATATAGTGGACAAACTGTATAAACTCCATTTGTTTTGAAGGATGTAATGTAACAAAATCTCTATTTTCTCCTTAGACCATCATTTAAAAATGTCTAAACGGATATCCATTTTTTGACCTGAAGGACCCTTAACTCCCTTTGTTGTTAAAAATAATTTTGAAAATCACAAAGGCAAAGGCTTATTTTGATATTTTTAATGAAAAAAAATCCAAATCTTCTTTCTCAGTACTCATTTTTTTACATTACTAAGGATCTCATGATACTTAGAGTATTGATTTTATATGATTATATATATGCAATGCAAATTTTTCAATGCACCTTACCTAATATAAATGTTAAATGTGGAGCAACTAAATGTTGCTAATTTACTCTCTAAAGAGTACTTCCCCATCCTTTTAGTAAATTGTTAATTCCTGATTTATTTTTTAAAGGTTGCACAGGTCTTGATAAGATTTAATGTCTTCACCTATGAAATGTCTTTTTATAAACCATACCACAAGTTCTGACCGACAAGATTTAAAGCCTTCCCTGAACAGTCTGCTCAAGAAAATATCTCTAGAGAAAAGAATCACTCAGATGGAGCCCTTGACATTTAGAGGAATTTTCCCATTTTCCTTAACTAATGAGATGATTCCTCTCTTTCCCACCCTGTTTTTGGTTCTATAAACCCCACCTATCCCACAGGTCCGTGGTGCATTGTTATTCTTGTTACTGTTCTCACTTCCAAGAGAAGAGGAGGAACTGGTTAAGTCCAATTGCCCGGAGCCAAAAGATCTCAGTTGATTGCCACTGCCACCTGACAACAGGATGAGAGAAGAATTTAGATATATCCATTTACAAGGACAGTAGAGACCGACACCCACACAAAATGCAGGTGACTGAAATATCTAAAAAGTAAAACAGAAGAGGTATATGTTGCTTCAGTGAAATCTCACAATTTATTAATCTTTTTGGCCTTCCTCTAGGGAAAACTGTCTTAGCATTCATCATTGGCTTACACCCATTCAATTAAAGGGCACGAAAAGAAAGTAACCTGGAGGGTTACGTGGCAGAAAATTATCTACTATTTTACTATAAGAAGATATCAACATAGGGAGGAAAGTTTGACTGCTTAAAATTTAATCTCTTTCAAAATAAAACAAGGTAGCAACAAAAAAGGTAAATCAAGACCCATGTTAATACAATGAAAAAATAAATCAGGAAGGTATTAGTTTTTCTTATGTTTCTAAAGCTCCCTACTCTGTAACTGATGTTGTATTATCATATTTAGTTAGAACAGCTTTCAGCGTAAAAAGAATTATTTCCACACTTACAATAAATAAAAAACTTAAAGGTATTTATATTTATAAGTTTAACACTATTTACTACAAGTATAATATTTTAAAAATGCCAAAATTCTTCCAAATTTTTAAACTGAGAGGGAAAAAAACCCATCGATTGTTATATATTAGATCATTTTAAATGACTCTGTAACATCAAAAATGATATACTAGGTAAATCTGCAATTTATTATAGCTGAAATATATAGATTGCTATAAAGGGAAACAGTAAGTAATTTAGCTTTACCTTTCCTTGGAGAACTTTGTGGAGAAGTGGGAGGAGAAGAAAGCTGCGAAGACGCATTTGATATCGTATCTTCTGCTTGTTTTTTATGACGTTCCAGACTTCCTTCTTCAGACAAAGAAAGAATTTTCTTTAAAGCTTGTGGAGAGTTTATGCCTACAACAGAAAGAAAATAACTTAAATGTGTATTTTCAAGACTGAAAAGAAATAGCATTAATAACTAAAAAACTTTTTTTTGTATTAAGATTTAATATTACATTTAGTTTCAATGCATTTACAATTTGTACTCTTCACAGTATAGACCAGGGGTATCCAAACTTTTTTCAACGTTTTTCACCAAGGGCCATATTCGGTAAAATACACAAACAGCCGGGCCACTCACTTGAGGTGAAGTACATATTGCCTCACCTGGTTTATTTAAGTAAACTAAATATATTTTTGGAATTTGCTGCGGGCCAATAAAAAATGGATTGCGGGCCGCAGTTGGCCCGTAGGCCACAGTTTGGACACCCCTGGTATAGACAGTAAGCTTATAGAAGACACAAGATACCTGCAATTTGTTTCTGACTGATATCTGCCAGAGTACGCAGCATCTCTGAATTAATATTTTATATTAAGTAACTTTAAATGTTTGTTTTTAATTATCATAAGAAGGCACATGATGATGAGTATTACATCCTCATTTGTAAAGTTCATAGATTCAAAGAGGCCTAAAAATATTTTGAGAGATATTCTCTCTGGGAAAGTGGGAGATAGTTTTATATAGTACCTACATTTGGGCTAATAGGCTATATTTTGCTAAAAGAAAGACTAAGTAACTTTGATATAAGATGTTCAGTGTAGAAGAGGAAACAGAAGTCAGACTACTCGGGAAATAGTGGTCAAGAAACATGCTATTCAGTTTGTTTTTGATAGGGGGAGCAATACAAATATTTGAAAGGGGAAGTCAAGTAAAGGTATTTTTTTCTCTCTTCCTTTAAGCCCAACAAATGGGACACTTGCTGATCAGTAGGAACCAGCAAAGATAGAGTATATGAAGGATGTACTATAAAAAACTCTTGCTCAAATCATAAGGACCGGTTGTAACTGGGCAGGAACTACCTTAGTTATCAATATACTATTTTATCTAAATAAACTGTTTGCTACCAGTTTTTTTAAAAATTCCTTTCCTTTTAGTAACAGTGTTTCCTTTCACATATATGTAGAAAAACACCAGTACCTTTTATGAAAAATAATTTTGTTTTATCATTTACACAAAGAAACTAAACTAGGAGATCTATTACTTTTAACAGAAAAGATGAAGCATGGTTTGGCTCCTTGACATCCAGGAATTAATTGTATGACCCTCACCACACCCCACCCCAAGTTACAGTGTCAGGGAGTCAATAAATAAGAATTCACCTCCAGACAAATCATTTCACTTAGAAATCGTCTGCCTAAATCCCAGTAATTCATTGATCATAAGGTAAAACTACTTTAAATTTCTGTACTCATTTAAAATTAAATACATAAAAGCATCATCCCCACCATTTCATGCCCCTGAGCCCCCACCATGAAAAATGAGCACGATTAAATGAGATGCTTTATACGTTCAGTCCTTTCCATGGGCAAAAGTCAACTTTAGCTTGTTGAACATTAATGCTTTGTCAAGAGGTAGCAAATCAGGGGGGAGACTCGGGAACATTAGATGAAGTTATCCAAGCGAAGCATTTTTTCCTAATCTGAAAAGCATGACCAGGAAATAGCACCAAGAGAGGTTGTGAATTTAATCACCTACCAAAGGGTGGGAGATCCTTCACCGGCACTTTCTTTCGTGAAGGATAAAGGGACACGGCAGGAACCTGCAGTCCTTGGCTGACTTTATGGGGTGGCTGCGGTTGTTGGAGCTGTGGCTGTGGCTGCGCTTTCTGCTGTGACCCTGCCCTTGGAGCCACCGGGGAGGTCTCAGTTTTGACAGGCTTTTTGTCACCAGGATTCTTAGGTACTGATCATGATTTGGTTTGAAAATAGAACAAGAAATGTAAGATGTTAGTAGCTACATACCAGATCCTTTTAGCACCCCACGCGCGTTTTCTGCACTAAGAATACTACATGTCTCCCTGTTCCTGTTGCCTACACAAAAGACAGGGATGGGGGCAGGAAGTGAAACCTTGTGACCGAAAATATTAAGGGCGTGACAGGACACAGATATTTACTTCATCAAACTAGCTGTCTCAGAGGATGATTATACTATTAAATACCACAAATAAAAACAGAAAAATGTGCATAGTACGATATGTGCATACATATATTTTACACATAATACACCATTTTTCTAAAATAGTGTCCAAAATTCCTTGACATATATGAGGTTAGTTTTTATTTAATAAATGGTATTAACTGCCATCTTTTTAGTATGAAATTCTCTCTCGTATGAGGTAGAATTATCTAATTTAGCTCTAATACTACCTAATGCAGCCAATACTGCTTGAGTATTATACTGAGTGTGTAATTCCATGGCAGAGAGAAGGCAAACCAATTGACTAGGACAATTAAGTGCTGTATATATAGCATACCAGTGTTAAAAAACAACTCAGTGACATATGTATACTTCCTCTATTTTACACATAAAGAAGCTAAGGATTTGGGAGCTCAGGTAACTTGCCAAAGGTGACACGGCCAGGACGACAAACAAACAGGACTGGAAATCAGACCAATCTGACTTCGGAGGACAAGCTCTTCTTCATCATGACACAAGAGCCTTTACAGTGTCCTGGATAACTCTGAATAACCTGAATTTCCTTCTAGTTATCTATCTAACATTACATTCTACATTAGTTATTGTCCAACCTGCCCATAAAAGACCCAATTGTGTCCTAAATGGAAAATACCTCTGTCTTACAGACTCAGATGCAATAAAGAGAAAACTGCCCCCATTTCTAGCCTGGCCAAATGTTTCAAGTCCGGGAAGCTACATATTAGGCTGAGCTGTGGTTCCCCGTGTAGCAGAAGTACTGCTTTACGTGGCGATGCACTGCATACTGGGTGCTGTCTGGGCTGAGGGAGTGAAAGGCAGTCAGTATACCTAGTTCTGTGTTGCTCTGACCTGGTGGACGCCTCCCCCCTCTCAGCTGGCCTATCGCTTGGGAGTATCTGTGTGAAACAAGTAGGGATACGAATGGGAGATGCATCCACCCGGGTGTCCTCTGCCTGCCTGTGGGCTGTGTTGGGATGAAACCAGCACAACAGTCATCCTAAATAAGTCTGCAGTGCCATCCTCCCCACACTCGCCCAGCTGCACATGAGGCCTAGCCTCGGACAGTGCTGCATGGTCTTCAACAGCCCTCTTCAAGGGGAAAGCTGGTAGGTCTCAAGATGCTATTCCCCCTCTGTGCTAAGCCGTATTTTGTCACCGCCCGCACCACTGTCCAGGAAACAGGTCTGCAATCCCATCGGATTCTGCAGCCGCCGTAAGGAAAGACTCACATGTGTTGGTTGCCGGCTCACACTGCAGTGATAACGTCTGAAGACTCTCCTCATCCATTTCTAGCTCCAAATTGGACAGGTACTGCTTCACTTTCCGAGCCATTTGGGCATCTTCATAAAGCTTTTTGGCATTGAGAAAGGAACTACGGCGTACCCGCTTTTTATGACCACCTGTCTGAGCAACATCTAGCACTGTTGCATTTGTACTACCCTGGCTGAGAGACCTGGAAGATGGAAAGGTAGATAGATATGCAGCTCACTCTAGCATGGGATTACTGCATTTGAAACGTGCCAAGACTTATATAAATATTCTATGTTCAAAACGTCACATGCTTCATTCTGGTAAGTAAACTGCTACACAAAGTAATATAGAATAATGCAATTTTCTTAAAGTTAAAAAAGAATCCTACATACATACCTATATATGTCTGGCACCTGTTCTGCTCTAACTAGGAAATTTTACTTTTCACATCTATAGAGCATTCAAGGCAGTCCCCTCTCACAGAAGCCAGCAAATAATAGTAATTATACATAAAAGCTCATGCAAGAATATAGTTACAATTAGGACTTATATTAAATTTACTTCTCCAAAAGAGGATGTTTTACACAGATTTAAAACAAATAGCTACAATGTTTACAATTGTTTTCTTATTCCTTGGGTTAAATGTAGTGAGTTTCTTAAGTAATATGGTCAAACTGTTAATAAAATGGACATGCAAATGTAAACATTTATGTATAGAAACTAGCACATGAATTGTTAAGAATTATTTTCAAAAAGAATTGGTTTATAGAATGAAAACAGTAGTTAGTTGAGCTGTAAAAAATTTCATTTTAACACCTAGGGGCACACCTTTTACATTACATATATTGACTTCTCAAATATCTGTGCAATCGTATTTAAATTGCACAATTTTCCTTCCTCCCCTCACCCCACTTTAGGCTTTTCTCATTTTAAAACACAGAAATATTATTAAAATAAAATCTTTCTGAAAGCTGAGAAGCATGCCTGACCTACAGGTCCCCAGACCAATCATCAATCATTTCACAGCTCTCATGGATCATGACGTCAAAAGCAAAAGCCCCAACAGATTAAACTTGAAGTCAGTTTGTCAACTGAAATTCTGCTAGAGCAAGAGGGTTAAGAAAAAAATGCAAAAATGCAAAGCTTCAGAAAATATAGCAGGTAAGAAAACAATGCAATGAGCAGAATAAGAACTGTGTGTGGGTCTGCAACGTCTCCAGCACTTACCCTAAACTCCTCCATTTCTTCTTCCTGTAAGTGAGAGCCATGGAGATTGAAGCATGGGTGTAGAAAGAGAGACAGAAAGATCACAAGCTCAGAAAGAAAGGACTAGACTTTTGGATAAGCAGTACAAGAAGCCCACAAACATTAAACTGCATAATCACCTCACACACACAACTTAATCAGAAATATTTATGTGGCTCAAAAGACACATACATTTACTTTATTCTGTTCTAAAAGACTGACTCCTATTCTCTCCTTCACTGGACTAACCATTTTTTACTATACTGACAGCTAAATCCATTGTGTGCATATTGAAAAAATACCGTTTGGGTTATTTATATATTTTAGTTCATACTACTAATTATGGGTTTTAGCTCTACAAGTCAGTGTTCTGAAAAATAAGGAACAAATAATTGTGCCTCTTGTTAAGTGAAGGATAAACGTCTGAAGGACAAACTGTTTTCGGTGACAGTTAAAGGTGCTCTTGATGCAGAATAAGACATTTATTCCAAATTAGAGCTCAATGGAGATTCTCTGTATGACCTAATACAATCTCTGCCATGCTACATATATAAACATACACAATTCTCTAATTTATTAGGAAGCTTTAAACTCAACCTTCTCTAAACCCATAGGTGCTACTTAAGAGGACACACTCACCGAGTCCTGAACATGAGGGCAGGGTCCATGTTAACTGAAGCCATTCGGCCAACATGACGAATTTCTTTTGCGATCATCCTTAGCTTCTCAAAATTGACTAGCCCATCAACTTTTGAGTCATTTCCTGTAATTGGCAAAGAAGAAAAAGGGAATCATGTGGCATTTATTTTATGCTTCCACAAGTGAAGGTAGAAATCCTCTCCTTTATATTTACCTTCATGAAGGAATGTGAGATCCTTCTTGATAACTGGGAATAAAGGGATTATGGGAGGTTGTAAATTTTGACTATTGAGGACATTGCGATATTTTGCCATGTTTCTGGAAGGATCAAACAGGTCTTGGAGATCTTGAAATAGCTTTTCGTATTTATTGGGAAGTTTTTCCCAGGTGGTTCGCAATCTTGCTACTGGTGCCAGGTTTAGGCCACTGAAAGAAAAAAATGGAAAAATGATATAAAATGAAAAGACTCAACCTTATGAAATGAGGGAAGTAAAACAGTGCATTGTAGATTGATTAACATATTAACACCTGTGTGTATGCTGTATAGAAAGAGTCAAAAGAAATTTACAGAAAGAGTCAGAAGAAACTATTATATTAATAATTCTAGGGAATAACAATGGAAGATGGAAGTAGGGTCAGGATCAAGAGGTTTTAGTTTTACTCTTCCTCCCGTTATAGTCTCCCAATTTGTTTACTATGACCAAAACCACTAGAATGTAAGTATCATGAGGGTTTCATTGCTTTGTCTCCATACATAGAATGGTGCTTGGCACATAGCAGCCTGGCCAAATATTTTATAGTAATAAAATAAAACAAAAGCCATAATAGTAATGAGAATATGATCAAACTCCTAGCCAGAGGAAATGACCAATTTAATAATTACCATCAACATCAAGTTAGCTAATTGTTTCAGCTTATATTTCCTTCCAGCCATAATCTAAGCACTTACAAGGGAAGAAAATTAACATTTACTGGGCATCTTCTTTGGGCTGGCTGATGGAACTCCACATTCATTACAGTGGTCCCCCTTATCCACGGTTTCACTTTCCGTGATTTCAGTTACTTGCAGTCAACTCCAGTACGAAAATAGCCAATGGAAAATTCCAGAAAATAAACAATTCATAGTGTGCCATTCTGAGTAGAATGATAAAATCTCACGTCTTCCCACACCATCGCTCTGGGAAGTGAATTACCCCCTTTTCCAGTGTGTCTGTGCTGTATGCGCTCCTCACCCATTGGTCACTTAGTAGCCATGTAGGTTTGTCACAGTGTCGCAGTGTTTGTGTTCAAGTAACCCTTACTTTACTTAAAAATGGCCCAAAGCCATTCATTAACTTTTATTACAGTATATTGTTATAATTGTTCTATTTTATTATTAGTTGTTGTCAATCTCTTACTGTGACTAATTTTAAATTAAACTTTATCATAGCTATGTATGTATCAGAAAAAGCATAGTATATATTAGGGTTCGGTACCATGTGTGGTTTCAGGCATTCACTGGGAGTCTTGGAACGTATACCCCATGGATAAGGGGGACTACTATATATCATTTAATCTACTTTAATCCACAGAGTTTTAACAGTATAACTCTGGCATATTGTTATTTTAAAGAGTAATAAACTGATGGTCAGAGAAGTTCAAATAATTTGTCCAAGGTAATAGAGCTTAAAAAAAAAAGTGGCTGAATACAGAGTTTTCTGGGCTTCAAATCAGCATACAAGAGATTTTTAAGTTAAACATTAGATTGGGATTCAGAGAAGAATTGTTTAATAGGATTCAATTAAAAACTACGATACACACTTACACAAATTATACAGTGTTCCTGGATTGAAACATATTTTTTACCCTGTAAAATGAACAAATGTGCTCTTACCTGATGATTGCAAACATGGAGTTAAAATTCTTGCACTCCCTGCAGTGTAGTGCTATCTTGATGAAATGCTTAATGATCTTCATCCTCTTCAGCTGGTTCGTCTCTCTCAGAATTTCAGATGCTACCCAAAACGTTTCCTGGTTAATGACTTCCTCAAATTTCTTCAGGTTGGCACAGCTGGTTTTCGATTTGAGTTTAAATAAGTCATCTATATATTCAGTAGGTTCGATGTTGCGGAAGAGCTCAAAATTCCGCATTGAGAGCTGAGTGGCGACTTCCACGGTGCTGAGCTGCAGGAGAGAGATCTGACTCTCTCTCAGCAACTCCTGAGCATCTTCATCTGAACACAGGGTTTCTGTTTCCATGTTGTTTTTCAAGTAATATCTAAAAAAAACCCACAGAATTCAAAGCCTAAGAGAGTCTCATGATATTCCTAGAAAGAAGAAGGCTACTTTTTATAGAATGTTGGAGAGAACAGTGAATCCAAGGCTGGAAGAATTCTTTTTGACTCCAGGAACGCAGCTGCTAACCTCCACACCAGATCACAGAACCACCTGTCCAGAAGTCACTGATGGAAACTAACAAATCACGTGGAATTTTATGTCTACCAGTGGTAATTCCTTTTTCTGCTGTCCTTCCCTGCTTCCTTGATATTTTACTTTTTTGTTGTTAAAAATGACAGAAAATAGCTACGTTACAATTTTCAGTTTAAATAAGGAACGAGGCTCTGAGAAGGAAGCAGGAGAGATCAGACACAGGTCATCATTCTATTTTTCCCAGAGAGAATCTGTGACTATTGATGGGTTCAAGTTGGAGCAATCCAACGTGACTTTACATGAGGCTTTCTCTCCCATTCTGCCTGCCTGGTGTCCTAACAGGCGAGTCTGAGAAGTGAATGCTTGCACATTGAGGGGGCACTAAAAACATTCAGGTCACAGTACCCTTGTTTTGAACAAGTTCTTAACTCTTTTGCTGCAATGATTTCAAGTTTTTGTTTTTTTTTCCCAAAACGTGTCAAAAATCCACAAAAAATAAAAAGTTGATATTTTGACTATTTTATGCATTTAATAACATTTTGAGTTGCTTTGTACATAAATGACATTATATATATATTTTAAATCTTTGTCGTATGGTAATAAATTCACCACTATGTTGAATTTTAGCAAAAAATACTCAAACCATACTAAGTGACATCGATTAGATTTAAATATAGATAAATTAGAATCCAATGGGATTGATGACAGAAAAAAAATTATTGCAAAACGTTACAAACTATGGCATACAAAACATCTTTGTTGTGGACAGTGCAAACCACAGGAAAACACATCTGAGCGTTGCAGCGAAAGAGTTAAGAGGGTCCTTATGAAGGTCGAAATTTCTGGTGTGCATTTACTGTGAGAAAGCAATTCTTGGTGAAGGAGAGAAAAACCTGAACCTGAAGGGTTACTCACTCATTTAAAAAACCCATTGAAAATGTTCATCTCTCAGATTTTGATGTGGGCTTGAAACAGGAAGTGGGGGCGGGGGGTGGTAAACAAATCCAAAAAGATAGGTTTTGTATACCTTCCACTGAGTTGTATCCTATCAGCAAGTTTGGAAAGCTGATCTGGAAGTCTTCTTTGTTTGATCACGCCCTCAGGTGTGACAGAGACCTCACAGAGTGAGTACTGATCGGGCGTGGCAGTCACAGCAAACTCCCTGATGGCCTGAATGACCACTTCCTTCGCTGTGGTGTCCTTGCTGATCATGATATATCGGCTTTGCTGATCAGCCTTAAAAACCCTTAGCACTTGATCTGGCAAGTCTGCAGGAAAGAAAAGCTATACGTTAAGCAAAAAGGAGTTTAATATATGGGAATAAAGTTAAGTGCAGTCATCGGAAAAAACCTCTGTAGAAAAGATAATACTAAACTCTCACCTCTCCCTTACTACAGCTCTTCTCCAGAGATTCAGTCAGTCAACATACTGACGAGTTACAAGAACATTTGTTCCCCTAAAGATCACTGAATGAGCTACAGACAAAGGCAAACACATCAACACACACCAGTGGCCCACAAGATCCATCGGGTTAGTAGCAAAAACTGAAAAATTTAAATCCCAATTTCATCTTTATTATATTGAAAAGCCCATTAAGCTGACCTAAAATATGCCTTTTACTCTGTTTATTTAATATGACCTAGTAAGGCCTGCCTGGTATGTTATCTTCATTCTGTAAAAGAGAATGTAAATTCAGGAGATTAACTTGCCTATAGTTGTTCAAAATATTCCCAAGAATAAAAAAGGACGAGTTCCAACTGCTTGAAATGGAAGGTCCACCCTGACTCTGAGCATCTGATTAATCCATGCCAAACCAAGAGAGATACGTTACAGCATTACCATTGTGTCACAGGAGAAGGATTACGAGGATAAAACAAAAGGAGGATGGGTAATGCTCACCAGGGGTAGTGCTGAAGTCTAAAATGCGATGATGAGACTGCAATAAATCAGGATTACTGGATGACAAGGTTCCACTGACGGGCAATGCAGTCGGGATGTGCTTTGTCTGCCTTAGTCCTACTATGCTGTCATCTTGAGACTGACCAATCCCAATATCACTGAACAAAGAGGAAAATTAGAAAATAATCAGCAAGTTAAAATGTTACAACTCATCCAACTATAATAGACACAGACCATAAAGAAACCCGATTTCATCAAACTCCCAGTTAACGCAAAAATATCTTTAATAAATTTGGTTAAAAATTGCAAAAGCAATTATTGCTTAAGTGTATCCAACTCAATTTATTTTGCTGTTTTGTAAGTGTATAGTATGTTTCTCTGAAACCTCTGTCTTTTTAACAAGACAAACCATAACAAATATTAGTAGTATCTCCATACAGAAATATATCCAAGAAAGGATAAGCTCTAGTTACTGATGGAAATAGATTTAAGAAAAAGCACATTTTAAAAAAAGTGCATTTTGTTGAATTGAATGGATGGCTTCTGCATCACAATGATAAATTCTTTTATAATCTGATCTTTGAGAACTGAAGAAATTGAGAAAAACGAATAGAGGGGAAAAAAATCCAAACTCCCAATTTCATTCTCCAATATTTCAGAAAAATAAATGAGATCACTACAGAGTCAAATGCAAATAAACCCTGACACAGACATTATTTCTTAATTATACAGAGCATAAAAATCAGTGATGCACAGTGACACTTCTTAGCATCAAAGAAGAGGCAATGGAAATCCAATGACTCACTTTCACTTTTAATTCTCTACTCAAAATTTCTAGTTATACATTTAAGTTCCCAGAGAAATACTGCATATTATGGGTAGCTACAAACTCATTTCCATTTATAAAAAGCCTGTTACTGTGGACAACTCTTGAAACAAGATTGAATAATACATTAAAACTTATTTCCAGATTTGAAGGGTCAACGGTTTGCAAAACAAAACATCAAATTAAAACAATATGCATGCACACCTACAAAACAACTAGATCATAAGCAAATGGTTAGAATTCTGTCTAGTTTCTATAAATACCTTGAAACAAGAGGAAAGAAAATTATACTCAGGTTGGAATGTAAACCAAGGTGTCATAAATAAAATTAAGGCATTTAGCGTCAGTTTTTCAGACATTAGAGTTTGATGATAATTCCAACTATTTTTAATGGCTATGGTAAAAAGAGATCTAGCAGCATCCTTTCTCTTTATTTTTTGGGGAAATGGAAATTATAAAAGAAAAACAGCAAGGACAAGAGTTTTCTTTTAAAGTCAAAGCAAAAATTAAAGATTTTACTATAAATGCTTCCAAATTTACAGGTAAGTCCACGACAAAAAAAAAAAAAATTCCATTTAAGCATACACTCGCACAGGCATGCATATAAATACTAAAAGTATTAATGTCCTGTGAAACATTAAAACCTTCACATTATTAGAATTTTATTTTTCAACCATATAAACCAGTCTTTACTGCCCAAAATATTAGATGTAGTACATGACATGCGACTACTATGGGCTCAGGTCAAAGATGTACCGTGTTTCCCCGAAAATAAGACCTAGCCGGACAATCAGCTCTAATGTTTGTTCTGGAGCAAAAATTAATACAAGACCCGGTCTTATAATAAAATAAGACCAGGTATAATATAATAATATAATATAATATAATATAATATAATATAATGTAATATAATACCGGGTCTTAGAGTAATTTTTGCTCCAAAAGATGCATTAGAGCTTATTGTCCAGCTAGGTCTTATTTTTGGGGAAACAGTAACTGCTCGGGCCACTCCTGGCACAAATGACCATAAATACTAGTATACTCCAGGCACACCCAAAAAGAGCTGCCTTCTTAAGAAATGTTTCTCTACAACATTTTAACACCTAACATGATCTAATTCTCTCCTCTGGCCAATATCTCTGTTATCCACAGACATGGAGACACTCTTGGATTGAAATTACTTTATAATGAAGACTTAATTCAGAAATTTCCGTCTCTGAATACATCCTCTTACTATTTGACCTCTCCAACTCTCTCATTGTTACTAAAATTGTTTTTTCGCCTTTGTTGATTTTATAGTCTGTTGACTTAATCCCTCTTTTCTCTGGGTCATCAGTCTCTCTCTACTTACCAGACAACCAGATCTGAATTCTACAATCCTTTTGCCTCACCCATTTTCTCCCTCCTCTATTCACGTCACTCTATCATGCCTACCCTTGTCAATTTCCCATCATTCAGCATCTTAGCTTCTGTAAAACTGATAATGTTCGAGAGTATTTTAGAAGATTTCTCTGATTGAATAGTTTAGTGACTTTGTCAAAAAAAAAATCTTCATAAACACGTGCTGATTTCTGAGAAGTCTTAGTAAATTTATTAAATCAAATCTATCATACCAAAGAATAGATTCTACAGTTTACTGAGCCCACTTTTAAATATAATTATTTTTTTCATTTGAATTGCACTGCATATATGAATTATTTCAAACAATTTTCATAAAGTACATAAATGTCACACATTTTCATTATAAACAAGATGTTTTAAATTCAGTGTTTTAAAATCAACACATCTATTATCTTTCATTTCCCTTCTCTAGCTTTTAAATATCTTTCTAAATACACACAGAACAAAATCGTATGTAGTATTCTCATGTTATATTCCTTGCCAACATACTGTACTATGGATGGATTATGTCACAGTTCTTACGTGTTCCTGTTCTATTAGTACTTGCCAGGGCCATGCTGACTTTCGTTTGAATTTTTTTATTTAAGGTTCATATTTAACTCATGGTCAAATATAACTCTAAAATTTTTGTTGTTGTTATTATGCTGATACTAATTCTACATTTAAGTGATTTTTAAAATCTACTTAAAAATAAGACTTTGTTTTGTTTTTTATCAAGAAGAATTGTTTTAAAAATCAATTCCAATTTTCTATAATACCAGCCAATCTAATTCATGGTCCCTTAGACTTGCTCAATATAAACATTCAAACGTGTAAATAAAACCATCATACTCATTGCTTATCCTTAGGGACTTTGCTGTAGACATCTTTTTTAGGTGATACAAAACCACCAATCATTATAGTGGGGACAACATAAGTTTGACATGAAACCCATCGATAGTATATTCTAGACCACATCTCTCTTTAATTTGTGGGTGAAAATTGTATATGAAAAAATATTTATAAAAAGAAATGTTTGACATAGCCCTCAATGTCTCTGTCTACAGATCCCTTGGTTATGTTATCAAGGAAAGAAAATAATCTATATGTTTTCAAGTTATCTCCCATACCATCGTAGTTTGAAGAACACAATAAATGAATTTGGTATACCCATGTTATTTTAAAAAACTGGCTGATGGTAATTGAAGTCTATAAAATACCTCTAGATTCAAAAGGAGCTAAAATAAATAAATAACCAAACAAACAAACCAAGCTAAAAGTGTGACACCTACAACTTTGTCTCGTTTGAGCTGCTGGCCTGAATAAATAGCCAAGAAGTAATCAGGAATACACCTGACATTCTGACTGTTGAGCATGTCGGGAGGAAGGAAAGGAGTTCTGTGCTTGGTTGGTGATACCTTGGCAACAGTTAAAGAATTGAAAACAGAAGAGAATAGAAAAAAGAGAATGGCAGGATGAATAGGAGCAACAGGAAGAAGCAAGGATTTGGTTGGCAAACAGCAGGAGCTAATGTTAAAGAAGATAACCAGAAACAGCAGTAAAAACAACTCCAAATCATGGGGAAGACAGGGTCAAACGCATTAGTTTTTAAAAGTCCAAATATGAAAAACAAACAGTTCAAATGAGGAAGTGCTAACCTATTTCTCATGAAGAATGGAATGGGCAAAAAATTTCCCAAAATGGGGTTAAAACAAATGTGACTGTTTAATATTGCTTCTAAGATAGCTCAGCTGTGAAAGCTTAAAATATTTTTTTAGACTCACATGCAAACACTAATTATGTCATCACCGTTGCATATCATTATAACACATAAAACAGTGCACAGAGAATTTACATGGACACTTACTTATATGGTTTCTGTGGCAAGATACTGATCCGCGTCTTGTCAAGTATCTTTTTCAGCTTGTTCCTTCCTCCAACAGTGTTGGCTTTACTTTTTTTATTTACTTTTTCAAGTCCTATCACCTGTTCTACATCTACAGCAAGATCTGGAATGGAGTAGCGACTGGCCTTTTTGATGTCACCAATTTTAGGAAGGTGAGGGGCACCATTTCTTTTCTCTTCTGACAATCTTGTTAGAAGTTCTTTAAATACTAAAATGGAAATAAACACCACAAAATACCCATTATTAAAAATCTGAACAATTCCAAGGAAATTGCAGAGCTTGGAAACAGATGAGAAGCATAGATTTCAGCTATCAAAACTGTAATCCTGTAGAAAATCACTACTCCACCGAATGGATGATACCAAGAATCTGCTTCATAACATTGCTCTATCATTTCCACTCTGAATAAGTTAAAGTAATATATTCTTTGAATGCATAGGTATTTAAAACATTCATGAATAAAAACATTGATGAAACATAATTTTTATGGTCCTCATGTCAGAAGATTCTGATTTAGATCAAATTACATACTTACATAATTAATTCTATATCTATGCGTTTTACTATAAATATTTTTATTCTTATAATGTTTGAAATATTACTTATAAAAAATGACTTTTTCATGATTAAGACCTAAATGTAAAAAAAAAAAGAAAACGAAAGTGTGCAAAAAACTTACCAAATAAATTGGTTTTCACAGTGATAGACAAGTGTGTGTTATTTCTAAGAATTTCCATGGCTTTTGATAGCTGAATATTTTCAAAGTTTTGACCATTTACTTCTAATATCTAAAAATAAAATTAGAAAATTAATTTCAGTATCCCAACTGAAGGAAGAAAAAAACCCCCACAATATGGACCCTTAAAGTTTGGTTTAGAAATACCATACCTGATCCCCTCGTTTCAAGCCTGCTTCAGTTGCTTTGCTACCTGAATCGACACTGTCCACAAAAATTCCAAATCCCTTCTCTGAGCCTCCAAGCAAGAGAAAAGGCAGAGGAGCTTCTCGGGATGGTTTTGTTAATGTCATCAGTCTTCTCTTGGCTTTAGCTGCACATGCAATATTTAACAGCCTTAGATGTCCACCCATTTTCTATAAGAGTTCAGAAAGAGGGGTTTCAAAGATACGCTGCATAAAATGAACTTAAAGCTGATGTTTTTAAAAAAATCACAACTATTACCTCTCTTTCCAGATTATTTTCAAATTCTTCTAGAAATCGAGTCATGGCAGGATCTCCTTCAAAGTCATTGAAGTGATTATTCACCCACAATAATACTACCCGTGTAACCTGAAAAATCAATTATTTTCAATAGTTTTTCTAAAAATTTAGTGTGAAAAAATTGCAATTACAGTGATTTCAAAAACAATCTAACGAGAAGGGAATGGGGGTGTGGAAAGGGGATGTGTGGCCAGAAGGAGCCCACACCCCATCATTAAGCATTTAATAAAATCTCCATTAAAAAACAAACAAAACAATCTAGCAATTCAACGAATAACAACGAACAAGAAAATAAACTAATAATAGCAAAAACCCCCAGAAAGTATTTTAGTCATAAGAAAATAACCTTCTGAAAAAAATATAATTTATATCTGAATATAGACTTTACATTGTTTTGCCAAGAAAGGCTTTGAGTTTGTGAAGGATGGTAATTAACTTACATCTTACTTACTCTCAAGCTTCATTTGAAACAGTTCACAATAAACACAAAACTATATTAAAACCAAAATAAATGAATATAAGACAAAAGAAGACAGAAACTAAAAAATAAAGGTAGAGGGCAGAATAGGTAAGTGGGATGAATAGTATTAATCCTAGAAAGATCTAGAAAGGAACAAGCTGTAAAAGCAAAGTGCTAGCTAGGAGTTACATGCTATTTGAAAACATTAAGAACTAGCAGGCTTTTAACACCTTTAATTTGTCAAGAAAAATGAATAACCTTTTCTTACCCTACATGCCTTTTCTCAGAACCCTACACTTTTATACAGCCAATACACATACTCACACTTATAAAATATTTGTTTCGTACTCAGCAAGAACTGTGTGACTGATGTCCATTAGACTGGAAGTTCCATGAGTACAACTTTATCTATTACATTCTAAGGGTATCCTAAGACTTATAACAATGTCTGCCTGACATAAATTCTCAATAAAATTTTACTAAATGAATTGAGCATAATTGCAACTTTAAATATAAAAGTACTAGTTTTCTTTTATATAAGTTTAATTTTCTAAATTTTTAATAACCGAGAAAATAATTTTCCATAGAATTGTTTTCAAACATTAACCTCTTAAAGTGAGGAAATTAAGAACTCTATTCTTGCAGTCAAGAAACAGAGATAATGGTATATAGTTCATTTTTAACTATTGTTAAAATTCTGTTTATAGTTAATATATTGTGACAAATTACAGTATATAACATGACTAATCACTCAGGAGTCAAATCTTGGTATTTATATTAATTTTTTTGTCATTTACTACCACTATTGCCGAATTTTTCAAATTTAGGAAACCCAGAAGAGTAGCTCCTTTAAAACTATACCCAACACCTGACCTATTCATAAAATTAAAATTTTGCAGCTGAGACGCCAACTTAAAAATCTTCCAGCCATACTGCACATTAGAAAAACGAGGCTCATAAATCATAAATTGGAAACCACCAACTACCACTACCAATAAAAATCCTTTAAGATGTATAAAGCCAGGCACAACATAAAGAACTTTATTTCTATTATTCATCTTCTCCACAACCCCAAAGGATGTTGGTTATTCATTATACAAGTAAATAAATGAGAGTCAGGAGGGTCAGATGACACATGTGGTCAATGGCAGCAGCAATACTCAAACCAAGTTTTTACGGTTGAAGAGCTCAGTTGAGATCTGGCCTGTGACTTTCAGGACATGAAAGGAAAAGCATTACTGTCCAAATGATTTCTCTACGTCAGTGGCTGGAGCAGCACTAGCGCTTGGGGTTTTCAGTGCCAGCCTCCTGTTCCGGATTTTCTTACCCCGCCTCTCCCAAGTCTGTCTCATGTAAATCAGACTGCACAGGGATAGGAGAAATGAGTACAGACAATGATTAACTCGCAAACCTCATCCGGCTATGTAGTTTATCATCCATCTAGCCTTGACGGAGCTCTTGAGAGCTGCTAAACAGGGTCTGTTTAGAATTATATTACTGGGACCCACCAATTAGAAACGGTTTCAATGAAATGCTGCTCTGGTGCCAATTTAAAAAGTGCAACTTTTGTCTGGTGTACACTGACCATCTACCAAATTAGAGCATGCAGGTTCCTATGGAATCCAGATGTCTGGGTTTTGTGTTTTAAAACATTCTCAACAGAACTACAGTTTAACCATTTGTTGGTCAATTTATTAGCTTTTGCATTAACAAAGAAAAGAAACAAAAAAAGAAGGAAGGAAGGAAGGAAGGAAGGAAGGAAGGAAGGAAGGAAGGAAGGAAGGAAGGAAGGAGAAGAAAGAGAGAGAGAGAGAGAGAAAGACAGAAAGAAAGAAAGAAAGAAAGAAAGAAAGAAAGAAAGAAAGAAAGAAAGAAAGAAAGAAAGAAAGAAAGAAAGAAAGAAAGAAAGAAAGAAAGAAAGAAAGAAAGAAAAGACATTTCTAGGGCTGAACCCTAGAAACCTATAACAAAAAATAACACTTGTATCATTTTTGCTTAAAAAGTACATCCTCTTATTCTATTAAAATAATTTGAACAGAACTAGTGTAACAAATATAATAAATATAAAAATATCCTTAAGTTAATATATGAGTAGTCATATTTAAAAGTCAAACTAGAATATATTTTCCAACCTTATCCCTGAGGCTCGGGTCATTAAACCACTCCAATAACTTCTTGCCCACTTCCATGGGGCTAGAAAGAAAAGTCCTGTAGGTTAACAGGAAGTCTTCTATGAACGTTGGATCCACTACCGAATGCTCTTCCACCAAATGCATTGTGAGTCTTTCTGAGGTGCCCTGTAACAAATAAGAGGTTTAATCACTGCTTTGCATAAGTATCGTCTATCTATATGGTACCTTGATTTCAAATCATCCACGTAAGATGAACCGGGGAGTAACCGATATAATAACAAATAAAACTGCTCTTCATCAGGAAATTTAAAGATTTTTTTTAATCACTGGTAACTTTTAAGAGAACTTATGCATAAAAATGAGGTCGGGGAATCTTAAGTTGTCATAACTGATACAAAAAAATAGTCATGTTTGTTTTACCTTAATGACAATGTGTCCCTTTCTTGTTCCAGTTCGGTCAAGTTCTCGATGTTCTTTCACCATAACAATTTCTCCTTCCTCCTCCACTTTTTGCATATTCTTTTCTACTTGGTTGAGAATACGGCAATAATCTTGCTGGGCTATGCAGACAAACTGGCATAAAATAAAAGGCACGTGTTAATGATAAAGTGCTTCCAAGAGACCCAGCAGTACTAATAATTCAGTGTTTTAATTATTGAACACTGACATTTCTCTATGTCCTGCCCATACTTTCTAATGAGTGCAGTGATGAACCTTAATCACTACTTCACTTTTTAATGTATTTCTTCCTTGGTCAAGAAAAGTTTCCTTTTTTAGAATATTTATATGTAGTTTATATTAAAAATCTTAATTTTAAAAATTAGATGATAAAATCAGGAGAGTCCCTTTTTCATGCCTCTTTGACAATTAAAAACATTATAGAAGGGGAGTGGACTCTTAGGAGGATAGATATAAAAACATAATGACCACTTAGCAGGTTTAAAAGATTTCAAAAGCAAGATTTTAAAATAAAGATGGTTTGAATAAAACACATAGAAAATCCATGGATACTTGGGGTAGATATTATAAATTTGCTAACTATGTTCATAAGAAATCGTTTTAGAAAGTCTGTTCAAAAGAGGTCCACAAAAAAAGCCACATACTTGTTAAGTTCCAATCATTATTCCTTACAACTGGTATTAACGGTAATTCTTGCTCTTAAAGAGAAGTTAACAATAATATGCACATCAAGCCATTACTCCTCCATGACTCCAAATATAAAAAATTTCAGGGCTTAGGGCAAACCACTTAATTACATTTCTTACTAGTTTTAAAGAAAGTTAAGAATGAAATACAGAAATCACTTATTACACAAATTAACCAAAGGCCAGGGAGAAGGCCAGTGAGAAGACAAGAGTCAGTTCTTAGGTAAATAAAAAACACTGTCATCTCTGAATTTTGAACGATTTATTCTTATTTTAGAAATCCTTTGAGAATAAAAAATCCCGAACATTTCTTTTTCTCTAATGTAAAAAGATGAAAAAGGGAGATGATTAAAATATAGCATATAAAAGATAAAATATGTAATAGCCATCCAAAACCATATTTTCATAGGACATTTAGAGTTCTGGCTTAATGTTCATGACATTCCATTAAATTCTTTCAAAGATGCAAAACCAAACATTGTAATATTTGTAATGATGACATCATCATCATCATCACCATCATACTGCAGTAGCCTTACAGAACTTTCTCAATTTATTCTCCAAATCGTCCCATAAGGAAGGTACTATTATTATCCCCACTGTACAGATGAGGACACAGCTGTAGCAACGGCATGCTAATTTGCCCAATGTCTCATAATTACACGCTTGCTAATTTAAAAAAAATTGTGTGCTCATATCAAAATCTTAGAAATGAATATAAAAAAATGTTAGTAATTATCTCCTAGCAATGCAAATCACAAGTGACTTTCCTTTTTTAATATACTTTTCTATATTTTCCCTGCTTTCTGTATAATCAATAAAGTGTTTTTATGTTTTATGTATTACATACTTTATTCTTACAATAAAGTAAGCTAGAGAAAAGAAAAATGTTATTAAAAATTATAAGAGAAAACATATTTACAGTACTGTATTTATTGAAAAAAAGATCCACGTATAAGTGGACCTGCACAGTTCAAAACCATTGTTCAAGGGACAACTGTTGTTCTAACTATCAGAACTATTCCTTTGTGTTCTCCTGAAACAGTAGCAGGAGCAGTTCACACTCGGGAAATAGCATGTTCCAATATTGTTTCTTCTACTGACTTGGTTGATATTATATCACTAATTTGTCTATTAAGAGTTTAGAATCTAAAAGTTAAAATTCAAAAGATACAAGCTTTTCTTTTAAGTAATTGTGCGTAGTTTAATTTTGAAAAATTCCTTTAAAAAATTATTTCTACATCACTGACTACAGGTATGTTTGTGTGTGTGTGTAAAATATGTGGCCCTTAGTTTCCTGTCTCCAAAATATTTTTCCTTTTTTCTTGTTACAGAGCAACAAAATTGTTCCCCATAGCTCCAAATAATCTCAGATGTTCTTTCTTGTACTCAGTTTTAGAGTACATAATTCTATCATTTTCTCATTGATCTCCCAAAAAGGAAATACATCCCTGAGTTAAAATGCATAAGTAGATAGAGAAAAGAAAATGATTTCTGAAGAGAAATGTACTAAAATTAATCTTCTTGACTAAGGATTTAAGGAAATGAGAATAAGTTTGATTTGAAATTCTTGATGTGTAGACAGACAGCTTGGGCATTTCTTCTGTATCAAACTGAAATACTATTCAAAAAAAAAAAAATCCCAAACTGAATTTCTAATGTGGCCATACAGAGCTGATATATAAAACAAAATTAATTTTAGATAAAAACATTTATCTGTATTTTTAGTAGCAGATTTATTTTTTGCTTTAAGAAGTTTGTAGATCTAGTGAGAAATTACAATTTTCACTGGTATGATGGAGTCAGTTGAAAATTTGTGAATTAAATACATATTTGTTTTGGTGAGGTTTTATACTTTCAGATAATTGTTAACACATGAAATGAAGTACTGTATGATCTTGGCACTCTGATATAAAATAAAAATCCAAACAAGATTCCGCTCATATTATAAAAGGTCAATGGCAGTTTATGTCACAGAATTATTTTCTTTTGGGCACACGACATCACAATTTATACTTAGTAGAAAACTTATGTATGATACAAAACTGAAGTAAAATTAAACTTTGATTGTAATACAGAATAGTCAACTTTCAATTTATCCATGCAACCACTTTCTCTTCCAAAACTACTTTATAAATTCAAAGTGTCATTAGCTCCCATGCCCTCAGGGAAAAGGTGAGTCTAACAGATTTACCGTAAGAGGTTAGATCTGTATAAACTGGTACTTTGTGGTCTTTAAGGGGAATTCATACCTAACTGTTCACACATGGGAGGGTGTATGACTGGGCTAAGCAATGTCTGGGGTGACAGTGGTAAGCCTAAGTCATAGACAGTGGAGAAGGAAAAAGGGACAAGGAGAGGAGAAGAGGAAGAAAGGAAAAGGAACAGGAAGAGGGGAAAAAGAAAAGAATGAGGCATGTGGGGAATGGAAAACTATTACCAATCGCCTGGTGCCATAAGATGTCTATACCTAGCCCTGCCTTCATCCTTCGAACCAAATGGGAACGAGAATAGACACCGAAAGAAGAGCACTGAAAAAGAGGAGCTAACAGAGAAGGGATCCAGGGCAAAATACAACCTTGAACTTATCGTGGGATCCAAATAAATAGAAATAAGTGCTACATTTAATCTATGCACTATTGTGTCCTTAGGCTTAACATGAGCTCAACTAGGTATCACATTACCCAATATTTATTTCCAGAACACAATGGAATGTAAGAAAATTAGGGCCAACCCTAAGCAAAGTTGCTTCTTCTTGGTAAAGAGAATGAAACCCCATTTTTGTTCATGTCATTCAGTGCCTGTTGATGGCTTACAGTATGCTCAGTAGAATGTCTGCATCTTATGGAGGCCATTTCATGGATGAATGAAAATATGATTCTCACCATTTCCTTTACTTTCCCTAACAAGAGGATGATCTGACTTTTGTACTTTTTGACAAACATATGACATTTTAACATATTACCCCAAACAAGTATTTACATTAAATGGTCAATTTTATCCTCCATCCTTGTTCTACTACTGAGGGAATGAATGTCAGGGCTGAAAGATGGGTTGGTGCAAGTACACGAGCGATTCTTGAAACCCCTGTTTGAACATGTGCCCTTTACGTTGGCTTGGTATGGAGTGAAGAGGAAGAGACAGACTTTTTCTAGTAGGTAACTCACCCTTGACCCTCTTTGGATTTCTGGGAACTCCTATATCAGGAGTTATAGGAATCTAGGTGTCCTACTCAGAGTTTTCTTTCGGAGCCTACCTTGCCTACTCTCACTCTGGGTTTCCTAACCATTTCTTCATTTGGTAAATAAATTAAGACTTTCTTCCCTAATATCTACCTCCTCTTCCTTTCCCAGACTCCCAGATAAATATTTAATGTTACCTGGTACATTTGACATTATTTAAGCACTGTAATATTCAGGCATGTAACATTGTTATCAATTATTCTGAAACATTTCTATGACACCTATATCATTTCATTCCCATGATTACAAAATTTCTAACAAAAAATGTTGGCCAGTTAAGAACTTTTAACGTAATAGTTGAATTCTCAGAAATAAAATAACAAGGGCAGAGACTCCAACTCAAATGCTCTAGTAATGCCAATATGTAGAAAGGTTCAGGGAGGAACTAATAAGAGATAATAGGATAGAGAAATCTTTAACAATTTTTTAGCTTGGCTTTACTATTTTTGGAACACAATTCCAGAACTGAAATATCACATATGATTTATTCTAAAAGCACATTTCAAGGCCAAATAAAGACTTCAAGATTTGCCTACCATTTTGTTTTCCTCTACTATGTCAAATAATTAAGAGTTGACTGAATTTAAAATGCTCTTCTGGCATTACATATTCAAAACACTTAATTTGCAGCCATTTTTTTTTTCCTCTACAGTGCTCACTGAAGGAATTATTTGCCAACATTATTTTGATTCTCTTGGCAAGATGATTTTATTTACAGCCATGGTTATTTTTCCTTTTAGTAAGTAAAATGCTTAAAATGCAAATTTAAATGAATACTATGTAACACTTAACAGACATTATAAAAAGTCAATGATGTTCTTTTAGAATAAAGTATATTCAGATGTATTTCAGACTGTAGACTAATAAATATAATTAGCACTTAATATTAAATAGTCTAAGTCAAATCTTCTGGTTTATTTTTTATTTATTTATTTTTTTAAATCTTCTGGTTTATTTATATTAAAATATTTTATCTTTCAAAGATAATTTTTTTTAAGAAGACAAGACATACATTATAAACATTAGCAATTGTTTTACTACTAAGTCTTTCTACTGATTTATACTAAGATTAATTTTCATGACTTCTAAAATCAATTCCTTATCTTGTATGTATTTAAATAAAAACATTGCCTAACTATATCACATTATCTTTATTAATCTACTTATAATTTTTCTTCATAATGAGAGTTTTACATCCATTTTTAAATGAATAATTATTAACTATTGATGGAAATTTTAAAATACCATATTTATAAACACTATTTTTTAACAGAACATATTTATAGAACACTTAGTTCTGTGGAGTTCAAATAACTTCAAGGGAGATTTATTTTTAATTTTCTGGGGTATGAAAACACTAAAACATTAAAAGTAATAGTTCTAATTTAAAATCTTACTTATAAATCTAAAAAGGTGGCCTATTTATATAGATAGAAAAATCTCACCACAACTGCATATTTGTGTTCTTCATTAATAAAATATACATTTTAATGATATTTAATACCTGGCAGTCATCCACCTTTGTTCTCATTATTCCTTTCATGTATTCTTTGTCCATAGTTGGAGAGACACCAAAACTATTTCCCATACATAATATTTCTGCTTTTCCATCTGGATAAGTCACTTCTACAGAACCATTCAAAATCACTGACCAGGAGTCCAGCTAAGTAAAAAAGAAGAAGACAAAGCAGAAAAGAACATCATGATCATGCACTAGTAAACACCAGAATAGTCTCTACAAATGATTTAGCAGATCTTTCATTTTACAGATGGAACAAATAACTCAACTAAAGTTAACTGTTCACCAAATTCATAGATCAAGGAATAAAGCATAACAATATATCTACATATTTTCATATGCCTAGCACAGTATACACATCATTCCGCTCTTTTAATTTGACTTTAAATGTTCTTTAAAATGACATAAGAGAAAAAATTTCTCTGTCCCCCAAAACATATATAAACAAGATAAAATAATCACCACTGCCTCAATAAGAATATTATTTTGTCCTGACAAAAGGTATTCTATTATGAACATTTAAGTTACAAAATCTGAAAAGTTAATACATAAAAATATTTCTATTATGTCAGTTGAAATATAAATAACAGAAAATAAAATAAAGGATTTGGAATACTTAGACTTAATAATGAACGTATCCTAATTCTTGAAATATTCAAACATATTGCTGCCTATTGTTTTTTAAGCGGAAAAATAAAAATTGCTTTTTTTGGTTCATTTGCTGCTATATTGAAAGACCCTCAGACAGAAACTTTTTAAGTGGAAGAAATATTTACTAACCTCTTCACCATCATTTAACACTATGGTCCCAGCTCTTTCTACCACTGCAAATACCATTACAGCACAGAGTTCTCGTCTCACCGACATTGTCATATTGGCAAAAGCAGGCAACTGGTGCATAAATTCCAATAGTTGTTCTGAAAAGCAAAAATACTCAGTGTAAAAAGTACCACTTTTTTTTTAAATAAAAACAATCAAAGAGAATGTTCAAAGGTTCTTTTTTTTTTAATGTCCTACAATTCTGCCCACTGAAAAACACAATTACTTTTAAGTACTTTAGCACAAGTTGAATTTCTTGTGGGTCTACAAATGATGTCATTGTGGAAATGGTGACATTTCCTTGTTGATTCAGGAGCTACAATATACACTGTAATACAAAATCTAAAGGGAATAAATAAATTAATAAACTTCAAATAGGGAATTTCTATTAAAAATGAGTTGTGACCTTATTAAGACGTATTAAGGGGTATCATGGTAAGCTGAAACGAAACATAGCTCTGAGAATTCTCCAAAAACCCAGTAGGTCTATTCCAATGCCTTTAGGGCAAGTGGAAGCAGAAAAAACCACCTTCAATCTAAATATATTCCTGGATGGAGAAGCCAAGAGATATTTTCTATGAATCAGACAAATCTATTAAAATCAGTCAATTAAAAAAATACATTATATGACAGATGCAAATGAAAATTAATATATGGTTTCTTAGCCCACAGATTAGCAAAAGAGGAAGAAAAGTTTGATCACTCCACTGGCAATGCTGTGAAGAAACACATACTTTGGTGTAGTTCTAGCTGATGACAAGATGGATGACTTCACAGCCTTTCCAAGTCCTGCGGTCTATTTTTAATTTTCTCTATTATTAGGTAGTTTTATTAATTACGTACTAAGTTCTTTCCTTACTCTTCACCATGGCTCTAGGAGGTACATGTTTCTTTTTCATTTCACAAGGAGGAAACAGAGGCTCAATGTCATATAATTGGGAGAGGGCAGCGACATGATTCGGACTGTCTGCCTCCAAAGCTCATGCCGGACATTATAGGAAGTGGTAACAGAGCACAGGGTGTGTGTCAGACATCATTTGAATACTTACTAGTTATACAACTTTGGGAAAGTTGATTAATTTCCTTAAGGCATGGTTTTCTCATTTGTAAAAGAATAACATACCTACCTTTATTGGACAGTGGTGAGGATCAAATGCAATAAAGATGATAAAGTCCTTAGCACAGAGTCAATGCTTAATAAACGAGAACTGATACTATTGTCTTTATTAAATTCACGTCATTCAAACTTTGGGCTAAGTAAAAATTCCACTATATTTTTCTTGTCCCCACACAATGAAACTCTCCTTATGCACATTCCTTCTATTAGGATTTATGACCAATTTTACGTTATTGGATATAGTTTGTTAACTGCAAAAACAATGTAGAAAAGCAAGATACAGTCTGTATGTGAATGTATATTACATGTACATATAAATGTATATTACATTGCAAGAAGGTCAGACTGAGTGATTTTCTCTGCTCCAGCTGGGTAATGTCTGTTCTGAGTAGACCCTACGTCATCCTTCCTGTGTAAGACTTTTCATTACTTAAGGTGGCTTCAGTCATCAGGAGCATAACAATGATAGGTGGTACCCAGGGACTCTGTCCAACAGGACATTGTTCTTCAACCTGATCTAGACTGATGTGTCAGGAATCAATTTATTGTTGCAACTAGGAATTTAAAAAAGAAGAAGGGGCGGCTGGTTGGCTCAGTTGGTTAGAGCGCAGTGCTCATGGCACCAATGTCACCGGTTCCATTCCCACATGGGCCAGTGAGCTGCACCCTCCACAACTAAGAGTGAAAACAATGACTTGACTTGGAGCTGATGGGTCTTGGAAAAACACTGTTCCCCAATTAAGAAAAAAAAAAAAGAAGAAGAAGAAGAAGGAAGAAGAAAGAAGGAAGAAGAACAAGAAAGTAGCAAAGCCCATCACTTACAGAAAGAATGAGTAGGTGTGTTTGTGTTATGCCATAAAATATATTTATTCCTGGGAACAGCAATGAAGCAATTTTGAAACCACTGCAAGAGATGACCCATATCTATTACTACATGTGGGAGGTAGGAATCAGCATTTTACAGAGGCACTGACCTTTTGCTTTGAAACATAAAGGCAAATGAACAAGTTGTGTTCCTCTGACTGGCACATCTTAGTTCTGCTGTTTCTAGCCTGTTTTCTTCCACTATTACTCCCCAACCCTCACCATAAGGTGTGAAAATATTACCTATAGACCATTCATTTTACTCTTTTTTCCCCCGCTAGCTATAGCCAAATTTCCTTGGGCAAGCAAAGATTCATGTTCTTAAGAAAAATATGAGACTGGAAATTAATTGTCAGAAATGTTTTCAATATAACAAAACATGTTTAGACAACAATAAAAGCCAAATTATCACCACATATATATAGTTAAGGAATTTTAAATATATGAATATGAAATATATTCACTAATACTTGCTGTAAAGATCTGAAGTACCTTGCATAGACATTTTTCTTGCTTTTTGGCAGATTCCTACTATATTAAGTGAGTCATGAAATCAATTTGTGACATGTGTAGTGACGAACATTAAAAAATTACAACAGGATAGAGAATATCAGTGCATCACATATAAAAAGGATAAATAATAAAGGAGAAAGAAAATATCTAATAAATGTCCATAATTCTCCAGGCTCAGCTGAAAAACTAAAAATAAATAAATGCTTAGCCAGATCATATCTAAGAGTTTTGAAGACTCTCAGAGATTCATTAATGGTATCACTGGTTTTGTGATAACTTCTATTCTACTATGTATTATACTGGAGGTTTAGAGCAATTAAAAAAATAAAGACTTTCTATTACCAATACTGAAAAAATAGTAAATATAAAATGGAAGCATTTGGCTATTGAAGCTCAGTATAAACTCTGATAATGCCACAGGGATCTTAACAGAGTTAAAGGGATTAGGGCATACAGAGCTAGGAATGGGAAATACAGTAGTTCCTGGGACATGGGAAGAACAAGCCATGAAAGGGAGAAGCAGACCTACTTTCTTCTATATTGCTTGGAAGAATCAATTAGAATAATACATTAATGTGACCTATCTTGTTAGGAAAGGGATATTATTATTTATGAAAAATATTAGCCATTTTAAAAAACTTTTTTCTAGTAAATGTGACACAAAGAAAAATCAAATAATCAACTTACAGACACCAGAAACAGAAGTCTATTCAGAAAATTGGCTTATCTTATTAGCTTTGGTTTAATTTTGTGTAAGAAATAATTAATAGTAATATGTTTAAAAAAATCTGTAGGATTTTTTGGTTGTAAATAAAGGGCGGGCGGGGGGGCAGGAAGAATTCTTTGAAAGGGATCCAAGTAGTTCTCTACCTAATGTGTCAAGGCCTCAAAACAAAAAATTAAATTCACAACCATTGAATAATCGGCTACCCACACAGTTATGAGTGGAGAGCAAAAATGAATAAAGTCCCTTTCTTCAAAGGAATGAAACAAAGGGACACAAAAGAATCTCTGGGAACCCAAAGGGAAATTTTTAAATTCCTGCAGTTTTTAAAATATGATCGAATATTAGCAATTTCATTTGATTCAACTTAAACCACACACACACACACACACACACACACACACACACACACACACCCCGTCTCTTCTTTTTTTGCATATCAGGGGAGAGGAAAGTGGTTAGGAAGAGAGGGAGGCATCTAGAGAAAGCATCGATTATACGGATGTTTGTAATTCAAATGAAAGGTGTCTGATTTAACTAAATTCTAGAGAATGAGTTAGATTTAACGAGAGTAACAGCAAAAGTAATGGCTAAAGAGTTCTCATGTGTGGTTTATTTTGAGGAGATAGAATACAAGATCTTGTATAGACCAAACAACACTCATTAGACCTTATCTTTAATGATAGTGGTTTATTATTTTAGCATATTTGATAAGAGTAAGCATCAAAATCATTGCTGCTTGCTAGTGAATTGGTATTCAAGGAAATGTTATTCACTGTAGAGATTCTATCAATAAGCACATTAAAAATAAGATAGTTTTGTATTATTTTATGGGAATCAGCATAGTTCTTGTTTTCCAGAAATTCAAGGAAAGAAACTTTCTCAGATATGAAGAAGTGAAAGTTTTAAATTTCCAGGAATGAGATGCTACACATATTTTAATAATCACCATTCTCTTTCATAACTATATAAACACACATATTCAAAAGAGAAGATATATTAGCTCACAAAAAGATAACTTCCACATCTATCTGTTCATAAGCAGTGTTCAATCTAATTAAAAAAATCCTATATGATCAAGGATTCTGGATTAAGATGGTAAATTGAACACACTTCCAATTTCATTCTTTAAAACTGCAATAAGAGATTTTAAAAAAGAAATCAGCAAAGACAAAGAGAATAGGAGCACAAAATAAAATTTTGGATGTTGAAAATTAGATGAACATGTGCTATCAAACATAAAAAGTGAAACCCTATCTTTTCAGACGGTAAAACAGAACCACTTCAATTTATGCTGCAGAACCCTCAAAAGTCTTATGAACTACCAGTACCTTGGGAACAGGGAGTGGAGGTGGTGGACAAGGAAATAGGCAAAATAAAGAGGAATTAAGGATGGGTACTTGAAAAGCAGTTCCATCATTTATTCCAGGAGAAATCTAGAGGATAGTTATCCAGAAAGGTTAACGCCGAACACATTTCTGTCCTGGGATCCACAGGTGCAGTTAGCTCCCCTTTCTCAGTTCATTCGGTTCTGAGCCCTGTAAAGGGAACTTAGCAGCCCTTCCTTCCGAAAGCAGGCTCCTGTTCACTTCACTTCCAAACCTCCATTACCCCCTAACCCCCACTTGATTCTTCAGACTGCAATAGAGCATCGACCCCATCCTGCCTTGTTCCCACTGAGGTGCCAGGGCCTAGAGAAGAGTTCAGTGCATGCACAGAAGAAGCTCAGTCCCATTAGCCGAATGAATGAATGGTTATCACCACATGACATTCATCTATGAATAGTTAACAATTCCCATAAATGACTTCAATCATATTTTCATATTTAATCCAAGGTTTTGCCTTTTTATCTTTCATTTCCTAGATACGCATGTAGCTTAAATGATAAAAATTTTTCTTTATACATATTTGTCTCCCTTAAAACACATGCTATCATCCACTCATAATTATGCACATCTGTCATACATCTAATCCCAATGGATTGAGTTCCTTGAATTTCTCTTCAAATATATATTGGCCCGAAAAGAGTTGGGGGAATGGCAGAACAGATATATTCTGGGCTCGGGCAAGGGTGGTTACAGATTCTAGACCTGTGGTAGAAAGATAACTTTAACAGAAGTTGCTCTCACTCCCAGTATTTTAAGGAAGAAGGCAGAGAGCAGAAGGCATTTTCAAACATGAAACCACTATAACAAACTCACCTCTTGCTCTGATGGCAAAGGTGGGTAAAGGGAACCTCAACGAAAGGGAAAGTAGATATAAAGCCACTTAGATGTCTTAGGGTGCACTTCAGAAAAGTCTCAACCCCCCCACAGCTCATATGCTGCTAAATTGACACCCTGCTGTTTTCTTCCAGTCAGTCTCATCTTCATATGGACTCAGCAGAAGCAAAGTCGTTTCCATGACAATTTTACCAACTGCCACTTGACTAATGTTTACACACAGAAAACAGGAGCTTAATAGGAATAGTGGTAGTGGTCACAAGAAAATTAATAGTCATATTGTTGGGAAGTCTGTCTACTTTTAATTTTTTTTGTCACAAAGTGAGCAAAGTGAGCTATGGAAGAGTTTCATTAGGAAGTTTTATTATTTGTAGACTCTCAAAGGTACTAAGTAAAACTGATCACAAAACATTTTTTTTCCAACATAATTTTTTTTCAACAATTGTTCATACAAGAGAAATTTGTAAATCAATGACTTTTAAAATCCTCCTTGGGCTCTAATATATCAGACAATTTTGCTTCTAAAGATTTTAAATTGTTTTCAGATTCATTTTCTCATCCAAACTTACCAATGTCATCGTCTGTCCTGTCGATTGGGTCCTTCTCCAGGCAGTCTCGAACGATGTCCCTGCTCATCAGAGGATCCGATGCTCTCTCGATGTCTTCTTCATCGTCATCATCTTCAGAATCCACTGCTGTTTCTGGCAGCCCACTCAGGTCCATATCACCAGCCTCGCTTTCTGTGGCCTTAAAACAAACCCCCCAAACATTTAAAAAACTGTTTTAAGTAAATCTTTTGTAACCAAAAGAAGAGTAAGTCTAGTTAAAAATATTCAATTTTCTATTACATCAATTTTTCTGTCACTAAGTTGTATGTAGTCAGTATCAACAAATATTTATACACCAGACACTATGTAAAATAAAACAATGACTTCAACAAAATAAGTGATTTTTACCTCCCATTAAAAGTTTAGTTAGGATTGATGATTTTATCTCAGTACTTTTGACTTCTTATCGGAGCTGTCATATGGCATTTGAAACACAGTAGAATAAAAAAGAAAAAGATAGTATTTGTTTTCACTCCATTTTTCAAAGATAACACTTAAGCTAAGAGCTTAAGGGTAACAAATTAAGTCTGAGAAATTCCCTCCACAAAAGAATCGGTATGGATGTATCAATGCCAAGAAGACTGAACCACTTTTCTCCTATTAGATGGTCTTTATGGAAAAGTGAATCACAAATCAAAAGTAACTTGATAAATACGCAAACAAAACATGAACAATTAGTTTTAGTACCCCCATGTCTACTCTCCAACTGTAAATCAACAGAATGTATAAAAGACCACACGCCATCAAATATATGGTGATGGAAGAAGAACTGACTCTGGGTGGTGAACACACCATGGGATTTATAGATGATGTAATACAGAATTGTACACCTGAAATCTATGTAATTTTACTAACAATTGTCAGCCCAATGAATTAAAAAAAAGAAGACCACACGCTTATAGGTGACACATTATTTCTTCCCATTCCTCAGCACAGTTGACTCCAGCTCCAATCAAGTTTCAAGTAATCAAGATATACTCTAGTCCTTGAGTATTTCCTTAGTGACTAGCATCACAAATTTCAAAATGGTCTCTTTTGTTGGGCTCTCTCAAGCTTAGGACAGTCATCCTTTTAGGGTATCCTATAGCCTTTTGTCATCATCATCGCAACAATATGTGTGATGTGACATATTGGCCTTAGTTGACATTATATACCCAGAATTCACACACTGTTTAAGCACAGTAAAAAGGAATTCAAGTAAATATTAACTACATCAATCTTGAACATCACAAATGTGTTTTTCCAGATAAAATATTAAAATATTGAAAACACTTTATTGTAAAATTATTAACTTTGTAGAAAACATATATTATAGTTTATGAACTTCAAGTAATTCACAGCCTGCTTGATTTTCAAAGACAATAAAGACATCTTATTTTTAAGTATAGGCAAATCCAGAGTTAAAATAATCTATACTCCTCATAATTTAGTTTAAGTTAATATTTAAAGAATAAGCTGTATTATTTTCTTCTCAGCACATCTTCCTAAAATCTTGGTTTATATTATAGAACTTAAGATTTAGTCTTACATTTTGAAGGAATGCAAGCTCATGTTAATATTTTCTAAAGTTTAACAACAAAAAAAAATGTTTTTAATCACCTTTTCAGTTTGTTAGGTACAATTTCCTGAACTAAAATACATACATTATAAGAAAAACCTAAGGTGAAAATAATTGAAGACAAAATACCTCATGAAGACAGAATAATTGAAAAAGGAAAACCTAATGCCTACAAAAAAAAAAAAGCTCTCTAAACAATGGCCTTAAATAAATAGGTACGACAATTATGAGCAGAGGTACTTCAGGTGACATAGCAATAAGGCCTTGTGCCTGAGGCAGAAAGTACCAATTGTGGCACGCTCAGAAACACATCTAATTTAAATTCAGAATCCCCAGAATTGTCTCTCACTTCTACATTGAAAGTAGAACTTGATGCGGTGTGGTATGCTAGAGCCGTGATCAGAGAAACGAGGCTAACAGCGTTGGTGTCACACCTTATTTCTGAAGTCTACAAGTGTGACAATTTGCTAATGCTTGTTCTGATTATATTTCACCCCAGTCTCATCGTAACATTGAAGATTATTATTCATCACCTTATATTTTCAAATTTACAATCAGTCCTCCATATACACATTCTTTAATATTAGC
This sequence comes from Rhinolophus hipposideros, assembly GCF_964194185.1. Classification (NCBI taxonomy): domain Eukaryota; kingdom Metazoa; phylum Chordata; class Mammalia; order Chiroptera; family Rhinolophidae; genus Rhinolophus; species Rhinolophus hipposideros. The sequence continues at coordinate 28,513,306 of NC_138062.1, read as the reverse complement.
CTCGATTGAAGAAGGGACACTACTGAAGACAGAAATAAAAACAAAAACCTCTTTTAAACAATATAGTTATATAACTTAAGGTTTTTATTTAATTTTTAAATGTTTATGATAAGAGATTAAAAATGTATTTTATGTCATACCAATGAAATCATTACTATCACTTAAATGAATTATATTTAAGTCTTAAATAGAACAAAAATACTTTCCAACATGAATTGGCTTAATCTCTCCAAAACTGAACACTCCTCCCCATTTGTGTAAACAATTATTCGTTGTTTTCTATCTGTGTTATGTGTATTCTGTTCTTTAAGAAATTATTAACAAAATAACATTCACTAAACCAATAACTTGGAAGATTATTTTTATTTAAAATAAATATCTACTTTATTTAAAAATACTACAGAATTCCTTTTAACAATACATTTTAAATAGAACTCTATAAACAAATCTATTAATTACATGGTATCACTGTCTCATGAACAATGAGATTTTTGGAGACTGAAAGTTAAAAGTTTAAGGAACGCTAACTGGTCTAAGGAGAAGAGTACTAAACTTAAGAAAGTCATTTAACCTCTACGAAACTAGTTTTATCATTAGTGAACTGGAGTTATATCTTGCCATTCATAGAACTATTCTTGGATGGAATCAGGGAAACGAAAGCCCATTACAGGCTACATCTAAAGTCCCTTCCACAAGGGGGCACATTTTTTCATCTCAGTACTTGCATACCTTTGCCTCTCCCCAGCCCAGCAATGAGCTTTGCACACAATGTATATTGGCAGAACTTGTCCAAAAAAAACAAAACCCAAATACCCCAACCCCTTCATACTGTGAAACAAATTTCTCTCAGGCTAACTGCACCCATTGAATTCTGGCTAAATGGTTCATACAATAATTATAAAAACAGTAATCCTACATTGAATGACTATAATGTATCTAACACATTTGATGTTTTTAATAACATTAATTAATCTTCATATCAACTCAACAAATTAGGATTATTACCCCTATTTTTCAGATGAGAAAATACTAAGGAAAATTAAATAAACTGTTCAATGTAAACGAAACAAAATAAAACCCACTAACTGTGCCAGAACTCAAAATCTGTTTTGATCAACACAAATTACTAAGTATTTTGCATTACAATACTTTGCCAGTTTTCTCAAGACTGTCTTCATAAAGAAAATAGCTAAAATATAATAACGTGATAAAATGTTTTCTGCTTTCCTAAGTCATAAAACATGAAATGTTTAAAATATGTATTTGTGTATAAACAAACAAAACACTTGCCATTTTCTAGCTTCCTCCAAACTACAATATTGCTAAAAGCTTCACTAAAGCTCTAGAGAAGTGTTCACTTAACTAAAATAAAAATAACTACTACACACGTTTTGATCATTAACTACTAGAAATCATTTATGATAAAACTTTTGCGTATTAAATATCCCCCACACACCTCCATGTTTAAGAGGGTTGTTTAGTAAGTATTCTTGATATAAATAAGTTTTGTGCAGAATTTCAACCATACATATTTAACGCAAATAGTACCTAAGTCAGACCCCGATATAGATTGGCTAGAAAGTTATACTGAATGTTAATGCTGATAGTAATTTAACTGAGACTAACAGTGAGTAGGAACTGCAGACAAAACCATGATTATGAAGAAAGTACGAAAATATATTAGGAAATAAGTTTAATGCTTGCATTAATCTAGTTTGTGTATCATAATTTATGTGGTTCCTAATTTTACAGTATCAATTTTTTTATTTTAAAATAGGCTTTAAAAATATGTGTACGCCTAAAAGACATGAACGATTCATTAAAGCTCTTAATATAAATTGTTGGATTTTCTTTCCAAAAACTATGATCTTAATAGGTGTAAAATGTCTATCTATAAATATTTACTATAAGAAAGTCTGTGGTAATTTGATAGAAAAAATAGTTTCAAAATTAAAGCCTCAGATATTCAATTGTACTATGTTTTAAATATTTTATTTAAGTTACAGACATCTGCATGTTCTCTTCTGCAAATTACCTACTCTTGCCCTTTGAATGTTGTTATATTATGAGCTGAGTATTTTTCTTATTAATTTGCATAACTGAGTTATAGTCTAACTTTAAATCTTTGTCTCAATTGATCTTTTAATTATTAAATTTTTTTCATCATACATTATACTATTAAGAGTTTGCTAACTCTTAGAATTTGATCTTAATTATGATACAATGTGAGACTATAAAAGGACTCCCCCACACCAAAGACAACTTATCGAATAATCCATCACTTTCTTCATTGATTTGACGGGCTTCCTCTATTTCGTACAACAGCCATCCTTACACGTGAATTCTGTTTTCCTTGAACTCTCTGTTCTATTGATCTATTTTTGCACAACTAATTCCAGTCCACCTAAGCCCCTGCTCTGATAACCACACCATTTAGCCAGGACCCAATTATGGCTGGAAATTGTATTGTCCCATATCACCAACTTAGGCATTCTGCTTTCTATCACCAACCACCTCCTACTTTCTCGCTTGCTTCGATGCTCCATATGTTTTCAAGGTAACCCCTTTTCAATTCAAGCTTGATTTTCATCTTCAGTCTTTAACACTCTACTACTTCCTATATCTCCTACCTATATCTTCCTAGCTCTTCCACCTCTCATCTTCCCTAGTCTAATATTTCAATTACATACGTTAAACACATCTTTACTGAACGCTTGTGGTCTTCTGGCGCGACACCAGAGAAAACAGAGCCAAGACAGAGAAGTTCCCTGCCTCTTGAGGCTGTCAATCTAGTAGGCAGACAGAACAACATAGAAAGTAATAATTGTTTCAATTAAAATCTAAATAAAAGGACAAGCCAGTAAAGGAACCAAAATATAGGACCTACTTTTTGTAGGAGTAAAAAAAAAGGGGGCGGGGGAACCTATCTGAGAAGATGATACTTGAAAATGAAAGCAGAAAAAAAAAAAAAAAAAAGATCGTGCTAGGAGAACACATTCCAGGCAGAAGGCATGCAAAAACAAAGCTGTGCAGTCAGAAAGAGCCTGGCTTATCACTCTATCCATCTTTGTATTACACTCCTTTAAGAAAACTTCAGTCCTGGGGGAAGCCAAATCTTGGCTTTCTTTATGTGGCGAAAATTACTTCACAGTGCATTTGAGAGCACCAACTCAATTGCGCCTCCATTGCTTTGGTCAATTTGCTCTCCTACTCTCTGAAACCACTATTTCAAAGCTTCTCTCTCCTTAAAACCCTTTACCCGCCAATCTTTTTACTCTCAGCTTAACTCTTCAAAGAAAAAAATAGAAACCATCAGATAGAAACTCCCTCAATGCCCCAGCTCCCCACTGCAAACCCACCATGGAATGTCCCTGTTAAAACAAAGGAGGGTATTTTCCTTAAAGCTAGTTATTCCACTTTGCTCCTGAATCCCTCTCCTCCCACTCTCAGAAAAATTATTTGACCCTTTTCTTTCGTGTACACAGCATTTAATTTCAACCTCTCTGTCTGTGTCCATCTCCAGCCATCACTTGAATGTGACAGCTTTTTCCTAAATCAGAATTGTACAAAGATTAAATGGGCCACCGTGGGAGATAACTGCCCATCCCTGGAATTGTTCAAGAATAAATTGGATGCTTGATTGATAGGAAAACAGTAGAGAATTCAAATATGAGGTTGGTCACTGAACCAAGTGCACATGTGAGGCTTCTTCTCACCTTAAGAATTTCTGATTTAAAGATAATAGATATGGTCTACCGGGAATCTCTATTAAATGTCAAGTTTTGAAGTAGACTCAGGGAGTTATTACTTTGCGAGGGGTATAAATGTCTAATCATTAAGTTGTTTTGAACACCTAAAACTAATAAAAAAAAGAATGCTAAGTCTGAATAGCCAATAACTAAATCCTTGGATACACCTATGGATTTCTCTGTATGAAGGATATAAACTTACAGACCACATGCCTGTCATCAAGTTTGAAATGAATAGCCTTGAAACTCAACTAAAATGAATCAAAATAATACACAGGGATCCTCTCTTCCATCTATACCCCAATTAAAAGCCAGACTGCAGGCTGCAGGCTCCAACCATGTCAGAGCAATTTGGAGTTCACACCCACAGCCCGGATTTTCAGACATTTTCATGGTAGCTGGGGACAGCAGAAGTACCATCAAGATTTTCCTCATGAACTTACCTCAGTCTACTCAAGGGAATAACACATGAAGCTAGAATTCCCCTCAGAATATGGCTCCATAAATTCTAGAAACAATTGACTTCATTCTTATACATTTACCTTCCAGGAGTTCCATTCAGGTCTGCATATACTTGAAGAAAGCAGTGGTAACTGCTACAACCTCAAGCTGTGTTCCCACTACTGACCTTTAAAACGTATAGTTATCTCAAAGTTTAGAAGACAAGGGCTCTATCATCATGCTTCAATGTATATAAGTTAAAGCACAGATTTTATTTATACTGTTCATTATTCTATTATAAGGGTTAGTTTTGAATAAATGTTCAAAGAAATCAAATTCTAAAAATAGGCAGCTTGGGGGTAGGAGGCAGAGAGTAAATTTACCCTGATGTACCACCCTCTCCTCTAACATTTGAAAATGAGATTGCTTCCTAAAGATTTAATTATTAGGCTGGTGCAAAAGTAATTGTGGTTTAAAAAGTTTAAAAAAAAATTGCGAAAACTGCAATTATTTTTGCACCAACTTAATACAAGTTAATAACTCATCAAAGTGGAAATTTGAAGAGTTACTTTAAAGGCCAGATTAATTATATTTATTTTTGCAAAATAATAGAGAAATTAATCACCCAAGAATCTGTAAATAATTTTATTTGTGACTGTCAATTATTAATCAGTATGCTCTCTATAATACCCTTGAATTATAGAAAAGTGTGTAACTAATCCAATACCTCCGTAAAACAAAATTAATTTTCTAAGATCTACTAAATTTAGGACTTAAATATGTTTTGGTCTGATGGCATTCTAACTGTTCAGTTACTTTTAGTATTTTTTTATTTAAATAGAAACTTAGCACTGCCTAAATACGTTAATGATCCTGAAACACCATAATGTTTCTAAAGAAAAGTATTTTTATCATCTTATATCACAATTCCTCAGAAGCCAACAATTACACTTTGTAAAGTATTATGTTCCTTTTGTTTGATACCATCCCAAATCCCTTATTAGTAGTATGTATTTAAAGATTCACCCCAAAGGACCTTCTTTGCATATTTTAGGCACTTTTCCTAAATTTGCACTTTCCAAGCCAATGAATTATTCTTTAACAATTAAAATTATTTTGCTTTAAAAATATGTTTTGAATCCATATTTCTAGGTTCTTTTCTACATATTCACTGACATCATAAAAATTTATTTTAAACACGTAACATGTATAGGTAATAAAAAAAATGCAAGAAAGACAATTCAATGATGCAATCTTAACATCTCTTCCTTTTGTCATACTCAAGACTTTAACAAGAAAAAATTACTATAAAAGCATAATTCTGAAGTTTTCCTTACAGTGTTAGTCAATAAAGAGTCATAGACCTAATACATCTATAGTCAAATTAACAAAATATTGATAAAGTCAAGAGAACTATTTCCACTGTAACCACTCTATTTAATTATTCTGGTAACTGTTAATAGCAGAGACAAACACAATTAGATAGTACTTCCTACAACAAACATGCAACACAATACGTCTGCGTGAAGTATAAACATTAATATTTTATGTTCACAGATGTACATATAATATACACACATATATTTACTCTATAGATTCTATCAATAATCATAAAACTCCTTGGAATACATGCAAATGAAGCAAAGGACAAGAAAAACCTTTTCTTACCTGGTAGATATCAGAAAGACTGCTGCTCCCAGAATCACTAGTGATACTACATCCTGAATGGCTAGAAGACACGTGGGTCACCTGTGGGTGGAGACTATCAGTAAGGTGTAGTTTTGTGAAATCTGCAGGAAGCTATGGAAGGAGCAAGAAAAACTAGGATTACTATTTGAATCATGAACTCCAAGAAGACATTTAAAAGTTATATTATGCTCTACATCATTTAGCCAAAACTAATGTTATTTTTTTAAATTCAGAAATTACTAAATATTGTACTGTTTACCAAAAAAATCACGAAACAAATTTTTGAAGGTTATGGGCATTCAATGAACCTCAAATAATACTAAATTCAATGCTTAAATAGGTGGGTGTGGTGGTTAAGATTAACTTGGGTAAGCATTTAATTCAATGAGCTAAAATTTTCAAATCACACACCAATGAGAAAGTTAATCTATTACTTGTTAGCCATCACAAATGCAACTTTGTGACAAGAAACACCTAAATAAGAAAATAGATTTGAGGTTTTTATGTGCCCAAATGATGTTTAAAGATTATTTTTTTAAAGAACGAGCGTCTTAGAATCAATGAAGTAACTATGCTAGGCTCTGCGGAGAAACAAAGGAAAGAATGCTCTCAAAGAACTTAAAGTGAGAAACTGATTGACAACACTTACCTACCTATACACATGCACATAAATATTATTTTTCTACTTGTCCATGCTGAAATCCTAAATAAATATAGCCTCTATTGAACAGATTCACTAAGTCTCCCTCACATGCTTCCTCCACTCCCCCATATGGCCAAGAAAATGCATTGAAAATGGAAACAATCATACATTTGCCCACCACTCAACAAGTATTTACTGAGCCCTTTTACTATGTACTAGTCAGTGAATAAGACATTAAGAAAATACTGCACTTAACAATCTTGCACTCTTATAAGTCATTACCAATTCTTTTGCATTAAAAAAAGACGCTATCTATAATATCACGTCTATTATAACGTTGGCCAATAGTACACACGACATTACAAAATATATGCTAATTGACATCATGCAACACTGATAGCATTCTCTTTTCTGTCTGCATATTGGTCCTTTTTAGCTGTTGAACAATAATAAATATAGACTGACTGTTAAAAGAAAACTTAAATAAGAGTTTACCTTAGCAACCTTTCCCTTTTTCCCTTTGACCATATCACTTCTCTCCCTCCAAAATTAAGACGCCATTCCAAACATTAGAATAAGCCTCATAAGGGAGATGATTCATGTTTATGACAATGACCAACGGGTTTTGAAATGTCAAAGTACCAAACAAAGAGGCAAAATGTATTTACATCCCACAATCATTCAGTCCTAGCTTAATAAATAGATTATGATATTTAGTGATATTTAGTATAGTCCATACAGAAATATTTTTTTAACTTCATGGGAGACAGGTATCAAAGGAAAGATTTAAACATGAATTTATTAGGAGGCATGAGATGCCAAATAAGTGAATAAACATATGTTGGAGGGGTTCAGAAAAGTGAGATGTTTATTCGAATGTGCAAAATCATTACAAACATGATGTATCTCACTAAGAGTGTTTTTTAAAATAATCATCGAAGATGTGAAATATTTAGGAGACTAATAATTTATAGATTATTAGAATAGATAGGTAAATACCTCTAAATTAAGAATTTATATGTTTTATTCACAATGTGGGATAGTGAAATATTTGCAGGATTTCTTCAGGAACATTTGAAGGCAGAAGACGCATTAATGACTATGATTTTACATGTAGTTCAGTGATAAACAGCAGATATTAAAATAATATGAGCCATGATAAACAGCCTCCATCATCCTATCTACATTCCCATGTAATTCAGTCACTTAACACAGAAGGCAACTGGGAAAACATTACTCAATGGTTCAGAGATTTTAAAAGGCATCAATCGATACTTGTAATTACAGAACAACAAACTGATTTCTATTGATTATCTTTTATAGACATGACTCAGGTTGATATGTGTCATACAGTATGATTTTTACAAATTAAGTTATAAATATGTCAAATGAAGATATAACTATCTAATGAATTGTTACTCACTAAACAATTATTTATTCAAGTCTCATAGGACTCTCTTGTCTTCAGTATCCATCAGCTGGACATCTTTCCTGACTAAGAATTTAATTCACTGTGTGGAAAGCAATAGGGGCTCTAAGAGCTCTAAATCTAATAGAAGAGACATGGATTCAGCCTTTATGTGGACCACACTCTATTAATCTATGTCTCCTAGCAGCCACAAATACCAGAATTACGTGGTGATGTTAAGCTAAGAACCATAACAACTGTCTAAAGAAAAAAGAAGAAATACGTTCACTCTTAAGAATTCAATTCCATTTTATAAATATTTATTGAGTATCTGCAGTATCAGACACTCAGTTAGGAACAGGGAATATCAATGTCAAGGTGAATAAAACATTCCCAATTCCAAATCTAACTTCTATTACCCAAAAAAGTCATTGAAATAGGTGCTATGCACAAGGGAAAAACAAATCATAGTTTTACAAACACGGATTTTTATCTCTCCAACATCCTCCATGTTCTTTGCAGAAGAGCATGAAATAACGTTCTATTAAAATAGATGCCATGTTTAAGAAAGCTTAAAATTTTCTTTCATTGATTGGGATAACATTCCCATGATTAGATTTTATTGAGAGGCCACCTCAGCCAAGGGTATGGAATGGGAGACAGTGTGGAAGTTGTTCCCACAAAGGAAAAGAGTGTGAAATGCACTGATTTGGCCTAGTAGAACAGAGACTGAGCCACGCCTCAGGGAAATGGGTCGTTAAGAGGCAAATGAACTATTTAGGGATTGGAGGCCAGGGGACAAACACTGGCGCAGGCACCCATATTTAAACCTGAGGGCAACAGGGGAACATAGTATCCCTAGGGAGACAGTAACTCATGGTCTGAGGAAAATACACAAAAAAGGGGCACAGCATGCCAAAAACAAGGAGATTCACTTAATCCAAACTTTTTAAATTTTAGAATATTTAAATTACTATCAGTATGCTATCAAATTTCAGATTACAACAGCGCTGTGAATTATCTTTTGACGCTAGACACCATTTATAACAAAAATTCTGTTTAAAAAATAGTTTTTTGAAACTGGTACTATATCTAGCAATTACCTAAATACAATTAAATAATAATTAAAGGGGAAATTAACAGTTTATTCATTTTGATCTTGAACACCAATATTTCACAGCAAAAAAAAATCACTTATATTTTTCTTATCATTTACACATTTTTAATTTTAATATTTGATTATATGAATGTTACTTCTCAGATTTTTCCTGATAAAGCAACCTATATTCCTAAAAATACAGTACTTGTGAATCATAATTGTAATAAACTACAGTTAGGCAAATGACTGAATCACAGTTTAACCATAAACACTACTAACTACATAACAATAAGGATAATATTTAAATCAGATTCTTAAAGGCATAAAGCAAGCATACACTTAAAATCAATCATAATTTTGTTAAATCTAGGTATTAATTGCATGAGGTTTTGTTTTCGTTTTTGGGAGAAACAGGGATTCTACAACAATCAGCTTTAAACATGAAGTACTACACAAAAGACAAGTCTCATATAAACAGGCATTTGATAATCTTTTATTTATTAGTTAATCTAATGATTGGCATTTATAAAATTGCTAGCTAATAAATGAACTCTATTTTGAACATAAATGCAATGAGTGGGAATGCCTTGAAGTTTCTGACACTGAGTGAATACTTTGTTGTACTGGTAAAATTCCTGAAAGTGGTAATTATGTAATAGAGACTTCCCCCCAAAAGACTTCGTTATGTTCATGTTTTCAAGCTCTATGAGGAAGAGTCAGTATATTACTGGACACGTAATGGAAATGTAATAGTTTCATGTTTCACAGTGCATTACTATCATAGCTCTGAGAAATGCAATAGTTAAAGAAAACAAACAAAAAACACAAAAAAATGCTGCCACCATCAGTTGAAATTTATTTAACTGAAAACTTCCCCAATTTATCTTTTAATCACTTTATTTCCATAAATAGTTACAACAGAACACACAAGGTTTGGGGTGATTGTTGGAATCCATCCAATCGTTCCTGGCAGTTTATTTTGATTCACACTACCTTAAGGTAAATTAAATATCACACTTAGTGACTACAAACTAAGAATTTACCCAAATTAATACTGTTTTCCCCATACTATCACTGGAGTTAAGTGAGTAATCTTTATGCTCATGTTATAAAGCTCTGCAAGAAAAAGTTGGTGTATTACAGGACACATTTCCTATTTTTCTCTGAAGTGTTAGTGAAAATACAGTCTCTTATATTTTCCATTCATTCATCATTTATTGAAACTTGTGTTGTGAGGAATAAATGAATGACTGAGTCTAAAGCACTTAGAGTAGGGCCTGACACACAGAAATCACTATAGAAGTGTTAACTATAAATTATCACATGCCAGACTCTGTGTAAGACACGGGTCCTTTCCAGCTCTAGAATTGCTGTAGCTGGAATCTACTCGTAGGACTGGATACCAGAGGGTGACTGAGTTACTTCCAGAAAGGGCTTTAGTGGCCAAAGTCATCCAGCTACAGATAATTATTCCCTTACCCACTTTAGAACTTAAGTTGCGTTTTAAAAGAAAATTCATATTTCCTTTCTCTCTGAGTGTACACATACACATACACACATATACCGTTTTAATTTTACTATTGATCTTTGCAGATACTACTAGTTCCAGCTTTGACACTCTGAGCTGTTTCGACCTAAAGTTTGAAAAGGTAGGAATATTATTTTATTATTTAGTATCTCATTTTAAAGACCACTTTATAATATGGTCAACTTCTGTTTCTTTAAATCATATTTCTTTAAGAACACCAGAAAAATATAAACATTTGGAGTCCTAAATATTATTCATCAGAATTTATGTTTCCCTTATGCCCCCTTAGAATATGCTTTAGATCCAATACTTGTCCTTAAGTACTTCATCCATCAGTATTCCACAAAGAGAAAGATTTTTGCACAGTATACAATTTCTTTTGTTCATAAATACGTATGAAGGCAAGAAACAGTTTTCCCAAAAGTGTTTTGAGGTAATTTAATAAACTATAAATCTAATAACATTTCTCATTAAAATTCATGTAGACATTTTTAAATGTTGACATGACTAAGCTTTACAGGAATGGTTCCACAAAAGTTTGCTTTACACATATATCTACTAGAGAAATCTGCCAAAAACTAATAATTTGTAAGAATTTAACATTCCCCCAGCTTTCTACCAGGCTCATTTTAGACACACATGGAGTTATCTTCAGGTCAACTTCTTCCTTAGTCAAGCAAACTTGAGCAAGTTAATTAATTCCTTAGTACCTTAGTTTCTTCTGTAAAATGAATGTAATATAATGATTAAATGAAATAATCATGTGACCTACAGAATCTACCTTACAGATGCCTCTCTCTTCTGTTTCATTCCTTCTGTCATTTTTCTACTCAAGGTCCTCTATCATTTTAGGTCAGATATTTTTCAAGTTCAACGAAAAAGAAACTAACTTAATTTTGACACTATCATACCTAATACTACAAATATAGCAGTTCATTTATATATACCTCCCCCCGAAAGTTTATATTTTACATTTTAAATAAATCATACATTCATATGGAGGGGCTCACTGCTTAGAATACTATACTAAATTTTGCAAAGTAATAGCCGCATTGTCATGATATGCTTGTAGTGCAATTACTCTCTTGTAAACTTCTAAATTTCCATAGCTAAGAATTCTCTCAAAATGAGAGTCTGTGCTTCTGTGTGTGCAGTCTTATATTTGACTGCAAAAACCTCCAAAACAGTCATGTATTTGGCCCAGACACATGCTGCCAACTAGGTGTGGTTTAACAACAAAACTTTATTCTCGCCACCCTGGGCTCACAGCTTCTAAGGACAGTCTGAACAGAAACACCACTGTGCAGCGGGGCAAGTACAAATGTGGTTACGCTTTCTTTCAAACATTCCTTGCTACTTCTTAACATTAAAATAATGTTTTACAGAGATCTGTAACAGAGAGAACTTGATATTGATAGAGCCTATATAGATGAATGAATATTACACATGGCTTTCTGTCCAAATATAAAATTTTATGTGTTAGAGTTAGCCACTGAAATGTGGCAGTGATCTAGCCTTCTCCCCAGGGCAGAAAGGTCACCTTCATGGTTTTTTTTAGACTCAGTAACACATAAATAAAGCATAGGCTTCATTGGCTATATATAGTTGGGCAAATTATCATCTATTTAAAAATTCCTACATTTTTGAATTAGGGAAATTTTTTGAATTAGAGAAATATGAATACAAATGCAATTAGGTACCTAAGACGCCTGTCGAGGAAAATGAACTATCAAAACCAGTCAATTGACTGAAAGGCTGCCAGTCATCTGATTGATGTTTTCAAGAAAAAACTTTTAGAAAGCCTTCTATTGGATGTTGAAAGAAAGCACTGAATAAAGGGAAAACCACATGACCTTCACTGCAAAAGACAAAAGTGGAATCCTTTAGTTTGATGAGAAAGCGTATGATCTGATTTAAACACCACATATTCCAAAATGTAAAGCTATGCCCCATTTTTCTCAAAGAGAAGGCAATAAGATCATCCGTATACGAGTAACTATGTGCCAGGCCCTATTCTAAGCACTTGGAGACATATTAGCTCATTTAATTCTTACAATAATCTTATGAAGTAGGTATTATTATGAACATTTTGGACAGGAGGAAACTAAGACACAGAAAATTTAAGAGATTTGCACCAAGACCGTATAGTGGAAAAGTGGCAGAGACAGATTCCAGTCCTGGACGTCTGGCTCTGAAGCACACACACGTGAGCATTAATCTGTAATTTATTTATTAATTTATTAGGTGACTTAAAAACTCTCATGGATATTGACGAAATGGTCAAATGGTTGCTTATGTCAATTTATTAATATAGTTGCTTATAAAATTTCAAAATCATATAAAAATATTAATTTAAATTATAATTCACTGTTTTGAATTATATGTGATATTGCACTACATTAATAAAGTTGATTTTTCACTTGTCTTGCAGGTTCTTTACATACAAAATCATTTACTATTTACTTTATAAATTAATCTTTAAAAAGTTATGGTAATATCCTGTACTTGAAATTTTGAGACCACATGTCCAGGTCTCAAAATCATTATTAAATCTGTGCGAACCATAAAACTTCTTTAACCTCTTTATACCAGTTTCACCAGATGACCCAATAAACATTCCAAGCTAGCATTGCTTGAGGTCATTGCTGCTTTGTGTTCCTTAATGAAGAGTACTTTCTTGTGTGTGTGTGTATTTTTTTTAAAGATAAAATACATTGAGAGAACCTCAAAATATAAAGGATGGAATCAACTCCTTTTCTGCTAGTTAATTTTGGCAGAAACAAAACCTTGCCTGATATATAATTTCTCTAACATTTGACAAGCAGAAAAAAATTATGCACACATATATACGGTTAGTTATAATATAAGCTAACCAACTAATTTTATCACCTTAAAGAAGACAGCTGGCATAGTGCGAGATGTTCTATAATTAGTATCAGACCATTGAAATTTTGTCATCTGAAAGATAGTTGTATTTTTCAAAATGAAAATGTTTATTTAGGACCTAAAAGAAAACAAATTGTTTGTATAGTTTTCCACAGAAATACTGAGGTAGTTTGTTAATTTTCATGTACATATGGCCAAATGCAATGTCTTGTTGCCTGTTAAGAAACACAGTTTTATGATGTTTTTCAAATGACAGCCATTCCATCTTACCCCAAACACATACACAACATATAATCCCCTTTTCCTTTTTCAATTTTTTTTCAACCATCAATAACCACTGATCTGAAAAGCACACATTTCTCCAAGGGATTCCAAAGAATTTCTAGATCATTCAGTCCAAGAAATTTTCAATAAAATACATGGCAACTGTTGGCACTGAGTCAGGTAATTTAAAAATTCTCTTCTGGGGATGGAGAAAGATATTCCATGCAAACAGAAATCAAAAGAAAGTTGGGGTAGCAATACTTAGACAAAATAGGCTTTAAAACAAAGAATGCAACAAGAGACAAGAGTACGACGTAATGATAAAGGGATCGATCCAACAAGAAGATATGATTAACACTTGTAAACATCTATGCATAAACATATATGGGCTATATTCTAACCCAATCTCTGTACTCGTCTTCTCTCTTATTTAAACAGTACACATCTTAAAGAAACTTTACACTAATATAACCATAGCTGTATTTTCTAATGGAAAAACCAATCCAATAAATATATATTTTAGCAAGATTTGTCATTATCTATATAGTAATACAAATAATCTTCTACAGCTAATAAAAATTGAGTTCTCTGTCTCTTGTTTTCCAAGACCAAGTATGATTGGTGCTATGGATTGGTGCTATGGATTGGTGCTATGGATGTGCTATGGATGCTAGTTTCTCCCTGGAGGGGGAGGGGAGTTGCTGGTATACCAGAAGACAGCTTCTATGACCCACTAGACAACAACTTTGATGAGCTCCAAAGGGACTGTGCTTAGTTATCCCAGCCATACAAATGCTCAAGGGAATATGGAGTTAGGGAAATAAGTGTTTAAAAGTCAAGGAAAAATGATTGCTATGGTATCCATGGAGGACCATAAGCTGCCTTCTTTTTGAACAAAAATAAACAGTTGGTTTGGGAGAAAGCCTCACACAGAATTAAAAACATTAATCCACAAGTAAATTTTAACTCTAAAAATTATAAAAGCTACCTTACATCCAAATACAAATGTACTTAGGTGTCTATACAATAAAATACCATAAAATGGCCAAGACTGGCTAACTATTAACCAATGTCTTCTTCTTCCAGGGAACACAGCTGGACTACGTTTCCCAACTTCCCTTACAGTTACATACGTGCCAATATAATTAAGTCTTTGGAGTATGAACACACAGAAGTGATGTATGCTATTTCTACACGTTATAAAAATCTTCCACAAGACCCACCATTATCTTTCTCCTTGCATCAAGAGAGTCTCTGTGCGAAGACAACAGAAGCTTTGCATTAAAAGTTAGACAACGGAGCCACAAAGTGGAGGGGCCTAAATTCCCGAATCACTGCTCAGACAGGAACTGTCCACTAAAAAGTGATCAAGAGTTCTTGCTTTGGATTTTCTGCAAAAGAGAAATGAACTTCTATTATGTTTGAAGATTATGTGCAGTTTTGTTTGGCTTGGTACAACAGGTCGCGCTATCTTAATTCATACAAATATTATAATAATCTTTGTGACCTATTTGTGAAATATCTTCCACAATGAAATTCTGAATTCCTTAGGGAGAAGTAGGGAGGGCTCTGATAACATCCTGACCTCATGGTATTGCATGCAATTTGAATACAAGAAGCATTCGAGTTCCTCTGCTTATTCAGTCAGACACATTGATTGAAAACCCACTCGATGCCAGTATGCCAGGCACTTCTCCAGGTTTTCTAAACATAGCAGTACGATAAACTCCCTGCTCTCACGGATGTTACAACTTGTGAGTAGAGACAAATAATAATAAAAGGGTAAGGAAGAAAACTGTCAAATCGTTGTAAGAACTGCATTCAGCAAAGATTAAAAGAGACATATGGTAGAGAGTGATTGGATAGCCAGGGAAGATCTAAGATGTGACACTGATATTGAGATGAGAAAATTATTTTCTATACTCCCACTTATTTCCTAAAGGGATAGTGATTTTAACTAGATACACACACTCACATCTTATACATATAATACACATTTTATATATAAATATATATTACATTTTATATATTTGTAAAGTGTGTTATATTTACATTTATCTTTGTGTAAAATTGAGGTAAGTCTAGTATATCACTAAGCCAAAGGAATGTAACTACTAAACATTTTATGAAAAATTCTTGCGCTATTTACACAACTTAAAAACAAAACCAACTAAGTATCATAATACTGCACAAACCAAAGACCAGTATAAAATATATTTGGAGTTGTTCAGTGCCCTATGAGTTGACAACAGTAATATATACTCAAATTTGAAGACACAAATATTATATGATGGGAATATGAGGCTTCCAAATAATTATTTGTTCTTGAAAAGTACTGCTTAATAAGTTAAATGGAAAATTAAGTCTAGAAGTCACCTAACTTAATCAATTGATTTTGAGTACTCAAAAATTCATTGAATAGACTCATTGCTCGAGAAAAAATACTTCTATTGAAATTCATGCTATTTAAAAAATAGGAATTAATGAAACTTTATTTCTCTAGGAAGAAGCTTGGATATACTCAAAAATCCGTGATTCTATAGACTTTCTACCCTAGAATTGTGTGTGGTTGTAGAAAAAAGGGGAGGGTATCAAACAAATAATAATATGTCACATAGAGCTAAGTAGTTGGGAAATGAATAAAGTAGGACACGGGATATAGAGGGTGGACGGTTTCACTGCTATGGTAACATCTGCGTAAAGACCTTAATGGAGTGAATGGCTGAACCCTGCAGATCACACAGGGGAAACAGGCTCTGAGAAGACGAGAGAGAATTAGAATAGAGCTATGCTATGGTGAAATCATATAGGAAAGCTGTGGTCACGATTTGGGGTTTTATTCTGAGTGAGACGGGAACCCTCTGGAGGGTTTTGAGCATTCATAATGCATGCATCATGAATTTAAAACATTTTTCTAAATTTTTAAAACGTGAATACATATTACGTTTTTTAAAAATAAATATTTACGAGTCATTCCCCATAACTTAAATAGAAAAAGATGCTTATTATGACATGTTCCAAGAGACTGTCAAACTAACAAGGACATCGTACTTTGTCTTGATGGATGTCCACAGGTAGTGACTCAACTGGGGAGATGTGTCTATTCGAAGTTATTATTCATGGGCACACATGACTTTATTTACTGAAAATCCCACCCCATTCCTCACATATCTCTCAAACACACACACACACACAAGAGACTACCTGGATTTTAAATGACATCTCTGATCCTACCTCTAAAGGTTCATTTCTAGATTTCATTAAAACACTACCACAACTACTTTTCTCGTGATGAGTATTGCAATTTAGCTACACAATAATCTTCAAATTAAATATAATTATACGTTAGTCCTCTTAAGTTACTAACAAAAATAATAGGTGTTAATTTTATGTATCTAGTTTACCAGTTTTTCCTTTTAGTTCAATGATAAAGATATTCATTTTAGCATTTATTTCCAAGGACTTCAATATAATAAGACACTTAAAGTAACATTTACTTCCTTTCAAGGGCTTTATGTGTCAGCCCTGGCACATCAGATAACTTCCTCACTTTTGCTCTGTCTGGAGCGCACTGTGGAAGAACTAACTGAACATTTGCTGTGCATTACTTACTGTCCGGGGCCATAAGAAAAAATAAACTGCATAAATTGCAAGAGGTCTCATGAATTTTACTTTTTCCTTCATCTTTTCTTTTTTGGGGGTGGAGGGTTAGACTGGTGAACCTTGGACACTGTATCATCAAATGAATAGTTTGAATTACTAAGACACAGTCAAATACACATTACCTCATAAGGAGACTCCTTCCTAATACCCTCACTTCTGTCAGTGCTCCTGCATTTTTCATGACTTTCTCAGTCATCTGAAAAGATGTATTTACATAATCAATTGAGCCACTCTCTTAGAAAGCACACTCTTCCTCAATTAACACCAACATTTACTATTCTATTACTCTATTAACCTTTCACTTTCCTCAGACGTCAACTAGTTTCTCTGAACATTTCTGTTAAGAGTATATGTGTACGCACATTAATTTATTATCATAAGTTTAAATCAGGGAAATAGAATAGCATTAATGAGGAGACACCTAGGGAATCTTATGACTGGTTTAATATAATCTGTAGTGTCACATAGTGTGTGTGTGCGTGCGTGCATACACACCACACACTCACATACATACACACACACAGTAATAACTTGAGTCTTTAGATAAACATTTTAACTTTCATAACCTAGAAATTGCTCAATTCATCTTTAGCAAAAACAAAGATTTTTAAAACTAACCAAGCTCCCACTATGTGTGAGAACACTTTG